>NC_136422.1:2777500-3977500 GCF_052625555.1 Lactuca saligna
ATTTTTAACTAATATATACTATACATGAGTATAAGTTGAATTTGTGGATACTTGGCCTTTGCTTCACTCACTTTGGTAGTTTTTTTTTTTTTTTTTTTTTTTTTTTTTTTTTTTTGGAAACCACTAAAAAGATTAAAAGAGGTCCACCCCTAGCAAATTGCTAGAGTAAACAAATGGTAACTGTACACAAGGAATGAGAAGTTATTATTTCTTTTTAAGTTTTAGTGTATGTATCACGATCTCGTGCACATCAAACAATAAGTATCAATAATTTTTTCGGTCAATGTGTTAGTTTAGTAATTCAAAGATTTGTTAGTTGTTATTCTAATTAAAACATGAAGATATGAGAACTCATATTTCTTTGTTTTTATGAATTGATATGTATATATATATATATATATATATATATATATATATATATATATATATATATATATATTGGTTGGTATGATACAATCGTGATATTCAAAATTTTATACCGTTAGCATACTAAGACTGCTTAATTGGCATGGTATTACCAGCCAAACATATTGGTTACCAAACAACTTGGCTACCGATTTAATTGGTTCAGTTGGTAACATGTTGGTTGGTTCTCTGTGGTACATATTTGCCAGCCCTATCGCTCATCACCGCCTCTCCGTTTATTGATTTCCTTTCGAACATTCTCTCTCATTTCAATTCCACCCCTCCTTCTCCCTTTCATCCTTCTCTCTGATTTCTTACAAATCTCCAACGATACTGCCTGCCACAGCCTCCGCCGTCGACATCCACCTCCACCGTCCCTTGAATGGGCATCATCGCCTGATTTGGCAATTAGAATCGGTGGTGTTGTATTGGTCAGTGCTATAGATTACGTCTCCTTTTTGATTCTTCTCTATCACCGCCACCTCCTGTAATATTGATTGGGGCTTCTTTTGGTTCAATTGGATTGATTTCTATTTAACCTCTCATCCACCGCTTCTTCTTAATCCACAAAACTTTCAACTGCTTGGAATGTCGGCAATCCATTTTCCTCCTTCCACCGCTCCCTACGCTTCTCTAAACCTTCTCCTATTTTTCTTTTGAAAGAAATCGACACAAAGCAGCCACAAATCGAACTCATGGGAGTTTGGAGTTCTCGATTCCTCTATGATACCACCAGAGAGTGCAGTGGATCGATCACTCAGTTTGCTTGTTCAATTCCACCATAACCGACGTCGTTGAGTCCGCCTCCACCACATAACACTCCGACAAGTCTGCCTCCACAACTACAAGAGACTTAAGGTTTATTGAAAGAGACTGAAGGTTTATTGAATAAACATTGTGTAATGTTGTGTAGTTATGGGGAAGAAATAAACGAGTCAAACCCTAGTTCCACTGCCAAAATAGATGTTGACATAATTACCTTAGATGGTCGTTTGTTCCTATACGACCATTATAATTTATGGTATTTTTTGATGTTCAAAATTTTCAAACATACATTTTGATGTAATGCCAAGTGGTTATAACTAGTTTAAGGTTAGAAATGTGTCTTTCGCATATACAATTAACCTTCATCACATGAATTGCTCCTATAGGATGTGGTAGTTAAGTGGTATTGGTTGTCTTTTGTAACAATTGGTAAAATAGGTCAGAATTCGGTGGTCAAACTATTGTGAACCTTCTTGTATTAGGACCTATTATATGTAATTTTGTGTTTATGAAATTTATTAAAAATATTATACTCATAATTATGTTCAGGATGTCTCAATTTGCTCAATAAGTTGTAAATTATTAAGAAACGAAGCAAAATTCACAAAAATTAACACTATTTGATGCGCTAAAAATAAAATGTATGCATCGAGTATACTTTGGACAGTTGAGATGTCCGGTAATGGATACAGTGAGATTATGTATGATTAGAGGCAATCATAATGAGGAGTTTCTGAGGATGTCATCTGAAATTTGAGATACATGGAATTGCGGGGTCTCTATCGGGGAGACCATCGAGCATTGAGTAGTACCTTCCAAGAGTAAGTGTGATGTTCCGGTGGAAACAATATGCGGAATAGATTATTGATGCGCCAGCCGGTGACGGTTCGAACCCTAAGTAGGGGAGAATCGGGTATTTTATTTAAGGGGATTAGAGACTTGCTCAAGAACGGTTACGGAGATGGTTATAGAGTCATGCACTATGAATTCATGAGACCAGGGTTATTGGTGGTCGATGTGAGTTGAAGAATGAGTTAATACATGTTGTACGTGTTCAAGAAAGGATGAGTGTCTGCATGGCAGGTGGCCGTTGGTGAGAGGCCTTGTGGTAGGTAAGAATTTTTTTTGGCTGTAATGGTGAATTCGGAGTGGTTGGCTCGTGAGAATACTTCGGCCGTTGAGAAATTTTGGTTCGATGAATGGATTATTCTAAGCTCTTTGGAAAGGGTAAACTTTGTATTCTGAGTCGTTGGCAATTTCTCCGTGTTTCAAATTGGAAATGGAGTATTCCGGGTTGCAAGTAGCACGAAAGGAGGACCGGTTGCGAGAGTCCGAGGAAGCTACGGTATCTGAGTATGATGCCACGAGTATGAGATCAGTGGTAGAGTTAAGACATTGCTAGGTGCGGTGTTGGTGCACCGGGGTATCCGAGTATAATGTCCTAAATCTCGGATTAATTTGAGTTTTGAGTTTGAAATGGCAAAGGGGGTATCAAGTATTTACGGTTCCGGTGGGAGCCCTTCGGCCAATTGATTCGGATACATAAGTGTTTAAGGAAATACATATAAACACAAGACAACAAAAAATACATGGAAACATATAAAAAAGATCAAATATGGTGGGGACAAGACTGGGCTCGCCCAAATGAAGATAGGACGCAAAGTCTGTCTTGGAAAAAGCCCTGATGGCAGCTTGCATCACTTCAACAGATCATGCTACAATATTTGGCTTTGAAAAGACACAATCACCACTAGCTAGCCACCATCGCACCACTCGCTTCCCACTCTCTATACCAGCAACCACACATGCAACCTTCAGACGTCGGATCCCAAGCGTGAACTCGGTTCTCTCGAAAACGCGGCCAACCATGCAAACCACCCCCTTTTGAAGGAACCAGGCCAGATCATCCTCCAAGACCTTCCTCCTCGAAACCTCATCCGCCAATTGATCATATCGCAGCTCCAAACACTTCACCAATACATCTTTCTCCGAGATCAAAATCTGGACCTGCTGGGACATTCGATTGACCTCCCCATCCAAAGTTGCTACTTGATCCTCAACAACAGACTTCTCCACGAACAATACAAGAAGGCATTCATCGAACTTGGGCTCCTCCTCCTCCTCGAGGAACCAAATATTCTCTGCAATCTCGTCACATACTGATTTGATGGCAACCACTTCCGCTTAATCAATTCCCACGTAATGAAGACGCTCGACTGCTACCACTAAGTAAGAGGCAACATGGACAACGAATATTGAAGATCGTTCGCCATATGGGAGTGAGAAAGAAGTTTAAGGGACTCCAAGGTAGTCAGAGTAAATATGTGACGACACCACACACGGGTAGGGCCCTGTTTTGATAGAAAGGAACTGTGGCTAAGATTCCAATAAGGAAGATATACACCATGAGCGCTCAAAGGTGATCAGCCTCCGTGTGGACATCACCAGAAGTAGAAGGTGGTTCAGAACAAGCGCCCACGATGCTTCCCCCCCCCCCCCCCCCGGTTGGCGCCGATCCATCGCCTCCGTTTGTGGTGGGATGTCACTGTCAATAATTTCAATGACAACAGATGACTTATCAAGCAAAGAGTTGGCCTGTCGATGGTGTTGCCACAAATATCCTCCGCAAACGCAACATCCACAGTAGCTAACCGATGTTTGGAAGACGCTTGGTTGTTGGATGCACCTGCTTCTCCGTCTGAGGGGCCTATTGAGAAACCTATCATACCAGGCCGAACTGGAGAAACAAGCCTTGACTCAGTGTCAATGGTTGGGGAAGCGGTCATGAAAAACCTAGCCGACACCGGCGGGGGCCGGGAGTGTCTCCACCAGAAGGACCTCACGATGCTGAAGATCCCCTTTAAAATCCCCCCGCATCACTTGCTTAAGAGACAAAAACTTCTCATTACCTACAATAATAACAAAGCAAGCCCCCTATGTTTCAGAAAACAATTTTTACACAAAAGGGAGCGCGGGGGGGGGGGGGGGGGGGGTAAGAATGTAGCACTTACCGGCACTTCCTATGAAAAATTGAGGCATCATCCCAAGCGACCGCCAAGCAACACTCATTCTAGTCGCTGCCAACACGCAATCTGGCCACTCCTCGCCGTAGAAACAAATCCATCTTAACGCGCGAGCCACCGATAGACTCTCACTCGACAATTGGGGTGCCTGATCTAAAGACATGAGCACACGAGGATACTCAGGTCTGACCAAATCACCGTTAACCTACAACCACCGATCGTGATAGTTCTTCCGAGGCTCTTTTTTATTACTATAAATATGTGTGTACTGCGGCGCTGAGAAAAGGTGTGAACACCTGAATGGGTAGACAAATTGAAGAAAGACTAGAATGCTCGAAGTTGGGGAAGGACACCCAAAGCCTGACAACCCAACTCAAACCCTACTATCTTGTTCACAATGTTGGGGGTCAAGTCGTGAATGGAGAAACCATATTCTTGCATAACCTCATTGAAGAAGTCCGAAATAGGAAGACAAAACACAGGCTCGAAAATTGCCACAAAAATACCAACCTTCCCCTCTGGCGGTTGATAAATCATAGACCCCTTCAGGGGAATTGAACCCCTTTCTCACGCGTAACCCCAAACCGGAGCTGAAAAGAATCGAACTCCTCAGGCGTAGGAGTGGGTCCAGATCTGATGGAGGCCATCAAGAATCAAAGAAGAAAGGCGCAGGAGAAAGGAAAAGCGACAAAGGAAAACGAGATTGCTAGTATACGGAGAAATGAAGCGCATTACCATTCCTAAAATAAGGGACCCCTAAATAAGTTGCGAAATGATGGAACTAAACCATTTCAACGACGAAAACTATCTGGACAGAACGGATATATTACGTCAAAAATGCGTCACAAACCTTTCTTACCAAACACATGGTCAAATCCACGCTAGAACAATTCAGCTAGGCCGAGCAAATGCTAGCATTTACTAGCCTAGGGGACTTGTTGACGTATCTCATCGAGAATACATCAAAGGACAATATGAGCGTTAACTAGAAAGCAATCTGATCAAGGAGCACCATCTAGGCGAGTGCTAGACCCAGGCCCCCACCCAAGAGCCCTCGCACACTCATCCCCGAAACTCCACAGATCAGAGACAACCCTAGAATTGGGGCCCATGTCTCCCACGGGTCATAAAAGTACTTCTGGCTCCTACAGAGAGAAGGTCAGTGCTTTGAACCCCGCCTCATGACAACACCGCACCAATGACAAACAACCATGTATAGGGCACGTCCTGTCAATGAAAAACCTCCACGACCTACAGGGATTGGAAATGTAAAAGATATTATCGGGGATATGTTCCCCCAAAAACAGGTATAAAAAGGTCCCTTCTCTTCCAAAAGAAGGACGGATAATCTTCCATTTTCCCTCTTCCTCTTGAATATATTAGAACATTCAAAGAAAGGAACTAACTTGACCATCAGAGCTTCGTTCCGGGATCGCCCCCGGACGATGTCTCACATATTTCTTCTCTTGTACTATGATTCTTAGGCTTCTCTTCTTCAGCCACCAAAGAAGACAGATTCAAGCCGGGGACTTTTCATAATAGTATGAAATGTGCCTCATCTAATATTTTCTAGTTTATTTTTAGTGTTGTGGTTATGAGGAGATTCGAGTCAAGAGCTGGATCGAGTGACCAGGATAGGCCAGGGCTGACTGAGGACCATGTTAGGGAAATGATTCATGTTGAGGTTGTTTCTATTGTCTGGGGGCAGATGTTAGAGTTGTTTGGGTCTATCAAGACTGCCATGATGGAGTTCTTTGATGATTGATGCGTTGCACTTTCTGAGGCTGTTGTTGCTGGAGCTACTGCGCCCGTCACTGCTGTGCGGATTAGTGCGGGGAGTGTCTTCCAATACCAGGACTTCGACAATACGATTAAGTTGCCAACTCTCCTTTCAACATACATACAACATACATAATAATCATACATACTATCCACTAACAGTCTTCCCACTACACAATTTGTTCGGGATTGCATCCTGGTCTTTCATACAGTTCTTTCGTATATTCATTAGGGGTTACATACTAGTCTTTCATACAATTATCAGAGCTACATCTTGGTCATTCAATGACAAAAATGGTGACACAAAGGACACTTCCATAGTCAAAATTATCAATAAAACATAATAAAAATGGAAAAAGAGAAATTACTATGTTATGGATTTCATACTAAAAAAAATATCAAAATAATTAAATAAATACTAAAATTTATATATTTAGCGAGCTTTAGGGATGGATTTTGCCATTCACAATTTCACACGACTTTGAAAAACACGATGCCCATCCAAGTAGACCATAAACCAATCGGCGAATGTTCCCTCCTTCGCAAGCGACCTTGGGGAAGAAGCCATTCAATTGACCCTCCTCCAATTTCACAATAAATTATGTTCAAATTCTCGATTTAAAATCTCCTATCACAGTTTATCCCTCTACGCGATTGGAATTATAGATCCAACAATATCCAAATTTTCCTCTAATTTCAATACCTGATACGAAAATCCGACATGGGTATAATCAAAAGCACCTTTTCATTCATGCTGGGGACAGCTTTTGGGGTCTACGTTGCTCAGAACTATGACGTTCCGAACGTTAACAAGCTTTACAAGACGGGGCTCGTGATGGCCAAGCACTATGAAGAAAATTATCGCAAACCCAAAGGGAAAGGCGATGATGATGACCGGAATGACAGATGATTAGGTTTCCAGTTTCTCCCAGGTTTTAATTCATATTTACTTGTGTTTTCTTTCAATCTGGATGTCGTTTCTCGAAAAGCCCCATTAATGGATGGAATTTGATTAGTATTAGGGTTTTGATAAAGGGGAATATAAAATTTCGATTTAAAATTTGTATTTTGGGATTTGAATTATGTGCTCTTGGTTGCCCTATAATCTTGTATCTTTTGATGATAAGTGAGAGGAATTGTTGAAGCAAATTCGAGAATCTCGGGCTATAGTGACGTGATTTTTCTTGTTTTCCACTCTAATCATTTAATTTTACATTTTAGTTGATATGCAAGCTTGGATTCATGGCATTTGAGTTGTGATTTTAGCTCGATTCATTCCAATTATGTACTGTTTTTGCTTCAATTTGCTTCCAACATTGAAGTGGATGCCCCAAAACATAATGTCTACATTTTTTCATCACCACTAGAAATTGTAACACCAGTATGATTAAGCAGGGTTACAGATGCAAGATGTCATTTGCCAGTTTGTTGAAACATGTTATAGATTTGTCCTTGTTCTTTTAAGGATATTATCTACTGTTTATGTTCCACTTAAAATAAAATATAGTACATAAATACGGTAGATTGATACTCTTGATAATTGTTTGATTGAGTCATATCTGACTCGGTCACACAATTCTAAACAGTTTGAATCTGACCGAGTCATTTCGATGTGGTATCAAACAATTTGAATCTGACCAAGTCAAATCTAGCCTCTTACTAGACCCAGTAACAAATATATCAAACAACCCTTAGTACTCACAAGAAATGTCGAGTCTAACACCTCTTTGACCTGGTTTGCTCATGTACCTTTCAATTTTGTATTTCTTACAATTACATACATTTTTGAAAAGGCTAATCACATAAATGACCAAAATGGAGGTTTGTATAATTGTATTAACTATTAACATAATAACAAATATCCAATATTTATAATAAAATTACTATGTATTTTATGTACATGGCGAACAAGTTTTTGTGATTTGTGAAAAATGATGGGTTTGGTGAAAGATGGTTGGTTTGTGAAACTGTAAACTATACTAAAGCTATTATCATTGTGACTAACAAAGAGCACATACGGAGCTTAATTCTCTCTCTCTCTCTCTCGTTTTTGGTTATAAAGCTATTCGTGGTGACAATGCAGGCCTTAGATCGATTTGATCTACTAATAAAACCTAGGGTGTTTAGTATATCATCCTTTGTTAATCTTTTCTCTAAAAGTATTGATTTTTTTTTTCACTAACGATTGGTAATGAAAATTTATGGGAGGATATATGGATTAGCGAGTCCCCTTTACAATATCGCTTTCCTAAACTCCATCAGGATAAAAGTTGTATTGTGAGCTTGTGATACAATCATCTATTTTAGGGTAAATTACATAAATGGTCCCTATGGTTTGGGTAATTTGTGCTTGGTCCGTAACAAATATTTTGAACTTGGAAGGTTCTTACAATATATTTTTATTACGTCTTTAGTCCCTTACCGACTTGAATTGATTATATTGCCCTTAATGATACTTTTTTTTTTTTATCTTTTTATTATTATCTATTTCTTATAATTAAAATTAAAATCAAATAACCATACAATAGCTGCAACTAGAAAGGAATAAGATGTTATGGGATGGGTGGGTGGGTATGACCCATCTGTTTATCAAACAATTAATTTAAAAAATAAATAGACAATAAACATTAAATTAATTAGAAAGGAAATATACATGAGCAATATAGTCTTTTTATATTTGGTAGGGACCATGCAACAAAACATATTAAACATAAAGAATTCACAAACCTTTAAACATTACTGGTATAAAATTTAAAGAGTTTGAATGAAAGAGTGAATACTTAGTTGGTATAAAATTATTGGTAATGAAAGTTTCAAAAAATTAGGAAAAAAATTTAGAGCATAAAGAGTTCACAAACCATTAAACATTCAAGAGTTTCAGTTTTACCAAGATAACCGAAGAAAATTTAAGACCAAAAGAAATTTGGATTTTATGGTATGGATCATTCAACATGTGGATCATGATGGAGTTAGTTTACAACATTATAATTGTAACATCTCGATTTTCAGGTATTTTATATTTTGACCCTTGAGATGACTATTGTTTGAAAAAATTGGTCCCGCATGGCAATTTTGTAATTTTTGGGAGCTACTTGCGTACGATGGGCGTACCTAAGCGCAACGTACGCCGGGTGTACGTGGCCTGGACCTAAAACCCTAATATTTAGGGTTTTTGCACTATCAACTTTCGCAGATTGATGACCTTTTCGATCAGCTGTAGGGTGCATCTTGGTTTTCCAAGATCAATTTGAGGCCAGTGTATCATCAGATGAGGGTTAGAGAAGAGGACGTGGAGAAGACCACATTTTGGACTCGTTGTGGTCCTTATGAGTTCATGGTGATGTCGTTTGGGGTCACCAATATGTCGACAACATTAATGGATTTGATGAATCAAGTATGCAGACTGATGCTCAATCGTTCAGTCATTGTTTTCATTGATGATATCCTGGTCTATTCCAAAACCAGGGAGCAACATGAGGAGCACCTTCGAGAGCTTCTGGGAGTTTTGAGGAGAGAACAACCATATGCCAAGTTCTCAAAGTTTGAGTTTTAGTTACAGGAGGTCCATTTATTGGGACACCTCGTTAACCAGAACAAGATTTTGGTCGACCCGGCCAAGATCAAGGTGGTTATGCAGTGGGAGGTTCCGAAGTCTCCATCGGAGATCAGTAGTTTTTTGGGATTAGCTGGGTATTATCAGTGATTTATTCAGGATTTCTCCAATATTGTTGTACCCCTCACTCGTCTAAAGAGGAAGGGCATGGATTTCCGATAGTACCTTGAGCATCAGGCTACATTCGAGACTCTGGGGGGTGATTATGTGAGGCCTTAGTGTTGACCCTCCTTGAGGGTGTTGAGGATTTTGTAGTATTTTGTGATGCATCCATCACCGACGTAGGGGCATTTCTTATGCAGCGATGTAGGGTTATTGCTTATGCTTCTCAGTAGTTGAAGCCGCATGAGGTTCATTATCCGACTCATGATTTGGAGTTGGTAGCAGTGGTGTTTGCTCTCAAGATTCGACGACATTATTTATATGGGGTCTGGTGTACTATCTATATGGATCCCAAGAGTTTGAGATGTCTCATGGATCAACCGAATCTAAACATGAGCCAACGTAGGTGGCTAGATGTGGTCAAGGATTATGACTGCGAGATTATGTACTACCTGGGAAAAACGAATGTGGTCGTTGATGCTTTGAGTCGCAAGTTGGCTAGTTCCTCGGTTGGGAGTTTATGTACGAGGATTTCGATTGTCTCGCAACTTCTGGATTTGATTAAGGAGGAGAAAGTCAATAACGTCAAGAAGGAGCATTAAAAACAGGAGACGATCAGGGGTGAGATTGACATGTTTTCCACCGATAGTCATGGATTGTTGACCTAGTGTGGTCGGGTTTAGGTACCAGATTTTGGTGGGATTAGGCAGAATGTGCGGGAGGAGGCACACAAGTCTAGATTTTCGATACGCCTTGGAGCCACCAAGATGTATCGGGATTTGGGACTTATCTATTGGTGGTTGTTTATGAAGAGGGAGATAGCCTGGTATGTTGAGAGGTGCTTGACTTGTTGGATGGTCAAGGCCGAGCACCAGAGGCCGCATGGTAGGCTTCAGAATTTGGAGGTTCCCATGTGGAAATGAGAACATATCACCATGGATTTCATCACCAAGCTACATTAGACCACTAAGGGGTTCAATGTGATTTGGGTGATTATGGACCATCCGACTAAGAGTGCTAACTTCTTAGTTACCCGAGAGAGTTCCTCAGCCGAGAAATTAGCTGATGTGTATGTACGCAAGATCGTCGCCCATCATGGTGTTCCGGTTTCTATTGTTTTAGATCGGGATATTTTGTTCACTTCGCGGTTTTGGTATAAGTTCCACGAGGAATTGGATGCGAGGTTGCATTTTAACACTACTTATCATCCGTAGACTGCCGGCCAGAGCGAGCGGACTATCCAAACACTTGAGGATATGTTGCGAGCCTTTGTGATTAATTTTGGTGCGATTTAGGATTAATACCTTCCCTTAGTTGAGTTTTCGTATAACAACTATCACTCCAGTATTGGTGCACTGCCATTTGAACTTCTCTATGGAAGGAAGTGTCATACCCCAGTTTGTTGGGGAGAGGTCGGTCATAAGGTTATGGGAAGGACCTAAGTAGTCCTTCAAATAACAAAACTTATTCATCAGATCAGACAGATGTTGTAGACAACCTAGAGTAGGAAGAAGAGTTATGCCGACAGACGCCGATTGGAGTTGAAGTTCCAGGTTGGTGATATGGTTCTATTTAAGGTATCACCCTGGAAGGGTGTAATACGATTCAAGAAGAGAGGCAAGTTGGGTCCCCAATTTATTGGGACATTTCGAGTGATTGCCAAGGTTAGCAGCGTAGCTTACCTGTTGGATTTGCTTGAGGAGCTCAGTCGGATCCATAATACCTTCCATGTTTCCCAGCTTTGGAAGTGTGTGACTGATGATTTCACATTTGTTCCTTTGTATGATATTCAGGCTGATGATCATCTGAATTATGTTGAGAGACCATTAGCGATCTTGGATAGGAAGTTGAAGGCCTTACGCAACAAGGTGGTATCTTTGGTTAAGGTCCAGTGACAACATCAGAAGGGTTCCGAATGGACTTAGGAACCCGATGAAGAGATGCACGAGCATTATCCTGAGTTGGTCACAACAGCGGACTTCGAGGATGAAGTCTGATTCAAGTGGGGGAGAATTGTAACATCTCGTTTTGCAGGTATTTCATATTTTGACCCTTGGCATGAGTATTGTTTGCAAAAATTGGTCTCGCATGGTATTTTTGTAAAATTTGGGAGTTACTTGCGTACGCTGGGCATACCAAAGTGTACACCGGTCGTACGTGGCTTGTACCTAAAACCCTAATATTTAAGTTTTGTGTACTATTTATTCATCCTTAACTCTTAAGGCTCCCTTCATTCATCATCCTCTAGCCTCATATTTGACCCTTGCAAACCCTAATCCATTTTTGAGCATCTTTGAGCCTTAAGTGTGTATTTTGGTGCTCTTGAGGGAGGGAGAAGGAAGCGGAGACCATCTTAGAAGAGTGAAGTACTTTGGATCCAGAAACCCATCATCATTTGGCACTACTTAGAGGTAAAAAGCTCTGATCTTGGTGAAGTTTTTCTTAGATCTTGATGAGCCATGGATTGTGTTTATCTTGGTCCCATAAGCTTGATGCATTTGAGTATGGGTTGCTCGAACTCATTTGAGTTGTCCTTTCAGACATTTTGGAGTGTTTAGATCCATAAAAATGTAATCTTGGTCCTTAGTTTTCCCCTATGCATGGACTAGGATGTCTTAATAAGTTAATAAGTCAGAGTTTTTGGCATTGAGCACCTTATAGCCATGCAAGAACATAAAGTTGTAAACTTTATGATTAAGGATATCATTTGAGGACTATATCTGGATTTTGGACAAAATGGCTTAATAAATTAAGCTCTTAATCAAAGGTGTGGTTGGCTAGCACATACGTTGGGCGTATATTGGAGTACGTCTGTAACACCGTAAATTTCAAAACAAAATTTTCAATTTTCTTATAAAACATAATTCGATTAATATTCATCAAACAACCATAATAATTATCCAATATAGGTCAATACAAAATCCCAAGATCACAATGTAAAAACTCCGAGTGTGTGTGTACGGATCAAGCCGGCGCCTTCCCGCGGTCGTCACTAGTACCTGAAACAATAACATCAAACACTGTAAGCACAAAGCTTAGTGAGTTCCCCAAAATACCACATATAACACATATTAGCCACTCGAGGCTATAACTCTGTGGGTCCGTGCACCCAAACTCTGTGAACCCTCAGGTTCTAGCTCTGATAAACATGCACCACATAAATCACATAGAAATAATGCAGTACAACACATAACATACATAGCATACAAATACTCTATCACATAACTCTGGTTACCTACTCAAGGTAAAGTATAGTGAGAAGACTCACCTCGCGTATCTTAGTATCTCACGAATCCTGGAAATCCCTCGCGCTCGATCCTCCGAGCTCTAATCCTCCTATAACATTATATGTCTCTAATTAACACTTTATATCTTTAAGGTTGACTATCCCTAAGAAGTCAACATAGGTCAACTCTGGTCAACGGTCAACGGTCAACTTTGACCGGACTCGGCGAGTGCTACGGCGACTCGGCGAGTCTAGACGTTTTCACCAACCCTCTGAAATTCCCTTACTACACGTCGAGTATTCCCCCCCTTAATCGACGAGTTTCACCTGAAAGAATCGCGGGGCCACCCCGACTCAACTCGCCGAGTCTCAAGAACAACTCGGCGAGTCCCAGTTTGACTCAGTCCACTCGTCATCCCTCTCCAACTCACCCTGACTCACTGAGTCTACCCATGACTCGATTGGACCACTCACTGAGCAATCCCAAGGCAATCTTCAAACTACTCGCCGAGTCTGATGAACAGACTCGGCGAGTCCATGCCATGCAACCACTCCAACTTGCTTCTAAGGTCAGATCTACTTCCATAATCTATAGATCTGGCCTCCCTAGACTGATTCATCACGTAAAGCTCCTATCTTGGTGCCCATAACACACCCCATAGCTCATAAATGGAGTTTTGACCTAAGGCATGAGGATTCCAATCCAAAGCCTCCATTGATTCCCAAAAAGCTTGGGTAAAGGGACACTCTGGACCTCTAAGGGTCCAGATCTATGGTTCAAACCTCATAAGGGACCAAGAGGACACTAGATCTTGCCATAAAAGGGTTCAACAAACCCTAAATCTAGATAAACAACAACAAGGAAGAAGATAACTCGAATTTATTACCACAATAGTGATGCTCTGGACTCCAAACCCACATAAGTGGCTCCTCTTGCTTTCCCTTGGCTAGCTCTTCTCTTTCCTTGCAACAATGACACCTCCAAGATCAATAATGGCCTCCTACTTAGCTCCAAATGCTCACACTCGATTAGGGTTTCACTCAAGGGACTGGTGAGCACAAATGACGGCCATTAGGCCCTTTAAATAGGTCTCAAACCCGAGAAATTAGGGTTTCATTACACAGCGCTGACTCGCCGAGTCCATATCCTGGACTCGCCGAGTCCAGGCGCGATCCCGCGTCCAGATCCGCGTCCCTACTCGGCGAGTCTGAGCTCCAACTCGCCGAGTCCCCTCTCAAATCACCAAAAATACAAATATACAAGATACCTGAAAAATCCGGCTGTTACAACGTCGCACGTACGTGGTCAACATCCCGACTTTGGTCAAGCCTTGTGTACGCTGAGCGTATAAGCTGAGTATGCTGGGCGTACTCAACTTAGTCAACTCGACTATTTTTTTTATTATTATTTTTTTTACTTTCAACTTTGACCTAGGGGTATTTTAGGTATTTTGAATTGTAGTTGAGTTTGGTCATTTTTCATGAATAGGTGATCGGTTTAACTGATATTTGGAGTATGGTCCTGCTCAACTATCTTTTCAGACAAAGAGGTGAGTTTTTCTCATTGTGCTTGTGGGTCAAAGGCACCAATGCCGACCCACTAGGTTATTTGTATCTTGGTATATAGGATGTTGCTATGTGGTCTGTTAGATATGTATCCTGGTATATAGGATGTTGTTATGCTGTTGTGATTTGTTAGATTTGTATACTGGTTTCCAGGATGTTGTTATGCTGTAGTGATTTTTTATATTTGAATATCGATATATAGGATGTTGTTATGCGATAATGATCTATAGATCTACCTTTTTTTGCCTACTGACTGGTTATATGTTTATCTGTTGTTTATGTCGACATAATATGTTTTGGTTTTGAGGCTTTACTGTTATGCATGTGAGCCAACAGACCGGAGGTGATCTATCCCGATGGATATGGACCCAAGGGTATTCTAGTCCGAGGACTGAATGGATCTGTTACATGTTGGCAATCCAGTACTCCGATGACTGATTGGGCCAGGGGTAATCTAGCCCGATGGTTGTGGACCCAAGGGTATTCTAGTCCAATGACTGAGTGGACCCACATGTGATTGTATATGTTATATGTTGTGTAGTGGTACTTTTGGGGAATCCACTAAGTTTTGACTTACAATTTCAGTTTATTGTTTTAGGTACTTCTGATGACTGTGGCAAGGCAAATATGTGATCGTACACATTCTTCGATGATATGTTTTAGGGACTTATGATATTGATATATTGATCTTGAGGATATTTGTATTTTATACTTGGTTTTGTTATGAGTCTTGTTTGAAAACAATGGTTTCTTTATTTGAAAATGAAAATTTTTATAATGATTTTTGGGATGTTACAATAATAACATTTTGCAAAATTATTTAACAATTTAATAATCCAAAAGAGACGTTTTTTAGTAGGGATGAGCTTCAAACTCGTAAGCCCTGGAACCGAAGCGGTTAGAATCGATATATGTTAAACTAGTTCGGGTACCGAGTATCACCTTAAGCTTAAAACGGGTATTGGATATCGGGTACAGTGGGTTCAAGTTTAATGGTTATCGGTAAAACGGATAAAGGGAATCAAACTTAGTAGTTTAAAGACCTTAAATATAAAAACATCCATGCAACTTGGACTCTCGGCGGATTGAAATCAGGAAGAAAAAGAAAACCCTCCTAACATTGTAGTTTTTTACACCAAAAAAAAAAAAAAAATACCTTACCACTTAATATAAATGTACCAAAACAACTCATGGTTACAAAAGTATGACAAAAGAGTCTCTGATTATAAGTATAAACTTTGTAAGTACCACAGGTTTTTTGGTTTTAAAACCCCAAACCCGGTTCCACATACCCACTTTTACATTTCCGGCTCTAAATACACTCTTTAGGTTCTGGGTTTATTTGGGTCAGGTTTAGACCCGTTTTCACCCCCAATTATTGAGTCATATCTATGAAAACTTAAATAAGAAAAGCTTGATTTTTCCTTGAAAAAAAGCCCTAAAGGATCCACTAAAATACAAATATGTAAGCCCTTAGACTATTTTTTTTTCCCCAAAAGCACACACTTCGTTGGAGTACAAAACAAAAGGCCAGAGTATTTTTATTATCATCAAAAATCATTTCATACCCTGAATCAAGTTTCGTCTCTGATTTCTTCGAAGATGTAAGTTTCCTCATATTCTGTTACAAAGTTTCTTTAAATATCGCTTCTTTGATTTCTTTTGGCTAATTTTATGTTCTTGCTGCGATGATCTTGAGGAAAGTTCCAGTAATTTTTCTTGGGTTTGTTTCGATTTCTATCAAGTTTATTCTAGTTTTATCAGACTGATGATTCTTGATGTTGAAGATGTTGAACTTGATGACTTAAAATTATATTTTTTCTTTTAGGGACTGCTTTGGTTTACAATATTGTACGTATATTTGGATTTTGGTGATAAAAAATAAAATGATTAATAGCCATTCTGATCACTTTATTGGTTAAATTTTGACTTTCAGAAATGTCGATATGTGATCAAATGATTTCTCTATTGATCATCAAACTAAGAAAGTGTTATTGACTTTTTGAAGTGGCCGCTTGTTATTGCATTGTAGAATGAGCTATCATTATTGTAGATTGTTTTTTTTTTCCTCTAAAATCTTTCATTTATGTTAGAGTAGATTGAAATGGCAAAGAGTTTATTCAAGCAAGAACATGATCTTGGTGAGTGTTTCGCTTTTACTGTATGAATATTATAATCGGTTTCAATTTTATTGATGAATCTCGGTGTTTGTTTCAGAAAAAAGGAGAGCAGAGGCTGCTAGAATTAGAGAGAAATACCCTGATAGGATTCCTGTAAGTATCAATCTTTCACTTATCGACAGTTAAACACCTCCTTTAGTTGAAGGGTAGTTTAGTAAAATTGCTCGTTTTCAACTCTCTCCTTAACATTTGTGCCATAATCGTTGCAACTTTCATAGTGTGGAACAATTAAAAATCTTTTTGTATTAGTTTTTTGAGTATTTGTTCTGATATATGGTTTCAAAGTAAGCTTCTTGAATTTTGTTATTTAAAGGTGATTGTGGAGAAAGGGGAGAGAAGTGATGTTCCTAACATCGATAAGAAAAAGTAAGTAATCTTGCTATAACATTTCCTACAATTCTTGCATTGAATATGACAGTTTCATTAGGGGTAAAATGGTCTTTTCAGTGAATTTGAAAATTATTTAACATGAAATTAAAAATTGCAGGTACCTTGTTCCAGCTGATTTGACTGTTGGTCAGTTTGTTTATGTGATCCGTAAAAGGATTAAACTGAGTGCTGAGAAGGCCATATTCATCTTTGTTGACAATGCCCTGCCCCCTACAGGTAATTTTACCATTTTACCCTTTTACTCATCATACTTCTAAAACGAGTGAAATTCTCACTGAGCTTGATGTTCTGCATTTATTTCAAAATGAAGTATTAAAACGGAATATAAATTAAAATTAAAATTATGTTTTCCAAAAATGAATTAAAATTACTATCAAGACTAAAAGGGTAAATGGGTAATACTTTTGTGGTGTTTCTTTTTCAGGGGCAATTATGTCCGCGATATATGAAGAAAAGAAGGACGATGATGGTTTCTTGTATGTTACATACAGTGGAGAGAACACGTTTGGAGAGCATTGACATTTTATATGTTTTTTCATGACATTTTCCAATAATGGATTATATTTTCTTGGAATCTTGTTCTTTTATCAAGAAGTTGACTACAATCATATAATTGGAGAATTGTATATAATCATTTACCCTTTGTTTTTATTCATGAATCTTTATATTTAATCTTCATGGGTGTTTCTGTATTCTGATTGAGACCGAAGGCAATAAGGAGTAGTTGTTTGTTATAAGGGTAAATTGCTGAAAATAGCTCTGTGCTTTCTTCTTGCTATCAATATGTGCAATGTACTTTATCTTTTATCCATAATAGGAACTTACTTATATTCTTTTTCATGATTATATTTATATTCCTTTACTGATTATAAACGTGTAAAATGCTTACAAGTTTCATATTTCTTTACTGAGGAGAACCTATATAGGGATGATTTTGAAGAATTCATGAAAAATTGAAGTATAATTGGAGTCCTAATGAAGATCTAAGCATCTCTTCATCGTCTCTTAGTGAAAGGTATAATTCTTAATTACCTGCTATAAATTTTAAGTTAGGTTTGGTTTTTCTTCCAAATCCTAAATTTTTTTATTAACCTAGGATTCTATGTGATTTTTAAGCTCTATCCTCCTTTTAGATTCAATCTACAAGCAACATCCCTTCCATTGATACTTATGGGGATTTGGATGGTAGTGTGTCTTCTAGCCCTATGATTCATAAATATGAATTTCCTTATGTTCCTATTAATCCAAATTAGATTATAGTGGTTTATATTGGTGATTTAGTGTGTAATTATATTTACTATCGACACAGACTATGTTCGGTTTACTATATGAGGTTGGAAGTGTAGGGTGCATATTCGGAGTGATAACTCATGAATATAGGGACCGGGGGCAGCTACCCTGGGCATAGGGTTCTAAGGGGAAGTGCCCCTAATGGGGTCCAAGGGGCAGAGCCCCTGGCAGTGACACTCGAAATTGATTATGTAAATGCATTTGTCTCTCAAACGCAAAACAACAAGATATTTTTCTATGTTTTGAATTTGGAAGTGACCTGACTTTTAAATTGTCATTAATGTATTATCCCAAATCAGATTTCGTGATACCCCATGCAATAAGGTCGAAATCACAGATTTTGGAAAATGATTGCAATCACGATTATTGAATTATCCAAGTTTATATTGATGTTCTTAGATAAAAAATCTAACATTATATTTCTCATTGACACATTATTTCATCAACAATTTGTCCAATATGTTGTTTGATCGTGGAATTGGACATTTCAAGCTCTAGTTTCATGTTTGAGTTATACATATGCTCTAATGAGTTATACAAGAGTTATGGAGTTTGATAATGATTGAGATCTAGGTTAACTTAAGTAATTAATGATTATTGTTATGATTCCATAATTCATCTTTGAAGTTTTGAGGGAAATTAACAAGTCTAATGATGAAGACACCATCATAATGAATGAGAAGTTTAAAAACAACTTTGAGATTCAAACATGGGAAATGATTTTATTTTTTATACAATGATAACTCATGTAATTCTAGTAACAATAACCATGAATCAAAGTATTGATGACTTCACAACTTCATTGGTGAATTAGAAATCTACATAACATTTTAGTTATGTCTGGAATCATAACTAGGTATTAGAATTGGTATTAAAAGTTGGATTAGTTAGAAAAGAATAGGAACATTATAGATGCTATTAAGAGTATTAAGGTGTATGGGTGGATTTATTCATATATGATTAATCAATTATTTTGTCATATCATATTCTATTTTTTCATAATTATCTATTTTCTAAGTAGATTGAATAATCACTTGTGAATATACATATATAATCTATTTTGTATATAATACTTGTAACGTTTCAATAGTTACAAACAGATTTTTCATTTTTAAAATAGAATAACCAGTTAAACATTTGCTTCAAAAACCATTTAGTAACATTTTCTTGATTGAAACCATACATTATCAGAGTTAATTTACAAAACTATAGAAAAAACATTTTCGATGCATGTGTACAGTCCCGCTGAGCTCTTTCCACGGAAAGACTTGCAAAATATTTAATCCACAACTGTAAGCATAAAGCTTAGTGAGTTCCCTAGTATACCACATATTTCATCATACATACAATGCATCCACACAAGAGTTCGACTCTAGCATCGAATATCCAAATCTCATATCCATATAAACATACATAACAAACATACATGAAATAATGGGTTTGATCCAACCTAGGTGAATGATGTGGGCAAAATCATAGTCTTACATCTTGCTAACAGCCAAATCATGGTCTTTCCTTGCAATTTTGAGGGCCAAATCTCGATCTTACATACAACTGTTAGGGGTTAGATCTTGGTCTTCCATACAACTGCCAGAGACCGGATCCTGATCTTTCATATAATTGTTAGGGGCCAGATCCTGGTCTTCCATACAACGGTCAATGACTAGCTCTTGGTCTTTCATATAATTGTTATGGGCCAGATCCTGGTCTTCCATACAATACATAAAGTCATATGTAGTCAAGGATCAGATAGACAGTCAAACAGATGACCCACCCGTGAGCGAACAATCAGACAAAAACGTCACAATCAGGCATTAGACCAAGAGTAGTTACAAAATTATCCAAGTGAGAGACTGTTGGATTAAGATGTCTAAAGCAATAACTAAATTGGATATTCTTGAAATAAAAGTAAAGTCATTTTTAGGTTGCCCTCATACCTGTAACTGAATAGAATGCCTTTGGGGAAAGAGGCTAATTTGTTAATTTATTATATGATTAATAAATTAATTAGAAACTGAAATAAATGATTTACTAATATATTATATGATTAATATATTAATTATAAATAGTTATAACTAATTTAGAAATGATAAGAAATTAATTGGAATTAATTTCAGGTTGGTAAGAATTAATTGGAAGTGCAGGGACTAAGCAGTAATTCTTTAATAGTTCAAGAGAGGGATTCTATAACCCTCCTAGCATGTCTGGTTTTTTCTATGGTTTTAGGGTTTCTAGAATGCTCCTTATTGGATAATTAAGGAGTTAGATAACTACTTAATTCAAGATATTATTATTATATTCAAATAATGGTTATCCAAGACTTCCTTATCAACTATAAATAGGACCCTAGAGTCTCATATTTTCGTCCACTCATCCCAAGCCTCCAAGAGCATAAATTTTTCTCTAAACCTCCCCACTCCTCAATTCTTCTAGTTGTTAGGGTTTTGGGTACAAGACATTAGAGTCATCGAAGCTTTTGGTGCTTGCTTTCAAGGAATTCAAAGGAGATTTTGGTTGATTAATTGCTACATTAATCAAAAGGTATCTAACCCTAAATTTTCTTGTAATTTCGATTATACTTGATTTTCCTAGGGTTTATTGATATTCATAGTTCATAGCTATCAATAGAGAAAATATAGATCATTTCTAGGTTGCATGTAAACTTAAGGGTTTAAGTGTTTTTCCACCACATGAATTGTAACACCCTAAATTCATGACCAAACTTTTGTTTTTAAAACCATTCCAAATTCGAGAATTACATAATAAACCATAGTTTCCAAAAAGAATCATAACATAAATTAGAGTGACCCAAAATCATAAGTCATATAAAAATCTAGGATGATGTGCACAATCAAGCCTTCGCTTTGCCCCTACCATCTAAAGTACATGAAACCATAAAATCAAGCTATAAACCAAATCTTAGTGAGTTCCCCCAAAGTAACCTACACAAAAAAACATATTCACACATTGCATGGTGGATCCACAGTCTCCCGACTGGATTACCCTTGGCCCATAGTCTCACGGCTGGATTGCCCATATGGCCTACGGTCTCCTAACTGGATTGTCGTGGGTTTGTTTCCCTATAACACAAAGCAGTACCGCCTCAACCCACCCACACAATGTTGACATATGTAATAGATAAACATATAACCAACAAGTACATGTAATCATACAGATAAACTAATCCAATATATAATCAGCAAATATAGGTAATCATACAAATCTACCATTCTAACATAACATCGTCCTATATACCAGGATACATAACATAGTGGGTTGGCATTATTGCCTTCGACCCGCAAGTATAACGAGGAAAACTCACCTAAATGTCTGAAATATGGTTGAACTGAATGCTACTCCAAAAACCGACTATACAGGTCACTTATACAATAAGCACTAACGAACCTTAGTTTAGTGTTGAAATTACTCTATTTGACATAAAGTCAAACTTGGTCAACGAGCAAAGTCAACAGTTAATGGTCAAAATCCTTACTTAAAAGTCACCCAACCACTCGTTACGCCGTGACCTAATTAGACAAAATAATCGTGAATCCTCATTCTCACGCCGTGACACCGAAGTGCTCACGACGTGAGGAACGCTCTGGGAAGATTTGATGAACAAAGCTCTTAATCCTTTAAGGTATGCAACCAACACTTCCAGAATGTCTTATCTATTTCAGAACATCATAAAAATCATGGCTTTTTGGACATGCATGTCCAATGCATGTCCCAAACACAAGTTAGGGCATAAAAGGAAGAAATGGCATTAAAAGCTCATATAAGAGTATTAAAACCCAACTATACTTCAGATCCAATACTTATATTACCAAAGGGACACTGGAGATCCATAAAGTTGGCAAGTTTATGGATTCCATCCATTACATCGTTCTATACATGAAAGATAAAGTATAAAATCTGGATCTAGGATTATAGAGTCATAAATCATTGAACTTGGAAACTTACAAAGGTCTAGAAGGTGTGAAGATGAATGATGGTGAGCATTGAATGCATAAATGATGAACTAGATGCTCTTCATCTTCTTCTTCTTTGTTAGAAATCACCATAAATGAGCTCAAAATCAACTATGGGGTGGTAGGGTTTCAAAGGGAAGTGCAAGAAGGTAATGGAGGTTGAGAATGGCTAACCCTAACCCTCACTTCCTTTAAATACATAATAAATCCCCAAAACTAGGGTTTTCCTAGCATTCGCATCTCACTTTGTAACCCATAAGGGCTCACATCGTGAGAGTCAAAATATGTGTGATTCTTCCATCTGGGCTCATGTTGTGACACCTAAGTGATCACGTCATGAACGGGGTTTAAACTTGAGAATTAAATTAGAAATTTCAAAATGGTGCTTAGTAAACGACCCAAAAATCAAGGGTAAAAATTTCATTTTTTAATATGGTCAAAACACATATATGTTTTGAACCCGAGCTTTCCAAAACATTGCTAATAAAAAACATTTATCAGAGTTCATCCCAAAATCAAATATTGCAGAAAACGCGGTGTGTGTGTGTGTGTGTTACGATCAAGCCAAACCCTTCCTTTCCAAACCGATGATACCTGAAACCATAAACAAAACTGTAAGCATGAAGCTTAGTGAGTTCCCCAGAGCATACCCCACATAATCCACATAATCACATAATCCATATTAGCTATAAAAGCTACATAAACCACATAAGTCATATCAATCACGTGGGCCATATCGATCACATAAGACATATATATATATATATATATATATATATATATATATATATATATATATATATATATATATAAACATATAAGGAATGTCATGGGCTCTCCCACATGGTTTGATATCCAACTGCCACGGGCTCCCCCCCGGGGTCTTCCATGCAAATATCCCAAAGACAACTAGCATATCACATACTGTCATAAACAAATAACGTACCACATGTCACATAATCAACTAGCATACACAAGCTAATCATATAAACATATAAGGATGTCGTGGGCTCCCCCAAGGTCTTACTCCAGGATACCGTGGGCTCCCCCCAAGGTCTTACACCTATGTGTCATGGGTTCCCCCCATGATCTTTACCTGGAAAGTCATGGGCTCCCCAACATGGTCTGACATCCAAGTGCTATGAGCTCCCCTCCCCCCATGATCTTTACCTGAAAAGTCATGGGCTCCACCACATGGTCTTACATCCAAGTGTCGTAGGCCCCCATGGTCTTCACCTGAAAATCCATGACCTCTCCCACATGGTCTTACATCCAAGTGATATGGGCTCCCCCATGATCTTTCATGCAAATATGACATAAACAAATAGCATGACGCATAGCATATAACCAAACCTATAATATATATATATATATATATATATATATATATATATATATATATATATATATATATATAAACATACAATTATAAAAATAATATATAATTATATGGATAATATTCGAGTCATTTTTAAATTAAAAGTTTTGACCATAACCCAATCAATTTCATTTTATGTAATGTAAACATATGGAAATGCATTATCTAAACCTGTTAATTTTTATGGGAGTTTGATGTGATTTTGCCGGGTCTAGTCCGGCCTCAGCCATATGTTCTAAAAATCAAATAACAAAAGCTTTTTCTTTGCTTGACAAAGGCCCTAAAAGATTTAGTAAAATACAAATATATAATCCCTTCGACTATTATTTTCCTAAAGCACACACTTTCTTGGAGTACAAAACAAAAGGCCAGAGTAGTTTTATTATCATCAAAAATCAATTCATATCCTCAATCAAGTTTCGTCTCTAAAGTTCTTCGAAGAGGTTAGTTTTCTCATATCCTTTTACAAAGTTTCTTTAACCATCGCTTCTTTGATTCCGTTTGACTAAATTTATGTTCTTCCTGCGATGATCTTGAGGAAAATTCGAGTAATTTTGCTTGGGTTTGTTTCGATTTCTATCAAGTTTATTTTAGTTTTATCAGACGGATGATTCTTGATGTTAAAGATGTTGAACTTGATGACTTAAAAAATATATATATTTCTTTTAGGGATTGCTTTGGTTTACAATATTGTATGTATATTTGGATTTTGGTGATAAAAGGGGTAAATGATTATGCTCATTCCGATCACTTTATTGGTTTCATTAATTGTGCATACCGACATACGGTATGAGCTTTATTCAATTTTAGGTTTAAATTTTGACTTTTAGAAATGTCAATATGTGGTCGAAAGATTTCTGTATTGATCATCAAACGAAGAAAGTAATTATTGACTTTTTGAAGTTAGCTACTGTTCTACTTGTTATTGATTGTTCTTATTTCTAAATCTTTCATTTATGTTAGAGTAGATTGAAATGGCAAAGAGTTTATTCAAGCAAGAACATGATCTTGGTGAGTGTTTCGCTTTTACTGTATGAATATTATAATCGGTTTCAATTTTATTGATGAATCTCGGTGTTTGTTTCAGAAAAAAGGAGAGCAGAGGCTGCTAGAATTAGAGAGAAATACCCTGATAGGATTCCTGTAAGTATCAATCTTTCACTTATCGACAGTTAAACACCTCCTTTAGTTGAAGGGTAGTTTAGTAAAATTGCTCGTTTTCAACTCTCTCCTTAACATTTGTGCCATAATCGTTGCAACTTTCATAGTGTGGAACAATTAAAAATCTTTTTGTATTAGTTTTTTGAGTATTTGTTCTGATATATGGTTTCAAAGTAAGCTTCTTGAATTTTGTTATTTAAAGGTGATTGTGGAGAAAGGGGAGAGAAGTGATGTTCCTAACATCGATAAGAAAAAGTAAGTAATCTTGCTATAACATTTCCTACAATTCTTGCATTGAATATGACAGTTTCATTAGGGGTAAAATGGTCTTTTCAGTGAATTTGAAAATTATTTAACATGAAATTAAAAATTGCAGGTACCTTGTTCCAGCTGATTTGACTGTTGGTCAGTTTGTTTATGTGATCCGTAAAAGGATTAAACTGAGTGCTGAGAAGGCCATATTCATCTTTGTTGACAATGCCCTGCCCCCTACAGGTAATTTTACCATTTTACCCTTTTACTCATCATACTTCTAAAACGAGTGAAATTCTCACTGAGCTTGATGTTCTGCATTTATTTCAAAATGAAGTATTAAAACGGAATATAAATTAAAATTAAAATTATGTTTTCCAAAAATGAATTAAAATTACTATCAAGACTAAAAGGGTAAATGGGTAATACTTTTGTGGTGTTTCTTTTTCAGGGGCAATTATGTCCGCGATATATGAAGAAAAGAAGGACGATGATGGTTTCTTGTATGTTACATACAGTGGAGAGAACACGTTTGGAGAGCATTGACATTTTATATGTTTTTTCATGACATTTTCCAATAATGGATTATATTTTCTTGGAATCTTGTTCTTTTATCAAGAAGTTGACTACAATCATATAATTGGAGAATTGTATATAATCATTTACCCTTTGTTTTTATTCATGAATCTTTATATTTAATCTTCATGGGTGTTTCTGTATTCTGATTGAGACCGAAGGCAATAAGGAGTAGTTGTTTGTTATAAGGGTAAATTGCTGAAAATAGCTCTGTGCTTTCTTCTTGCTATCAATATGTGCAATGTACTTTATCTTTTATCCATAATAGGAACTTACTTATATTCTTTTTCATGATTATATTTATATTCCTTTACTGATTATAAACGTGTAAAATGCTTACAAGTTTCATATTTCTTTACTGAGGAGAACCTATATAGGGATGATTTTGAAGAATTCATGAAAAATTGAAGTATAATTGGAGTCCTAATGAAGATCTAAGCATCTCTTCATCGTCTCTTAGTGAAAGGTATAATTCTTAATTACCTGCTATAAATTTTAAGTTAGGTTTGGTTTTTCTTCCAAATCCTAAATTTTTTTATTAACCTAGGATTCTATGTGATTTTTAAGCTCTATCCTCCTTTTAGATTCAATCTACAAGCAACATCCCTTCCATTGATACTTATGGGGATTTGGATGGTAGTGTGTCTTCTAGCCCTATGATTCATAAATATGAATTTCCTTATGTTCCTATTAATCCAAATTAGATTATAGTGGTTTATATTGGTGATTTAGTGTGTAATTATATTTACTATCGACACAGACTATGTTCGGTTTACTATATGAGGTTGGAAGTGTAGGGTGCATATTCGGAGTGATAACTCATGAATATAGGGACCGGGGGCAGCTACCCTGGGCATAGGGTTCTAAGGGGAAGTGCCCCTAATGGGGTCCAAGGGGCAGAGCCCCTGGCAGTGACACTCGAAATTGATTATGTAAATGCATTTGTCTCTCAAACGCAAAACAACAAGATATTTTTCTATGTTTTGAATTTGGAAGTGACCTGACTTTTAAATTGTCATTAATGTATTATCCCAAATCAGATTTCGTGATACCCCATGCAATAAGGTCGAAATCACAGATTTTGGAAAATGATTGCAATCACGATTATTGAATTATCCAAGTTTATATTGATGTTCTTAGATAAAAAATCTAACATTATATTTCTCATTGACACATTATTTCATCAACAATTTGTCCAATATGTTGTTTGATCGTGGAATTGGACATTTCAAGCTCTAGTTTCATGTTTGAGTTATACATATGCTCTAATGAGTTATACAAGAGTTATGGAGTTTGATAATGATTGAGATCTAGGTTAACTTAAGTAATTAATGATTATTGTTATGATTCCATAATTCATCTTTGAAGTTTTGAGGGAAATTAACAAGTCTAATGATGAAGACACCATCATAATGAATGAGAAGTTTAAAAACAACTTTGAGATTCAAACATGGGAAATGATTTTATTTTTTATACAATGATAACTCATGTAATTCTAGTAACAATAACCATGAATCAAAGTATTGATGACTTCACAACTTCATTGGTGAATTAGAAATCTACATAACATTTTAGTTATGTCTGGAATCATAACTAGGTATTAGAATTGGTATTAAAAGTTGGATTAGTTAGAAAAGAATAGGAACATTATAGATGCTATTAAGAGTATTAAGGTGTATGGGTGGATTTATTCATATATGATTAATCAATTATTTTGTCATATCATATTCTATTTTTTCATAATTATCTATTTTCTAAGTAGATTGAATAATCACTTGTGAATATACATATATAATCTATTTTGTATATAATACTTGTAACGTTTCAATAGTTACAAACAGATTTTTCATTTTTAAAATAGAATAACCAGTTAAACATTTGCTTCAAAAACCATTTAGTAACATTTTCTTGATTGAAACCATACATTATCAGAGTTAATTTACAAAACTATAGAAAAAACATTTTCGATGCATGTGTACAGTCCCGCTGAGCTCTTTCCACGGAAAGACTTGCAAAATATTTAATCCACAACTGTAAGCATAAAGCTTAGTGAGTTCCCTAGTATACCACATATTTCATCATACATACAATGCATCCACACAAGAGTTCGACTCTAGCATCGAATATCCAAATCTCATATCCATATAAACATACATAACAAACATACATGAAATAATGGGTTTGATCCAACCTAGGTGAATGATGTGGGCAAAATCATAGTCTTACATCTTGCTAACAGCCAAATCATGGTCTTTCCTTGCAATTTTGAGGGCCAAATCTCGATCTTACATACAACTGTTAGGGGTTAGATCTTGGTCTTCCATACAACTGCCAGAGACCGGATCCTGATCTTTCATATAATTGTTAGGGGCCAGATCCTGGTCTTCCATACAACGGTCAATGACTAGCTCTTGGTCTTTCATATAATTGTTATGGGCCAGATCCTGGTCTTCCATACAATACATAAAGTCATATGTAGTCAAGGATCAGATAGACAGTCAAACAGATGACCCACCCGTGAGCGAACAATCAGACAAAAACGTCACAATCAGGCATTAGACCAAGAGTAGTTACAAAATTATCCAAGTGAGAGACTGTTGGATTAAGATGTCTAAAGCAATAACTAAATTGGATATTCTTGAAATAAAAGTAAAGTCATTTTTAGGTTGCCCTCATACCTGTAACTGAATAGAATGCCTTTGGGGAAAGAGGCTAATTTGTTAATTTATTATATGATTAATAAATTAATTAGAAACTGAAATAAATGATTTACTAATATATTATATGATTAATATATTAATTATAAATAGTTATAACTAATTTAGAAATGATAAGAAATTAATTGGAATTAATTTCAGGTTGGTAAGAATTAATTGGAAGTGCAGGGACTAAGCAGTAATTCTTTAATAGTTCAAGAGAGGGATTCTATAACCCTCCTAGCATGTCTGGTTTTTTCTATGGTTTTAGGGTTTCTAGAATGCTCCTTATTGGATAATTAAGGAGTTAGATAACTACTTAATTCAAGATATTATTATTATATTCAAATAATGGTTATCCAAGACTTCCTTATCAACTATAAATAGGACCCTAGAGTCTCATATTTTCGTCCACTCATCCCAAGCCTCCAAGAGCATAAATTTTTCTCTAAACCTCCCCACTCCTCAATTCTTCTAGTTGTTAGGGTTTTGGGTACAAGACATTAGAGTCATCGAAGCTTTTGGTGCTTGCTTTCAAGGAATTCAAAGGAGATTTTGGTTGATTAATTGCTACATTAATCAAAAGGTATCTAACCCTAAATTTTCTTGTAATTTCGATTATACTTGATTTTCCTAGGGTTTATTGATATTCATAGTTCATAGCTATCAATAGAGAAAATATAGATCATTTCTAGGTTGCATGTAAACTTAAGGGTTTAAGTGTTTTTCCACCACATGAATTGTAACACCCTAAATTCATGACCAAACTTTTGTTTTTAAAACCATTCCAAATTCGAGAATTACATAATAAACCATAGTTTCCAAAAAGAATCATAACATAAATTAGAGTGACCCAAAATCATAAGTCATATAAAAATCTAGGATGATGTGCACAATCAAGCCTTCGCTTTGCCCCTACCATCTAAAGTACATGAAACCATAAAATCAAGCTATAAACCAAATCTTAGTGAGTTCCCCCAAAGTAACCTACACAAAAAAACATATTCACACATTGCATGGTGGATCCACAGTCTCCCGACTGGATTACCCTTGGCCCATAGTCTCACGGCTGGATTGCCCATATGGCCTACGGTCTCCTAACTGGATTGTCGTGGGTTTGTTTCCCTATAACACAAAGCAGTACCGCCTCAACCCACCCACACAATGTTGACATATGTAATAGATAAACATATAACCAACAAGTACATGTAATCATACAGATAAACTAATCCAATATATAATCAGCAAATATAGGTAATCATACAAATCTACCATTCTAACATAACATCGTCCTATATACCAGGATACATAACATAGTGGGTTGGCATTATTGCCTTCGACCCGCAAGTATAACGAGGAAAACTCACCTAAATGTCTGAAATATGGTTGAACTGAATGCTACTCCAAAAACCGACTATACAGGTCACTTATACAATAAGCACTAACGAACCTTAGTTTAGTGTTGAAATTACTCTATTTGACATAAAGTCAAACTTGGTCAACGAGCAAAGTCAACAGTTAATGGTCAAAATCCTTACTTAAAAGTCACCCAACCACTCGTTACGCCGTGACCTAATTAGACAAAATAATCGTGAATCCTCATTCTCACGCCGTGACACCGAAGTGCTCACGACGTGAGGAACGCTCTGGGAAGATTTGATGAACAAAGCTCTTAATCCTTTAAGGTATGCAACCAACACTTCCAGAATGTCTTATCTATTTCAGAACATCATAAAAATCATGGCTTTTTGGACATGCATGTCCAATGCATGTCCCAAACACAAGTTAGGGCATAAAAGGAAGAAATGGCATTAAAAGCTCATATAAGAGTATTAAAACCCAACTATACTTCAGATCCAATACTTATATTACCAAAGGGACACTGGAGATCCATAAAGTTGGCAAGTTTATGGATTCCATCCATTACATCGTTCTATACATGAAAGATAAAGTATAAAATCTGGATCTAGGATTATAGAGTCATAAATCATTGAACTTGGAAACTTACAAAGGTCTAGAAGGTGTGAAGATGAATGATGGTGAGCATTGAATGCATAAATGATGAACTAGATGCTCTTCATCTTCTTCTTCTTTGTTAGAAATCACCATAAATGAGCTCAAAATCAACTATGGGGTGGTAGGGTTTCAAAGGGAAGTGCAAGAAGGTAATGGAGGTTGAGAATGGCTAACCCTAACCCTCACTTCCTTTAAATACATAATAAATCCCCAAAACTAGGGTTTTCCTAGCATTCGCATCTCACTTTGTAACCCATAAGGGCTCACATCGTGAGAGTCAAAATATGTGTGATTCTTCCATCTGGGCTCATGTTGTGACACCTAAGTGATCACGTCATGAACGGGGTTTAAACTTGAGAATTAAATTAGAAATTTCAAAATGGTGCTTAGTAAACGACCCAAAAATCAAGGGTAAAAATTTCATTTTTTAATATGGTCAAAACACATATATGTTTTGAACCCGAGCTTTCCAAAACATTGCTAATAAAAAACATTTATCAGAGTTCATCCCAAAATCAAATATTGCAGAAAACGCGGTGTGTGTGTGTGTGTGTTACGATCAAGCCAAACCCTTCCTTTCCAAACCGATGATACCTGAAACCATAAACAAAACTGTAAGCATGAAGCTTAGTGAGTTCCCCAGAGCATACCCCACATAATCCACATAATCACATAATCCATATTAGCTATAAAAGCTACATAAACCACATAAGTCATATCAATCACGTGGGCCATATCGATCACATAAGACATATATATATATATATATATATATATATATATATATATATATATATATATATATATATATATATATAAACATATAAGGAATGTCATGGGCTCTCCCACATGGTTTGATATCCAACTGCCACGGGCTCCCCCCCGGGGTCTTCCATGCAAATATCCCAAAGACAACTAGCATATCACATACTGTCATAAACAAATAACGTACCACATGTCACATAATCAACTAGCATACACAAGCTAATCATATAAACATATAAGGATGTCGTGGGCTCCCCCAAGGTCTTACTCCAGGATACCGTGGGCTCCCCCCAAGGTCTTACACCTATGTGTCATGGGTTCCCCCCATGATCTTTACCTGGAAAGTCATGGGCTCCCCAACATGGTCTGACATCCAAGTGCTATGAGCTCCCCTCCCCCCATGATCTTTACCTGAAAAGTCATGGGCTCCACCACATGGTCTTACATCCAAGTGTCGTAGGCCCCCATGGTCTTCACCTGAAAATCCATGACCTCTCCCACATGGTCTTACATCCAAGTGATATGGGCTCCCCCATGATCTTTCATGCAAATATGACATAAACAAATAGCATGACGCATAGCATATAACCAAACCTATAATATATATATATATATATATATATATATATATATATATATATATATATATATATATAAACATACAATTATAAAAATAATATATAATTATATGGATAATATTCGAGTCATTTTTAAATTAAAAGTTTTGACCATAACCCAATCAATTTCATTTTATGTAATGTAAACATATGGAAATGCATTATCTAAACCTGTTAATTTTTATGGGAGTTTGATGTGATTTTGCCGGGTCTAGTCCGGCCTCAGCCATATGTTCTAAAAATCAAATAACAAAAGCTTTTTCTTTGCTTGACAAAGGCCCTAAAAGATTTAGTAAAATACAAATATATAATCCCTTCGACTATTATTTTCCTAAAGCACACACTTTCTTGGAGTACAAAACAAAAGGCCAGAGTAGTTTTATTATCATCAAAAATCAATTCATATCCTCAATCAAGTTTCGTCTCTAAAGTTCTTCGAAGAGGTTAGTTTTCTCATATCCTTTTACAAAGTTTCTTTAACCATCGCTTCTTTGATTCCGTTTGACTAAATTTATGTTCTTCCTGCGATGATCTTGAGGAAAATTCGAGTAATTTTGCTTGGGTTTGTTTCGATTTCTATCAAGTTTATTTTAGTTTTATCAGACGGATGATTCTTGATGTTAAAGATGTTGAACTTGATGACTTAAAAAATATATATATTTCTTTTAGGGATTGCTTTGGTTTACAATATTGTATGTATATTTGGATTTTGGTGATAAAAGGGGTAAATGATTATGCTCATTCCGATCACTTTATTGGTTTCATTAATTGTGCATACCGACATACGGTATGAGCTTTATTCAATTTTAGGTTTAAATTTTGACTTTTAGAAATGTCAATATGTGGTCGAAAGATTTCTGTATTGATCATCAAACGAAGAAAGTAATTATTGACTTTTTGAAGTTAGCTACTGTTCTACTTGTTATTGATTGTTCTTATTTCTAAATCTTTCATTTATGTTAGAGTAGATTGAAATGGCAAAGAGTTTATTCAAGCAAGAACATGATCTTGGTGAGTGTTTCGCTTTTACTGTATGAATATTATAATCGGTTTCAATTTTATTGATGAATCTCGGTGTTTGTTTCAGAAAAAAGGAGAGCAGAGGCTGCTAGAATTAGAGAGAAATACCCTGATAGGATTCCTGTAAGTATCAATCTTTCACTTATCGACAGTTAAACACCTCCTTTAGTTGAAGGGTAGTTTAGTAAAATTGCTCGTTTTCAACTCTCTCCTTAACATTTGTGCCATAATCGTTGCAACTTTCATAGTGTGGAACAATTAAAAATCTTTTTGTATTAGTTTTTTGAGTATTTGTTCTGATATATGGTTTCAAAGTAAGCTTCTTGAATTTTGTTATTTAAAGGTGATTGTGGAGAAAGGGGAGAGAAGTGATGTTCCTAACATCGATAAGAAAAAGTAAGTAATCTTGCTATAACATTTCCTACAATTCTTGCATTGAATATGACAGTTTCATTAGGGGTAAAATGGTCTTTTCAGTGAATTTGAAAATTATTTAACATGAAATTAAAAATTGCAGGTACCTTGTTCCAGCTGATTTGACTGTTGGTCAGTTTGTTTATGTGATCCGTAAAAGGATTAAACTGAGTGCTGAGAAGGCCATATTCATCTTTGTTGACAATGCCCTGCCCCCTACAGGTAATTTTACCATTTTACCCTTTTACTCATCATACTTCTAAAACGAGTGAAATTCTCACTGAGCTTGATGTTCTGCATTTATTTCAAAATGAAGTATTAAAACGGAATATAAATTAAAATTAAAATTATGTTTTCCAAAAATGAATTAAAATTACTATCAAGACTAAAAGGGTAAATGGGTAATACTTTTGTGGTGTTTCTTTTTCAGGGGCAATTATGTCCGCGATATATGAAGAAAAGAAGGACGATGATGGTTTCTTGTATGTTACATACAGTGGAGAGAACACGTTTGGAGAGCATTGACATTTTATATGTTTTTTCATGACATTTTCCAATAATGGATTATATTTTCTTGGAATCTTGTTCTTTTATCAAGAAGTTGACTACAATCATATAATTGGAGAATTGTATATAGTCTAAAACTTGAAGAATGGGTTTGTTAATAATCATTTACCTTTTATTTTTATTGATGAATCTTTGATGTTTTTTTTTTGATGTTGATGCATGGGTGTTTTTGTATTCGGTATTCCGATTGAGACCGAACGAAATGAGTAGTTGTTCATTTTAGGGTAAGTTGCTAAAAATAGCATTGAACTTTCTTCTTGCTACCAATAAAGGCAATGTACTTTATCTTTGTCAAAATTGCAATTTTTGTTCAGAAGGTTTTGGACTAGCACCACCTCACACCTGTTCCAAAACTTTGATTTTGTTATGAGTTTGGTCTAGAAAATTTTATAACTCTTTATAACGAAGGATTTACTCTTTCTGTTATATTTTCTTATGTTTTTTTTATTGCAAAATCAGGAAAAAAAGGAAAAATCTCCCTCTCTCTCTCTCTCTCTCTCATATTCCCAAATTTATGGTCATTAATTTTTTTTTTTGAATGTTTATCTTGAAACAAAGTATTTCTTTTGTTGCGGAATTGGTCCCCAAAATATTATTTCGTTGGGAGATAATATTAACATTAAACATTTCTAAAGAAATATTTGATATTGATATCTTTTCAAAACTTGGAATGTGATAAGTGATACAAAACATAAACATAAATAAACCTTACATTAATTTATATTAATGATTTACGTCTCCTTTAATCTCTCAGTATAATGTATATTTGCATCGATACATGTGATACAAATAATTAAATGGGTCAGGTTGGTAAACTTGATGAGTACATATGATTTTCAACTCATAATAATATAGTTAATATGGTTACTTATCAAACAATTAACTCAATTACCTATTCCCGTTATATTATTTATTCTTTCCAAATGATTTATCCAAAGGATCATCTCCTACATCGCATTTACCTTTCATCGCCTATATTGCATTTCCTTATATATTTGTTGCTAAAGTTTTTTCCTAAGGATCACCGCCTACATTGCATAGACAATACTGTTTCGAGGATTACTCCCCAATACGTGTCCAGTAAGGGTTGGGTAATCATCTCATGAATACGTAGTTACTACATCGTCTGAACTCGTAATTTATCACTTACAGGTTATGAGCCTACCGGTATATCCACATGACTTGTTTAGATTGGTCAGTGGTCGTCATCTATACTCTGGTAGATGACTACATCGCAACATCGCAAGTCAAGGTCATGACATCTCCTAATCATTTCCTATTGATCACCTATTATATATCATATTATTTTATCTAACACATAACATTTTTAGCACAAATAATAAACATATAAAGAATGTACTTATCTAGATACTTCATATCTATGTGTATGATGAATGTAACTATGCACTCACTTAATAATGTGGATGACCGACGATTTCGGCAGTACTTCGCTTCGTACTTTGAAAAGACCTAGACGCATAAAGTACTAAGCCTTAGTCTAGTTTCTTAATCTTGATACCTATAATCATTATAGTCTAAGATTCCTCGGTAATCTCAATGTCTACATCAAGATCTATCAAGTAAAGATCAGCCAGGCAGGACAGTTGGGAGGCTGGACCATTTTTGCATAATATTTTTTCTGAAGTCCAACAAGCAAACCAATGTGAACATTCTAGACACATTTCCTGTAAGTAGATTGATTAGTATAATGACATGAAATTACTGATATAGGTTCATAATAACGACTTATGACTATAAATATAAGTTACACCGAAAAGACTAGAGTGTAGCTTAACATATAAAGATTCTTCCTGACAAAAGTTAGGAAATTGCATTGACAGAGCTTCTAGTTGTAACATCCCAATTATTAATGCAAAAAATTCCATTTTTGATAAAACGATTTACAAAAAAACAATTATAAGAAAACATTATTGAGTCACATCATGTAATAAAACCATAACCACATGTCTCAAATTCATATCATAAAAATAGTAACAATTTCAGAGTACAATCCCAAGAATCTCATAATACGGAAATCTTGTGTCTGTGATACGCTGCTACCGTGCTAGCTCCTTCCCATTCAATGAAGAGGTACCTGAAAACAAAACTGAAAATTGTAAGCACGAAGCATAGTGAGTTCCCCCTTCATACCACATACCACATAACAAGCATACTATCGGGAAATTCTAGGGTGCCCGACTTACCCTGTCTGCCAATTCTGGGATGCCAACCTACCCTGTCCAGCAATTCTGGGGTGCCGACCTACCCTGTCGGGCCATTCTGGGGTGCCAACCTACCCTCCGGTTTAACTCAACCGGCTACAGGGACTATTTAACCCATACTATTACTACATAATAAAATAGCATAACATACCGTCAAGCATATCTGGGGTGCCCGACCTACGCTTTGGCCCGTAAGACCGTAACATGGGGACTATTCCCCATACTACCTAACATCCTATCATACTAGTACATAATCATAACAAATAGCACATATCAGATAATTATCACGAAGACAATCGCTATAACTCTTACTAGTGGGCCGACCTTGGTGCCTTAGACCCACTTTTACTGGAAGGTAACTTACCTCAGTGTCGTGAAGTGTCTAAACTGTCCTCGGTGTCGGGATCAACTCCTCTCAATTCCTACACATAATAATCTTCCTCAATTACAATTTCATACTCTTAACCCCTTTCGAGGTTCAACTCAGGTCAAAGTCAAAGTTAAGGTCAACATCTTGGTAGACGTCAACTCCAGGTCAAAGTCAACATCTGGTTGACTCAACTCACCGAGTTGACCCACCAACTAATCGATGTTGTCTCGGTCAAAAATAAACCTCACACACACACACTAGATAGTTAGGGTAAGTAAGGGTTGAATCCACGGGTACTTTGTGGTCAAACTTTGTGTGAAAATAGTCAACAAAAATATATTATTGGCAATTGTCACGGAAAATATTAAATCAATGATCAAATAAAAAGCTTGGAAAATTTATTAATTAAAACACAAATCTCAATGAGAAAACTAGAGTACTCCCGGTTCAGTTATAGACAATTTAAGTTCACACACTTTCTTCCCTAGAATCCTAATTCAGTTACTTAGATGCAATTGGGGTTTATTAACTTGTAACACATAGTTTGGGCATACTAGATGTTCATTCAACTAGTTTTCATACTCATTTATGTCTAAATGGATTAGGAACAATTAGTAAGCTAGCATAAAATGTCTTAAAACTACCTATTACCGCATTAAGATTCAATATCATAAGTTAGAATAATATATGTTGATTCAATCACTTGTCTTTATTCCTAAACTAATTGAACTTGGAACAAATGATGAATTGAAAATAGACTATCTTAATTATGACATCAAACAATTCATACAACCCAATTTCAATTATCATTACCAAAGATCATCACATGAAGCATAAAACAACAATTTAAATTAACTAGAATCAAGTAATGATCAAGTGTGTTACTCTTAAACATCCCTGGAAGTAACCCTAATGATTTAGCCTTCCATTGAGTTCATAAAAACGCTAACTTGGATGAAATAAATGAAATACATAATAGAATTCATAATCAAACTTAGAATCATCAAACAAATGTAACCTAATGATTATCAAAGTATGAAACAAATAAACCTTGGGAGGAAGTAATCGTTTCTGAAAATTACTAGAATTGATGAGAATCACCAGTTGAATGATCTTCAAATGTTACTTGATGATGAATTGAATCAAATCTTGCCTTGAATCCGGATTGAAATGGAATGAACTTGTGTTTCCAAATGTTTCCAAGGGTTTTAGAAGCCTAAAAACGCATGAAAAACTCTAGAAATCGCAGATGGTAACCCTAAAAACGAATGCATAGGTTCCTATTTATAGTGTGTGACAAAAATAATGAAATCAGGCGATGTGGGACGTTGGATGTCCTAAGAGACGTCTTAGACGTCGTATATAATGCCCAGGCGTTCTTTGGACGTCTTTACATGCCTTATGTCGTCCTTGAAATACACTAAAAAAATGGCCAAAAACGCTTGACGTCTTAGGGGACGTCTTAGACACGTTCTAGGACGTCCTTCCTTGTTTTCTAAACTTTCCGAAACACACCGTTCCAACATGGGACGCCCCTAAAACGCCTGGACATCCTAGGGGACGTCTTGGATGCCTTGTAAGACACTGACGAGGGAGGTCTTTGACTTGGGCGTCCTAGGGGACGTCTTTGACGCCTGGAGGCGTCCTTCATCTTCAATGCAAGTTTTGGTGCTCAAAATGACATAACTAGTAGAAACACAAAACACGATGTTGTAGAAAATCTTGTATGGTTTCCAGAACTTCTTCACTCATGTCAATCAGAGCTCCAGAACTTGAGAGATGACCAAAACATTGAAGCATGGTTAATTTTCCTAGCAATGTTTCTTCATTCCTTTAGCAATTCGTTTTACTTGTAGGTTCCACCCACTTTTTGTATGATGTATTGACCTGCATATGAAGTTCAAAAACTCAATAAAGTAGTGCCATTCTTGGACAATTATACATAAATTCAACAGATTTATGACAATTTAGTATATTCATAAAATAGACTTATCACCAACTCGTCGATTTCCATAATCCTTAGAATGCTAAAAACTTCAACCCTACTCGCCGAGTCTTTCAAGAACTTGTTGAGTTCTCCTTTAAACAAATTCGGGACCTTCTAAAACTGACTCGTCGAGTTCATCCTTGAACTCGTCAAGTCCTGCATCATGCAAGATGGCGTATCTAGTCATGGACTTACCGAGTTCTCCATGAACTCGTCGAGTTCTTCTTCATGCAGTTGGGGCTTAGTCTTGAACTCATCGAGTTTTGTTCTTGAACTCGCCGAGTTCCATGATCTTCGGGTCCACAATGAACCCAACTAGCCGAGTATTCTTCTAACTTAACACATTGTTCATTATCAGAAGAGGTATGGGGGAAATTGCGACCCAACTCACCGAGTCGTATGAGCGACTCGCCGAGTCCCTCCATATCCAAAACTATTCAGTCAGCCTTAATGCATCCATAACTTAGATCTAACCTCCTAGGGTCCATATTACACGTAAAGTCACAAACTTTACGTCCATTCATGGGTCTTCAAGCTCAAAAGACCCAAAAATGAGGTCCACAAGGTGCATGGGACTCCCATGGCCATAAAGTTGGCACCCTTATGCCATGGGAATCCTCAATGGTTCCAGATATGAAGTTATCCCCCCCCCCCCTTAGAACCACAAAATACCGAAAATGTCTCTACTAAAGCTTAGAAAAGGTTGAAACTAGCCCTAACCAGAGATCTAAGAGATAAATGGTCAAGGTTGAAGCTTTTTACCTTAGACAAGCTGGAAATGTGCCAAAACTTCTGGATCCACTAGCCTTCTCTTGATGTCCCAAGTCTCCTCTTTCTTCTTAAACTTATAACACACACAAAATGACATAAGGAGCTCAAAATCACTCAAAATTGATTAGGGTTTCGTGAGGATGGTCTGAGGGTGCTAGAGACTGTAAAGGAAGCCAGTTAAGGTGTTTAAATAGGGTGAAAACCCTTAAAATTAGGGTTTCATCTAGACAGACCTACTCGTCGAGTGGGGGCATCCGACTCGTCGAGTAGGTCCTTCCACCTGCGTCCAAGTTTCGCCTCGACTCGACGAGTTGGAGCCTCCAACTCACCGAGTCCCGGAGTAAAAATGCAAAAATTCATATTTAAATACGTACCAGGAACCGGACGCTAAACTAGTCATTAGCTACTACTACTTCAGGGGTCGTAAGGCTTCACCGTAGACCAAAACTAATGGAAACAGGATAAAATCGAAAACAACTCAATAGAGAAGAACCTGGGAGGTGTGAAAAGGGAAGGAGGCTTAGCCTCCTATTTAAAGTCATTTTTGGGTGCACGACATGTAAAAAGGGTGAACGTAGCACATTTTAAGGTAACGACTCCCAAACCAATTTGTGCCACGTGTCAGGCTCTCCATGGTTCACGTTTTCACTTTCTAAAAGCGTCTGTCGTGCACATGGCGCGCACCGCGCGGGGCACATAACCCATATTTTGTAAATTCCATAACTTCTTCATACGGACTCTGTTTTTTACTTTTTTTTCCACGCGTAGCTTTCAACGAGTACTACAACTTTCCATTAGGCTTCATCAACTAATTTTGATTTTATTTTTAGCTCTTATTTTATATGATTTAAATATTTTTAAAAAATCATAACTCTCTCGTGCAGACTCCGATTTTGATGTTCATTTTTTCCAAAATTCCTATCTAAAGGAGTTTCACGACTTTCATTTTGGTGACTTTACCCAAAAGTCAACTATTCTCTTCATACCTTTTGACATTATTAATTTTTAATTACGAGATTGATTTCTATATCTTATAAAATTCATATCTCCTTCATATAAACTTGGATTTCTTCGAAGTTTATATTTATCGGATCACGTCCACACACACACACACACACACACACACATATATATATATATATATATATATATATATATATATATATATATCTGTTTCGGCATCCTTATTTTTACAATTTACGGAGGATTCGGTTGATTTTTCATATGTTTCTTAATACGAATTTTATATTTTATCATAAATGTCCAACCCAATTTTAGGGGCGTTACACTATCTCTATCTCTATGTTTAAAGCCGAAGTTAACATATGGTGGAGGTGGTGGCGATAAGATTAGGAGCGGCAACACTAGGATCGTCGCCCCTTACTTAAATCTACGTAGCCAGAAACCGTAATACACTTACAACGTTGTCGTAAAATGACTGGTGGTTGGGTTTTGATGCTACCGACTGGTGGTTGGGGCAGTGTTCTTTTGATTTTCCGTTAGTTTCTCTCTTCATCTCCCTCCTTTATTTTGCTTGCTATGATAGCCACCTCTCTTTCTCTATCTTTTGTTGCTATGAACTCCCTAATTACCACCCTTTGGGTTCTCCAGTAATGGAATGCTACCTTCACCGTCGACGTCATCTCGTTCAGATGAACCCACTATTCTGAACAGATTTGTAAGCCTCCGTTGAAGTGGGTGGCACCGACGATGTTACCCTATCATTGTCGTCGATGGTACCCTATTGTTGCCTTCATAAAGGTGTAGCTTCGACGAAAGATCGAACATGAAAATGATGGTATTGTGTCGAAAGATCTGGTGACCACTGATGGTGATGGTCCAATAGCAATTGAAGAGAGAGAGAGAGGGAAATAGTTAGTATGTTAAAAGAGAGATGGTGGGTTAGTAGGAGGTGGGTTGAGGGTTGAAATTTTCTTTTCTATTTTTCCTTTAATTAGAAAGGTTTTTAAGTAAACAAAAAAATTAGAAAAGGAAATTAGTAAGGGAAAACTCGTTATTTAAAAAAAATTCAAAACAACATGGACCAAACTTGCAAAAAAAAATCAAAATTTAGACCGGTGGTGCTAGTTTAAAACTTTTTGGATCAAAGTGACAATTTTATGCTAAATATAGGGATCATTTTTGCAATTATGTCATTGTACAAGTAATAGTGTTATACTTATATTTCTTTAATGATTATAAAAATATATAACCTGAAACGTGTAAAATACTTACGATTCGGTTTTGTTATATAAAAAAATGAGCTTTTTCTGAAAAACATTTCTAAGAAAATGAGAATTATGAAAACTTGTTTAATTAATGTTTATTTTAAACTTCCAAGAAAATAAAATTTTCTATTTTTTGAAATTACCAATAACATGAAAAACCAATAAATATTATTTTCATAAATTTCCTACACCTGCCCCTATTTACACACACATTTCACCACCACCCTAACCCACCCACCCAAACAATCACATGTCTATCCTATCATACTCAATACTTTCACCCTTTCCCATCACATAAGGTGATGGGGTGGGATGAGAGTAAGGGTAGTGTTGCAAAACTCAGTCTAGACAGTTGAGTAGTCAGACTTAGACATATCCCAATGCACCTAATTAGGAATCAGTCAGGATATTCGGAATCAGTCGAACTTGGTCAAAATCGGTAAAACTTGGCTCCAATTCAATAAATCTAAGAGAAAATCGGGTCAACTCGGTCAACTCGAACAACTCGGAAAAATTAGAAAATTTTGATTTTTATTAGAAAAAATATATAATTGTTATTGATATTTAACTATTTATTATAAATTTTAATAAAGTTGAGAGATTTGTTATATATATAATTTTCCTAAAATAATTTCATATAATTTATCAAATCCGAATACTTTCTGCCTAAACCGAATATTCTTTACTCACTAGTCAGCCGCATCAGGAACATAATGAGTTTTGTAACATTAAGTTGGGATAGAAACGTGGTGATAGGTTGGGTGAGTTCGGGTGGGAATTTGGTCGATGGGTAAGCAATAGGGTGTATGTTATTTCAAAAGTATTTACTAAATTTTATACTAAAACTTTTATTTGATTTTTTCGAAAACTCAAAATGTAAAAAAGTTTTTTTGTTATGAAAAGGAGCTTACAAGTTTCATTTTGTATATTGTTGTTATTTGTAAAGCAATGTAAACATGTAATTATATTGCTAAAAAATAAGTTTATGCATAAAAGGATAAATTTTATTGTTATTTTTCCTTATTTTATAAAAACAAATAATGGAATTTATAGATTGGTCTCAACCGATGTGTTGTTTGTTTTGTGTCTGCCGATCTTGTTGGTCTTTTCTGTCTGCATCGTGTGATGTTCATAAATGGTTGAGAATATTCCAAAGATTTCCATCTTTGGACCGTTGGAGATGGAATAACTTCGGTGGTATGTAGATGTCTTTTTGTTTTACTAATTATTACTATTCAAGATACGTCATGGTACATAATTATTTAGACTACGAAAGTAAACTAGATTATAGAACAATATTTGATAATTGATAGTCAATAAATTGGGATTCATTTACCAACAGATTTTACAGACAACGTGCAAACGTTAGCCTTCGCACACTGTTTTTTTTTTTTTTTTTTTTTTTTTTTTTTTTTTTTTTTTTTTTTTAAAGACTGTATATGTGCGCCTTTTTCTTGGAGCAGATGTTGATAAGAGTATTCTAATATCTTAAGATATATTCTAGCCTATCAAAATACATATAACTTTATTTTTTTTAGTTTTTTTTTTTTTTTTTAATTTATACTTATTTCAGAGCGAGCGGACCATCCTGACTCTGGAGGATATGTTGTGGTCATGTGTGGTAGACTTTGGTGGTAGCTGGGACACTTACCTCCCATTGGCTGAATTCTCCTACAATAACATCTACCACACGAGTATCGATCGTCCTTCCTTTGAGATGTTATACGGGAGAAAGTGCAGGACCCCGATATGTTGGGGTGAGTTTGGCCAGAGGGTCATGGGGAGCACCGAAGTGGTGTTCAAGACGACAAAGATGATTCAGCAGGTCAGGAGCAGGCTCCAGACTGCACAAAGTCGACAGAAAAGCTATGCCGACAAGCGTCGTTCAGACCTGGAGTTCTAGGTCGGAGATATGGTTCTCCTGAAGGTATCGCCTTGGAAAGGCGTCATCCGGTTCAAGAAGCGGGGAAAGTTGGGCCCCAAGTACGTCGGACCTTTCAGGGTTATAGCCCGGGTGGGCAAGGTTGCGTACATGCTGGATCTGCCAGCCGAACTTATTCAGATCCACAACACTTTCCCCGTCTTACAGCTACAGAAGTGTCTAGTGGACGACTCGACGGTGGTGCCCCTGGAGGATATTCAGGTTGACGACAGCCTGAATTACATTGAACGGCCCGTGGCGATCCTCGATCGGAAGTCATCGGATGAAGGTTTATTCGAGGTTGTTTTAGAAGGAGAACTCGTCGAGTCATTGCTAAACTCGACAAGTAGAAGCGTGATGAAGGACAGATGAATGGTAGGGACTCGACAAGTTGGAAGCCCAACTCGACGAGTCAGGTCAACTTGAAGTTGACTTTGACTTTGACTTCGACTTCGACTTGGTCAGGGGTAAAATAGTCATTTTACCCTAAGAACAGTTATCAGTGTCTGACTAAGTATTTTATGGGAATTATAGCCGGAGGATCACCGGAGCAGCATTCGGACATCTTCCGATCAGCTTTTCAATAGTCAGCCTTACGAGGCGAGTTACCTTCCAGTAGGGGTGGGTCTACAACACCAATGCCGACCTACCAGTAGGAGATTATGGGTGAGATGGTTATCTTTGTAATAATTGTCTGGTTTCTATAACTGTGCTGCTTATGTGTTAGTAGTAGTAGGGCGCGCTAGCCCCTGCTTACCGGTTGAAAGATACCGAAGATGGTTACCGGTTGAAAGATACTGAAAGGGGAGGTTAGTTCCCAGATACCGGTTGAAAGATACCGAAGGGGAGAGTATCTCTCGGTTACCGGTTGAAAGATACCGAAAGGGAGGGTAGCTCCCGGCTACCGGTTGAAAGATACCGAAAGGGAGGGTAGCTCCCGGCTACCGGTTGAAAGATACCAAAGGGGAGAGTAGCTCCCGGTTACCGGTTGAAAGATACCGATGACTATGTGCTATGGGTATGGTGGGGGAACTCACTAAGCTTCATGCTTTCAGTTTCAGTTTTGGTTTCAACTTTCAAGTACCTCTTCGTCTAAGGGGAAGGAGTCGGCGGTGTAGCAGCGCATCACAAACACACATGTTTTCCGCATGGAGCTTCTTGGGAGTCTACTCTGAATTATTTTACTTTTGGACAAAATGGTTTTTATGGTGACATGTTTTGGATTATTGACATATTGGTTGTGACATGAGATATCATTATGAACGTTTTTATATCGATGGTTTTTATGTTATAATCTTTTAAAAAAATGAAATTTTTGGCCTTGAATTTTGGGATGTTACATTAAACTTGGTGGTTATTTCCTTAGATCTTTTATGTTGGGTTTTTGGACCTTTTTGGTTCCAAGGATGAAGCTTTATTGTTCAAATCCGATTCCTAGGCTTAGGGTTGCCACCCTTGGTACTATTTGAGTCTCTAAGTCAGAAAGTTGCCATCTTGAAGGTCTTAATGAGTTCATGCAAGAGTTAAAATCATTTTCATGGAAGTAGAATGCCATTTTGGAGTTTGGGTTTGTTTTGGGGCATGCAAAGTCACCAAGTTAGTGAATTTATGGGTTTAGAAGTTAAGTAGAGCTCAGATCTATGATTTGGTCCCTTGGTTTGAAGCATTAAGTGCTTAATAGCAAGAAGAGCTTAACAGGGGAGTACGCTGGGCATACAAACTGGTACGCATAGCATACAAGTCACAAACCTAGTACACGTTGCGTACATCTGAGTATGCCATGCATACTCAGTCAGTGGACTAGTTTTGTTTTGGGCCTCGGTTTGGGACACTTCTTGGACTTCTTAGATTTGGCCCTTAGTGGGCCATCAGAAATCAGATACTTTGGGCTAACAACAAGTGTAGACTTTAGGGTAAGGACCATTTGATGAGTTAGGCCCAATTTGGAAATTTGGGCCACTAGTGGGCTTTGGAAGGCTAACTAGTAATTTGGCATTCGTGTGTGGATTTGGACCTTAGTTATAAATCTTGTTGGGCCAGGGATAAAATGGTCATTTTAACCCCAATTATGGATTATGGATCATGGTTTGGGACCCAATTGCTAATCGGGGTATATTTTTGGCATTGATAGCTCAAGGAATTGCCAGGGCAACATTTAAGGATTTCGTGCAGTGAGATTCAGCATCGAGGTGAGTTTCCTCCTGTTTGAACGGGTCGAAGGTACTAATGTTTGCCCGTATTTATGATTGTACGTTTTTCGCACTACAGTTTGATGTCGGGCAGTACCCGATGAATGTTTGTATGCATTCTGGATTACGGTCTGATGCCGGGCGGGGCCCGAGGAATGATTATATGTATGTTTCCAGACTACGGTCCGATGCCGGATGGTGCCCGAGGAATGCTTATATGAATGTTTCTGGAGTACAGTTTGATGCAGGGTGGTACCCGATGAATGTATGCATGTTTAGTTATACTTGTTGTCTGTGTGATACTTGTATGTGCCTGGTTAGGGAAGTTAGTATGGTCAGGATCCCGTATCTCACCACTAGCTACGTGTGGACAGGGTTCTATATCTCATCATTAGCAAAGTAGGGGTGGGGCCCATGATAGGTGAGGCCTTGGGACTGGAACTGGTAGTATTGCGTATGTTTTCTATATATGCTAGCATGATTATGTGATTTTGATTGTATATGTATAGCAGGCGAGGCCCAGTGACAGGCGAGGATGTAAACATATCTGTATACCGAGCGGGGCTCGATGCCAGGTGGGGTCTGATGCCAAAAAGAGCCAGATGTCGGGCGGGGCCCGATGAAGTGGCGGGGGCCCAATATATGTGATTTATGTGTATGATATGTGGTAGTATGGGGAACTCACTAAGCTTCATACTTACGGTTTTAAGTTTTGGTTTCAGGTACTTCCAGTTGCAGAGAGAAGAGCTCGGGATGATTGCATTGCACACACCATGATGTTTAACCTGGGATGTTTACTCTGATGTTTTGATCTAGAAACTCTGTTGATAATGATTTGAAATACTTTGACTCATGTTTTGATAACTATGGTTTTATTTAATGGTTTAAAATGAAATTTTTGGTCATGAATTTTTGGGATGTTACAACTTGTCTACAGATGGCCCAACAAAGCCCCAAGCAATTCAAGCCCAAACGATAGCCCAATGGCTTAATGGGAACTTTACAACTTCCCATAGATGACTTATCACGTAAAGTTAGCAACTTTACTTACATACATGGCTTATTGGGACTCTAGAGCTCAAAAGAGATTAATGAAAGGTCTTAACATATGCATGAGTCCAAATAAACCATAATTATTGCATTTTTATGCCTTTGGGACACCTAAAACGTCCAGATCCACAAGATTAAACTTCTGAAACAACCATAGCTCACAAGAACCACCAAATGAGGCTAAAAGGACTATGAACAAACCCAAAAGAAGATCTAACCAAAGAGTGAGCAATATAGAGACTTTATACCTTCAAGAGATTGCAAAAGATGGCAAACTTCTGGATCACAAGCTCTCTCCAAGCTCTTCCAAGTGCACAAAATACTCCAAAATCCTTCACAATGGCTTAAATGCTCCAAGATAAGGGCTAGGGGGTCGGCTTTTAGGGTTTAGGAGGCTTAGAGGATGATAAAAGATGAGGCCCATGAAAGAAATGAGGTTTAAATAGGGTCAAGGGTCACAATTGAGGGTTTCATGGCTAAAGGGAGTACGCCCCACATACCCCTTGGTATGCTTGACATACTTAAAGGTCACCTGTGACTACTCTACTCGGTGCGCCCCACGTACACATCTAGTACTAGTTGGCCCTCCAAAACACTCAACTTCGTTCGACCATTACTCCTTCGTCCCAAGTCTGTTTCCAACGAACTTTATATCCTCGGAAAGGTGGTGAGAAGCCATACGCTTCTAACAAGTCACCATAGCCTTAAAACTTCCAGAACAAAACCATAATTCATAAGGGACCGAGTTAACAAATTACGATTATACCCTTAGGCTCCGAAACACCATCGAATACTTGGATCACTTGAACTATAATACCCACATCCGAAAAGGGCTATGTCCTTTCTTCCCCATGGCCCTAAGCCTCATGATAACTGATGATTGGGCCACAACCTTGAATAATGCTGAAATTCGAAACCGAGTGTTACAAAAAGTTTTTCAAAGGTAGCTATATTATAGAAATGTGATAATAATATGATTTGTGTTAAAAAAAAACTTATTTATGATGCATCTTGAAGTTGTACCTTTGCATTTGTGAGGTTGTACATTCGGTTTTCATACTTTATATTTGTAGCCAACTGATTTTTGATGCAAGTATTATATAAGTATGTTAGACAATTGTGATATAAATATGATTTGTGCTATAAAATTAAGTTCTAATGCATCTTCTTATTATACATTTTTTATTGTATGTCAATAATTTTTTCACTTAGAAAAGTCCAATGAGAGACTTTTTCCCAAACAAAAATAAAGAAAAATGAGTACTGCAAAAAAAAAATTGTATTTATACACTGAAAAAGCTAAAATCGCAGATGGTCTTCCATGTTCACACATGAACAGTCCATCTACGAACATACAACTCCTCGGTGTACGAGCCTCCTTTAACAACTTGTGTGTTCGCATATGAGAAGGCAAAATCACAAATGACCATAATCCATCTACGATTTTAGTGGCTATTTTTGTAATTTTTTTTTTTTTGCTATTTACTAAAAAAAAAGGAAAAATACCTATTTTTGTAATTTTCTCTATAGTTGAAAAAAGTTTATTTATATGCTATGCTTGTAAGAAGAAAGAATTATGAAACATTTTAAGACGTAAATCACTTTATATACTATTTCATTAATAATTAGCTGGCTGATATTTTCAGACTTGCTTTCATTTTTTCAATTTATTTTAATTTCTGACGAGTCTCGGTCATAATCCATCATAACTTCTTATTCAAGAAAATGCTTTAACTTTTTGTTGATATTTTAGGTATTTGATTATTAATTAAAAACTTTTACTATATAATATATCATGGAATCGCCTATTGTTTAAGGTTGATGGTATTTCCAAACAATCAAACAAACCACAATCGTATTCTTATGGTCACTTTGGACTTTTAGGCCACACTTTAAGATCTTGAGCTTGAAGCTATTTCAGTTTTCAAACCCTATGAAATAGTCTAAGTATCAAATACCTCTTAAGTTTGATGGTATTCAGTGTTATTTAATTCATTAACATTAGGGTGTTCCGACGTGCGAAATGATAATGTAATATTGAATTAACAAAATTAAGTAACTAAGCAATTAGCTATAATAAAATAAGGGGTAAATTACATGAATGGTCCCTGTGATCTGGGATAGTCTACCTACTTGATCCCTAAATTTTATTTTTAACTCGGAAAGTCTTTAAATTTTAATTTTGTCATGTAAATAGTCCCTACCAAACATAAAAAGATATTTTTACCTTATGGATTTTATTTGGTTTATTTGTATTAGTTATTTGTTTTTATAATTTTATACGAGTAAATGCACCCATAGTTACCCCACCCCATAGTGCTAATCCATTCTTCCCCTCTCACCTTCTAAGCTTCCCGGTGTTCTTTTCTTTTCTGAAAGCAAGTGTTGTTTTCTTTTCTTGATCTTGAACATAGGTGGAAAAAAAAAATATTAGTATGTTTTTTTATGTGGGTATCTTCGATATATGGGACTGTTTCGCACAAATTGTGAGAAAAATATATGAGATTGTTATGGGAATAAACCTGTCTGAAAATGATAGATATTTTTGAAGAAATTCCTATTTTATGAAATACGATTTAAGAATATTTATTATTTCTAATAAGTTATATTGTTCTAATAGTTTTATTATATTTTATGATAATGGATTCTATGGCAGATGTTACGACATTAAGGCGTAAATATAAAACACAAACACAAAATATTTATGTTTCTAGAAAAGAATGTTGTTTATGTTTCTAGAAAAGAATATTGATAGAGTGGGTCAAATTCAATCAAACAAAATTCAATATTTGTATTTTTACTTGTGATAATTTGATCATAGAAAACTTGATAACGTTTGTAATAATTTGAATATTGTTTGTGCCCTAAATTTATATTAAGTGGTTTTATATTTGATTTTGGTTTATCTTGTTAACTCGGAGGTCCTTTTATAACAATTAGGTTTAAGACCCATATATTATATGACTTTATCTAAAAAAAAATGAAATTCAAAACATTTTTGAAGTTTGAATTTATAAGAAAAATATTGAACTCTTAAAATTAAAGTATTTTTTTCTCTTATAAATTAAAAAAACAATTTAGATAAATAAACAAAAGAATCTAATGATGTTTAATTTTGAAAATTTGAAATTAAAAATAAAATCAATTAATGAAATTGATATGCATTTATTATTACATTTAAATAATATATGAAATTTAATAAAATAGAAAAAAAATCATAAAATGACATGTGGAAAAGAACTAATTTAAAATAATCACAAAATAACATGTAACAAAATGAATAAAAGCATGATATGTGGTAAAAATATCTTTATTTATTAGAGTAGAAGATGTTTTTAAAGAATCTACAAAAATAAAATGTTTTTTTTTCCTAAATGAGTTGATCAAGAACCTAAGAACCTACAAATGAATGATATCTCATTTGCAAAACTACTCACCTACATATGTAAACCCACTTACCTATTAGGGGTGAGCAAAAATGAATCGACTAAAAAAACCCCAATGAAACCACAATAAACCGTAGCTGACAAAACCGAACCGCACTGTAGGTGTATAAAGTGATATATATATATATATATATATATATATATATATATATATATATATATATATATATATAATGTTGACTTTGAGTCTTTGATTTTTACGTTAGGTTAAACCCAAATATTAATCCAGATTCCACAAATCCACATATTGCAAAAGGAATTTACCTCTAGGGTCGATCCCTACCATTTTTTTTACCTTCTCCCCTACTTTCTGGCTTTTGATACACAAAATCATAATAGTCTTTGCCACCTGTGTCTTGCGACATCACTCCCACCCTCCGACCATTCCCCATCACAATTCCAAGCTCCAATGACAGTCACGTCTTCATCACATTCCACATTTTCTTTTTCTGATTTCACTAATGTATTGATGTACCCTAACTCTTTGATGAATTGTTATGACTTGCACTCAAGTCTCGATTCTAACCCTCTATCATTTAATGTATTTTGTTATGAATTTTTATTTAGTGATTTTTGTTGATGGATTTTTTTTTTCATTCTCTATATTAGATATTAGAAAGTAGTAGTGGCTAGTGATATGTTTTTTTTTTCTGTTTCAATACAATGTGTTTAATTTTTGTTGATGATTTTTTTTTTTCAGATCAGTGTGTTAAATTTGTCAATGTAATTAGTAAAACATAATAAGTTGTATGTGTTTCTATTTTTTTGCAATAAGCGATAACTAAAACATATGGTATAAGTTAGCAATGTTAGTACTCTGTTTTTATTTCAATGCAATTTGTTTAATTTTTGCCGATAAACCTCTATTTTAATGCAACGTGTTTGATTTTTTTTGTTGGTTTCATTCTATTTCAATACAATATGTTTAATATTGGTTTTCGTTTTTTTTTTAGTTTGGGACTAGCAAGTAGCAATGTCTAGTGATGAACCTATAGTTGATTTAGATACATATAACCAAGAACCTGTTACAGTTGAAGAATCACTGGCGGATAAAGTTGACAAAGGATGAGGAAAATACGCCTACACATAGGAAAACATCCATTGTTTGGGATCATTTTCCAAAAGTAGAAGGCATGAAGAAAACAAAATGCAAATATTATGGTACACTAATGTCATGTAATATTAGAAATGGTACTTCAACATTGCTCAGTCACTTAACAAATGTATGTAAGTTAACAAATGTATGTAAGAACTCTCCTCTTTATAAAAATACCCAATTTAAAGAGACAGTCAACTTTGAGCTTTAAGCTGACAAATAAGGGGGCGAGTGGTAGTGGGTCATTGGCTACACATTCATTTAGCCAAGAGAAGTGCAGACTAGCCCTTACAATAATGTCTATTAAGGACAATCAACCGTTTAGTGTGGTTAATGATGAGGGTTTCAGGGAGTTTGTTTGGGAATTGAATCCAAATTTCAAGTTTGTATCAAGATGGATTGTAGCTCGGGATTGTTTATCCTTTTATGAAAAAGATATAATAAAGATAAAAGGCATGCTTAAAGGCCAAACACTGTGTCTAACCACCGACACTTGGTCATCGGTTCAGAATTATAATTATATGTGCCTTACGACACATTGGATCGATGATGACTGGGTTTTACAAAAAAAGATACTTAATTTTTGTCCAATAGAGAACCATAGGGGTGATACAATTGGGAGTCTTGTATATGAATACATAAGTGAGGGGGGCATTAATAATGTGTTTACTATCACGGTGGATAACACATCTTTTAATGATAGAGCTATCCAATTTTTGAGGAGGATGTTAAAAGGACCAAAAATATTTTGGGTTGTAAATATTTGCACCTACGTTGTTGTGCACATATCATCAATCTCGTGGTTCGAGATGGCTTGGGAGAAGACTTTGATTTATTACTAGAATTCGAGGCGTTGTGACGTATGTAAAGATCATCGTCGACTATATATAAAACATTTAAAGATTGTGTTGCTTGTGCAACTATTGAATGTAAACAAAAGTCATGCCTAGATGTTGATACGAGATGGAATTCAACATATTTAATGTTGGGAACAGCAGTGAAGTAAGAGTAAACCTTTGACATATATATTTGTTTATTATTTCTTTATATTATTTTGTTTCTTTAACTAAGAAAACTAATATCCATTGTGTATTTTATTTTACCAATAGGCTTTACACTATAGATTCAAATTATGGAGCTTATTTCCAAAGTGAAGTCACTGATGATTGTGAAGGGAGCACAAGAAAAAGGAAAATAAAAGTTAAAGCTATTGATGTTCCGAGTGAATCTGATTAGGAGATTGCGATGTATGATTCACTTTTTAAAGTTATTGTTTTTAATAATTATTTGGATACGTATATATATCGTTATCTGTATTTAATATAAGAATATGATTTAGTACTTGAATTTTTTTTCCAGATGTTACAACCAAGATATCTGGTACAAAGTATGTAACATCGAACATATTTTTTTTTTCCGAGTTTGTGAAAATGCAATCCATAATCACTCGAATGTGCTTGAGTACGGATGAAAAAAAGAAACATATGGCAACTTCAATGAAAACCAAATTTGATAAATATTGAGAAGAGATAGATCACATGTTTTTTTTTTTTTTTTTTTTTTTTTTTTTTTTTTGTATGTCGTTGTCTTAGATCCACGCTTCAAACTTCAATATATCAGTTTTTGCATTGAAACAATTTATGATAAAAATTCTGAGAAGGGCAAACAAATATTAGAAAAGGAATAGAAGATTCTTTAAGAATTGTTTAACCACTATAAGGATAAATTAGAGAAAAAAGTACAAAACAAACAAGATGGTGTTTCTAGTGACATGTCAAGTAGTTTTGGTGACACCACTATTGACTTGGAGATCGAGTTTGACAAGTTTGATAGTGCAGATCAAGAGACGAATAGTGAAGTGGATATATATTTAGCAGATAGAAAAGAAAAACGAGACGATAGTTTTGATATTTTTGGGTGGTAAACAGCAAACGCGGTCAAATTTCCTATATTATCTAAACTAGCTAGACATGTTTTAGCAATGTTGGTCTCCACAGTTGCATTAGAGTCGCCATTTAGTACCGGTGGTCGTGTGATAGATAAGTATAGAATTCCGCTTAACACCGAGACAGTTGAAGCCTTAATATGGACACAAGATTGGCTATGGTCTACACCGGCAGATATTGAGCTAATTGGTACTATGTCGAGTAAACAGATAGATGAATTGAATGAGAAGTTGGCGGTTATAGACAAAGAACTAAAACCTATAAATGAATGATATCTCATTTATACAAGAGATGCATGTTGATGCCCATACGATCAAATTAAATGGCCATACGATGACAAAGAATTAAAAGATAACTCTGAAACAGATTCTTACTTGATAATCTAAAAATTGTTTAACAAACAAAGGAAACAAAATATTTGTAAGGAGGTGAAGATAAACTTCATTTCTTAACATCTATGAAATCAGAATTGACTAGGACAAGATTCCTAATGAATTAACTATATGAAATCAAAAAAATGTTGACGATAATAAAAAAACAAAAAAACTGCATTTTTAGGTTAAAAAAGATTTCAAATGGTCAAAAAACATCACACATCACGATAGATTATGAGTTTTCTTAATCGGCCAATTTTCATATAAATTTCATCCAATTCCGAGTTGTTGGATACTTGGATGTCTTTAGGAGATTTATTATTAAGGTCATCATATTTCAATTCCTATTGTTACCGATATAATGAATTCATATTGAATGCCCTACACACTAAATATCTGCGACCAATAAAAAATTCTTCTATTATAAATTCTAAAATATGAAAAAACTATTAATAGAGTTTTTTCAAATTTCACAAGTAAAAATTTTCCAAGTTGTTGGCTTGAGCTTGTTTTAACAATAGTTTTTATACAATTAGAAATGGACAATTACGTCAGCAACTTGAAAAACTTGTTCTCTTAAAAAAAATAAATAACTTTTATTTTATTTTATTATTATTATTTTAATTTTTTTAATAAAAAAACACCAAAAAAAGAACTCTCCTATTATAAATCCTTTTAAAAAAATTAAATATCATTTTATATTTTATTTCTATTTATATTTCTATTCATATAAAACAAAGATACGATCAAATCTACTAATTTTTTCTTTTAATATCATTTCTTGATTTTGAAAGTTACCATAATCTAATAAATATAACAATTAATAATATAAAAAAAGATATTTGATTTCTCATACTTTAATAATATTTCTTACCTTCACCCATTAAATCTGTTTTATCGATATAACCTAAACCTACCATTATACCTCATCGAACTTTAAATTACATTTGGATTGGATAAGTTTGTAGTTTGTACGTTATGCAAATATATTTGTACATTCGGGCTACGGCCATGCAAGTTGTTAGTGTATCCGGTGCGACCGAGCATTAGTCCCTACACCCCATGAGCGCCTTTATAAAGTTTAAAACTATTAAAAATTATTTTATATTTTATTTTATTTAAATAATAAATACTTAAGCATATATTATTATTATTATTAAATTTTTTTTTTTTTAATTTAACTTTATTAGTCAAGGAAAGCAGTATAAATACACTCCATCGTATCCAAATTCCAGTCAAGAATCAAAAATATCATACACATTTACAGAGACAGAAAAGAGGATTTTTAGATCGACAAAATGCAGAAAACTGCATCATCTTCAACCTTGGGTCCAGATGGTTTAGACATAGCACAATCGTTCTTCAAGCCCATTCAAGGGGCATCGCCACCACCACCAACCAGCCGGAGCACCAAAATCTCCGTCGTTGGTGTCGGGAACGTTGGTATGGCCATCGCACAGACCATCCTCACCCAAGGCCTCGCCGACGAGATCGCACTTGTCGACGTCAACGCCGAAAAGCTCCGTGGAGAGATGCTAGACCTCCAACACGCTGCCGCCTTCCTCCCACGAACGAAAATCTCCGCTTCCGTTGATTATTCCAGCACTCTCGCATCAGATCTTGTCATCGTCACCGCCGGTGCCCGACAGATACCGGGGGAGTCTAGGCTTAACTTGTTACAGAGAAACCGCGCCCTGTTCTCAAAAATGATCCCGCCGTTGGCTGCAGGATCGCCGGAGACTATCATGCTCATCGTCTCGAATCCGGTGGATGTTTTGACTTATGTTGCTTGGAAGCTATCTGGGTTTCCGTCGAATCGAGTTATCGGATCTGGTACTAATCTCGATTCATCCCGATTCAGGTTCCTCATTGCTGATCATCTAGATCTCAATGCTCAAGATGTACAGGTGAGTTATTTTCATATCAAACTTCATATTCTGCTTCTGGTTTCTATTTCGATCACTCATCTGGTATTTTAGGCTTACATCATCGGAGAACATGGAGACTCATCTGTGGCGTTATGGTCAAGCATAAGTGTAGGAGGGGTGCCGATTCTTAGCTTTTTAGAGAGACAACAAATCGCATACGAGAAGCATACACTTGAGAAGATTCACAGAGAAGTTGTGGAAGGTGCGTATGAAGTAATCAGGTTGAAAGGATACACGTCGTGGGCAATTGGGTATTCGGTGGCTAGTTTAGCTCGAAGCATCTTGAGGGATCAACGTAGCATTCACCCTGTTTCTGTGTTGGCTAAAGGGTTTTACGGCATTGATGGCGGTGAGCCATTTCTGAGCTTACCGGCGCAGTTGGGGAGGAGCGGCGTCTTGGGGGTGACGAATATTCATCTGACGGAAGATGAAGCAAAACAGCTTCAAGAATCTGCCAAGACAATCTTGGAGGTGCAAAGCCAATTGGGCGTTTGACTTGAGTTGACTGGGCCATATGTTTTATTTATGTTAAGAGTAAGTATGTTTTAGTATTTCTGCATTACTCGGGGGTTAGTTTTATAAATTCCCGTAACTAGTAGTAGTTTCCGTATTTTCCACTATTATCGAAGACTTTGTTATCGTATTTTGGTACAATATATAATACGACGGTTCTTCGTTTGAATACATTAACGACTTCATGGCTCTACAACAATCTCGATCTCCATTTGTGATCAAATTGGATTCCATTCGCGAATCTTTGCATGGTATTAGGACCTGTCAACTCATATCAAGTTCTAATGAATCAGTCTCTTCTAGATTGGGCCATTTCATAAAAACAATTAAAATCATTTTAATTTTATTCATTATGAATTTCATTAGACATATTTTTTTTTCTTCCTTTTCAATTAAAACTCCTTATTCATATTTTTCTCTTAAACATAAATTTTCGTTTCCTTTTGACAACAACAATAAAAAGCTATAAGTAAATCATTAACGGATTATAGATTGAGAATTCTTGAATCTTACACAACTGAAATTCATTCCAACAATTCACCTAAATCATTCCAATATCTGAAATCCAAAGCTTAAAGTCAAAACCTGATTCAAAAATCCAACTTGACGGTCAAAATTAAAAAATTAGGGATAATTTCATATATATCCTTACAAACTTTAAATATTACTTCTATATCCTTATAAATTTTAAAATTACGTTTATATAATTTCAAACTTAAAAAAATCACATTTATATCCAAACTTATAATTTAATTTTAAATATATCATTTTAATATTGAAAAACTTATTTAAATTTCAACATTCCATATAAATCTAGCAAAATAACTTTTCCGTATTAAATCATAAATTAAATATTAGGCAACTTACTGCATCTGATTTTGATTGATTCATTATCACTTTGATTAATTAATATGCCATGCAATATCACTTTGATTAATTGATTCAAAGAACGAACCTGATACCGTTTTTCAATTTTTTTTGTGTTCTATAACTTGCCATGGGCAAATAGATCTTGGATGTTTCATGGCGCACAAATAAAATTTTATATTATTGGCGCACAAGTTTATTTAATTTAGGTTTGTAGTTGGAATATACATGATTCAATTTTTGGTTGCTCATGGAATCATATGTCAACGACTATGTGTATTATTTATTTTAATAAGGAATTGAGGCCATATAATATCACGAAACCTATGCTTGTTGGTTTATGAGTTTGATATGACTTTGTATTAATAAGAATAATCAATTTATTTTGTCAATGTTTCAGTTGCAAGTTTGATAACTTTCCGCAATAGTTTGGGTGTAAGGCGAAGGGAGAAGAAGAATGTGTTGGTTAATATTTAATATGAAAAGGGTATTTTAGTAAATTCATATGAAATTTTAATTTTAGATAAGCTTTTGAATATTAAATTCATATAAATCAAATTAAATTATGAATTTGGATATAAATGTAAATTTTATAGTTTGAGAAGGATATATAAATAATTTTAAAATTTATAAGGATATAAAAGTAATGTTTAAAGTTTGTAAGTATATAGATGAAATGATCCAAAAAAGTAAGTCATATTAACCCTAATAGATAGTCTAATCGAAAAAGAAGAATCAACAATGGAGTTATCGGTTATTAGTTATGGAATATGGAGAAATAAAGAATCAAAGGAAGAACATAACATTTCAGATTCAATAATGGATTGATGTAGAATCGATTTTTGAGCAGTCAAAATTCAAGAAGCGTTTTTTTGATTTTTGATCAAATCAAGATTCAAGAATCGATTATTTTTCAGACTTCTGAGCCAGGAAGAAGAATAAATCAAGAACACAAAAGAAGAACAGTCGTTTAGAATTGGGAATCGACGTGCGTGTCTACGAATGGAGAATAGGAAAATCGTCATTCGTCCCTTAACTAATCGACATTTGGGTTAAGGTTAAGTGGGGCCCCTTAGGATTGAGGGCCCTAAGCCCTTCCTTAATTTCAATGAATGTAGAGCTAACCATGCTAATGATAAATGCATGTCATCTACTTCGATGACGCGATAAACAACTCTAGTAATTATCAGAAGGGTTATTCTCACTATACTATTTTTTGCATTTGAGGGCACGTATTTGTGTTTTTATGTTTTAAAAGGTCATTTTTTAAAATTTGAAGGGGTCACCCGATGACACCATTCCTACCTTGTGCTTTGTCAATTCCACGTCATTGCCATATGGATTAAGAAGTCCAAGTCATTGTTACGTGGGTGTAATAATGTTTACCCTAGTTTTTCATTTGGGCCATCCTACATTGGAACAAACTGGTACTCTCTGGTATTACACTTGTAATATACTCTGCACATTTGAAATCAGAATTAGAATTAATATCAATCTCTTTGAAGATCAGAAGCTTTAATTATTTCATTATTTTAGTATTCGGTTTTGATTTGTCATTCAATTGAAGAAATCTATAATAAATTAGTAAATTACCTTAATAATTTGATCTGTCGATCTTTTTCTCGCCGTATTTCTTCCATGCATAATGGTATACTTGTGACCTTAGATCTAATGATCGGTACTCTCCTTATTTCACGTTTTGATCTGATTTTCCCGGGAAAAGAAGAGAATAAACATATTAATTTATGAATTATGAGGTGTAAGAAAGACAAATAGGATAAATTTTTGCTCAAATGTGTACACATACCTTCTCTTGCAACAATGGCAACCGCTTGAACGATTCTCCCTTTCAGATATGTGTAAAGAAGCAGCAGGATTGTCGGCACTACACCATCTCTTAAAAAACATGCCTTGGACATCGTCAACGGCGCATCCTGTTGTTTCCCCTCTGATTGTGAAGAAGTAGAAGTCCCTTGACTGTCGGTGGAAGAAAACGACGACAGTCCGCGGGGGAATCGAGTGTGATCGGTGCGTTTTAAGCTAGATACCAATTGCTTGTAATTACAGGAAACGTTAAACTCATGACTCATTAACTAAAACATCCAATTGAGATTATCAACAATTTGAACTACTACGCAATTGACTGCTATTGTTGTAGAAAAAAAGCCTCATTCTTTCTAAAGTTGAAATTCGATGAGAGAGATTGAGGAGAGAAAACAGGGTGGGGGTAGAATTATAAAGCGGTAATTAAAACCCTTGTTCTACCACCTTATTCTGCCACATCGGAGATGTCGTAGGGGACTTCTATAGAGTTGAACCGAGCACTAATGGGATCATCGAACCCATTTCCATTGAATTAACAATAGATCCTGATTTTGGAAAAGGAAGAGTTGATTCGGTAGAAGCATACACTAGCTGGATCTCCTCTACACTGTGAGCGAAATTAAAACGCTTATCAAAACCTTTATCACGTGTTGCACTTGATGGTCTTTGTACCTATAAATTTTGTTAGCATGGATGAAGCCATGATTCAAACACCATATGTGCATATTTGCATGAAGAAGAAAAAAGGTCATCAGAACAAAAAGCGTGTAAGTATAGGTTAAGAAGAAAGGGTCAAAGAGATGATGCTGGTTGACCCTATTCCTGCAAGTGTGTCGTCGATTCGACTCATTAGTGGGTTTGTGCCGACTCACCAAGTTATATGTATTCATTAACCTGCTTACTTAGCTGGTGACTAGACATGAATACCTGCTAAAATGGGTAAAAGGACATTTTCAAACGGTAAAACACAAGTATATGCCCCTCAAATACAAAACATAGTCACGAGGGACCCTTTAAACCAATATACAGAAGTTTGTTTGGCTCTAGTGACAATAACCCTTATTAGAAATAGATCAGAAGTTAATACAACTCATGTTCTATGCTTGTGAAGTTTACTCATGTTCTATTGAATGCTTGTGAAGTTTTATCATCCTGTAATAATACATGCTTATTTGATTCTAGTTGTTGCAATCATATGACACCGCATAAAGGCTTAGGTATTATTTGTTTTTTCGAAGAGAAAATTCATAAAGTCTGCGAACCACCTCTGCAAGTCTCTGTAGTAGAAGTGGACAAAACGACTGCAGTCTGTAATAGAAAGCATGTTTGTTTTTTTAACATCTACAGACTGCTGCACTAAATTGAAATTTAATAAACTGAAAATAATTTTCAACACCGAAATTTTAATAATTATAGTTTTAAAACATTGAAAAAAAAATACTAAAGAGAACATGTAAAAAAAACAAAAATATAAAATTTCTAAAAAAATGTAAAAGTAGCTATCAGTTTTATTCTAGAAGAGAACTAATTTTAAAAAACGTAAAAATAAAAATTAAGAAAATATTGTAAATAATATCTACAATGTTCGTAGAAGAATTATACATGTTAAAAAATTGCAACCGAAACTAAAAATATTATTAAAAGAAGATAAAAAAATTTAAAAAAATCAAAGTTAAAGAAATTGTATCAAATCAGTAAATCAAAGTAAAAAAAAAAATCAAAGTTTAAAAAAAAGGCTATATAATTTTTTTTTTTTATTTTTAAAATCACTTAGAAAAAAATGAAAATTGAAGAGGTTTGAAAAGACAAGTAAAGTGTTGCGCCGTGCAAAACATGCACAGATGTTTTGTAATCTAATGCCTTGTTTGATAAACGTCTTTCTAGGCTTATATCAATTCTTATTAAATAGTTTTTTTGTGGTTTCTTCTTTCTTTCATTTGCTTCTCTTTCTTGTGATTTTCGAATATGAGTAGCATTTCAAAAATTGTGAACTTTTTTTGTAGTCAAAATCAAAATCATATTTTCTTTCATGTAATATTCGACCATTAGAATAGGATACATGTTGAATTTTGTTCAAACATGTTGATTTTGTGAAGAATTTGTGAACTTTTTGCCGGTGAAATCAAAATCATATATGCTGGTTTTTGTACAAAGATGCTGAATTTTCCATATATATGCTGTTTTTTGTACAATGATGCTGAATTTATGAACATACATGCGTTGAATTTATGAATATACATGCTGAAATTTCAATACATATGTTGTTTTTTGTACAAAGATGCTCAATTTGTGAACATAAATGCTAAATTTTCAATATATATGTTGTTTTTTGTACAAAGATGTTGAATTTATGAACATACATGGCTGAATTTTCAATGTATATGTTTATTATTATTATTATTATTATTATTATTATTATTATTATAGACATGTTACAAAGGAAATCTAGAATAATTTGGGACCAAAGTTGAGACAAACTTTTCTTGATGCGTGTATCCATGAAGTAACCACTAACGGTCGTGATCGTAGTGCCCTCAAACCAAACTCATGGAAGGTTGTAGCTGAAAAATTGTTAAAGGAACATAGTTTAGTTGTTGATCAACCACTTTTACCTGGTTTACTTTACAGTTGTATGCAAATTAATATGTTATTTTCAATTTTGGTATGTATCCATTTGAATTTAATTGATTTATGTTTAATTACTTCGTATGCTAATTTGTATTTGGATTTTTAAATAATTATTGTGTAATCATTTAAATTTTGTATGATAATTTTTATGTTTTTATAATATTCAACAATTTCATCCATCATAATATAGAACAGAAGGGTAATATGATTATTTTTCATTATTCAGCACAATCAGTCAGATCTACAATCAAACAATATGATTTCTTTCTTGATAATTTTTTTTTTCCGGACAACACTTTCCTATACAACAACTATCACATAGGACCTAAAGTCTTCCAAAAACAAATTGTTGCGAGAAGTGTGATGCACCAACAAAAAATAATTTGAAGAGGTTTTAATAAAAAACAAAGAGACACCTGTTCGTCACTAAATAGTCATTCCAAGTTGGCCGACCAAAAGTCACCTTAGGTGCATCCCTCGCCATTTGACTTAAAAAAAAGAATTAAATCAGTAAAATAAAAATAATAAAACATTATAAAGGGTAAGAATGCCAATTTCATATTTTTTGAGAGCAAAATTGTAATATAGCTTAAATTTAAGTATGAAATTGTAACAAAAAAAAGGATTAAAACTGCTGCTTTTTGATAACCAAAGGACTATTTCTGTATTTGACTAGAATTAGTTATATACTCGCTTAAATGGGCTTGGCTGCGAGGGTCCGACCCATACCCAATAACAATCCCCAATTTTCACATGAACAAATCATCCTTTCTCAGCCGATCTCAAAATTAGTCCTCGTTGTGCCATATTACATCTATCAGTTTGAAGAATCTGATCAAAATAACAATGGCCGGAAGATTGAGCAATGTGGCGTCTCAGATTATGGGCGGAAACGGAGTCGTTGGCCGCTCTGTCGCATCTTCTCTTCGTCTCCGCTCCGGTATGGGCTTACCAGTTGGCAAACATATCGTTCCCGATAAGCCTGTAAGTTCTAATTTCCATTTCCCTCATTTCTCAGATCATAAGCATATTAGTCAATTTCAGTTTCAGTTCAAAGTTAAATTGGATATCGTGGTTGGAATTAATGGTTTTGAAGTTACTTTCAGAAAAAAAGAACGAAACCCTAGCGATCAGTTACGAAGATTAACCAAATTATAGAATAAAAATTGGTTAAAAAGTCTCGATTTTATATGAACTTGATGGTCATATGTAACATAAACGAGTAATTTGTTGATCTGTTTGATGTTGGGTTTAATGTACTGAGTTAGACGATTGTAGAGAATCTTGAACAATTTCATTGTGTGCTTCAGCTCCCTGTAAATGACGAGCTGATGTGGGATAACGGAACTGCATTCCCCGAACCCTGTATTGATCGCATAGCTGACACTGTTGGAAAGGTAAAATTTCATGTTTCCTCAATTTGCTTCCTGTTTGGGGAAAATCTGAATCAACTTCATTTCTCTCTTGATATTGAACTCATTCAAGTTACTGTTGATTTCAGTATGAAGCACTTGGTTGGTTATGTGGTGGATTGGGATTTTTTGCAACTCTTGGGTTGATGGCTACCTTGAATGACAAAGCTTCTAAGATACCATTTGTAAGTCCCGTGATCTTGATACCAAATATTTTTACTTATTTAATAAGTAGAAATCCATGAACATCATATGCTGATTGCTGAATGAATAATAACCACATAAAAGAACCAAGTTCTTGCAAGTATTGAAACAAGTGAGGGATGAAATTGTGACTATTAAATTACTTAAGGGTAAATACATACATGAATAGGGTTCATATATATATATATATATATATATATATATATATATATATATATATATTTGTGAATTGGTGTTTTCTTTACTTCTTTTTTACTTTCGGCTTGCAAGAACCTTTCTAGGGTTCTAAAAAAACCTACAAGATGATATATAGGTTTGTTTCTTTTCTTTTTTAAACTTTATAGATACATTATATCTTATATGGCTAAGTGTATGGATGATTAGTTTATCTATTAAGAACTGGATTATTAACCCCACTACCCTTCATCATAATTTCTAACAGTAGGGTAAAATAGTCATTTGTTAAAGATTCAAGACAATTCAGACACTACATTCGGTTAAAAAAGAAAGAATCTTTATATCCGCACAAACATTAACATCATTATCCATTCAGCCCATTTTATCCACACATGGAAACTAAATGAAGTGATAATAATCAGATTTGAATTACAGGTTTATTCATTTGTAATAACTGCTAATTTATTATTATTTTGTTGCTGTTGTTGAATAGACTCCAAAGGTGTTTCCATATGATAACCTCCGAGTGGAGCTTGGTGGAGAACCCTAGAAGGAAGTGGAGGAGGAGGGTGTCTATTTGTTTGCCATTTGGTGTTTGAACTGATAACAAATAATGTATCATCTTCTCTTTTGAACAAGCAGTTGAGACTATTTGTGATTTCACCATTTTGTAATGAGAAAGTTTGTATTTTCTTCTATGTAATAAATAATCCACATCAACCAAAATACTAAAGTGAAATATACCATCTTCTTCAACATTCCAAATCCAACTTGTTCGTTAACCAAATGTACATGAATTTCAAAGTATGGTTCTTTCATGGATAATAGGTGTAGATGAACACATGAATGGCAGATCTCTTATCACAACAGATCAGGAGGCAAAACATCAATAATTAGATCACTAGAGCCATTGCTTTGTATATAGAAACCCAACATAATGCTATGTGTTTTTGCTATTCTAGTTCTAGAATATAAGAGAGAAAAAAAATAACTAAATCACATATTCTATGGCAATACTTCACATATCTTAAAACTATTGTAGCAAGTCTCAAATGAAACTTTCTAAAAAGATGCATAAATTGGCTTAAAGTCTAAATAACGAACGAAATATATAGATGTGTAATAGTAGATCAATTTTCCATTTTTTCCAACAAAACATATTTTCTTAAACTATGTTAAGCATTACTTTAACTTTTTCGTCTTTTTTTTTTTTTTTTTTTTAATATAATTTTTAAGAAGCTATTTTTATAGAAAAATTATTTTAAATATACTAAAATTCATGATTTTTTATTCTCTACAAATAGACATTCATATTAATATAGTTTTAATATATATATATATATATATATATATATATTCAAATATCACAGGTAAGTTTAAGTTTCTCTTTCCATTATTTAAGGCTTATAAAGAGACTTGGAAATCTTACAAACCTTTTATCATCTTTTACAAAAAGACACCATAGGACATGTCATAGACACTTCTTCCGAAGTTATATATAGGAAATGCTATTAATATCTAACCGATACGATTTCTAGCCTAAATTAACAATAAGACAAAATACAAATCTCACATCGACAAGTTTAGCCACCGGAGAGAAGGTTTCTTCATATACATACATCTTATACATTGTTAAGATTAAGATTATCCTTGCACTGTGTATATATAAAAATAGGGGATTGTATAATGAAAAATTGATCGATTATCATACAATAACACATCAAGACTAAGAGAACATGCATCTTTATTCATGAATGGAAAACAAAAAATCCTATCACATTGATTGTGACAGGATCTAAAAGTACAATGCTACGCCCCAAGGTGGCGAGCCTTTAAAATTTAAAGAAACATGATAACAAAACATAACACTCCAAAATAACCCAAAAACACCATAATCAAAAGAGAGAGGATGTCAATGAAAAATTGCAAACACACATGAATTTCTTCTTCTTTGATTTCTAAGCACATTGGAAACCAGAAGGGACCTCCTTTCCACAATGGTTAAGCAACAAGCTCATGGAGGCTGATGCATTGAGGTTAACACCCAATACATTAGCTTTAATGGCCTTGCAAATGCATGCTGCTGCCTCAAGTTCAACAAGACCGAAGAAGAGGTCACAGCAAGGGGAAGGTGATGGGGTTCCTGAAATGATGCCATGCACCAAGTCGTTGAGGACATTGGCACACACACCCAACTTGAGGCCATTTATAGCACAAGTGGCTTCTGGTAATGGCTCTGAACTTACCAAAGTGAAGAAGATAAGGTTGAGAGTTACAAGAAAGGCAGTTGTTCTCAAAGCACTTGAAGCCATTTTGATGAAGAATATTGGGATGTGAAATGAAAACTAGCTTACTTTTGAGTATAAGGAAGTATTCGCTAGTTTTGTGGTGTGAAAACCATTGAAGTGTCTAATGGTATTTATAGATCGATAAAGATGCTGAATATAATGCCTCATGAATAGCTTTTCTTCATCAACTTTTCTTTTTCTAATTTAGAGGAATAAAAAATTTATAGAGATCCATGTGGGATTTATTATGTAAATCTATAATTAAGGGCAGGTAGTCTTACTATAAACAAATGAGAGTAAATGGAGCAACTGATTGAATCATTCAGGGATTAGTAACACCAAACTATGGGAAATATGACAAATCTAAACTACCATAACTTTTGATCGAGAGCATCCATGCACAACATCGGCTATGAACCAGATCATCTTTCAAATACATAGTTGGTTTGACGAAAGATTCTATGTCTCACATTATTTTTTGATAAACTATAAAGTGTCGATAGTAACTAAGTTTTATTTGTGTTTCATATACATACCTTAGCTAACCACTAAACTTTCAATTTTTTTGTTTCATTATTATAAAACATTTTACTTTTCTGTAAATTTCACTACAACAAAACTACGTAGTGCACACAAACGACGGACTAAATAGCAACAGATCTCCCACAAATTCTAATACCCAACTTTTAAGTACATTTGAAGCAGTTCGATGAAGGATTAACTACGAATTCTGTAATACGCTTACACACGGATTTTAATAAATTTTAAAGTCCTTATGTGTAAATCCGTCGTAATTTTTTGGAAACTAAATAGTTTGTTGGGTAATCGTGTGTAATCACTTAAAACTAACTATAATTCCCTTTCTTGTCTTTCTCTTTGTCTCCTTTTTTTCTTTTTTCCTCCTTGAGTTACTGCATAATTTATTTATTAAGGATTTAACGGCGCACACATAAATTTTCAATAGTAGTGGTACAAAACAAATTCCATCCTAATATAAATTATTAGTGACACTAATTTCTAAAGAGGTTGCACATTAATAGAAAAACAAATTTTATATTATTATTATTATTATTATTATTTTTAACGGACAGATAGTGTCCCAGGACCTCTAGAGAACCACTTATGTCTGCCATCGGTTCTTAATAAGAATTTTAGTACTAAAGCAATACTTTTTCCTTGGCTTGATGTAATGTACTTAAATATTCCTTATAGATACACATTATATCAGATGTGTGTGCAGGGCTGGTCCAAATATATTTTAGGTCCGGGGTGAAAAGAAAAAAAAAAGGCCCCGTAAGTCGTAAGTATAACAAAGATTCGAAAATGTAGATATCATTTACAGAACTTATTAATAATATTATTAATAACACAAATATAACCATGACATTTAAAAAACAATTGGTTTAAAGAAAATTAGTTATAGCTTTTTTAGATGCAAAATCATTGTTAATACTTAAGATCAACTTTATCTAACATATATTTCTCAATATATGATATTGTCAAACAATTCAATATTTCTTGTAATATTAAAGACCTTAAATAATTCTTCAATCACTTTCTATTCGAAAATTTCTCTCTATAGATGCAACTACTGTAGCAAAAAATGGTTAATAAGATGTTATATGCAATAAAAACGTTTGGTAACAATCAACAACTTAAAGTAGTATTTTCTTCATTTGAATTAGTTTCATGTTAATTTAAATTACAAGAACTCAATGGTTTAAAAAGCTTATCTATAATTCCTTTTTGAGAATGTATTAAAGCATCTTCAAATTTTCATTTTTAGCTTTTTTTGCTTGTGTCTAGATGCCTTTTAGAAAACATTGTATGATTGTCAATAGCTAAATAACACTACTTTAAGAAAAGAATACATGCACCTCGAGTCTGAAAACAATCCCAAGTTTTTGAAAACCTAATGTCACTACAAATTGAAAAAGAAAAAGTCAAAAATTTAAGACACCAAAATTCTGAAAATACAAACAAAGACAAGTTAGTTATGAAATTTGATACTTTAAGTGTGAAAGAATGGAATTTAAAACTGATACTTTAAGTGTGAAAGAACCCAGTGAACATGTCTTCATCCAGTAGCTTTTCTTATGGTGGTTTCCACACCTTGGAGTTGGATATCCCCACTGAAAACAAGCATTTGGCTATGGAGATGCAAGTGTAAATGGAAAATATGAGAAACGTCATCAACCAACCAGAGGCTCATGATACTAAGGGACTAGGTGATGATGGTGCAGAAGATGTTCAATTTCAGTTTGTGGATTGTGATTCTCGAGGTAGGTTCTATTGTAAGTTGAATGAGTCGATCTTAGAAGTAGTGTGGGTATGTGCTATACTGAAACCGTTTTGTGGATGTTGTTAGGTAATAGTGTTTGTTGGGTTTTTGTTGATTCGGTTGTAATGGTGGTCTAGTAAGTAATGTTGGTTAATTTAGGGGTTTAATTGTGATATATATATATATATATATATATATATATATATATATATATGAGTAAGATCAAATGAGAACACTAAAAAGGTTGAGAACGTGAGAACAGATCTGAAATCATATAAACTATAAGATCTACGGTTTAGATCAAGTATGCCATTTATGTCAAAATTTAAAGCTAATGGAGCCAATTTGTAACTTCTAAATGAACGTAAGGTTAGTATAGGAATTTCATTCTTTTAGGTTACATAAAATCAGCCTTTTAAATATGGAATACTTCTCTCTCTGAATATCTAATTCAATTAGGGTTTCTTATCAACCCTTTCGGCCATCAACCCTTTTCCGCTCGTTACTATTGACTGAAGTGTTGCGATAGAGCTATTGCCGGTGAGTTGCTATTGTATTTTATTTGTTATTGGCGATGGTGAAGATAACCTACAACATCTTATTTGTCTAATTTCCATTGTTGATGCACGTAAGATTTCTTTGTTTTTCTTCTCGTTTTGGCCTTCACGTCAATATCCATAGCACTAGAATTCACGTCTTGAATTCCTTTATTTTTATGCATACTGAATTTTGATTTTTATGTTGATGAACTTTTCTTTATTTAAAATCCATTTTCACATTTAAGTTTTGCTAAAAATCAAAGAATGAATGATAATGCTAAACTCATTATTAATGGTGTGTGTAATTTCCAAAATATTAAAGATTTGATAAAAAAAAGTTAACTATGATTGATTGCTAGCCCTCTTAAATTAGTTTTTGTAGTTTATTTTTGTTGATTAAGTTTGGAGAGTTCGAAACAACATCAAATCTCATATAGTTTTGATAGTTTGTGATTACAATGGACTGGACTTTAGATATTTTTTATGCTATTCATTTGATGAAATGTAATAGAGCTAGCCTTCTTACATTTTTTTTGGATATACAATTTTGTATGATATTCATTAATGGCTATGTAATATAGCTTTTTTATGGTATTTTATTCACTGATGATTATATGATATGTTCCGGTTAATGTCATCTAGTTTTTTCAAAATTTTAATTAATATTATTGATATTTATTTTGTTTTTAATGTACAGAAAAATAAATCAAGATTTCAAGGTCCTTCGGAAATGGAGTATTGAAGCGATAATATGCAACGAAAATTTATGAAGATCATGAGATATTTATTTGTGATTATAGAATAATTGTTAATTATTGTAGTAAAATTTTTTTGTTGAATCTATTTATGATTTAAAAAAAATACTTAATTATGATACAACAAATTCGTTTATTTGTTGTTTTCTTCATTTATGAATAAATGTATAATTAGTTATTTATGTAATTTATTTTACTATTTTATGTCTATAATTGTATTGAATATATATTTGATTCATATATGATTAAAGTATGTTGCGTTCTTATATGATTAAAAACAATATTCATTTATGATTAAAATTATGTTGCAACCATATATGATTACAAATATTCCGACAAATGATAAAATAGAAAAAAAAAACGTAAGTTTTTATTTTTTTTATTTTTTTATTTTATTTTAATAATACGAGAAAACTGATAAAAAAGATTTTTACATTAATTTAAGAAATAAAAAAATAAGTTCCTTATTTTAGGTAACCCTTCATTATGGCTAGATTTTAGGGATTTTTCATTTAAATTTGAATATGTTACAGTTTAATTTAAATATAAAATTACTAGTTTACCCTTATCTTTTTAGTGTTCTCATTTGATCTTTTCCATATATATATATATATATATATATATATATATATATATATATATATATATATATATATATATATATATATATATATATATATATATATATATATATGTTGTTGGTTTTTTTTGGATTAAACTACTGTAATGGTGTTTTGGGGGTGTCACTTACCGCGATTATTGTACATAAACCAATTTATTGTACCCAAAAGAGGTGGTTGTAATGTTAATGTTCTTGAATAGCAATGATATATATTTTGTAAAATTACATTGCCGTTTGATTGTTTGTTTTTGTGTAAGTGTTTATGTATAACTGAATGTATGATTTTTTTTTTTTGTTAAAAGTACATTTTTAAATATTTATGTAAGTGAAAATATTTGGCATAAATCTCTCTTAACCATATATTTTTTTTTCAAAGATTTCAAGAACTACTTTATGCTTTGATCAAAACAGTGCATGTAATGACATTTGGAGAGACATTTTGACCTCCATTTCTTGAAGTGCATTGCCATTTTGAGAAACATTATGTTAATTATCTTGAATACGAATGAACTATACTGCCACATTTCATCTTCAAAGTACATTGCCATTTTGAGAAACATATTTAAGACCACAAAATGTTCATAATATGTTGTACTTTTGGTTATTTGATCAAAGTACAATGTGCAGAAACTTCATCTAATTCCATTGGTTTTGAGGTGTTTACCAGGTAAGGGTACCATTCACAGTACAATCTTATTTTGAGTCATTAGGAGTAATTGTCAACATACAAAGTACATTGTTATATTTTTCAATTGTTGTTTAAACTACACACTTACAAACAAAACAAGACCAAAAATGATATTGTGCAAGAGTAACCATGACAACATAAAACAAACACATCTAAACATGTCTAGAACTAGTACATAAATAAAGAACTCTCATATTCCCTCACCATAGACCTAATCTAAGTCTATTAGTTTGGATGAACCATCACCTTCACCATTTTTTCTTTGGACCTTTTTCCAACTTTTTCATTGTTATCCTCTCTGATTTTTTCCTTAGATTCAATGTAACTTGTTTTCCTTTGTTTTTTTTCATTCCACTACCACTTTCATCTTGAGTCGTCTTCTTTTTCATATTACTACCACCTTCATCTTGATCCTTCTTTTTTTTTTTTTTTTTTTTTTTTTTTTTTTTTTTTTTTTTTTTTTCATTCCACTACAACCTTCATCTTGACCATTTTTTTTTCATGCCACTACTACCTTCATCAGGATCTTTCCTTTTTTTTTTCTTTTCATGTTGCGACTACCTTTATCTTTTAGCTTTCATTTTTACTTGTATTTTTGGGGGCCTTGCCACTGCATCACAAGTCGAATTTTTGTGCTCTACCTTATGATGGACACCACATACAATCATTTTTCCTACCTTTGACACTTTGTGTGATCCACTAATTTTCGAATGTCCCTCTTCCTCTTAATAACATGTCTTCCTGGTATTTTCATTTTTAGTGGTGGCAATGACGGTATATAGTCTGTTGGGGGCCACATTGCACTTCCATTCATACTTTCTATTGAGTACTTTTAAGAGTTCATCTATATGGGTGCACGATGTAACGTCTGTGTTTCTGGGCTTGTCATTAATAACAATGTATTAGTCTACGTTAACCTTTGCAACCCATTTTGAAATAATAACAATGTATTATTTGAGTATTATATGTTTTGTGCTTAGTTGTGTGGCTTAAATGAACTAAGAATAAAAAAATAAGCGTCAAAATAAAATAGTAGATAAAGTCGATATCTTTGGATAATGTTGTAGTATTTGAAACGAGGTTTCCGAATATATAAAAAATGCCGAAATCCGAGTTATAACGAAGAAGTTATGACCTGCTGAAGTTTCACGATAGAACCGACAACGCTGAATGACGTAAAAAGTGAAATTTACGTTAGAGCGATATTTAGCCCTAGTAATTTAAACGAATGTCGTGAAGTTCGCTAAACCGAAAGCGTGCATAAAAAGATCGTCCAAATTTGAGTTCGTATGAGGAAGTTATGATTTTTTGAAGTTTCGACTTAGCAATATGCACCCCGAATACTCGATTTGAGACCGAGCGGTTTCTAACCGAAACAATTTAAACGAGAATCGAAGATCTCGTTAATTGTAGTGAAACGATAAAAAGATAGACGAAACGGACATCAAATGAAGAAGTTATGAATTTATAACGGAGTTCTCCTGTCCAGGCCTAATAAAAATAAATAATAAAAATAAAAATCAAAATTAGCCGATGCAGTCTAAACGAAAGTTGTAGAGCGTAGTCTCACATACGCGTAGATATAAAGAACGTCGAAAACGGAGTTCGTATGAAGAAGATATGAATTTCAGAAGTTTTTAAATAATTATTATTTATTTATTTAATCTTTAATTCGGATAATATCCGAAGGAGTCATTGGTCTGATCCGAACTACGCCCAACGTAGTGGAGTACGCCCAGCGTACCCCGGTGCATGAACCGCCTCGGACTTAAATGCCTCGCATACGTAAGCAGTGCCGTTTTTGGTCACGTACGCCCCGCGTAGCTGAGTACGCCCAGCGTACGTGCGAGGCTCAGCCTCTATAAAAGGCATGCGAGGGCAGCCGACTTCTTTTGCAAAATTCTCATCTCTCTCTCTCTCTCTCTCTCTCTCTCTCTCCCGTTTTGCATCGTTTTACTTGCAAGAATTAACCCAAAGCCACGGTAATAATCCCGAGCCCCGAAGCAAGTCCCGAAGCCCCGAAGATCCCGAGAAGTGCAATTCCCGAGCCGAAGCTCTGCCCGCGAGAAGCCCGGTTTTTGTGAAGATCTTCTAGATCTACCGAAGAATACTACTTCTACAAGTCGTAGTGCTGTCCAACCATCTTCTGATCAAGTGAGTGTGTAGTTACCTTCTCCTAACGCATAATTATGAAGTATTTGATATGAAATACGTGTTATGTGTATATTTTGTTGATTATATGTGTGAATGTATATTCACTTTCTTCTATCTCATAGATCTGATTTATTATCTATGAAAATACGTGTTATGTGTGTGTGCCTCATCTGTTATGTGGAATATGTATTGATTGAACATGCTATACAGGTTTTAAACTTTGTACAAAATATATATTTTTATCTGCTAATATGTTGGGTAGAACATGAGTAGATAGTTAATGTGTGATAAACAAATGAGAGGCCTCGATGTTGTTGATGTTGACCTAGTCATCTAGCGGAGTATAGATGACGACCACATACTCTTTCTAAACAGTCCAGTGGAACGCTAAAAGGTTCATAACCTGTAGGTGTTGTGAACGATGTGTTCACCGGTGTACTCTATCCCCTCATGGTTGCCTTTAGGATATCTATTGTTGAGGAAACCCCTTAGCAGTAATGTCCGTCCCGATGAAAATCCTAGATTAGGTCCCTTGAGATAGAGGTTGTTTCAGGGACATAAAGTGAGGATAACGGGAATGGGTAATTGGGTTATTATGGTTTGTGAAAATTAAATATAATTATTTATTGTGGGTTGAAAAACCTATATGCTTACCAGGCTCCCAAGCCTGACCCTCTCAGTTTATTTGTATTACAGGTAATGGCGCGATGGCATAAGATGGATGAATCAGCAAGTTGTTTTGTTTACAAGTCTATATATGTATATATTTGTTGAATGATTTGTAATGTTATCGTTTATGCTTTAGGGTCTGTATCGGAACATGACATCCCGAGTTTTGATTATATAGTGAAAATGCATTTCTTTACGAAATGCTTTGATAAATATTATTTTATCATATGTTGTTTTTGGGAACAAATTACGCAACTCTTTTAAATCAAAAAGATTTACTGTGAAATTATTTTAAAAAGCATAAATGAAATTGGTTTTTTCTGGCCGTGATTTTGGGGATGTCACACACGATATATACCATTTGTAATTATCTTTATTTTCCACACATACCACATCCCAAGCTATTGTAATTATCTTTATTCCTAGCATAATTATGTTCATGTAACACCCATAAAATTTAAGCCAAATTAAAACATTTTAAATTCATTCAAAAACCATTAAGTTCATACATCTTGTTTTCAAAATAGTTTAAACATCAGAGTACCCCCCAGAACTATATCACAAAAATCATAAAACATGAGGAGCGGTACGATCACGCCTTCGCCTTGCCACAATCTCCTGAAATACCTGAAACAAAACACTAAACTGTAAGCCCGAAAGCTTAGTGAGTTACCCCTAAAATACTAACCATACACAAACATACTTATAACATATCACAAATAAAACAACCATGCACATCGGGTCTACTGTGTGACTGGTCCGCCCGCACTGGGCCTTTAGTCCACCTAGTCCACCCTCCGAGTCTAGCCATGTACATTGAGTCTACAGTGTGATTGGTCCGCTCGCACTGGGACTTCAATTCACCTGGCACACTCTCTTAGTCTACAGTATGATTGGTCCGCCTACACCGGGCCTTCAGTCGGCCTGGTCCACTCTCCGAGCCTCGACACGTCTGGTCCGCCCTCTTGGGGCCTTCAGTCTGTCTGGACCGCTCGTTGGGCCTTCGGAATATCCGGTTCGCCCTGGGTATGTTGGCCTACAGCACAAAACAGGACCCGCCTCAACCCAATCCCCCCTCCCCCTCCCCCAGCATTAAACAACCATGTGCACATAAAACAATTAATCACATAATAAATCCTTAACCAGACAAACAGTCTATCAGATCACATAGCATATCAACATCCTAACCAGGCTGGGAGAAGGACATAAAGTCCTTTAAATAGGGTGCAAACCCTAAGATTAGGGTTTTCTCATTCCAACACTAACTCGTCGAGTCCAGTTTTCGACTCGGCGAGCTGGTCACTTAATCCGCGACCCACCCCCCCCCCCCCCCCCCCCCCCCCCCGACTGGGCGAGTAAGCGTACCTACTCGTCGAGTCCCTACTTCGAAATTACACTTTAAACCCTTACATCATACTTTTGAAATTCGGGATGTTACAGCTTATTAAAAAGGGACTTGATTTAGCATCCTAACATTGAATTTTTCATTCTTAAGAACTTCCTTAGTGAAATGACTACCAAACTATCTATAATTTACAATTGACCTCAATTTAAAATTTCTAGCATAATCATGCTCATTAAAAAGGGACTTGATTTGGAATGAATGCTTCTAACTCATCCATGAAGACTAGAGTCTAAATATGCATTCATCATCACAAAACTTAACCAATAATTTTTTACTGTCATTTTTTTTTTCATAGCACAATTGATAACCATTGGCTACAACATAATTACAAAGCATGAATTTCAATTGTTTAGGATTGGTAAACATCATACCTAGAATTAGCAACTGCTTTTTCCAAGGTATGTCTTTATTGAACATTGCTTTACATTTTAGATCTGGGACATTATTATCTTCATCATCTTGTGGGTTTTCAACTTCTGTGGAATCTTCATTTCCATTTTCCCGACATACTCCATCATAGGTTGCTCATTATATGTTGCTCTTCATTGTACTCAATAAATTAGTTATGTTAATACCATCTTCCATTTCCATTGACATGTTTGGCCTAATAGAATAGTTGTCCTCATTTCCATTTTCCTTACTTAGTCCATCAGAGAATACTTGCAAATTAGTACCAAAATGGTCCATGTACACCGACAGTTGTACTTCACACTGATCATCAATGTCAATTAAATTAATATATTCCGCTTTTTAAGATTTTTTTTATAAAAGATGAACTTTTGATATTTAAGTTCATTAGAAATCAATCTTAAGATAATGTTTAGTGCGTAAAACTGGATATGACAGAACAAAACAAAATTATTTGAAGTGATGTTTGACAACTATGTAACTAGAACAACATGGAACAATAACAAGTAAAATGGGATTAAATTACCAAATTTTAGACCCACTAAAAAACATGGAACAAAGTTGGACTAAATCATTTAGATTAAAATACCCTCAAATTTCACCACTTGTCCTACCCTATCCACACCATCCAACATGGAACAATAACAAGTAAAATGGGATTAAATTACCAAATTTTAGACCCACTAAAAAACATGGAACAAAGTTGGACTAAATCATTTAGATTAAAATACCCTCAAATTTCACCACTTGTCCTACCCTATCCACACCATCTAGCACCTTTTATTAGAAAAACAACTTTTATTTTTTAGATAAATAAAAAACCAAAAACCTTCCACTGTTACGTTAATAGAAAAAAGATAAAAAATCTCCATTTTTGTGATTATGAAAATATCCGAACCACCAAAATTGCTTTTGCCGTTGTTGCACTGCTACAATCTTCCTGTGATTTTATATATATATATATATATATATATATATATATATATATATATATATATATATATATATATATATATATATATATATATATATATATATATAGACAAAACTGCCAAGTTGGTCCTTGTGGTTGCAAAAAACTTTGGATGGGGTCCAAAAAGTTTTCAACTTGCATGGAAGGTCCAAAATCAAGAATTTTCTTTGGTTTTGGTCCTTGAAATTTTGAAAGGACTATTTTGCCCTTATTATTTTATTTTCACATTTTCTTTATTTGTTTTCATTGTTTTGTAATTAAAAAAAAGGCAAAAGAAAAGAAAATTTGGAGGACAACCCCACCCTCTCTCTCTCTCTCTCTCACGACACCACTACCCGTTTTTGATTTAGGTACTTTAACAAGTGCTTCAAGAAATTTAAATACCCAATTGTGGCTTAAACAGAAATTTGTGAAGCAAAATTATTGAAAATCAATGAACATAACTAAGAACTACAAGTTGCAGTAGGGAAAGATCATTCAGACAAAAGATCAAACACTTGGTGGGCATCCACCATACTTTATGTTCATGGGTTGCAGCTTTACTGAGTAATCTTTCACATTATTTTCTTCTTATATCATTTAATTCCCCATTCTTTCAACTTTAAATATAAACCATTTCCATGAATGGTTTAAGGATATAAAAAGATGCAACAAGAACGATCTTTACAGATGAGAAAGAAGATAATAACAATGCCTATTTTTCTTTCTGCAATATAAGATTTGTTCGGAGATCGCCACCATCGGTTTTTAGATGTATTATACCTACATGAATTGAACTCAATCTGGTCTTCAAATAGCCCCATTTCGTCTTCTTCCCCACCTAGTCTTCTTCACCATTTCTAGACCAGAAAACCTATAACAAAGATACAAATCCACCACTTCCACCATAAGCATCCATCAGACCCGTCAAATAATTGAATCGAGGTGAAAAGAGATTAGATACAAAAAATGAACAGAGAAGAGGGATGTATTAGTCGAAAAGAGGTTTAACTAGAATGGGTAGGGAGGATGGTTTTGATTGGACCCTATGGGAGTTTGATTCCTTGACGATCTTCATTCGCCTTCTGTATAATGTTCTATCATTATATCGGGTTTTCCGATCCATTCTCTATCTACAAAATCATATTTCACAGTTGTCCGACCCATCATTCTGGTGATATCTTCTGGTGAAATCCTTGGAACATCATTTAGGTTCATTGCGACAGTTCATGGTGAATCTGAATAGAGAAGGTTGAGAAGGAGACCGAAGACACCAATCGTGATTCGTGTTTCTATACACTAAGTTAGGGTTTATATCATGGTTGATAGGGTTTTAAAGAACATTGACTCAAAGATCTATGAGAAAGGCTTCCAGGAGGGAGAGAGAGAGAGAGAGAGAGAGAGAGAGAGAGAGAGAGAGAGAGAGAGAGAGAGAGAGAGAGAGAGGGGGTAGGGTCATCCTCCGATTTTTCTTTTCTTTTTCTTTTTTTTTTAATTACAAAACAATTAAAACAAATAAAGAAAATGTGAAAAATAAATAATAAGGGCAAAATAGTCCTTTCAAAATTTCAAGGACCAAAACCAAAGAAAATTCTTGCTTTTGGACCTTCCATGCAAGTTGAAATTTTTTTGGACCCCATCCAAAGTTTTTTGCAAACCACAAGGACCAATTTGGCAGTTTTGTCATATATATATATATATATATATATATATATATATATATATATATATATATATATATATATATATATATATATATATATATATATATATATATATAGGGTTAAGTTTATTTGAGACCACTTATATTTTGTGAGACCGTGAGACGTATTTTTTTATTTTTTATTTTTTATTTTTTTTAGTTAATTCATGTTCCGAAAATAATATTTAAAAAAAGAATTTTTTGATTTTTCTATTTATTTTGCATTTTAAAATTATTTTTAGAATATGTACAGTGTAATATTCTATTTAGAATATTTCACGTATTTTTAAAAAAAAAATTAAATTTTTTTTTTTTATTTTTTTAAATTTTTTTTAGTTAATTTCAAGTTCCGAAAATAATATTTAGAAAAAAAATTTTAGATTTTTCCATTTATTTTGCATTTTAAAATTATTTTTTAGAATATGTCAGTGTAATATTCTATTTAGAATATTTCATGTATTTTTCAAAAAAAAAAAAAACGGAATTTTTTTTATATATATTTTTATATTTTTTTAGTTAATTCAAGTTCCGAAAATAATATTTAAAAAAAGAATTTTTGGATTTTTTCATTTATTTTGCATTTTAAAATTATTTTTAGATTTGGTCTCACGATCTCACAAAATTAGAATGGTCTTAAATGAACTTGAACCTATATATATATATATATATATATATATATATATATATATATATATATATATATATATATATAGTTTATGAATAAAATTTAATAGTATTGTTATATAATATGAAGTATTTACTTGTAATTGTTATCAATATGTCTGGAAGGATAATCTGGTAGATATATCGTCATGTCTTGTTCTATCCTAGTCATACTAAACATTACATGAATATTTTGTGTAGTTCAGTTCAGTAGCATCCTTTTCAATCCAGTTTCATCAAGTTCCTGTGCCAAACGCTACCTAAACGTTCTGGAATTTCTAAATCTGGCATACAATAAAAAAACTTCTCACACTTCTCTTGTGTGATCGTTCAAGAAAATCAACAAATTCCTTATGAGAAATACCAACAAAATCCATATTTTTAAACACTTGTTATATACCATCATAGTAGCAAAAAAGTTTGTCGATGAACACATCTTGAAAATAAACTTTGATTTGGACGAATATTGTCATCGAGAGGATTATGGGAGCAAGGGTTTTTCTTGAGCTAGGAGGATGAGAACGAAAGTGAAACAATACAAGTACAAACCTCTAATTTAAATCGAAGCAAATATGGCCGAACTATACATTGCCATTTCATATAATGACATGGAACCATCTAAGCAACCATGGCATACATTCTACGAGCTTACCCAATATCAAGTTAAATAATAACGTTTTAACCGGTAAACTTAAACTTCATTCCGTCACTACAAAAAATATATCATTTAGTGGCACATAAAAAATGTCACTAAAAACCCAAAAAATACCACTAAAGGCCACTCGGAGAATCCGCGACACAAATAAAAAGTGTCATTAGAAACGCTCCCACTAAAACCTTTTAGTGGTACTTTTCGGTTTTGACGCTGCAACATTTTGGGACTTTAGTGGCACTTTGTTATTTGTTACTATAAAAAATAAGTTTTTTATGGCATATATTATGTGCCGGTAAATGCTAACTCATTTCTAAAATTTATGTTATTTTAGTGGCACTTCTTTAACCGCCACAGTATAATAAAAAAAATTATTACATATTTTGTGTCCTTAATACTAATGTGATTTTAACATTATACTACTAATATCAACAAATCTTTTGGTTATAATATAATAAAAAAAAGCTAATTAAATTAAAAATTTAATTGTTATACATCAATGCCAAATTAATTTAAATATAGAACTACATAGACACTAAATATAAAAAGAAACTAAACAAACAACTTTTTTTAACTTCATTACAGTTGAATTTATTCCCAAACTTCATGTTATCTTCAATAACTTGATATAGAACCAACACTAGCAATTCTCTGTCAAATACAAAAATGAAAATGTCAAAAGTTTTTTATAATTTCACTAGCATATTATTTACCTCCTTAAACACAAGACATGAGATATTACGGTAATTTTCATAATATTCAAGCTGCAAGATATATATGGATTTTTTAGTACATACCTGACATATACATGTTTTACAATTTAATCAATAGTGTGAAAAGAGCCTGGTTCAAAAACTTCTCCATGCTTAGCAACATCTTTATGGAGCAAGTTTAGTAAATTTTTATAAAGTTATACATTTGACTCTTAAATATCAAATGCTGACTCTTTTAGAACAAAAAAAATGATAATATTACGTTTCAAACATCCACCCTAAATAAACCCAAATCATAAAATTTATTAAACTGCTAGTATCTTTAATGAAAAATATATATTTATAAAACATACTTACATCATGACGATCAACTAAGTCAACTAGACTCCTCCACTAGCCCAAATTCCGTGTATAACACCAAAAACTACCCTCCATTTTTTGGCATCAAGTGTATTAATTAAGTACCTGAAATGTATATAAAAATGAAAATCAGAAAATGAATTTAGAAAAGAAAAGGGAATTTTATAAATTTATTACAAACCCCAAAAGACAAGTTACAATTACTTCTTTGGTGTTCTTTTAACTACATCACATTGTTGTTTAGTTCTATGCGTGTACATTATATAGGATGGTAGAAATAAGTAGGTTCCTCTGTTGTAACTGTCAAAGAAAAGGAAAAAATGGAGAAATTTCCAGGCTAAAATGATGTTTATATTGGTAAAATGACAATTATACCCTCAGATCAAATCTTTCATTTAAAAAAAATATTAAATAAAGCGCAATCTTTTTCCAGCAGATGTTTAAATCTCTAAGGATTTCAAGAACCCGTGTCATTATCTCATGTGGATTTGTTGGAATCTTCAAAAATCAACCAAAAAAAACTTGTGGATCACAGTATCTATTGACTATATTAATATATATATATATATATATATATATATATATATATATATATATATATATATATATATATATATATATATATATATATATATATATATATATATATATATATATATATAATGTAAAATACAGAGTTTCATTATGCACACAACTTGCCATTTTCTTTCACCAGGTAAGGTAGGCCTGACAAAGTTATTTCTAGTAAACTTGTTCATTGCAGCTCTATCTGGTATGTTATCTAGATGCATGGTAGCAACCATCTACCGTTTTGCCCCGTTTTTTATTTCTTGCATTTAATCTTTAAAATTACCTTTTTGCCATTGTCATTAATGCAGACACAAAGCTCTTTTATTTTTTCTTTTATAAACATAAAATATATTACAAATTTATAAGCAGTAAAATGAAAATGACGCACCAGATTCTGTGCAAGTTCAGCTAGCAACACGAGACTGGTTATCAAAGAGCAGATAATACACAACTGTTGCCTGAATGATACAAATAGTTTTCAGTTATAAAAACAACCAAAGATATAAAAGGACTTTATACAAAATATAACAAGGAAAATAAAAACAGATACATCATCTTGTATTCTGGTTTGAACCACCCTATGCAGATCTGCCTGAACCACCACTAGTCATCAGTAGACCCATTAATTACCTTGTGTATTGATTATTGAAGTTATCGTCATCATATCATCATGTAATTGGTCAAATCCTCGATTCCTACCTCACCTGCATAAATCCTGCTTCAATGACTCATATAACTAACCAAGAAACAATGATTTCACATAATATAGATTGGGAGTGACTTTATGTTCACATATGTCGACTAAAATTTCCTAGTAAATGTCCATTTCCAATACATATATAAACTATTTAAGATAATAAATCCACAGCATGTTGAAAAAAAAAAAAAAATGAAATTAACAAGGAGGTTCAAGTGCTTACCAGTTTCAACAGTTAAAGAGGACAAATATCCAACAGTTAAGGAGGTTCAAGTGCTTACAATTTACTAGAAATAGTCAACCATATATCAAACGAAAAGAAAACCAAACTAGCAAAAAGCTAGAACGAAATTACAAAGAGTTCAAGGGTTTTTAAAACATCTATATTACATTTTGTATATTTATTAGTATACCAAATAAAAAAGAATTGACGGATGGAATCAACAATATCGCTTTTTTTGAGAGTGCCTCTCGAAAAAACTGTCATTCCTGAATCTCCATATATACCAGATTCCAGTGCAAAAAATCTCATCGATCATATTTTTTTTCTTCACCGAGACATGCATTTCCAATGTAATCACTTTGAAAACAATCTAGTAATAATAGAGTTAATAGAGTTCTCTGGTTTCTGCTCGTAGACATAGGTCACATCATCCAAACAGTTTTTTTCTTGTCGTTTCATTACTTTTACTTAATTGCTTTCATAACAAGAATAAAAATTAAAGCCTGAGTGATAAAAAATTATTAAAAAGTTTGAGATGCTAGGTTGAAATAAATATAAAACTTCGTCAATTTTTTGTGATATTTTTCTAACATAAACGATGTATTATATCGACTGGAATATGCAATAAATAAGCCACATGACTTGTATGTGGCATACAAAATAAAAGGACCCAATGACAAATTATATATTATTATATTTCGTTCATAACCTTTAGGCTGGGATAACGGTAAGTAGTGCACCGAACAGATAGAAATCAATCAAGATGTGCTCCCTTTCGGTGAATCCATAGAGAAAGGAAAGAGGAAGAAAAAACAATTGCGTTGTTACAAGTAGAGTAGGTACAAATACAATAAAGAGCAAAGAGTAATGACGAATGAATCGTCCATGTGAGCCGGATTATGTACTAAACCTTTTTAGTTTACTATTACTTACCTTGCTCATGAATTAAAGAATTAATACATGGATTTAGACTCTGATTGTCAGAAAATTAGGGCATGGAATCAAATTAGAATTTGGTGGATTTTTTCGTTCACACATGGTTATTTTTATGGATTAATCCTTATAGTGTCTAAAATTCAATTTAAAATATTAAAGCAAAAATACTTTCAATCTTGACAAAAATAAAAAATAAAGATACTATGCGTATGAGTATTGTTTATTTTTTCGTAAGTGTAAAAATGAAGTCCAACTTCTATTTATACAAATGGATAGGACTGATAAAAATTGTTTAGTATAATATAGAAGTTATAACCGTTTTGGGAGCAATATGAAAAAGTTAGCAAAAGCCTCTTGAAAGCAGCCTCAGTAGCAGCTTCGGGCTGCAAATGACTACTATAATAGTCTTGGTTGCGGATTCAATAGCCTTAGAAGAAGCCTTGGTAGGGTTGTGGTGTTTGCGAGTTTAAGGGTTAGGATGGTTTATAAATATCGAGTTAGGAATGAATGGTCATGGGGTGATGGGTTAAGGTGGTATGGGGGTTTAGAGGTAGTGGCGGAGGGGTAAGGGGGATGGTGAGGCAACATGTAGATTTATAGGAGGTGCTGATGGGATGGTAGGGATCGTCGATTGTTAAGGGTGATATGGGTTAAGTGGTGGCGGGCAGTGGTGTATAAATTAGGTTGAAGAGTGGCGAGGTTATCATTATGGAACTAAAGAGAAGGTTATTTTTCATAACATTAAAAAGTCTTGTCTAAAGTGATAGGAAAAAACACTGACTGTAATATTGGTATTCCAAGTACAAGTCTTTTGTTTTGTAATATTAAGGAATTAAAGTTTTCCCTACACCACGTCGCGGTAAGTCATGTACCACGGTGCAAGCTATGTCATTAAATGGTGACACGATGGTGGTTAAGGCTCAAAACCCTAGGCCTTGGGCCTATTTAAAGGCACTAACTTCTAGAGTTGCCTCATATGGCAACCCCCATTCTCTAAGAACGTCACTCTTCCAAACCCTAGCCTCATACTTGATTCTTGAGCTCTTGTTCTTGTTTTGGTGAAGCTTGAAGAAGAAGGAACTCCCCTTTGGTGCAATGAAGTATTATTCCAGGCTTGATATTGCTTCTACATATAATTTCCGGTCCTTTAGAGGCATAAAGTTCTAACCTTGATCTTTGCTTTTCTAGATCTAGGTTTATGCATCTTCTGGGTGGTTTTGAGTCTCTCTTCTAGATATATTTGGAGTTAACAAGTATAATTCTTTTGTTTTGCAATATTAAGGAATTAAAGTTTTCCTTACACCACATCGCGGTAAGGCATGTATCACTGTGCGGGCGACGTCATTAAATGGTGACACGATGGTGGTTAAGGCTCAAAACCCTAGGCATTGGGCCTATTTAAGGGCACTAACTTCTAGGGTTCCCCCATATGGTAGCCCCCATTCTCTAAGAACGTCACTCTTCCAAACCCTAGCCGTATACTTGATTCTTGAGCTCTTGTTCTAGTTTTGGTAAAGCTTGAAGAAGAAGGAACTCCACTTTGGTGCAATAGAGTATTATTCCAGGCTTGATATTGCTTCTACATCAAATTTCCGGTCCTTTAGAGGCATAAAGTTCTAACCTTGATCTTTTCTTTTTTAGATATAGGTTTATGCATCTTCTAGGTGGTTTTGAGTCCTTCATCTAAATATATTTGGAGTCGATGTAACATTCCAAAAACCATAGTAATTTTTTTCATTTTAAAAGAGAATAAACACCCGTTTAGATGAAGCTACTTTCAAGTCAACCCATTTGTTTATCAATCATAATTCAACATCAGAGTATAAGGAAAAAATTGCGGAAATCTTGAATCATAGATCGGCTGATGCGTGTATGTACATTCATGCATTCTCCATATGATATGTACATGCAAAACATTTAATCCACAATTGTAAGCCAAAGTGTCACATCCCCAAACCAGAATGGCGGAAACATTCAGGGGTGGATGACTTCACGTAGTACCATAACAATTGAATATCGTAAAGAAAGTAACACAACCATCATATATATAACAAAAACGTACATTGTTGCGTAATACATGTTTCCAAAAGAATATTACAAATATGATGATTTAAAATGTTTGATAATAGACGCCTTAGCGTTCCTTCTTTAAAAACTGGTAGTTACCTGTATCACTGATTCCCTGAGAAATACAAGTAGTTTCGAAAAAGTGTCAACAATAAAGTTGGTGAGTTCATAAGTGTTTTTGTACTGAAAAATTATGTCTTTTTGGAAGAAAATAGATGAACGTAGTTTCTAGAAAATCCAATATTTTCCACATATAGTTTGAAAAGTTCCCAAAAGTTTGAGGGCGTTAGTATCTTTCGTACTTAAATGATAAAGATGAATTTGTACTCAAAATAATGTAAATACTGACTGCATTCATGAGTCTTGTAAATCAAGCTTGTTTTTATACTTCTGTGTGAGTCTTATAACCATGCTATTGACACAAACTGCTTGTAACAACATTCTTCAGGTGTTGTAGTGTTATGACATTTGTCACCCCATACATGCCGATCTAACTGTAGCTAACAGTTTAGGTGCGGGATTGTCAATCCCGTATAGATTTATACACAAGTATCATGCTCTCCCTCCAAGAGATTATGGTTTATAATACAGGACTTGAAATGCATACTTGAGAGTACGTTGAAGTTGGGTATCTCACAACGCTTAGTATAAATAGATATACAATAAGAAAGTCTTTATTTCACTTCAGGTGAAAGTATTTCGTTTTTCAAGATGTATATGTAAGAATGTATGAATAACTCGCAAACTATACCCATTATAGTTTTTCAGAAAGTGTGTTCCATTTGATGAAAATAACTCGGTGACATACTAACTTGATACGTAAAGTAAAATGTTGATATCGAATAATAATAAGATAGAAGTTGTGTTTATATATATATAAAACGATACGTTTTCTTGTATTGTACTTGTATTCCCCCCCCCCCCCCTAAAATACATATATCCAATCACTATATACCCATGCCTTGACTAAATCCTAAACCGATATTCCACATACCCGCACCGTAGATTCCTATGAGTCATTCTTCTAACATCATTAACTTGAACAGATCGATGACCCTCTAAGCAGGATACCTAGTTCTCCCCCATTTAGGGTTCGAACTACCACCTACTAGTGTTGAAACCAAACCATAACTCAACTGGCTAAACCAGGTACAACCATTTCTAACCTTGGAATGTATAACACACGCAAGATGACCTTCCTGATAGGGATCAAACCAATCCTAAGAGAATCCTGAAATTCAACTGAAGACCTCTTAAAATTTCTAATCATAACCACTTTAACATTAAGGATTTCACACAAAAACATAAGCAATTGCTGACTTATGATCCACAACACATCCTATTTACCTACAATCCCAATCGACGATCCGATACCCGTCCTGCTATAACCTAAGAAAACAGACCCTTAATCACATCACAAAGCATCCATAACACATTAATCCACCTGCACACTCCTGCCCTGACATACCGTCACCAAACCTTGAGACCAACTATAAATCAACCATTCTACTTTCAACTGCAATTCCCAAGTCGATCATAATAGTTGTTCCATTCTTGAGTCCCACGACTCGAAAGCACGGTCTCGAGCAAAACCCTCGAGACCTCAAAACCAACAAACTTATCTAGGTCTGCACCACTTAACCCAGACCGATATCGCCATTGGGGCCCTACACAACTACCAGAACTATCCTGAAGTCTGAGTAACCATAACCACAAGATCGACAGATACGTAACTATTTCCACAAATCATTGTATCAAACCATGCTATCTCTCCTGAACATCCCTTAGAATCCTTGAACTCTCCTCGATTCGAGTATGGATCATGTGCTTCCAATAGTGTGGGCCCAATACTACCTTCCATATCTATCCATACTTTCCTGAAGAATCATCCCAGGTCCTCTAAGACCTACTCCAAAAATATACTCCCGATACCGGCTCAACTACGAAACAACCACACTAAAATACTTCCTAGGTTCTCCTAGGTTTTCCCCTACCCCCTGCCATCAGCTGCTGAAGGGCTCCAATCAGTGTCAGCTAACCACTTCATGAATACAATTACATGCAACAAAACTTAAATAATCCTTCGACTAAAGGACCCAACCCTACAACGGTTAGACTCAAATGAGAGCTATGCAATAGGGCTAAATCCTTCACTCTAAGATTATTTAACCTCCATAGCATGTAACTTAATGTATTCATTCGATAATTAGCTCACATCAATGTGAGTCCACAAAGCACAAAGCAAGCAGCAATCGAGCAGCGAAGATGATTCGCACTAAGACACGATAAAAATCAGGCAGGTCCTCATACGAAATTATTGATCGCTGACTCCCAGCATCTCGGATACATCTTCATCCTGCCCTCACTCTCTTAAGAGTGGATAACCAAACCATGCATTATCCGACCATGAACTGCACTCACTTAGGAAACTTACACTAACCCTGCAACACTTATGTATCCTAATCATACATTGTTGGGTTATGAGCATTCTAACACTCCTAAGTGTACATGCAACCCTAAATACCTTGGATCTATGTTTTCTCTATTATACATGCAAATATGAACATCCAAGGTATTATCCTAATCTAGCATACAATATTATCAATATAACAAGATAGAATACATACCTCTTGATGGTGCTTGTCTTCATGAAGCTTGAGTGCCTAGTGCCCCAAGTGTGACACCTCAAATGGTTCACACAACACCATAAGCACTTGGAATAGCTTAGAGAGAAATTAGAACACTTCATGAAATCGTGTAGCCCTCATACATACACATAGTGTTAGTCCCGATTTCTTGAGCCATGGGTTTCTTTTATATGGTGGCTATTAGGGTTACACCATGACCCATTCCTTATGCTCCATGGGTTTTAACCTCCATGGAGTATCCATGGGTCACCCCATGGACTTAGTCCAACATAAGGAATCTTGGATCACAAGCCCACATATATAAGAATGAATGATTTACACAATCAACCCATATATTTAATTAGTCTTCTTTTGATCACTTAATTAATTCCAAATTAATTCTTGATCAATACTAATTAAATAACCTTATTAATATATTAGAACTTATAATATATTAACAAACCTTAAGTGTTATTTCTCTCATTTTAGTCTATCCAAGTGCATGATGCCATGCAACCCAAATGGACCATGCCGGGTCGGGTCAAGTCTTACCAATTATAGTTATGGACTTAGACATTAATCCAACATACATAACACTGGATCCTATAAACAGTTGAATAATCGATTCTACCCTAAGACCTTCATCAAACAAGAATAGGAAATAAGGCTAAACCAAACATTCTCATGCTATAGAATCTTAGTTATGTAAAACTATGATGCATACACTAAGCAACTACATTAATGATGTCAATTTCATATAAGGGAGACCCTAGGCTATCATGCATCATATAATCAGACATTTCTATCATGCAATTCCAGAAGATCCATAGCCTATCACTAGCATGTTGTTCTAACATATCACAAAATCAAATAATAGTATGGTAATTTGGGGTCAACTTACTAGCTCCGCTTGATTGTACACATCACATCCTCGTTGATTATTTTGAAAACAATTTGAAATTCATTTTTAAATCTTTTCCTTAGTTTGAGATTGGATTCACACGAGTGTTCCTCCAATTCACTCAAAACAAGACTCTGATACCAATTTGTAACATCCCAAAAATTTCAACAATTATAAACCTTTTCAAACAACCCATTTACTAAAAGAAGTGTTACAATGGTGTGGTTGTGTGTGTATATATCTAGCATTATAGTGTGTGTGTTTATTTTGGAGATTTATAGTGTAATTGTAAAAATTAATTAATTAATGGAAAGAAATGGAAAACCACCACCTTAGGGTGGTGGCCGCCGCCATGAACCACCATTGACCACCACTACCCGAGGTGGTAGTGGGTGGTGTCCCACAAGCAAACCCTAATGGACCTAGCTAAAACCCTAATGGGCTTAAAGATTAATTTTGGGCTTTTTGGGCCATGTTTGAGTGGAAACGCTAATTAGGATTTAGAAAACCCTAATTGTGAGTAGTTGGACCTTGGACTTATTGGACCCACTTTTGGGCTATTGAGATTGGATTGTGTATTAAGCCCAATCACTCCATCTCATGTATATAGTAGAGCAAAGGACTTAATGGATTAAGTCCTTAATGGGCTAAGTAAGAAACACTTAACCCTAATTATCATTTTATGTGAAACCCTAATTTCACTTGGGCTTTGTGTTGGGCCATCCAAGAATAATCAAATGGACTAGAGTAATTAGTTGGGCTTTAGGGTAAGGCCCATATGAAGGATTGGGCCCAATTTGGAAAATTGGTCCATAGATGGGCCATAGTCTGGGCCTAGATGATTGTATGATATTGGGCCCTTAGAATGATACATGTTGGACCAGATTGAGCAATTGGACCTTAAGGGAAGTCCATGTAGAGGTTTGGGCCCAATTTGGAAAATTAGGCCACATGTTGGGCTTTGATCCCTAGTTGACTTTGGGCTTATGAATTGGGCCTTGGGCTTGGGTAAGCCAAGCTAGGGGTAATGTATTAATTAGCCAAAGTATGTATTTATAGTTATGTTATGTGTTAGAACCCAATTATTAATTGGGTGTTATTTTGGTGTTGACAGTTCGGGAATCTGTCATCCAGCAGCTAGGGTTGAGTCTGTAGGACTTCAGCAATGTGAGATTGTGTCTACGGGACTTCAGCAGTGTGAGGTGTGTTTCCTTCCAGTAGGAACGAGTCTATGGCCACAATGCCAACCCGTTTAGTTAGCAGTAGTCCAGACTTCGGTCTGATGTAGTAGTTCAGTGTGCTTGATGTCTTTGTGATTCAAGTATGATTTTGTGTTATGGACTTTGGTCCGATGCAGTATGCAATATATGTGTTTATTCCAGTAGTTGTGATTATGCTATGCTATGCTATGCTATGTTCAGTTAGTTCTCGACTTCGGTCCGATGCAGAGGGCAAGGCCCTGGTTAGTTCCAGACTTCGTTCCGATGCAGTTTCCGAACTTCGGTCCGATGCAGAGGGCAAGGCCGTGGTTAGTTCCGGACTTTGGTCCGGTGCAGTGGGCAAGGCCTAATAGATGCTTTATATGTTATTGTATGGTATGTGGTAGTTTTGGGGAGCTCACTAAGCTTCGTGTTTACAGTTTTCAGTTTTGGTTTCAGGTACTCAGTTTTCAAAAGAGGAGCTCGGGAAGATTGCAATACACACACCATTTGTTCAGCCTGGGATGTTTATACTCTGATATATTTGACAGTTGTTAAGATATTTTGAGATACATTGTTTATGATTCTTATATGACGTTTGATGAATATGGTTTTATTACTAATTTAAAACGAAAATTTCAGATTGTATTTTTGGGATGTTTCACAAATTTTGAGTCAAAGGGTTTTCTTGTTAAAAATTTCGATTGTTAATACATTACCTTCAAGTATGGTATCTAGTTAAAAAAAAGAAGTTAAAGTTCAAAAAAAAAAAAAACCAAAAATGGCAGGCAAAATTCCAGCTGCAACTATCTGAGAAGGGTGACCGGTTCAATTATTTAACAAATTTTCCAACATTTTGGTCACCCGACGTTTGATATTCATTTATATAGGGTTGTTTTATTGTATATAGATCGAGTTGTTTTTCGTAAATTGGTGATGTTAGGGAGACTGTCGAGTCGGATACTATGGGAGGTTTGGGCCAACACTAAGTGAAACGATTCCTACAACGGTGTCCGAGCAATTAAATCCAATTATACATGAGAGAAACCGGCAGACGTGAGATCAGAGTGTACACTTAAAGAAGAGCTCTACATGAGCACATCCAGTTGCTTTCTCCCTACTACATATGTTATTCATTATATGCATGTTCCAGTGGGGCTGAGACTGCTCATCCCTCCTTACTCACCTAAAGGAGTTGTCCTGGTTGTGGTTTATGGTCCCATTGTCATCAGATGAATAAGTTGTGAGATAGCAGCGAGATCAATTCTGACCATGTTGACTAACATTGAACAGGTTCCATGGTTCTACCCATTCTTTTTATTTTTAGGGTAGTTCGTCCCAAGTTCATATTAGTCTTGTCTTACTTGAGGACAAGTAAGGTTCAAACTTGGGGTGATTTGATAGTTTTGTTTTTATTACTTCTTTTCATAGTTTATTTTTAATTAAAACCATCTCATTTTAGTCAATCTTCATGCATATATTCTCTTTTTATCATTTTCTCCTTTACCGGGTGCTTTCTAGTCTTTTGAGCTTAATTGTAGGATTTACCGAAGACTATTTGTTATTGGAGGCTTAGAAGGATGCAGGACTTATAGAGGCATATGATTTGCTCGTGGACTTGAAGTGGTGCGATTGGGCTTGGTGCTTGCATAAAGAAGAAATCAATTTGGATTTAATTTGTGAGCAAGGATGATGATGAGGCGACGCGGAATCGAGCTACAAGAAAATTTAAGGTGTATTGGGTCAATCATTAGAAGAGTTTGGAATGGCACAAATGGGCTCTAAAGAGTTATGATTGTGGGCTGAAGTTGAAGAATTGAAGATTGGGCTAGAATGCATGATTAATGGCCCAAGTCTCACATTCAGTGTGACGCACACGGTCCGCGTCGACTCATACGCAGTCCACATGAATTGTTCTGAGCTGATTCCGGGTTTGACTTGTTGACTCTATTTGTGGAAGTTTGGTGGGTGGCTTTTGGCACCTTTTTGAATCCAAAAATCAGCTCCCTTTTGCTGTAGATTGGAGCCATTTTTGGGGGATATCACTTGAAGAACATACACCATATTCTCTCTCAAAATGCCTTGGAAGATTTGAAGAACTTTTGGAAGAATAGTGTAATTTCCTTCTATCTTGCATCTAAGACAATGTTTGGTACCACTAAACTATATATTTTTTCTTTTACATTGGCCATGCTTGGCTAAACTTTCATTTGGTTGATTAGGGTTTGACCCATGGATGATTATTTTCTTTGAAACTTATTATTACATTGTGTTTGAAGTTTATGAAAATGTTTTCTAGTTAAACATCTTGTTGTGTTTATTTATCTTTGATCATGAGCTTGGATGAATGAATGTTTGTTTTTGTTGACTAATTTCTTGGTTAAGTAGTGGACCTTCAAATTATTAAGCAACAAATGGTTTATATGTTTGTTTTCATTTCATTTAGACCATGGAAATGTTTCCTCCATAATGATAATGTAAGCATTTGATTATCTTTTGGACTTGGTAACTCTTACAACTTAAAGCTAATTGATTTTCACAAGATTTTATGCTTCATTGATTTTGTGACTTCAATTAAGGAAATGTGTTAAGAGCTCCTCTAACAATTTTAATTTCTAAGAAGAGTTTAGGGAATTTGTGCTTATGAATTGCTATAGCCAAGTTAAACCAATTCACAAGTGTTATTCCATTAAGTCTAATGATAAGTCAATTATATCATCCATGAGGTGTACCCCAAAATCAACCAATTCCACTTCTTTGAATTTAATCAAATCTTTTACTTGTTTACTTGTCATATTTTCATTCTAACTAGTTTTAATTTTGTTAAACAATCGAAGGAACTAAACACCCCCCCCCCCCTTTTACTTTTACTTTTATTTTGCAAGTATTTTACAAAGAGATTTACATAGAGATTTAAATTGAACCAATCTCTGTGGATACGATCCTTTTACCACTATACACTATTTTAGTGTGTAATAATTAGGGTTATTAATTTTGTTGGCCTCGACAACCACCATCTACTTACTGGCTCCGACTGATCATACACATCACATCATGCTTAAGTATTTTCAAAACCATTTGAAAACCATTTTGAAAATCTTTTTCCTTAGTTTGAGACTGGATTCACACGAGTGTTCCTCCAATCCACTCAAACCAAGGCTCTGATACCAACTTGTAACCTCCATAAAGTTTCAGTAAAATTTTAAACTTTCCAAACAATCCTTTTTCTATAGAAGTTTTTACAAAATCGTTGTTTCCAAAACATTTATTTAAAACAGGAATCATTTACACATTGTTTTCAAAAACATTCACATTATCAGAGTTTCCCAAAACCATAACTCCAAAACGCACGGATGTTACGGTCACACCTTCACCTTGCCAAAACATCTGAAACACCTGAAACAATAATCTGAAATTGGAAGCACAAAGCTTAGTGAGTTCCCTTAAAGTACCAACACACAAACAAATTATATATACCAACAAACATCATACTATGGGTCTAATCAACCATCAGGTTGGAATTCCAACAAACTGTGGGTGCAATCATCCATAGGGATGGAATAACCCAGATCCTCAACCATTGGGTTGGAATGCCAACATACTATGGGTCCAATCATTCACCAGGATGGAATACCCCAGGCCCTCAACCATCACGTTGGAATGCCAACATACTATGGGTCCAATCAACAATCGGGTTGGAATACCCCAGGCCCTCAACCATCGGGTGGGAATGGCCTGGCCTGTTGGCTTACTCACAAAGCAAAAAAAGCTTCATCCACCAATTAAACATGTGCACATATAGCATATAACAAATAATCATATAATAGTTTACATCCAATCAAACAGATTTAATAGATCATTAAGCATAGCAACATCCTATGTACCAGGATACAAATCTAATAGATCATAATAGCATAGCAACATGCATAATATAATACCAATTCACTGGTCCGGCCTTGGTGCCTTTGACCTACAATTACACTGAGGAAAACTCACCTCACAAGTAGCACTGACTGACAAGATACAACTCTCGAATCATAGCTCCGAACTCAACCACCTACAACCACCATGTGACTAATTTCATTAAGATCCAAAATTAACAAAAATACCCTTTAAAGTCAAACTTGGTCAACCGTGGTCAAAGTCAAAGTCAACAGTCAAGGTCAACAGTCCATGTTGACTCAACTCGTCGAGTTTATCTTCTGAGTCGTTGAGTCCCTTCATGTCTCAGAAAATCGTGAAAAGCTTGAGGCAACTCGCCAAGTTACCAGAGCAACTCGTTGAGTTCTTCATCATCCAAAAAGTCGGAAAACCCAAACCAACTCGTCGAGGTGGCAAAGCAACTCATCAAGTTTTCCTAGCCTCAATGCATTTAGACACTTCCAAGCGAAACCAAATCCCCAAACTTTAGATCTATTCCCTTAGGACTGAAATACCACGTAAAGTTTCTAGCTTTATGTTCATGCATGACATCAAGAGGGCTAAAACACTCAAATAAGGTTTATCAAGGGACGTAGGGCATGAAGGAGGGCCAAGACTTGATAAAGTTGGCAACTTTAAGTCCATGGAAGCCATGAGATGTCCAGATCTAAAACCTGGCTTCATATCATGCTCAAATCCAAGAATGGTCCCAAAATAAGCTAATAATGGCCATAACTTTCAAAAGAAGAGATCTAGAAAAAGGGATGATCAAGATAACGACTTTATACCTCCAAGTGGCTACAACAACATTGAAAATCCCGGATCTAAAGCTCCTACCTTCAACTTTGCACCACACACTTCATGATCCTTCGAGAAAAGAACAAAAGGATACTCTTTAAGCTCACACACCCTCAAAATGGGGAAAGAGGCACGATTAGGGTTTTCTCTGGACTGAGGGGACAATGAGGGAGGCTAACAATGTGTTATAAAATCTTTAAATAGGGTGCAAAACCCTGAAAATTAGGGTTTCCCAAACAACTGTCAACTCATCGAGTCGGGGCCTTCCAACTCGTTGAGTAGACATTGAAAGATATAAGGGCATTAAATACTCTACACGACGAGTTGCCCTGAAAATATAAATATAAAGCTTTAAATTCATACCTGAAGATTGGGATGTTACATTTTATAAACAAAATAAACTCAAAATTTATCGTATATTATATACCAAAACCCATCAACTTTAGTTAAGTATTTACAAACATAAGTAAGTATGAACAATACACACTAAAACTACACCACATATCTGTTTAGTGTCACAAAGTTTGATACAATAAGATGTTGATTTTTATCTAAGTAATCTTGTACTTCCTCATGAATGTATTTCCCTTGATTTGGTTTACATTTGCTGCTTAACACAAAGTACACTCACAATTAAGTACATGCTTAATGAGAATTTAATTATAACATTATCATATAATCACATTCACCGTTTTCAAAATAAATATTATATAACATAATGCCAACCAATAACTCATTAGGAGGCTTATAATATGTTTAAAACTTATTATAAAACTCATATATTACTTTACCAACACATGTACCATTCTCTTGGTATTCTCTTAACATAATAGACTTATACTCTTTATAAGTCATGTTGTAATACTCATTAAAATCTCCATGAAATCACTTATAACAACATGAATATGATTATATAACATTACATCATACAACACAATCCATAATATTGTGAGCTAAAGATAAATTACTCACCTTGACTTGGTTAAAAAGAGCTTGTTCTGATTCCATAAGATCTCGTTCCATCCCATGCTTCACCAGAACATAGTTAATACTACATCCCTTAAGTGTTTTGACTTATTCATAACCAATAACACCATAACACCACTCTATAATACTCAATTATGTATAACATAGTTTTCAAATATTCAATTTATTCATATATTTCAAATTGATCATTTATGTGTCTTCATTAGACATATCATGAACTTAATTCATCAAAATCATCAACTTCATTTTCTACATAGAAGTTTATCCTTAAATTCACAAAAAGTAGTTGTTGTTTCACTATACAGTTACGATCATGTAATTATCACTTCTAATCACTATTACACATCATAATTTCACTATAGAAACCACATGATATAATTAGGGTTACAAAACCCCAAATTCATTTATGCCATAATTCATAAATTAGTTAAGATAAGGAACTTACTCTTGATTCTCAAAGTGGTAATCAATCCTTTGCCAACCTCTTTCTAATCTTATCTTTTATCTTCTTAGAAATGTCCTTGAATCTCCTTTCTTTCATGCTTCTTTTGCTCTAGAACGAGAGTGGGTAGAAAATCAAGAATGAAAGAACTCCCATTCTTTTTATCTGATTTTTTTCCTAAAAAACGTCGCCACATAGTGGATATACTACTTCCACGTCGTGGCGTCATTAATTCACTACGTCGTCGTATTCCCATTGTAACAACGTAATTTTTCAAAACATTTTTTCATGTCTTTAAAACATAATTTCATTCAAAACAAACCATAAAAAATCCAATGTAACGTAGTCATAATACAAAACATGCCAAATCCCAAGATCAACCTCGCTACTACCTGAAACACATAACACAACAACTGTAAGCATAAATGCTTAGTGAGTTCCCTAATATACCACTTACACACATACGCCCTTCCAGGACATGACCTTCCGGTCCATGTGTCTCAGGGGACTTCCGTGCCAACCCGGTAAACCTTCCGGTGCTACCAGTGTCGACCTTCCGGTCCATAACTCCCTGACCTTCCGGTCTACATCATAATGCCTTCCGACCCATAACATAATGCCTTCCGGCCCATATCAAGCATATCATACATAACACATACAAAACAGACAACTAATAACATACAATGCATATATCTTATAGCATATCTGACCTTCCGGTCACACATAGATACCCTTCCAGGTTCAGTATAGTGAGAAGACTTACCTCGTATGATGTCTAGTGTCTCACATGCTCGATATCTCTGAATCTCACAACAACTACCTAGCCTCACCTAATCACATCAAGTAATTAATCCAAATCATTAACGGCTCTCAAGGCTATACTATATTCCTTTTTAAAATTCCATAGAAGGGTAAAATACCATTTTACCCCTCCCTAACTCAAAAGTCCACATGTTGACTAAAACCCTAAAAGTCAACAAAAGTCAACAGCAAACAGTACGCGGGGCGTACCGGCTCCTGTACGCGGGGCGTACCCTTGCACTCCAGAAACGGGGAACGTGACCCCCTATGCAGCGCGTACTGGGATTACGCCCAACGTAATGCCCAGTTTCTTTAACCAACACATTCAGGTCTTAATCGGTTAAGACTTGCATCCAAACTTCAGATCTCACTCCTCTAATATGACTTAATCCATAAAGTTGAAACCATTAAGCGTTTGCATGGCTGTAAAGGTCACATTGTGCTCAAAACACCTTTCCTCTTTCCATAATGAGACTATAACTCATGCATGATGCAAGATCCACATCCAAGACTAGATTTTTATGACTCCTCAACACATTTTACACTAGAAAAGGTTAGATCAAAGCTTATGGAGACTCTTTCCACATAAAGTCTCCAACTTTGAACCAAAAACCCTAAAAATGGTCCAAAAAGCAAAAAACTATGAAGAACAAGGAAAACTTTGAGCTTTTTACCTCAGAAAGGATCTCCAACCACTGTAGAACTCGGATCTACACTTGTTCTTCACCTTCTAGCTCCAACAGTGGCTCCTTCTTCTCCTTCATCACCTTGAAAAGACAATTTCAAGCTCACAAACACACACACAAGCTAAAGCACGAATCTCAGCTCTCCAAGGACTCACTCAAGGGGATATGGTGGCTAGGACAAAGGACTACATGATCCTTTTATAGTGCAGAAGCTAGGAATTAGGGTTTTGCATCTGGGCCGTTACGCCTGGTATAACCTTGGGTACGCCTAGTATACCCAGATGAACCCGCGTACAAATTAAGCGCGCGAGTACGCACGACGTACACCCCAGTACGCCCAACGTACTCACCAATACACCTTTCAACTTTAAGGGACTAATTTGCCAACTCTCCAAAATAGAAGGGTCATAAAGCTAACCTGGATTTCGGGCTGTTACACCCATTATTTATGACACTTTTGTTCTGTCACTAAAAGATTCATCACAAAAGAATATAACAACTTACTTTCAACCGTTTCGTGGTCTAACCTTCACTACGTCATGGTACTTCAAAGTACATTGCCCTCACTATTCATTTTACGTCAATCAAATTACCACTTCAGGACCACGTCGTGGTTTCTGGAATTTAGTAATTCATAAGGATTTTTTCTATCTTACCCTCATATATAATATCTTATGACTTAACTCATTAAGTCCTTTTTATTAAGAACTTATTTACCTACCTTCACCCCCATATTAGGTTATTCCTCTACCAGATATTTAGAAACTTATTCAAATTTAAAATTTACACAAAAATGATGGAAGTACCCTTTTTGGACCAAACACTTTTATTACAAGGTTACTTAAATTTTAATGCACACAACTATTTATATTACATTACTACGATCTCATAGGTTATAATTTTCTTATAATAAAATGTGTGTCGCATGTTAAGATAAAAAGACAATTAGTTCTCCTAATTTTTAGTCTTCAATTGAATATATGAATTCATAATACCATCGTAATATAACATCTAGTAAGGATACTCACCTGGTTCGTTAGTAGACTTATTCAAGTTCTGATTTCAATCCTTTTCTATCTAACAACTCATTATACGCCACCACCTATTCATCAAAATAAAAAGCTTCTTAAAACTTGTCATAACTTACTAGTTACTGCTAGGTACCCTCTCGTAGCTCTTGTCACAAAACTAATCAAATATCATAATAGGCTTAACCTGAAAGCCATTTGCTAAATCTCATAACGAGTATTTCTCAAATATTAGGGTTTTTTCATTGTCCATCTCTTCTGGATCTTTTGCAATAATTATATCAATTACATCAATGCAATATGCTTCATCATCACATGTTTTTGAGTATTCATTGCTTTGTCTACCAAAAAAAAAAATCCAACCCCATATATAATCAATCACCAAATATCGATAAGTTTCTTCTTGGGTGGTAGAGAGAAAGAGAGAGAGGGGTGGGTATGTGGGTCTTTTCTTTATTTAATAATAATAAAATAGACATAAAAAGGGAAATAAATACATTAAAAGTATAATAGTCATTTCAATTTTAAGAGGGACCAAATCTACAACCAAACCTGTTGAAATGGACCACCAATCCAAAATTTTGTGGTTTGAACCTTTTTCTAGAAAAAATGCATACTACAAGGACCATTTTTGCAATTATGTAAATAAAAACTATTAAATTAAGTGTTTTCCCATAAAGAGGTGTATATCTTTTCCATTCATTTAAACACATAATACAAGATAATGGGTTGAATACAAGTAACTTGGCTAAATAAGAAGTTATACAAATAATTGGGCTAACTATGACAAATATAGAAATACACACATATATAGACTACGTCCCTTCTCAGTTTGAACGAGAGGTCTCAAACAAACGTTAAGACTGGATCTAATTTAAAGTGAAGAAAAAAAATATGTGACAATAGCACTTTGGTGAAAATATCAATATACTGAAATGAAGATGGAACATGATGGACACAATTTTTTCCCCGAGTGACTTTGTCTCAGACAAAGTAAATGTCAATCTCAATATGCTTGGTGTATTGATATTTAATTGGGATTGTAGATAAATAGGTGACACTAACATTATAAAAGTAAACAAGATTTGCAGAAAGAGATGGATAATGTAAATCACATACGAGATTGTGAATCCAACTCATCTCAGCAACGGCATTCACAACACCTTGTACTCAGCTTCAACATTAGAATGTGAAATCATACTTTGTCTCTTAAATACCAATAGAGGAAGTTCTGACCGAGAAACACATAGTAGCTGGAGGTGGAATGTTTGGTCGTGGAACACTCGACCGACTCAACATCAGAGTAGGCGATTAAATCACGAGAGGGAGATGCATAAAGTTGTAAGCTATTGTTTAAGGTACCTCGAATGTATCTCATAATCAGCTTGAGAGTAGAGAAATAGGGATCTCTAGGGTCATGCATCTAGAGACAGACCTGTTGAACAACATAATAAATGTTTATATGGGTAAAGGCCAAGTATTGAAGAGCCCCTACGAGATTGTGATATAGAGTCAGATAAGAGGTTGGTGGACATGTACCAACAAATTTCATAGTTGTATCGGTTGGGGGTTTGTAGTTAGACATCTTTGCACGTTCCTTTATCTCGGTTGCATATTTCTGCTGAGACAGAAACATGTCACGATGATCACTAGTGACAACACTACCAAGAAAATAATTCAGTGAACCCAAATCTTTCATGGGGAACTCGGACCATAAAGTGGTAATAACATGCTAAATAAGACATATGGAAGAAGCAGTCAAAATAATATCATCAACATATAGGAGCATTCTATTCGTAACATTGAATCCAACAACATAATAACCATCAACAAAAACCATTCAAAATCTTCTAAATCCTTTTGTTTAAGAAATACCAAAGAGTAAAAAAAACTAGGGAAGGGTCGGGTTTATCAGAACACATCAAATCCAACACCAAATATTGACTTTGTTCTTCGACACACACACATACAAATTTCTGATAACAAAAAGAGGATCTCCCTTCTACCACAGTGGTTGGCCAAATAAAACAAAGGAGTAGCACGTTGTGTTGGGGGGTTGAGTTCTTATTAACGGAGGATTATTTATGGTGATAAGTTCCAATTTTGTTAAGAAGATGATCATAATTGGGGTTTTTGAAAGGGATTGACTATGAGGGGATCAATGGTTTCAATAAGAAGGATCACAATACATCTATGAATTTCATTAGAATTTCTTATATGATTTTCATCTTCATCATTCACTAATAAGTTATCGATTTGTTGGTTTCAATAGAAGAGGGAAAAGGGGATCAATGGTTTCTCAGGCGATGATAGTGGTGATGGATGCTTCTGAGGTTAGTATAAAAGGATGACGAGTGAAAATGGGTAAACTTACCCTTTGGTTCACAATGTAATCAGACATGGAATGGAAACTCTATATCTCTTCGTTGATAAATAGAACTAATTTCTAGACTAAATACTAACTAAATAATTATTCTACCAAAGATGAAACGATTAATCGAGTAGGAGTTGAATGATCGTAGTTCTGTCTTCTTGTGTAAGTGCCAGAAGAACAGTTAAGGTTCTGCTTTGGAGGATGCTTTTAGATTAGGTGGATATCGTAGGAGAATGAGAGAGAGATAGATAAATAGAGAGAGAGAGAGGGGTCAGGTATAGTCGGATGGGTATGTGTGACCTTTTCTTTATTTAATAATAATAATAATATATTTGAAAATATTTAAGGGCATAATAATCATTTTAGTTTTAAGCGGGACCAAATCTACAACCAAACTTATCGAAAAAGACCACCAATCCAAAACTTTTATGGTTTAGACATTTTGTCTAAAAAAATGCATAACACAAGGACCATTTTTGCAATTTTGTCTTATTTTTAAGAACAAATTATTAAAATCGTCCCCGTGGTTTGTCAAAACTATGTGTTTGGTCCCTAAGATTTGTTTTGCATTGATTTCGTCCCTATGCTTTATTTTCATTATGGTTTTCGTCCCTAATACACATGAAAAGACTACACTACCCTTAATGATATTTTATTACCCTTAATAATATTTTATAACATTTTTTAAATATTTTTAAAACTCTTTTATCTATTTCAAATATTAAAATAAGAATGTGTGGCTCCATTGGACAAACATACCCATTTATAAGAACCACCAGTGAGATACATTTAACATCGACATAACTACATCCCCAATTGGTCAACCTATCCTCGCTTTTTTGGTGACTCTTCCTGCCCTCTCACTCACAGTCCCCTACACCGAACTTCTTCTCCCTCTCACACCCCCTTATTAGTTAGAAACCTTTTACCACCACCTGAAAGTTGAAAAATGGAGAAGAAGATAGATTTTTTGTAACGCCCATAGATCCAGGCTAGTCAATTTAGAGTAATAGGGATCGAAAACGACTTTTCAACAAAATATTATTTAGAATAAATAATCTTAACCAAATTTTAGAATATGTCTCAAGGGTTCTGTACATATAAAGAACGTTAGAATCCGAGTTATAACGAAGAAGTTATGGCACGTCGAAGTTTTACGGCAAAACCGACACGACACCGGGAGACGTAAATAGTGAATTTATGATGGAGGACTTTTTATCCTAAGAAATCTAAACAAAAGTTGTAGTATACATTAAACAGTGAACATACAAAAAAAGAACGCCCAAATCTGTCTTCGTATGAGGAAGTTATGAATTTTCTAAGATTTGACTTAATAGTGCACGACCCGAAACTCGAATTTTAGATCGAGTGGTTTTTGGCCTACGCAACCTAAATGAGAATTGAAGACCTCATTAATATGAACTAAACGGTCAAAATTAAGACAGACGAAAACAAAACCCGTATGTAGAAGTTATGAAATTTACGCGGACATTTAACAGTATAATCTCCTCGTACTGTTAAATTTAAGATCGGTCAAGAATTAGCCGACGGAGTCAAAATGAAAGTTGTAGATCTTATTTTTACCTACGCGTGGATATAAAAAACGTCAAAAACGGAGATTTTATATGAAAGGTACGAATTTTAGAATTCGGAAGTGTGCTGTACGAAAATGGGTGATGTGACACAATCTTGGCAATTGCTTTCTCTCCAAGTCTTGCAACTAGATGGTGACATGTGGCACCAAGTTCAGTCTTTTTTCACCCTATAAATAGAACCTATCTCACCCTCATTTTCTTCACACCTTTCCCATTCTTTCTTCTCTTTACTCTCTCTCTCAAGAAGCTCTCTCTAGCCCCGAAACCCCCCAAAAGCCTAGGGAACCTCCCTAGCACAAGGCGGAAGCCCCGTAGTGCTCGAAGGCTCCGAGAAGAAGAGCTTTTTGGCTCAGGAACGCTGCTCCAAGCAAAACCCGATTTTTTATAAAACCCGCTGTAAGTGAGCTATGCTTACGCTATTTTTAATATAGCTTTTATTTAATTATAGTAATGTTATTAGGAACTTATAATAAGTTCTTGGGCAATTATTATGGGTTATATAATTATTGTTTAACGCTTATATGATGGTAACAATAGCTAGACTATTAATTAGTCTTGGCGAATAATAGACTAAACTCTAGTGGTAATAATACTAGGTTTCGTCGAAGGAAATTATTTTTTAAGAAGCGAAGCGCTATCTGAGTTCGGATTCACTGTCTTTTCAGGTGAGTGTATGGTCCCTTTCATCTTACACATAGATATGAAGTATTTTATATAAATTACGTGTTATGTGTGCATATTATCTGTATACTTTCTATCTATGCTAGATGAACAATTTTATACATGTTTTAAATGATTTAAACTGTATATGTATTTTATATCTACAAAATGTGTTGGGTAAAACATGGGTAGATGTAATAGTTGCTGTGTGACCAAATAAAATAATGAGAGGCCTAAATATAGATGTTATTGATGATCCAGTCATCTAGCGGAGTATAGATGACAACCACTGACTATTCTAGATAGTCTAGTGAAACACTAATAAACTCGCAACATGTAGGTGTTTATTTGAACTGTATGTTTATTTGAACTGTGTGCTCACCAGCAGTATTCCATCCCCCACATGGTTGCCTTATTTGACATGAATTGATGAGGAACCCCTGAAGCACGTGTTGTCACACCGATGAAAGTCCCTTAGATTGGGTCCCTTGTGTTAGATGTTTTAGGGACGTAAAGTGAGGATAACGGGAATGAGTAATCGGGTTTGTTTGGTTTGATAAAGTTAATAATCTTATTTATTGTGGGTTGAAAACCCTGTGTACTCACCAGGTTTCCCAACCTGACCCACTCAGTTTATTTATATCACAGGTGTTGATATAAAGTCACATTACACTGAGAGATTAAGGAGATATAAATCACTAGTGATAATGAATGTAAGTTCTGTTTATGCTTATGTTTCTGTATTTACGATAACATTCCAAATGTTTTAAAATGAATATAAATACTTTTCTTCGGAAATGCTTTGTTAACGTATTTATCATGTTTTACTGGGAACAAATTCCGTAACATTTTTATTAAAAGAGGTACTCTGAATTTTATAAAGCATAAACAAAATCGGTCTTTTCTGGCCGTGAAAATGGGGATGTCACATTTTTGATTTCCATAGATTTGGTTCTAAACCCGCCTATGCCGGAAAGCTCCTTACCTACATTTTTTTTTCATTTTCTCATATCTTCGTCTCCAATAGCTCACCCCTCATGATCTAGGGTTTCAGATACCTCTTCTTTCCGGCCACCATAACATGTAACATCCCATTGTTTAGGTACTTCTAACTCATTCAGTTCATGATAATTGATCAAGTGGTTGTAATATTGGGGTTTAGACATGGCATGTTGGAGGTACCAACATGGTGTGTCTAGAAATTGAAATATGCGTGTTTTGGCTTAGCAACACGACATGTTTTCTCTCTAGACACCGCGTGTTGACCGCTGCGTGTGAAACCTTAATATTACGGGGTTTATTCCCATATTTAAGGAATATGGGAGTTAGGGTTTGTCCACCCTCAGCCTCCATTTGCCCTCTCAAGCTCAAGAAGAAGCCCTAATCTTTTCCTCTCCATTTGTGAAGTTAGTTGGTGTTTTGAAGGAAGAAGGTAAAAGAAGAAAGCAAGAATTCAGCTAGCAAACATCATACTTCAGTGTAGCACTCTCTTGGACCATTGTTAGTGTCCAAGTCCTGATTTTTATCACTCATAGTCACTAACTCTTGAGACATGTCCCCTTTTCTCTTTGTTATGGGTTGATGCATGGAGAGATCTCATAAAGTCTACAACTTTATGAATCCCCAAGTCAACGAGACCTTGTAGTGGCTTGGATCTGGTTTCAACCAAAGTTTTGATGCCATGCATGGAAAGTAGGTCATGAATTCCCTTTTTGACATAATATGGGTTCAAGACATGCATCGGACATGCATGTATTAAAAAGCACCAATCTTTGGAACAAGTTTGATGGTTGAACCACTTCTGGTTGGAAGGGACTTTGGATCTTAAGGATTGAGGACTTTATGGTTAAGCCCTTGCATGGTTAAGCACGTAGTTTGGAATTTTGGACCTTTTGGCGGCCCTAAAGGATAAATTTGGAAACTTTATCCTTCCTAATCGCATTCCTAGTCCAGATATGAGCTTTGGAGTTCTTGGGGTCGAAAATGCAGCTAAATGTCTTAAGCTGTGGGATATCTGGTCAACACAATGTGTTGGCAAGGCAACACGACGTGCTGTATGAAGTTTTCCCATTGACTGATTTATTCGCGGAACATAGCGTGGTCAAGAGGGAACACGACGTGGTGGGTCAACATGGACTGTTGACCTTAACAGTGGACTTGACCAAGTTTGACCTTGAGAGTATTTTGTTCATTCTAGGATTCTTATGAAAAATTGGTTATTGATGGAATTAGGCATCGTGAAGAGATGAGATTCGGAGTCAGGCCTCATAAGCTCCACTCAGTTTGTGAGGTGAGTGTTCCTCACTATAATTGTTGGGTCGAAGGCACCAAGGCCGGCCCTTTTTGGATTGTTATCCTGATTTTTACATGATTGAGTATTGTAATGATTTGTTAGATCTGTACCCTAGTAGATAGGATGATGCTATGCTTAGTGATCTGCAAGATCTATCTGTTTGTTATTGGGTGGTTAATTGTATGGTTATCTGTTATATATATGTGTGTCGACACGGTGTGTGAGTGGTTGGGTTGAGGCGGATCTGCTTTTTGCTGAAGGCCAACAGACCCATGGTGTCCTAGATAGACTGATGGCCAGTAGGGCGTACCAATCAGACCGAAGGCCTAGAGAACAGTCTAGATGGGCTGAAGGCTCGTAGTGGCATACTAGTCATGCTGAAAGTTCCGTGAGCATACCAGGTAGATTGTATACCGGTGGGGCATTCCAGTCAGACTGAAGGCTCTGTGTGTGTGCTGTTTGTTGTTATTATTCTGTTTTTGTACTGTGTTGATATTTTGGGGGAAACTCACTAAGCTTTGGGCTTACAGTTTTGGGTTATGTTTCAGGTATCTCAGATGATCGTGAGAAGGCGAATGATTGATCGTGCACCTCCCCATGTTTTGTTTAGGATTTTGGGAAAAAACTCTGATGATTGACATGTTTTGGAAAAACTATTTTGTAAACAAGTGATGATTTAGGATTGCTTTTAAAATTTTAAAATTTTAAATTGTTTGATGTTACACAACACTAGCTTCAAAATCAAATGACTGGTTCAGCTGAAATCGATAGAAGAAAATCCAAATAAGGTGTAGGTGGTTCCTGATGAAACCGATGGAAGCACACCTGGTTCATGAGTTGTTGGTGGCTGAGTTTGTACTAATGAAGCTCACAAAAGAGGTGGAGCTTATAGAGGAAGGAGACGATGATGGTGGTTGCTCCGATTTAAGTCGAATATCGAAACCTAATCTTGAATCTGGATTACCATTTCGGGTTTTGATTTGGGTTATCGTTTTGTTTTTTGGGTTGAAGATGGTTTGCAAATAAGCTTCTGAATTTGGGTTGAAGACGGAATTTAGATTTTCACAACCTTTTTGAGATTGTTTTTTTCTACAATCTACAGGTGTATTCTTTGGTAGTTTCGGAATGAGAACGTGAAGTCAGAATATGCAGGTGTAGCAAAAATCTGCACGTTTTGTTAGTGAGGTGTGATATGTGATAGAAAGGGAAGTGGTGGAATGGATGGGGAAAGAAAAGTAATAGATGTAGGTGTGGGTGTTGTTTGATAGCAATGGTGGCGGTCAACATCAGTATTAGCGGTGGCGGTTGATGGTAATGGTGGTGGTGTTCAATGGTAGTGGGTGTAGTGTTTTTTTTTTTTTTTTTTTTTCTAGTTAGGCAATTGTAAATTGTAAATGAATAATATATAAATGGAAAAAGAATAAAACAAGGGTATTGTAATCCTTTCATGTCTCTTAGGAACTAAAACCGAAACAAAAACATACCATAGCGATTATCCAAGTGAAAAAAAAAAAAAAATTAGAGACCAACCACACAATTTTTGACGAACACATGACGATTTCAATAGTTTGTTCTTTTATTGATTATACATATGTTTATGAATTTTACATTGCTATTGTTATCTGATTCCTATCAAAAGAGATATGCGAAACTTAATTTGAAACCGAAAACGGAATCACGTTTTTTTGAACCACGAAAATGGAATTCTATGGTTAGGACTTAGAATGCCTCTTCTGTAAACTCTCGGTGCTTTATTTACGTACATCGAATCAGAAGTTTCATAATTATAAATCGGAAATTGTCAAATTTAAATAAGCATTCTATTTACATTGCTTTGATAACCATTAATTAAGTCTGAGTTCAGAAAGATAGGCTAAATGATAAGGATTCTACTTATATACAAAACCAATGCTGCATGGAAAGCTGTGCACGACTAGACTGCTTCTGAAATCAATGGATTGTCACCACATCCTCACGGATGAAAACAATTTCACGGACATGTTTTGAAGTTCGCAAAATCACCAACAAAAATCCAAAACCTCCACTTCCGATTCCTGATTTTTATAGTTGTAGGATGATGACATGTTCTAATTCTACTAAGTGATGTTCTGCATCATCACTTCTACCTTCACGGGTTGGCATTTACGAATACATCTATAAAGCTATCTTGAGTAATACCATAGAACCCTAAAACATACAACCCTTCTTCCAAAACACTAATCATGGGTTCTAAGATCTCCGCCATATTCTACATCTTCTTGATATTCTTGTCCAGTTCGTCGTTACCTTTAGTCTTGAGTTGTAATTGTAGCCCGCCTCATCAACCTAGCCCACCAAAAACTCCAAGGCCATACCCTCCCTCCGCCAAGCCACCGCATCATGGTGGAGGGCCTAAGGTGTCACCGCCTAAAACTAAACCACCGAAGACACAGCCGCCAAAGGTTCCACCACCAATTACTAGACCACCTATCGTACGTCCTCCACCGATTACTAGACCACCTATTGTTCTTCCTCCTATTGTGATGCCTCCTCCAGTTATAATACCTCCGCCTATCTTACCACCACCTATAATAAGCCCTCCGGTCATAGCACCACCTGTGATCACTCCTCCAGTGATAGTCCCACCACCTTCTTCTTCGTACCCTCCGTACACGCCTCCAGGTGGTGGTACGGGTGGTGGAAGTGGTGGAAAAGGTGGCGGAGGAAGCGGTGGAGGTGGAGGAAAAGGAGGAGGTGGCGGAGGGGGCGGCGTTATGCCAACATGTCCGATAAACGCCCTGAAGCTAGGGGCATGTGTGGATGTTCTTGGAGGATTGGTGCATATTGGATTAGGAAATCCAGTGGAAAACGTGTGTTGCCCTGTGCTTAAAGGTTTGCTTGAGTTAGAAGCAGCTGTGTGTCTTTGCACTACCATAAGGCTTAAGCTTCTTAACTTGAATATATTTATTCCTCTTGCTCTTCAAGCCTTGGTAACTTGTGGGATGACGCCTCCACCTGGGTTTGTGTGTCCTCCTCTTCTCTAAAAAAAAAAAAAAAAAAAAAAAAACTAATAAGGGCTGTAATGTAGGGCATTCTTGCCCTACTAGCTGGCTCAGTACTAAATCTCATTGGTGATGATGATGATTTATCATGTAAATTGTTACTCGTAGTACTTTCGCGTAATTATGTAATTTTAAATGGCCAGTAGTGTACTATGAATCTAGCTTGTCTTATTATGTGCCAAAGAAGGTAAAAGCTTAAGTTTTGTTTGTAGAATTAACTCTTGGTCAACCATACCATTTCGACTAACTTACCTTCACTTTAGATAGATAGATATGGAATAGAGATTGAGTTCAATGGTTATAGATAATGAGTTCATGGTTATTTAACCACTGAAAAATTTAAATTTTTTAAGATAAAAATATTACAAAATAAACGAATTCTTTACAAAAACATTTTCTACTGAATTTTATAAAATTTCAATGCATTATGGAAATATTATAAAATTATAAGAAATATGAACTAATGATACGACAATCTGTTAAATAAACCTTAGTAATTTGGATGTATTATAGATATTAGTAATTACATACATGATATTCTCATTATCTTTAGCAACATTCAAATTTTTATCTAAAATCTAATAATGTTTTTTTGAACGCAATTTTTTTTTGGAACAAACAACTAAATTAAATATTATTAACCATTAATTATGACTAGTAAGATTTAGCCCTAAAACGAAATTGCTCTGCACGACGAATCATAAAATGATACAATCGATGCATAAAGGAAAATAGAACAAAAAATGATTAAGAAAATCTCAAAATCTCACGGGCAAGTTTATTAAGCCGGAGTAAAGTTTCGGATTACTAATCTTTAAGATTGCTTTTTAAACCATTATTTTAAACTTTAAATTTTATCCAAAAACAAAAACAAAATATAAATTTATTATTTTTTTTAACGTTTTTCATATTGATATTCGAGAAAACAATTATGTAAAATGTGTACAATATGCACAATTCATTTTAAAAAATGTTTTTTTTCAACGAATTAGCTTCTATAACACCGTTTTAGTGTAATACCCTGTTTTTATCTTATTGTATAATTTAGTATATACGTATATGTATGGAATTCAGATTGTCAGTACATTACGTTTTAGCCAATGTGTCCATATGAAAGTTGTAGTAAACAAAAATTTGAATCTATAGATATAAAGAACGTTGAAAACGAAGTTCGTATGAAAAATTATGAATTTCGGAAGATCATTTCATTTTATAAATATCATATATGTTTATATAAAACGAAAGCAAAATATATTGTGTTTTAGGTGAAGTAGCCTAAATGAGAGTTGTAGTACTCGTAATTACAAAGTCGTAGAAATAAAGAACATCCAAAACAGAGTTCATATGAAGAAGTTATGATTTTCGAAGATATAAAGAGTCTACTCTTTGTTTATAAACGTGAAATGAATATAGATCTCGATACACTTGTTGAGATCTAAAAGAAAGTTGTAGTCATCGTAATTACGAACCCGTGGATATAAAAAACATCGAAAATGGAGCTCGAGAAGCTCGAATGGCGGCACATCAATTTTGGAGTGATAGTTGTTGTGAAACTCAACCACATCATAGTATCCCACACTCCCTTTACCCACCTTAAGTCAAAACATTTTACTTAGAATGACTTGAGAGACTTTGTGGAAACCCAAAACTACCAGCAACCAATAACTTGAAATTGCTTAGTTAAACGACTCTCTTTCTTTCTTCAACTGAAGACCCAACTTTCAGTGAGAACCCTACAAACGGAAATTATTGTATTACGCACACAACTAACTCCATCAATACACTTCCCGGAACTAGGAACCCACAAATCCCAAACTTCATAAACAACACTCTAATACTGGTGATCATCTACTTGTCATACCCATGCCTAGTCCCTGACTAGGAAAATCCTCAAAACATGTGGAAAGATTACTTAACATATGAATGCACTGATGAAACCTAAACGAAAGTTAATCAATCGCATACCAGATTAACCCAAGCACTCATTCGGCTCACAACCCTGTCGTCCTCTGACCACACTCGAGCCTACCCTCGACCTAGCTAACCAGTAACTGCACTCGGGCTTACCTCCGATTTGATAACCAAAATTACAATTACCATCACATAGATGAAACCTACAAGTGTCTGTGACATTTCGTGACACCACTCAATCATTGGAATTTGAAGCTCAAGGTTCCGAACGTTTCTTGCCACATTCTCACAACGATTCCTAACTCGACCTAACTTATCCCAAAGAATGTTACTGCAAAATCGTAGAATTACCATACTTCTAGGCCCAACTACCACTTAGGGAATGTTACGATTACCTCATAGTTTCACAACATTTCCACCATTGGCATGGGCTCAGCCCATGGTTTTGTCATCCATCCCCAATAATGCTTAATCGAAGATTAATGCGAGCCAGATCCTCCGACTGAGATAATCCAAATGCTTAGCCTTTGATTTTCCTAATTATGATTAAAACCAAATATTCTCTTGTCCTCAAATACGAATTTCAAGATAATCCATATTTGAGTTTATTACCGATATTTCCAAGTGGTTCTCCCTCACATGGAATTAGTCACTCACAAACAATTTTAAGACTTTCACTATTCTCTCACAAAACATAGTATCCAAGTCCTAAGCTTTTCAACTTAATAATTGAACCGATCCTACAACTTCTCAACTGACTGGACCAAAACTTTTGAATTCTATCAAAACCAAGGTTAGGCTGACTCCTTTCCAACCCTAACACCCTAAATTGCTATTCAACTTGAGCAATAAGCATTCCTCTTAACTCTATTTCTTTGTCCTAGAAGGGATAGTTGGCTGCAACAAGATCTTTTCTAGAAGCCACATACGCAAGAACTATGTCCACAACCCCGAGAGCAGGAACTTATGACAACTCATCGTGCACCCGCTTCAAATCAATCTCCTAATCATCTTTTTTATAACAGATCTCAATATTCTCTAATACCAAAAATCTAACAAACTTTCACAACAACTTCCTTCAGCGCATCGCACATAACCTATCAAAATCAATATGGTCGTTGATCTTCGGACCTTGCTGCATCTGATCCTCCGAGTAGAATGCTCAGTCTTCCCCCGCTCAATGCTTGCTCCCTCAAGGGTCTACACTCTCCACATCGTAGCAAAAAAAACATGGTTCATCTTGATACTCTCTAAACATAGTTCTCAGTATACAGAACGACATATCACAATGCCTAAATAGTAACCAACAATCGCAAAGAAATCCTGAACGCTAAATGGGTATCTTATAAGCCTTCCCAAAATTACAACTTCCAACCCTTAACGAACGACCCTCCTATTTTATGATGCACGAAGCACCCCGCAAGGTGAAACCCCGAGCCATTACGACCTATAATGCTAACATAATAATCCTATCATGCTACCACACAAATTGAAAACCCCCTGTTGGACGGTGGACATTTGGGCTTACACTCCCTCCATTACCCATGCAGTCGCGAAAGACATGTCCTATTTCTCCATACTTATAGCATTTGAACTTGTGAAAAGTATACCCGTGGGTTCCACCACACTTCTTGCGGATATCATATCTCCCTTGACTTAGGGTACCCATGTTAGCAGCCTCGAACTCTTCATCCATCGCTGAATGAGCCCTCATCTTTCTATGTCGTGTCCCCATATCATGATCTCCCTATAGTAATCTCAACAGTGCCTCTCACAGTCTGAAAAGCTACAGTTTGCTCCTAGAACTTGGCAATTAGCCTACCAGTGATCCGATCCATGAAACTAGAGAATGCTTCCTATAATATTTACGAAACCTCGACAGTAATCATCTCCCGTAGCTGATCAATAGTCAACCCCGTCCTATCTTGGCCGTTAACTCCATATCATAAAGAAGATCCCCTCGTGAACTCTACACTGAAAATGAACCAAAAAGCATCAGAATTTCCCTAATACACATTGCTACAACCACATGACAAGACTACCCATCGAGGTTTGTGACTTTCTTACTACGCGTATAGGTCATGTCCTTTCAGTAGTACGGGCCCATACTACCTTCCACACATACTAGTCTTTGTCTCAGGAATCATCACAACCACCCAAAACAATTAAAACAACTAGGATACACATACATCATATCCTCACTCTCTCGAGGGAGGCTAACCATTCCAAAACTGGCCTGCTACATCCATACTAACTCATAATGATACTCCTAACACTCATTAAAAAGCGCATCATGAGTACTACATACTCCCTAGGCTATCCTAAGGTCCACACCTCACCCTGCCATCAATTTTCGAATGACTCCCATTGGTTCGAATTGACTAGTTCATGAATACCATCACAGGCAACATAGCTTAAATAATCTTATATTAAAAGATTCCACCCTACAACCTCTAAAATTATTTAACCCATGTAGCATGTGACTTAATGTATTCAGTTAATAGTTAGTAAACACCCGAAAGAGTCCTGCAAACAAATACGAAAGAAAAATCTATAGGAATAAGGCATCATACATCAGACAATTCTATCATACAATTCCTGAAGATCCCTACCCTACAACTAGCAGGATGTTCTACCATAAACATCATATCAAATAACAGTGTATGTAACTTGGGGTATACTTTTTTGCTCCAACTAATTGTATAAATCGTATTCTTCCTTGGTTACTTTAGAAAACCATTTTGAAAACCATTTTTAAAAATTTTACAGTTCCTTAGTTTGAGTCTGGATTCACATGAACGTTCATCCAGTTCTCTCAAACCAAGGCGCTAATACGAACTAGTAACATCCCAAAAAATTCACAATAAATTTGAACTTTTCAAAAACAACCCATTTCATCGATAAAGTGTTACAAAACCATTGTTTCAAAAGTATTATTCAAAATCATAGTATCCCAAGATCTAATGTCATAAAAACAGGAAGATGTGCACGATCATGCCTTCGCTGTCCCACAATCCTCTGAACTACCTGAACAATAAACTAAAACTGTAAGCCAAAGCTTAGTGAGTTCCCCCAAAGTTCCACCACACAACATAAAAAACAAAAGAATACAAACATGAGCCTTCATCCTGACTGGACCGCCTCATAGGGCCTATAGTCCATCTGGACTGATCTATTGGGGTTCGGCCTGACTAGACTACCTTGTAGGGCCTATAGCCTATCCGCACCTCCTCGGGTGGCTTGGTCTTTAGCATAAAGTAGGACCGCCTCAACCCAACCACAATATGTCGACATACATAACAAATAAACATAAACATAGATCAATTAAATACAGATAATTATATAGATCTACTAATCATATTAGTGCATATAATTATACAGATCTACTAATCAGCCATATATTAGCGTATCGCTATCTTATAACCAGGATACATAATCTAGTGGGCTGACATTGGGGCCTTCAAACCATGGATACAGTGAGAAAAACTCACCTCTCAGTTTGACGATTAACAGAAAAGTACATAGCACCGAGTACAACTCCAACACTAACTCTACTAATCACCTAAATGAAACTGGTGACCTAAGCTTAGTGAATAATCCCAAAAGACCTAAAATACCCAAACTACTCTTAGGTCAACCTTGGTGAAAAGGTCAAAGTAAAAAAACCAGCCGAGTGAATTCAGTCGAGTCAACCCAGTTGAGTACGTTGGGCGTTCCATTCTAAATGTGGGGCGTTCTCCACTTGACCAAGAAGTTGAGGGTTAGAGCATATACACGCAACATAACTTTTTGATACGCCCAAACGTACGTACCTAGTCACCTTGCCTACTTATTAGGAGCTTAATACATCAAGTCCTTACGTCCAAATCCAGATTTAAGCGCAAAATAACATTATAAGTGATAAAGTTTCCAACTTTATGACTTTGCGTGGCTGGAAATGATTAATAGCAACAAACCCTAACTTCTAAATCCATTAGGACATCTTGGTACCTGCATGGGGAAGAACTAAGAGCCAAGATCATATTTTTATGCTTCTAGACATCTCAAAATGTCTGAAAGGACAACTTATATGGGTTTAAGCATGCCATACTCATAAAGGTCAAGAATTAGGACCAAAATTCTTCATGAATCAAGAACTAACAAGATATAGAATAATTAAAGTCAAGTTCATAACTTTATACCTCTTGAAGATCGCTAGGTAGATGAGGATCCAGATCCAAAACTTCTTCAAGCTTCCAAGGTGATTCTAATTCCTTCCTTCTCCAAGGTCACCAAAATGCATATAAAAGGTCAAGAATTCTCAAACAAGGGTCTAGGGTTTGCTACGGTCGAATGAGGTGATAGAGGCTGATGAAAAAAGAGACTTGGAGGCAATAAAGATGCTTAAGTAGGGTCTAAACCCGATTTTTTAGGGTTTGGGATCTTACCACGTACGCCCAACATACATGTAACATCCCAAAATTTCAACGAAATTATTTTTTTTCAAAATAACCCATTTATTAATAAAAGTTTTTACAAAACATTGTTTTTCCAAAAAATTTATTTAAAAATGTTTGCCTCCCAAGATCGATGACACAAAATTTGGAGGTGTATGGTCATGCCTTCGTCTTGCTACGATTTACTGATGTACCTGAAACCATAAACCAAAAACCGCAAGAACAAAGCTTAGGGAGTTCCCCCAAAGTATCACCACAAAAACAGATAACATATATCAAAATACAACATACATACAGAGCCTTCAGTCTAACTGGACTGCCTCACAGACATATAAACTATTTGGACCGCTCATAGAACTTCATCATGATTGGACTGCCTCACCGGGCCTTCAGCCTATCAGGACCATTCTCCGAACCTTTGGCCTGATGGGTAAGCCCCTCTGGCCTGCATTCTATCCGGGCCGCCCTGGGTCTCTTGGCCTTCAGCAGACAGCAAAACCGCCTTAATCCAGCACACCATCACATATCAACATATACCATATCTATACACATATAATCATAGTAAACCAAAACAACATATCGATATAAACATTACCAGGTTTGTTGACTAAAAGCACAAAGTAGTAAAGTCTCAACCCACCCACACCAGGGCGACATATACACATCTAAACATATAACCAATCAGCATTCAATCAGAAAGATCTTATAGATCACTAAGCATAACATGATTCTATAAACCAGAATACAGATCTAACAGATCACTACAGAATACCAACATGCGATAAAACAGGATAACAATCCAATGGGTCGACCTTGGTGCCTTTGAATCAAAAGTACAATGAGGAAAACTGACCTCGCACAGCCGAATCTCACAGAAAGAATCTCTGATTGTTGGGCCGCAAGAATCTCCATGCTATCAGTCACAAGATAAACATCCATCAATAATCAGATTCGACCCACACTAAGTGTTAGGTTAAAATACCTTTTCACCCTTTTTGTAACTTGGCCCAAAGCCAAGGCCCAGTCCAACAATCCAAAAGCCTAAATTCCCATTAATCACCTAAGGCCCAATTATGGCATATATTTTTCAAATTGGGCCTAAACTTTATCATGGGCCTTAAACCAAGGTCTAAAACATTTCTAGTCCAAAAACACTTTAATTTTGATGGTCCAACAAGGCCCAAAGCATCAATGTCCAAAAATGGCCCAAACTAAAAATCCATTGATCCGAGGCCCATCCTGTTAAGTACGTGGGGCGTACTTAGCTCATACATGCGACGTACTCACCTTAGGGCTTTTATGCTAACGTACTTGCTTGTACGCCCAATGCACCCACATATATAGCCAACTTCCATTTTATGCTCTTAATACATAAAGACTTTCCACCACAACTTAGATCTGACTTCCTTGGACTGATTAATCATGTAAAGTTACGAACGTTACATCCATGCATGACTAAATGAAGGTCTTAAGCAGTAAAAGGACTTATTCTACATTTTAATGTATTCATGACACAAAATCCCCCAAAAATTTGACACCTTTATGAGTAAGGAACTCCCAATAATCTCAAATCCAAAAGAATAGGTCCTTCAAGTGCCTTATCACCACAACCAACCCAAAAAGGGACCAAAGACACAACAAATTAAGCCATAATGAGATCTAGACATCTACAAGCCGTTGTATGAAGTTGATACCTCAAAGATATTGGAAGAAGTGAGAAGATTCTAGATCTATGACCTTCCTTCCAAGCAAATCACCTTCAATCTGCAAAGCTTCCTTCACAGAGAGAAGAACAACCACTAAAATCCTCTCAAGGGCTCAGGAACACCACCAAGGAAGCTTAAGGGACGATTTAGGGTTTTAGGAGGTTTAGGGGCTGGGAAAGAGGCCAAACCTAAAGACTTAAGGTTCTTAAATAGGGTAAAACATTGTTTTAGGAGGGTACATCATCCTTAAATTAGGGTTTTATGAATCCCTCGCTCGCCTAACGTAATCCTTGTACGCCCAACGTACGAGGCCGGAGCTTCGTGACCAACTGATGACTATGCTCAACATACACCAAGGTACACCTCATGTATGGGTCCTCGCACGAGTACGCCTTGCGTACTCCCAGGTACGCCCCGCATACTATGGTTTTTCCCCAAAACCCTAAATTCTTCCAAAGGCCATAACATCGCCATTCTAAATTTGATTCCAACGATCCTTATATCCATGAAAAGGTAACGAGAAGCTCTATGATTTAATCTTCTCATGATCACCTTAAAACTTCCCAAATAAAAATTTTACCTCCATGAAAGCCCAAACTAAGATTTTACCAAAATACCCCTTGGCTCTAAAACACAAACCGAATACCCAACTTATCTACATTACGTCACCCACACCTAAATGGGAACGATTCGGGATAGGTTGTTACAAATCTCCTCCACTTAAATTTGATTTTGTTCTTGAAATCATTCCTTTCTAACCATGGCGCCAGGCGAATTGAGCGACACAACCACAACCCTGAGCACACAACACCCTATTCCCAAGGTGACCGAGCCCAGCCCTACCAGGGCTCTTCAAACCTGAAAATGAATGAAGTATTTCCCAACCTAAAATAGTCTCATGTAGGATAGCCACATGTTACTTAACATGAATCTGAAGTCTCGAATTGGTCTAACTCCCTGACAGACCATCCATAGTGAACCAATGCTAATTTCATGCCACTTATCCATCAAATTATCTATGCAACTTCTGATTACTTGAAGTTCCTACTAGAAAACAGAATCACAGACCATATGATGCTGCCGACAACCTTTTGCTTGACCAAAAGAGATTAGGTATTCCTTTGAGAGAAGACTCATCCTGATGATAACGATTCCATGAACACAATGAGCTACAAGATACTGATTTCCTTAACTGTCGGACTGATATGCTGTTGCTATAATTTTAAAGCCCCATAAGTTGCTCGACCTTCGCATAGGTAGAACCATTCCAAAGCACAGTCATAAAATCCTTTTCTACCATTCGCACTTAAACACCCTTTTTTACCCTGAACCCTCTAGCTGATGCCTTTGACATAAAGATTTCTTAACCCATATCTCACTTAAATACATAACTTGTACGAATACAATCGCGATTCCTAAAACAAATTTCCACCAAAAGCCAACTCGAAAATGGCAACTCATTAAATTTTCTCATAACCCTTCGCTAAGACCGATGAGCATCCATTCATGAACCTGCACCTAGTCCCTGATTGGATACAACACCAAAAACATGCAGAAATGATCCTCAAACATACCGATTGCAAAATTCACCCAAATCCAAATATATGATATACCATAACCTTAAATAACCCTTGATTTTCTTCCATGCCATTGCCAACCATTACTCCAATTAGCAAGGATGGTAAGTCCAAGAATTTCTGCATTGCATTCAACCCCTATCAACTCAGGTGTACCGCCACCCGGGGAAACCACTCGAGCTGATTCCCAACTTGATAATCAAACCCTAACAATGGCTTGCGAACCAACAAAATTGTAATGCATACATTCCACCGAGACTTTCTGATACATAACTGATACTCCCAACAACCTTTAACTATCCCCTATATCAAAACCAGATGACTTGATAGTTTTTGCAGTTCGATCAACACCAATACTGAATGTACCACAAGCAGCAGAGATGAGCAGTCTTGATTTCTGGCCCCACCGCCCATAAACACCGCTCTGGGCAACATATCATGAATTTTACACCATGCACATCCTTAGGACATCCATAACCTCCACCAAGAAAATACTAGAGTTCCAACTAAATGTCAACTCTCAAACACAACCTAAATACAACCCCATGAATTATCAGAACAAGACCTCACACTTTGGTTAACGTTGAATAGATTCCACCACTACGTACATAGCTCATGAAGGCTTCCCAAAAGCTACCAAAACCCAAGCCCGCTATAAACCAAAATTTCACACCCCGAAGAGGGTAAACATACCCTGAGGCCAAAGGAACATAAAACATACTAAACTCTGTGATATGCTAACACATCTCTTGAAATTTAACTCTCACCACTTGAATCTTTCAGAGAACCACACCCCCACACTCGCGCGCGTGTGCATACGTTGAATGATGAACGCAATGACCAATGCCCGAGGACACATTGACACTTAATCCAGAGAATCAAAACCTACACAAAACCGAACACCCGCTCCTGGAAATGATTTATTGATCAACACCTACCCAACTAATCTGAAAACAACAATCTAACGACGAACTGTCAAATCCCTCAACGACTAATACTTAACCCGAGAATCCTAGTTCTCCCCTCCTTAGGGCTCGAACTACCATCGAATGGTGTTGAAACCAAATCATAAATCAAACCGAATTAAGTAGGTACCACCACTCCTAACCCTGGAATGAATTACACATGACAAATGATAACACAAAAAGAGATCAAACCGATCCTAAGAGAGTCCTGAATTTCAGCTGAAGACGTCTGAAGGTTTTCCAATCTTAACCTCTCATCATTATGGATTTCACACCAAAGGATAAGCAACTAATGACTTACAATCCAAAATGTCCTCTCCTTACCTACAATCCCAACCGATGATTTGATACATGTCCTGCTATAACCCAAGAACACGGATCTTTAATTACATCACAATGCATCCATAAACACATCAATCCTCCTATGCACTCCTGTACTGGCATGCTGTCGCTAACCCTACGACCAACATACCCTAAGCCGGGCTTACATCTCAACCCTGAACGTTACAAGCCTCTTTACTCCTTCCCCGAACTCGGGAAACAGAAATGACCGAATCCCCACCATGGATAGTGATATACAAAACCATCACTCAATCATTATACTCCTAACCGCAATCCCCAAGCTGATCATAATGGTCATTATATTATTGAGTCATGCGACTTGAATACACGGCGTCGAGTGAAACCTTCGAGACCTCAAACCCACAAGCTTATTAAGGTCTGCACCAAACAACCCAAATTGATTTCGCCACTGGGCCCCAAAACATTTCCAGACCCGACTTAATGCCCGAGAAACCATAACCAAAGGTTGTCAGATGTAGAGCCACTACCACGAATTGTGGTATCCAACCATGCTATCACCCCGACCAGCCCTTAGAATCCTTGAACCTCTCCTTGATTCGAGTATTGATCGTGTGTTTCTAGTAGTACGGGCCCAATACTACCTTCCACACCTATCCATACTTTTACTCAAGGTTCATCTCAGGTCCTCTATGACCTATCTATAAAATACTCCTAATATCTGCTCCACTGCGAAACAACCACACTAAAAATACTTTCTAGACTCTCCTAGGATTCCCAACCGCACCTCCTCTGCCACCAGCTATTGAAGAATACCTACCAATGTCAGCTAACCACTTCATGAATACAATTAAATACACCAAAGCTTAAATAATCCTTCGACTAAAGGACTCAACTCTACAACGCTTGGCCTCAGACAAGAGCTGCACAATAGGCCCAAGTCCTTCATTCTAAGATTATTTAACCTTCATAGCATGTAATTTATTGTATTCATTTGATGGTTAACTCTCATCTACATGGATCCCACAAAACACAAAGCAATCATCATTCGAACAGAGGAGCCGAATGGCACTAAAACACAATAAAATCAGATAGATCCTCATATGAAACTCTCGATCTCAAACTCGCAGCATCTTGGGCGCACGTTCATCCTGATCTAACTCTCTCAAGAGTGGCTAATCATTCCTCATGCTGAACTGCTATGAACCGCACCCACTCTAAGGAAACCACTACATCCTCATCCAACAACACAATTGGCCGGCTGACCCCACACAACTCAGCCTACCACTAACTGCCACGTGACCCTCCATTGGTGCCAGATGACTATCACATGAATACAATCACATGCCCCACATGTTAAACAATCTTAGGCTAAAAGAGTCAATCCCACAACAGTTGGACACAAACAAGAGATGTGCATCAGGACCAGACCCCTTATCCTAAGATAATTTAAACGATGTAGCATGTGACTTAGCGTATTCACTCAATATCCAGTTCACACGCGAAAGAGTCATACAACAATTAATCAACGATTCTATAAGAGATAAGGCATCATATATAAGGCAATTGTATCATACAGTTTCTGAAGATCCCTATCCTAATACAAGCATGCAGTTCTAACATATCAAAGCATAATCTCAAATAACTGTGTGGTAATTTGGGGTCAACTTACTGGCTCTGGCTGATTGTACACATCGCATTCTCCTTGATTATTTTGAAAATATTTGAGAATTGTTTGAAAAATATTTTCTCTTAGTTTGAGACTGGATTCACATGGGTGTTCCTCCAATTCACTCAAACCAAGGCTCTAATACCAACTTGTAACATCCCAAAATTTCAACCATTTTTTTTTCAAAATAACCCATTTACTAATAAAAGTGTTTACAAAACATTGTTTTTCCAAAATCATTATTTAAAAATATTTGGCTCCCAAGATCGATGACATAAAATTTGGATGTGTACGGTCACACCTTCGCCTTGATATGATTCTTTGAAGTACCTGAAACCATAAAAAAAAACTGTAAGCACAAAGCTTCGTGAGTTCCCCAAAGTACCACCACACAAACATATAACATATATCAACAAACAACATGCATACAGAGCCTTCAGCCTGACTACACCGCCTCGCAGGCCTACAGACTCTCGGGACCGCTCAAAGAACCTTTAACATAACTGGGCCGCCTTGCCGGACTTCAGCCTATCAGGACCGTTCTCCAGGCCTTCGACCTGACTCGTACACCCCTCTGGCCTGCAATCTATCCGGGCCGCCTTGGGTCTCTTGGCCTTCAGCACACAACATGACCGCCTCAACCCAACACACCATCACATATCAACATATGCTATATCTACACACATATAATCATATTAAACCAAAACAACATATTAATATAAACATTACCAGGTTTGTTGACTGACAACACGAAGAAGTACAGTCTCAACCCACCTACACCATGACGACATATACACAACTATGCATATAACTAGTCAATAGATAATTAGGCAGATCTTACAGATCATTATGCATAACATCATTCTATATATCAGGATACAGATCTAATAGATCACTACAAAATACCAACATGAGATAAAACATGATAACAATCCAATGGGCCGACCTTGGTGCCTTCGACCCAAAAGTACAGTGAGAAAAACTCACCTCGCACTGTCGAATCTCTGACTGCTGACCCTCATGAATCTCCGTGCTATCAGTCACAAGGTAAACATCCATCAATTATCTGATCCTACCCACACTAAGTGTCCATACTAGGGTAAAATGCATTTTCACACTCTTCATAACTTGGCCCAAAGCCAATGCCCAATCTAACAATCCCAAATTCCCATTAATTACATCAGGCCCAATTTTCAAAATTTGGCCCAAACCCTATCATGGGCCTTGAACCAAGGTCCAAAACATTCCTAGTCCAAAAAAACTTGATTCTGATGGTCCAACAACGCCCAAAGCATCAAAGTCCAAAAATGGCCCAAACTAAAGATCCATTAATCCGTGGCCCAGCCCACATAGTACGCGGGGTGTACTCAGCTCGTACACGCAGAGTACTCACTTTAGGGCTTGTGACCTAAGCGTACTTGCTTGTACGCCTAGTGTACCCTCTTATATAGCCAACTTCCATTTTAAGCTCCTAATCCATAAAGACTTTACACCACAACTTAGATCTGACTTCCTTGGACTCATTAATCATGTAATGTTACAAACTTTATGTCCATGCATGACTAAATGAAGGTCTTAAGCTTTAAAAGGACTTAATATACATTTTAACGCATGCATGACACAATATCCCCCATAAAGTTGGCACTTTTATTCATAAGGAACTCCCAATAACCTCAGATCCAAAAGAATAGGTCCTTTAAGTGCCTTATCTCCACAGCCAACCCAAAAAAGGACCAAAGACACAACAAATTAAGCATAATTAGATCTAGACATCTACAACCCAAGGTATGAAGTTGATACCTCAAAGAGATTTCAACAAGTGAGAAGATTCTGGAACTATGACCTTCCTTCCAAATAGAGCACCTTCAATCTTCAAAGCTTCCTTCAAAAAGAGAAGAACAACCACTAAAATCCTCTCAAGGTCTCAAGAACACCACCAAGGAAGCTTAAGGGATGATTTAGGGTTTTAGGAGGTTTGGGGGATGGGAAAGAGGCTAGCCCTAAAGACTTAAGGTTCTTAAATAGGGTACAACACCACCCTTAAATTAGGGTTTTAAGAATCCTTCGCACGCCCGATGTACTCCTTATACGCCCAGTGTACGAGGTCGAAGCTTCGTGACCAACTGCTGAGTAGGCTCAACGTACTCCATGGTATGCCTCATGTATGGGCCCTCGCATGAGTACGCCCTGTGTACTCCCATGTACTCCCCGCGTACTAGGGTTTTTCTTGAAAATCCTAAATTCTTCTGAAGGCCATAACTTCTTCATTCTAAATCCAATTCTGACGATCCTTATAACCATTTAAAGGTAACGAGAAGTTCTACGCTTTAATCATCTCATGATCACATTAAAACTTCATGAATAAAAATCTAACTTCCATGAAATCCCGAATTGACATTTTTTCGAAATACCCTTTGGATCTAAAACACAAGCCAAACACCCAGCTTATCTAAATTACATCACCCATTCCCAAATGGGAACACCCATTATTTACAAAAATGACATTGTGGGCTATTTTGCAACATTTGTCATACACAAGGGCTAAAATGCAATAATCTTCATGCTTAGGGTTAGATTTGGAATTAACTCTATATCGAGATGTTACAAGAGATATTTGGAGGCCCGGTATGTTTGAGATAGATGTATCCGTTTGAAAGGTATATGAAAAAACTAAAAAATATGTCAAAAACGAGGTGAGGCCATAAGGTTGTACAGCTGAAGGGTATGTTGTTGAAGAATATTCTTCATTTTGTTTAATGTAACTTTGAGATGTGAAGACTTAATTCAATCGCCATGAAATAAACGAGGATGTTGCCTTTGATAAAACAAAGTTTTGTATGTTTGAGTCTAAGTGACAACCAACCAGTGAAAGGCAAATTAGACATCTTTATCTAAGAGAAAAAAATAATATAGAATGGTCTGTACTGAATAGTTTTGAAGAAGTTAGACAATATCAAGTAAGTGTTCTTGTCTTTTGTTATCTAATGTTACCTTTTTCCATTCATTTATTCTAGATATTTCTATCATAAATATAGAAAATTCAAATATAAACATCCCAAAAGTGACAAAAAGACCGAATTTCCTAAGTTGTTTCATGAAACGGTAATACTAATTAACAAACAAATATGTTTAATCAATAGAACAAATCAAGAATATATAACATGTTAATTTATATTTAATATGCTTTCTAGATTGAAACAGAAAACTCTCCAAAATTCCACAAAGAGTTGTCAACCCTTTCAATAGGTTTAAAAATGAATGTTTATACTTACACCACATGTATAGTCAATGGTGTTAGGTATATACCACTTAGTCTTGATGCACAAGTTACAATGTAAAACTCTAAGGTTCTAGCGTTAGGTAAGAATGAAAAGAAATATTATGGTTAGTTAGAAGAGATTAAAGAGGTGCAATATCCACATGATTATTCGACTATATTATTTTGGTGCAAGTGGTACGATACGAGATTTATTCTTGATGAAAATCACATAAGTATCAACACAAAATGTGAATCATACCAAAATGTTCAACTCATGTATGCTTTGCAACCCAAACAAGTTTTCTACATGCGAGAGACTTCTCGAAGAAACCAAAGCAATAATCACCATTTTATCATCGAGCATGTTAATCATCGAAGTATTTGGGATCTACCATCAAACAATGCTCGTGTCCAAAATGTTTACAATGACTCTGTCCAAAATGTTGACAATGGCTCAGCCAAAAATGTTGACAATGACTCTATCCAAAATGTTAAATCAACAAACTCAAGCTTTAAGTGAAGAAATAGGACTAACACCACAGGTAGTAAGAAATGGGTTTGAAAAAAATCATGGGTGCTCGACGTGGGCATATCAAATGCATTGAGCATAAACCAGCTACGGTTCTGTCGATATACGATCAAGAACAACTATCACAGCCCCCACCACTGTCACAGCCACAATCACAGGTAACTAGACTTTTTAATATTAAAATTTCTTATATATACTTTGGTTATAGCTTGATATGTTCGTATTTGTAGTTTGGTAATTGTTAGTTGGTTATATTTTGGTAATTGTTGGTTTGGTTATGTTTATTTTTAGTTAGGGAATAGTTTGATATCTTGGTAATTGTTAGTATGATAATAGTCTATATGTTGGTAATTGTTAGTTTGGTTAGAGTTTTATATGTTGGTATTTTGTAGTTAGGTAATTGTTAGTTTGGTTATGTGTTGGTAATTGTTAGTTTGATAATCGTTTGATATGTTGGTAATTATTATTTTGTAAATGGTTTATATGTTGCTAATTGTTAGTTTGGTTATGTTTTGGTAATTGTTAGTTTGGTTATGTTTTGGTAATTGTTAGTTACGTCTGATATATTGGTAATTGTTAATTTGATAATAGTTTACATGTTGGTAATTGTTAGTTTAGTCATACTTTAATATGTTGGTAATTTGTAGTTTGTTATTTGTTAGTTTGGTTATATGTTGGTAAGTTATAGTTTGATAATTGTTAGTTTTATAGTTTAATAAATTGGTAATACATTTTGTACTTTGCTTATATTTTGGTATGTTTTTTGGTTTAATTTAAAATATTATGTTGTTTCTTTTGTAGTTAGATATGATTCAAACCATGCTAAAAGACCCGACATGTAGTGCGACACTTGAAGAATGGTTTCGATCATTGCCACCACGAAATGATATCGGAGGGAACGATGGGAATAATGGGAAAGAGGGGAGTGGGAGGAGTGGCGATGACATGTAGCTACTTGTCACTACAAGAAAAATGGTTATCAAAGGCTGACAAGATCATTCTCTGATGATCAATAATCAGTCTCATATTAACATTTGGGATTGATTTAGCTAGTCCCTGGTTGGTCCCAAATACCTAGTCCCAGATAGTCATTTTTTAAGTATTTAGGAATGGCAATTAGTCCTTAATACATGACAGTAACAAAGACTAAAAATCAGTCTTTGATACACTTCCATTCAGTCTCCAATATGTTTCATTTTGGTTCCCGATTTTATGTTATGTCAATCCCTAATACTATCCTCTAGTGACTGAATATCAGTATTTGATACTATCTCATTTAGTCTCCAACATGTTCCCTTCGGATGCCAATTTTATGTCACATGGGTCTTGATACCATCTTTCAAAGACTAATTATCAGTCTTAGATATTACCTCATGCAGTCTCCATTTAGTTTCCTTGGAGTCCCATTTTATGTCACATTAATCCATAATATGTTTTTAGGGACCAAAGATGATTCTCAGATGCAACATTTTAGTCCCATACATCTTTTTTAGACAGATAAATCAAAAATACAATAGATGTCTTTTAGATGCACAAAATTAACAATTTGTAAACAAAACAACTGATCATAATAGTAAACCAATGAACAGAAGTTAACACATCATAATTTTTATTTTTATTAAACAATAAATAAGAAAATACTAACAAATATGTACTTAATAAGTAATAACTAAACAATATATGAAAAAAACCAAAATTTTGGTTAGAGGTTCTTGACTACCATTTTGGTTATGATAGATGTATTATGTCATAGTGTTTAGGTTCTCCCTTTATCAAGTAGGCAGTTTATGCTTTGAAAATTCAGAAACTCTAAGATTATAAATATCGAGATTCTTTTTCATATTTCTCTTCCAGTAATCTTTTAAGGTATTTCATATTCGATTTCATTGCCATCACAATTAATCATCTTTGTGTTACTTCACAACTTTATTTACATGCGATCATTTAAATATTTCTTGTATTGAATACATATGTTAGTAATATATAGTAAAAGGCAGGGACAACAAAGTCATGCAGCTTTAAAAAATTAACAAATAATGGGACTTATTCTCTATGAATATCATGTTGTTGCTTGTTGCAAACAAAATAAATGGAATTCGTTTCCAAACAAAAGAATAAATGAAGGAAAAAACTTACACCACAAAAACAATGATCCTTTCATCCCAAACTAGTTGCAAGACACACTAATATTAATTGAATCTATTGTTGATATGATGTGTAAACAAAATAACACTAGGGATGCAATAAGTGGAGCTCTATATTCCTTACCTCATTCGAAGCTTCAACAGTCTATGAAACAGGTCTCTAGTATCGATTTCATACATCAATGACTTGAAAGGAGTAATTGTTGATATAAGGAGGAAATTATCTTTCACTCGATATCTGCATCAATATATTCAATGAAAATACCTCTAATGAAAGTCGGGTATTCCACTCTTTCCCCTGCTCCTGTCCCCTGTGTCATTTGTTTTGCATGGACATGAAAGAACAATGAAATTTTATAAAAGATATATCCTAACAAGTGAATTAGAAATACACATCTACTTCAATAAGGTAAACGATGTCAGTGTAACATATTCACTTCAACTCTATCGGCCAAAGTTAAAACTATACTCTATACATGAAAAAAAATTATAACCGAACATCTATCAAAAAGTAGTACAATCAAACTGTAACCAACCATGTATAAAAATCGAGTCTATTTCAAAAAAATATAACTTATCTCTTTTATTTCTCAGATAAACACTATCACTGGAAACTAATTACAAATTCTCCTAGGCATTTCCTTGAGCAGTTATTGGAAGGATATGCAGAAAACAAAAAGAACAGAGAAGTTAGCAAACTATATATATATATATATATATATATATATATATATATATATATATATATATATATATATATATATATATAGAGAGAGAGAGAGAGAGAGAGAGTTAGGTTCAAGCATTCTAACTAATTATTGTGTGGATATCGTATGCTATGAGAATGATAAAGAAAATATATTGTTTGATAATACAAATATGTTCATTCTTACATAACTATTGTCACTAACACACATTCTCATTAATTAAATCGTCTATAAGATTATTATACACTTATTATTATTATTCTCATTTCTGTCAAAATGTTGTCAGAATGTTTTATTGGATCGTATTCTGTTAGAATGAAAATGAGTGAAAAACGATGTGTGAGAACAAAAATAAATAATAATTAACAAGAATGCATGAAAATGATGATATTTTGTAAGGTTGAACGTATTCGCATTGCTAAACAACTTATTCTCTTAGTAATTCTCATAGCATACGATATCCGCACATTAATTAGTTAGAATAGAATAACCTAAGCATATATATATATATATATATATATATATATATATATATATATATATATATATATATATATATAATAATAATAATAATAATAATAATAATAATAATAATAATAATAATAATAATAATCGGTTATAACAGAGAGGAGGGACCTGTTGGAACAACCTGTGGCGGGGATGGAGAAGTTGCAACGACCACGAATAGAGAAGGCACAATAGTTTGGAGGAAGTCGATGGTCTTTAAGAATGGTCAGAGTGATGGTGAGGAAGAGAGATTGTGATTCTATGGTTTTAAACCACGATTTTAGGGGGTCGGGATTTTTACAAACACGGTAGATTACGATACCTATTTTTCTCCCATCGATTGTAGTAAAGAGAGTCGAAGGAAGATTTTTATCATTTGATTAGAGGAACAAAAACGATGTGGCGTCCATAGATGAATACACAAAGCAGGAGAGAGGAGCCGACGGTAAGTGAACGACGAGGGAGAAAGTGAATCGTATGGAGGTTTCGAAACTGTAAGTTAACCATGATTTGGGGATTTTTGACTGATTTTAAGTGATTTTGAATTTATGACTAATAATCTAAATCTTACTTTAAAATAGCTATATAAATATTTGTGATTTCTATTTAACGTTAAAATTATATATATTTTTTATATAATTTAAAAATAATTTAAAGATCATATTTTGTAAGTTATTCTTTTATATAAACTAAATTAGAATATTGCATATTAATCGATTTGATATAACGAAATTTTGTTAGATATTAATTCGATAATAGTTTGAGTATTCGTATCCCACTAAAATTAGTAAAAAAAATTATTTATATGATGATATATATATTTGCTTAAGATATGCATATATGATTCGTGTTCGAATTATCGTTGACCAAGCCAAAAATCATAAAATTAAAACTATTTAGCATTAATAAAAAGTTTTATATGTTTAGCAAAGATTAAATATCCGTCCATAAAAATAAGATCCATGACATGGTATCAATGACTAATTCTAATTAATAAATGAAAGTTTTTTTTTACCACTTTTCAATCTTTCATGAGTTTTGATACTTATTATTTTGTGGTAATTTTGAAATAAATATTATCTATTTATCAATTTTTGGTTTGTTTTAATTTTTAATTAAAATCATATACTTATATATGTAAAGTAATATATATATATATATATATATATATATATATATATATATATATAATATTAAATTGTAATAAATAAGTTGCTTTCTTTTTTATTTTAAAGTTGTATATTAAAAAATATTTTATTTTTATACTTTAAGTTTAATTATTTTTTAAATCAACCCGTATAAAATACGAGTGTCACACCTATTTAATATGTTTTGGATAAATTTAGTCTATGATTAATGTCTGTTCAAATCTAGATGACACATGTCTACTGAGTCTAAAATTTAGTTTTTAATAAATTGCTTGCAATATCAAAATTCACATAATTCTATGAGTGGTTGAAATAGAGTTGTTAGTTTCCCTCCAAAATCAAAATTGGTTATGGTATAGTTTAGTCCCTAATAAGTTTCCTTCTACATGTTATATGTTATTGATTTATAGGTATTTGATATATGATATCCATGGCTCAACAATTAGTCTTAGATAATAAAATTCAGTCTTTAATAAGTTTCCATTTAAATGAAAAATTAATGCAATCATGTTAGATACTAAAATTTTCTCCATAACAAGTTCCCTACAAAATCAAAACTGGCACAAGTATATCAAAGACTGAAATCCATTCGCTAATAAGTTTCCTTCAAAATTAAAAATATATGATAATTTACTCAGACTGAAAATTAGCCACCAAGTTGTTTTCTTCCAAATAAATATTCCAAATATTATTTATGACTGATTCATCGGTCTTTATTATATGATATCAACCACTAAATAATTAGTCTCAAATACTAAATTTCAATCTTTAACAAGTTTCCTCCAAAGGAAAAATTGGTGCATTCTACGAGAGACTGAAATTCAGTCCTTAATAAGTTATCTACAAAATAAAAAACAGTCACAAGTCTATTAATGATTGAAATTCAGTTGTTGATAAGTTTCCCTTTAAAATCAAATTTTTTGTGAGCTTATCCGATACTAAAATTTAGCCCCTAATATGTTTCCTTCCCAACTTAATTTGGCGCAAACGTATCAACAATTGGATTTTAGTCTCGAATAGGTTTGGTTAGTCCCTAATAAGTTCACACATTCAAATCAATCACAAATATTATTTAGGGCTGAATCATCAGTCCCAAGTACATGGTATTTAAGAATGATTCTTCAGTCTCTAATATATTAGTCACAGATGCCCATTTTTCTTGTAGTGTGTAAGCTATATGTAATGTTTTGTTAGAATTAAAATATAACTTGCACTTAATGTTTGGATTAATATTCTGGGACACCATATTGTTAAATTTTAATGTTTCGTTCTATTCTGCAATTAATATTTCATAGCGTTTTTTTATATTTTTATACTGATTTTCTGCACTTTTAATGTTAAATAATAAAAAGACAAAGGGTACATTTGGTTGGTAGGAAATGAATAAGATTCGAGGGAAAATGATTATAATTCCCTCGAATTCAAGCGTTTGGTTGGACTTAGAAGGGGGAGGGGATTTCAACATGAATTAAATTTCTACCATATAGACAAAAGTAGATTTCTTCCAAAGTTGGATGAAAAAATTTCATTTTCATCAAGGGAAGTGACAGATTACAAAAATATCCCATTTACTTATTAGAAAACCAACACCCATCACTAAGGCTACTAATCACCAACTACCACTGCCACCTCCACCTACCGCCACTGCCACCACCAATGCTACTACCGTCGTCACCATCCTCGCCGTTGCCACCTCCACCATCATAACCACTATCATCACCCTCCACCAACAACAACTGTCGTCGCCACTACCACCACTACCATCACCCGCTACAAACAATTACTACCCCCACAACCACCATCGCCGCTACAACCACCAATACCGCCGCCAACACTATCACTACTGCCGCCACCACTACGATCATCGTTGCCACCATTACCATCACCGCCACCACGACCACCTCCACCGCAGCCACCACCACTACTGTTGCCACCACCACCACCGTCACGCACCACCACAAACACCGCCGCCGCCACTACCATTTCCACCATCTCCACCATTACTACCATCGCCGCCACCATTACAATCACCTACTGTAACGCCCGTGTTTCGAGGCTAAGCATTGATGTGATTATGTAATAGTCTAGGTCAACTGTTGTAACATATTTTAAAGTAATAAAGATGAAATACTTGAATATTATGTGAATTAGGTTCTTTTATGTGATTATATACTTGTTTGTAAAGATATAATAAAAATAAGTGTAAAAAATAAAACATTAGATAAGCCTAATATTTATGAAGAAAGTTGTAGTGGTCGTGACAAGGATTCCGAGGATATAAAGAACGCCAAAATCCGAGTTATAATGAAGAAGTTATGACATGTTGAAGTTTCGTAACAGAACCGACACGACATTGCGGACGTAAAAAAGTGAGTTTAAGATAAAGTGCTTTTTAGTTTTAGCGATCCAAACGAAAGTCGTAGTGTTCGCTAAACCAAGAGCGTGCAGAAAAAGAACACCCAAATCTAACTTCGTATTGGAAAATTATTATTTTTCTAAGTTTCAGCTTAGCAGTATGCAACTCGAACTTTGAATATTGGATCGAACGGGTTTCGGCTGACACAACCTAAACGAGAATCGAATGTGTCATTAATAGTAGCTCAACAGCAAAAAGACAAACGAAAACGGACATCGGATGAAGAAGTTATGAATTTTTAACGGACTTTTCGTGTCCCGGCCTATTAAAAATATGACTTTAAAAATAGATTCAAAATTAGCCGACGGAGTCTAAACAAAAGTTTTAGAGTACGTGTGGATATAAAGAACGTCGAAAACGGAGCTTGTATGCGAAAGTTATGAATTTTAGAAGTTGAAGGTGTAAATTGCAAGCTGGGTGCGAAGCTACGCCTCGCGTAGTCCGAAGGACGCCTCACGTTCGAGTACGCTTCGCGGACGAAGTCCATACGCTCCGCGGTCTCACTTTGCTCGGTCCAGAAGATGCCACAATGAGCCACTGAGGATTCGACGCGTGTCCCTCTTAAGAAGCGAAACACTGTCTGAATCACCACCTTATCAAGTGAGTGTATAGTCACTTTCATTTTACACATAGATATGAAGTATTTTATATAAATTATGTGCTATGTGTATATATATTATATGTTTACTTGAGATATATACTGGATGGAAGATCTAAACCTCTTTCTTTTCAGATATGAACTTTTTCCTTAAATCTAAACTTTTCCCTTCAGATCTAAACTTTTTCTTTCAAATATAAACTTTTTCTTCCAGATCTGAACTTTTTCCTTCGGATCTAGAATTTCTCACTTCAGATCTAAAGTTTATATATATATATATATATATATATATATATATATATATATATATATATATATATATATATATATATATATATATATATATAGGATATAGATCCGGTAAGAAATTTTTTTTGGTAGGAAGGTAAGAAGTTTTTTTTTCTACATATTTTTTTGACGAACAAAATAAATGAATCACTAGATGATTCATTTGTAAGATGATTCACAAGAAAAAATTCCCAAAAAAAACATTTTTATGATTCATTTTTAAGTAAATTAAGAAAAAATTCATTTTTATGATAATTTTAGTGAATAACAACAAAATCATTGTATAAATGAATCATCGAGATGTTTTTTTGAGATTTTTTTTATTGTGAATCATCTTACAAATGAATAATCTAATGATTCATTTTGTTTGTTCGTGAAAAAAATATGTAGATAAAAAACTTCTTACCTTCCTACCAAAAATTTCCTTCTTATTTGATCTTGACTCTATATATATATATATATATATATATATATATATATATATATATATATATATATATATATATATATATATATATATATATAATATTTATACTTGAGATCTATGATGTATGAAAGATTTAAACTTCGTTTTCATATCTAAATTATATATGTATTTTATATTTACAAATATGTTGGGTAAAACATTAGTAGATGAAATAGTTGGTGTGTGATGAAATAAAATGATAAGGGGCATCGTTGTTGACGATGATCCAGTCATCTAGTGGAATATGGATGAGGACCACAAACCTTTTTAGGAAGTCCAGTGGAACGCTAGCACGCTCGCAACCAGTAGGTGTTTGTGAACTATGTGTTCACCAGTGTACTCCATCCCCTCCATGATTTCCTTACGGACCTATATGGCTAAGGAATCTCCTTAGCAGTAGTGTCCATTTTGATGAAATTCCTTAGGATAGGTCCCTTATAATAGTTTTTTTTAGGGACGTAAAATGAGGATAACGAGAACGGGTAATCGGGTTCAGTAATTATTGAAAATAATAAACTTATTTATTGTGGGGTTGAAACCCTATATGTTTACCAGGTTTTCCAACCTGGCTCACTTAGTTTCTTGTATTACAGGTAGTGGCAAGAGCATAGCTGGATGATATGAGGAGAGATTATGGATTTTAGGCCAATAGAAAATAAATAGAATGTTGTAACGCTTATGTTGTTTTTGAGGCCAATTTTGTGTTGTGGCCCATAATGTTTTTGGTTTATGCTTTTGATCTGTATCGATGTTGACATCTAGAGTTTTGTAATATAATGAAAATACATTTTTGTAAGGAAATGCTTTAATAAATCTTTATCATATTTTGTTTTGGAAACAAATTTAATAACACTTTTCTTTGAAAAATTACTTTGATTTTATTATAAAAGTATAAGCGAAATCGGTTTTTTCTAGCCGTGAAATTGGAGATGTTCCATTTAACACCACTACCACTGCGGCCACCACTTCCACCACCACTACTGCCATCAGTGCCGAAAATCTTACTATTTTTATAATTTATATAATGTATCTTTACATATAAGTTAGAAAATAATGTAAAATTAAGCAAAGCGGACAAAAAGAGTAATTCTATCATTTTACATGATTTCAATTCCATTTCGTGAGAATCAAACATAATTCAGAATTAATTTAAATTCCATTTCCTACCAACCAAATAGGATATAGAATTGGCTTGAAATTCTCAACAAATTCATTTTCCAATTCCGATTCAAGTTTCTTCTGAAACATTATACGAACCAAACCACATCTAAAAAGGTAGAAAACTACAACTAGTGGCGATGAAGAACATTAGGCGTGACAGTGAGCATTACTGACGACGAAGTATTAGTGGTGATATAGAGCATTAGGGGGGAGATACCTTTAGCGGTGACGAAAGGCGGTATCAACAACAAATGGAGCATTAGCAACGAACCAACAACGTCAACCCTTTAATGGCCACAGGTCTCCGCTAATACCTTTAGTGGCGACATTTGTATCTTAACGGCGACGCCCGTCGCCACTAAATATCGATATTGTTGTATTACAAAAAACCTAACGGATCAATTCATTAATAAGGTAAGAACATTAAGATGCTTAAGTTCTTCAACATAATGCGCATAAGATATATAAACTTTGTAAAACAACTGGCAATCTTTTCATGTTTAAAGCTTCGATTTCAGCACAAAGTTTTTAAAGATGCACTTTTTTTCTTCATGCTTTTCAATGACCCGATACTTAGGAAGGCATCTTTACAAATAATCACCTAACGTAGTACCGATAGTTAATTGCTGAAAGATCTAGACGATATAATCGAATATGATCTTTTAATTTGTTCTGGTAACACATCGATATACTTCCGGGAGAGAAACATCAAATACTGAAGAATACCTTCTAATGTTACAAAATATTCTTTTATATAACTTTGATGTTTTTATACGTTTGGCAAAAAAAATTGAATTTCAAAGTAAAATGTGATATTTTGAAATCCTCTTACGTTAGTAATATTCTTGATATTCACGTGATTAGATAATATATAGAAAACAAAAAAAGGGAGTATCTTGAAAATTATGGAAAGCTCGATATAATGGATATCGGACATGAAGGCAGTCAATTTGCTTATCGGTGGCCAGCGAGACCATTTCTTGTTCTGGTCTCAGGGTCTGCTGTTCATCTCAGACCAAATGTCTTGACTGCTGAAAGTTTTCCTTCAAGGAAATTTTCAGTTTATAGGGTTTAATTCATCATAATCAAGTTGCTGTGAACAAGTTCGAAACAATCAATTATATATCACATCGATTGCAAACTAATGCAAGGGTACAATACATTGCTAAATCAAAGTACAACAACGTGAGCATCTGAACCAAGTTGATGCTCAACAATCACCTAAACTGAAAAAGAAATGCTACTGAACTGGGAAATCACATTGTAAAGCAAACACAATAAGTAAAACGAAACTCGTAGACACAATGAATGTAGGGAGGTCTTTGGCAAATTCTTCCACATTTTCTAGGCACAAATGAAATCCTTTGGGAGCTCTTTGCCACAAGTGTTAACAAGAAGGCTAAGTGAGATAGGGATATTAATGTTGATCCCTAGAACATTGGCTTTCAAAGCAGTGCAAAGGCAGGCTGCGACTTCAAGGTCGAGAAGGCCACCAAGGGCTGAGCAGCAGGGGTGGTCCGGTGGGTTACCAATGACAGTCCCAATGGAATCATTAAGCAACTTAGCACACACACCCAGTTTCAGGGCATCCCTAGGGCAGTTTCCCTTTGGAGCAATGGGTTTTTCCGGCAATGGAACAGATGGAGTGTGGCAAGTGAAGCAAGCCTGTGTGACTGCAAAGAAGAGGATGTTAATAGTTAGGAAGAAAGTGGAAGATTTGTTGAAAGCCATTGGTTCCAACTATCGGCCAGAATTTGATTTAGTTGGAAGGAGGGATGTAGGGTGAGGTTTCATATGTGATTGTAGGGTTTATATAGATAAAAAATGGAGTAGTTTATTAATAGGAACGTGACTCTACATGATACACATTTTAAAGGATGTAGTAGAAGCTTATCCTATTATTAGAGATCCCTAACATGCATGTGAAGGAATACAGGAACTAGTTTCATTGGATGGTACTTTAAGACAAGATACTGCACCAAATTCAAAGAGAATCTTTGCTCCCGTGCTCGGCCCAAATGAGAATAATGAATATTTTCATGACGAAAAAAGTAATTTGGTTAAATGTTTTCTAATATTTTATAAACGAGAGCCCACGTAATAACATGTAACTATGTAAGAGCTTTGCTTGGCGTGATGTCGGACACGGGTGTTAGAATTTGATCCATCAAATATTATATATTACTATTACTAAGAAATAAAAAATATTCTTTCATCATTTCTTTCATAGAAGCTGTACTTCGTTTAATAATCATGGTCCAGCCATTCTATTTAAACTGTTCACGGAAATAGTTAAGAGTCTTGATGTACGCATGTATTGGTCAATTAGGTCCATAAATTTACCTTCTTTCTTGATTTAGTCTTTTATTGGAGATGTACCTTTTATATTTAGGAAACATAAAGAATGTTATATAATTACGTGTGATCCAGATAACGTACAAAAATTAATATATTTAGAAATAGAGAGTACTCCACCCGTGACTAAAAATGCCATAATTTGTAAATCTGATCCAGGTTGGCCTAGCCAATCGAGGAGACTCATTATCAAGATACTAATTAATGATTTCTCTTGGAAATAATTGTTTTAGTATATGATGTGTGGATTTATTTTAATGGAATTGATGAATTCATTTTTTTCACCCGTACCAACAAAAAAAATCCATTATGCATATCTTTATAAGAGTGAGCAATTATACCGAACCACACTTAATCGGCTCTTCTACCATACCAGTTTGACAGACAATGATAGCTCTTAGACTGGACTGATTGAGGTCGGTCCAGATCCGATCTAGGTCCGGGTTTTTCGATTTTTGACATATTTGATTGGTACAACTGTGGGTGCATATAATACAATTCGTTGAAGCCCTATCAAAAATTAGTTTATCTATTACGACTGTAGGAGTAAGTATTTGAAACGAAACGGACTGGAATCGCACAGGACCGGTTTTTCAAAAATTAGTGGACCTTAGACTGAACCTGTTATGGTCCAGTCTAAAGGTCCAGATGCTCACTCTAACCGTCGTCATAAAAATAGATGTTAGTAGTGGCGAAGCCTGAAATTTTACATAATGGAGCTTAGACATACATCGTGATATATATATATATATATATATATATATATATATATATATATATATATATATATATATATATATATATAGGTTATTGTAGATGTGGATGTATAGTTGATAATGAACCAATCATTTAGATTATTTTAACAAAACGATTAATAAATATTATTGAATTAAAAATAAGTCAAAAATATCATCTAATTTTACTATAAGGGTATTTTAGTCAATTGAAACAAATTTAAAAAAGAAAAATTTCAAACTTTTGGGGATAATTAATTACCTTCAGTTTTAATTCTTATGTAACTTTTAATCATATCCGATTTCATTCTAACAGAATGACATTCTGTTAGAATGATAATATCATTCTTCAAACGAAATAACAACATTTTTTATTGAATGAACTTCTCGAAGACTAACAATTTTTTGGATACAAGGTAAAAATTTTCATTATATATATATATATATATATATATATATATATATATATATATATATATATATATATATATATATATATATATATATATATATATATATATATATCATTACCTATATGTTAAAGGTTTCGGTTTTGGTCCACGTCGATGAGTTCTTCAATTTCCAATAGAAAGACCGGTGGGCGGCCATTTTTAACGTATATGTGTTGAGCAACTTGGATGCCTGCCTGTGTCGCCAAGGTGCCTGCTTTTGGTATACGTTGACGAGCTGATTCCTTCCTCCAATAATAAGGCGATAAGCGGTCATTCTTAACTTATATGTGGTCAGCAGCTTGGTTGCTTCACCGCCTCTATTCCTTGTTTGGCGGTGTTTCCAACAAAGCTCAAGCTTTTGCTTGGTTTCAAGTGACATCTGAAAACGTGTTGCTTAACCGGTAGATGTAGATTACACCGCTTTTTCTTCATACGACACCTCCACTTCTTTAGGTATGTTGATCATGTCCTCTATGTTACTTATTTATACTTGTCTCTTTCTTCTTCACACCTCCATTCGGCTTATTAACACCTTCCTTTTCCACTTACCGCCACCTCCAGCCTCTTTTGTGGACTCGGTTCGCCACCTCCTTCTGTTCACAGTTTCTTCTTTGAATTGTTTACTTCCACCTGTTGTAACATCATCATTTCATCGATGTATAGTATTTACCTATTTTCTTTTATTTGTTGAATTAAATTGTCAAAAAAAATCCAGCCTCCAAAATACCAACCTGAAACAATAAACTGAAGCTATAAGCCCGAAAGCTTAGTGAGTTACCCCAAAATACCAAACTCGTATAACCATAATCATATTATATCAAAAAGTACATAACATCATGCATAATGAGCCTTCAGCCTGTCTAGACCGCCTCGTAGGGCCTACAGCCTATTTGGACCGCTCCCGATCCTTCGGCATGACTGGACTGCCTCACAGGGCCTACAGCCTATCTGGACTGCTCGTCGGGTATGTTGGCCTATAGCACAAAGCAGGACCACCTCTACCCAACCCCAAACCAAATGAACATTTTCACACACACACACACACACATATATATATATATATATATATATCATATGCTAGCTCATATCATATAGTAGTCAAATCGATTTAACAGATCACTAATCATGGCAACATCCCGATAACCGGGATACAGACCTAACTGGTCACTAACATAGCATCATCCTATAACCAGGACACCGACCTAACCAGGTCACTAAGCATAAGCATATCACCATCCTAACTACCAAGATGTAATCAATAAACATATCATGCCATAATCCAGATACAATCCATAAAGGGCTGCCCTTGGTGCCTTAGACCGTATTGATATAGTGAGGATAACTCACCTCGCAACTGTCGACTCAAAAGATAAGCTCAAACTCTCGGATCACCTCCACAAACTCCACCACCTATATTCACCATATAACCACACTCATAAATTTCCAATTTCCTAAAATGTCCCACAAGTCAAATAGTCAGCCCTTGGTCAAAGTCAAAGTCAAAGATAAAGGTCAACAATCCAGATTAACCCAACTCGTTGAGTGTAGTCACTGATTCGTTGAGTCCTTCCAGAACTCGAGTAGTCGTGAAAACCCTCACTGACTCATCGAGTTTCCCTGCAACTTCTACTCGAACTGTGTCCAAAAGTCGGGAACACTCAAGTTGACTCGCTAAGTCACCCCTCTGACTCGCTGAGTTCATGCAGAAGTCCTTGTACGACAATCTTCATCGGACTCGCCGAGTTGACCATGCTACTCGCCAAGTCCATTCAGTCCATTCTCCATTCAAATGCTTATTAATCCATTTTAAGGCTCCATATTGTAGATCCAGCTTCCCAAGGCATGTTTATCACGTAAAGTTGCAAACTTTACGTGCATGCAAAGCTCATAATGCCAAAACCAAGCTTGCAATGGAGTTTTACACTTAAGGAGAGGCTCATACTTGCTAAATCTGAAAGCTTTATGGGCTTAGAGACCAAAGGGAGTTCAGATCTGAAGTTACAACTTCAGATCTTAGCTCATACCCCAAGAATAGATTCTTATTATGCTAGAAAAGGCTTAATCTTTAACCAAATGAGATCTTTAATGAAATGAGGTCAAGATAACGACTTGATACCTTCCAAAAGATGTTAACTAAGGTAGATATCAGATCCCTACATGCTCCTTGCTTCTAACCTCTTTCCCGCCAAGCTCTTCTTACAAAGATCCACCTTCCAAAGCTTAAAACACACAAGAATGAAGCACACACACAGATTATGATTTTTTGGACTCTCAAGAGGCTGCAAGGGGGATAAAGGAGGTTTATGATCCTTTAAATAGGGTGCAAAACCCCGAAATTTAGGGTTTCATCCTCCAACTACTACTAGTCGAGTCCATTCTTGGACTCGACGAGTAGGTCACATAAACACGTGGCCTAACCCGCTTCTAATCGATGAATCAGAGCATCCAAATAATCGAATAGACCTTGCAATTATGGAAATTAAAGCTATAAAATTATCACCTGAGTGTCGTGGAGTTACAGTTCTCCCCCACTTGAACTAGACTTTGTCCTCGAAGTCTGTTTCGGTGAACAACCCTGGATAGTGCTCCCGCATTTGCGCCTACGGCTCCCACGTCCACTCGGACCCCTTTCAGTGCTCCCACTATACCTTTACCAAAGGTATCTCTTTGTTCCGCAGAACCTTCACTTTCCTCTGTAGAATGGCCATAGGCCTCTCAACATAATTCAGGCGCTCATCGACCTGAATTTCATCCAATGATACTACTGCCTCTTCATCCATAATGCACTTCCACAATTGTAAAACATGAAAGGTGTTGTATCTTCTCGGTAGTTTGCAAGACTACCTCTTTCTATCGGCGTAACTCTTCTTACGACTCTTAGCGGTCTGCAGTCGTTGCCTAATATGTTGAATCTTCTCGGTAGTTTGCAAGACTACCTCTGTCCATCCCATCACCGTGGGTCCGACCTCACCCTAACAAACCGGGATGCAACATCCCTGACCATACAACAACTCGAAAGGCAGGGCGCCAATTCTGGAATGATAGTTGTTGTTTTAGGAAAATTCTGCTAGGGGTAGGTGGGAATTCTAACTCCCACCGAAGTTAATGACACATGCCCTCAACATATCCTCAAGGGTCTGAATGGTTTGCTCGCTCTGACCTTCGGTCTGCAGATGAAAAGCTATCCTAAAATGCAGTCGTGTGCCCAGTTCCTTGTGAAACTTCTACCGGAAACAACAGGTAAATCTAACATCTCGGTCAGAAACAATGGAGAGCGGAACCCCATGGCGAGTGACAATCTCGCGTACATACACGTCGGCCAACATCTCGGCCGATGAACCCTCCTGTATAGCCAAGAAATGACACTCTTGGTCAATTGATCCACAATGACCCATATAACATCAAACCCCTTCGCCGTGCTCGACAGCTTGGTAATGAAATCCATCGTGATATGTTCCCATTTCCACATGGGAATCTTTACGGGCTGCAACATACCATGCGGCCTCTGATGCTCGGCCTTGACCATCCTACAAGTTAAGCACCTCTCGACATACCAAGCGATTTCTCACTTCATACATGGCCTCCATTAACTTAAACTCAGGTCTCGATACTGTTGGATTAATGTCTAAGTCCATAACTATAATTGGTAAGATTTGACCCGACCCGGCATGGTCCATTTGGGTTGCATGGCATCATGCACTTGGATAGACTATAATAAGAGAAATAAGACACTTACGGTTATTAATATATTATAAGTTCTAGTATATTAATAATAAGAATAATAAGATTATTTAATTAGTATTGATCAAGAATTAATCTAGGATTAATTAAGTGATCAAAAGAATACTAATTAAATATATGGGTTAATTGTGTAAATCATCCATACTTGTATAGTGGGCTAATGCTCCATGGATTATCTAGTTGGGCCAAAACCCATATGATGCTCCATGGATGCTCCATGGTGTATTTGAACCCATGGATCCAAGGAAATGGAAAGTCATGACAATTAGAGTTTACCCTAATTGTATAACTATATAAGCATCTTATTCTTGAGGAAAATCGGCCACTAGTATTATTCTAGAGAGGGCTAGCCGATTTCATGAAGTGTAGAATTCTCTCAAGTTATTCCAAGTGTATTTGGTGTTGTGTGAACCATTTGAGGTGTCACACTTGGGGCACTAGGCACTCAAGCTTCATAAAGATATTCTACATCAAAGAGGTATGTATTCTATCTTGTTATATTGATAACATTGTATGCTAGATTAGGATAATACCTTGGATGTTCATATTTGCATGTATAATAGAGAAAACATAGATCCAAGGTATTTAGGGTTGCATGTACACTTAAGAGTGTTAGAATGCTCATAACCCAACAGTGGTATCAGAGCCTAGGCTTGTTTTCTTGTTATACCTGCAATAGAAGCTGAAAAATCGAAATTGGTGCTGTCAGCCTAGCAGACTCGCCGAGTCCATGAAGGGACTCGACTAGTCCAAGGCAAAATGCATCCAAATCGCTGAGTTATGTTCATGCACTCGACGAGTTGGACCCCATACAACATATTTTCGAGGTTTTTGGCTAGAAATGGACTAGGAACATTACCCTAAGTTGTTTTTGAACTTATAAACTTGTTTTTTTTAATGTGGTAATGTTCATGTTAATCCATTTTCAAAGATAATTGTCAATAGATTCATGTTTTGTATTAGTTTAAAGACTAATTACATGAAAAAGTTTGATTTGAATTATCTTGTTCTTATGAGTTGCTTAGATTAATAGAAAAGTTAATTGAAATAGTTGTTTTCAATCCATTTTAATCTAAGAGTTGAGTATAAAATGTGTTTGTGTAACTTGTCCTCAAGTTACATGAAGAGTCACATTAAAGACTCATAAAACTCATAAAATTGGCAAAGGTTACAAAATGAAGAGTCTAGTTCTAATTAATTGGAGTTATGACTCCATAATTTGTCCTCAAGTTATGGAGGACCAAGAGTCTCTTCATTAAATAAATAAATAAAATATGTAACCATAATGAAATCCATAAGTTATAAAATAAAGAAAAGTTAATTCTTTATTAGTTTAAAGTCTTCCATAATTTGTCATCAAGTTATGGAACTTGAAGAGTTTTTGGATTAAAACTACTTTAAATACATAAGTTATGGAATTAATTAGTTTTGAATAGCTTCAAAACTTGCCCTCAAGTTTTGGAATTTGTAAAGTTTTCTCCTATGAATACTTTAATTCCAAGTTAGCTCTTAGAATTTTAAAAGTTAAAATTCAACCCTTATACTTTATAATATTATAAGTTAATAATATATATATATATATATATATATATATATATATATATATATATATATATATATATATGTATAAGAGTAAAGTCGGTCTTACTGCGAGTACGCCTCATTCACGAAGCCGGTCTATAAGGTGGGTATAAGGTTGTTGCCTATAAAATGGCAACTTAATGGGTGTCCACTCTCACCCACCGCTTGCTTGACTGGTGGAGGGTCGTTAGCCGAACGGGTTTGACAGGACTATAATTCTCCCTTCATTAAAAGTATTAATGATAAATACTAAGTAACTAAACTCTTAATAATTCCCAATCTTAGTTACTTAGGAAAATGTGAATAAGGTGCTAATCCACGAAATTACACTTTACACTTTTTCTAAGTCGTTAGTGGAGCGTGTGTGGTTAACCGACACACTAACTTGGACTTAACAAGGTAGGTAAAGGGTAACTTAATATTTATCATAGTATCGATGGAGCGTGTGTGGTTAACCGGCACATCGATTGAGGGGTAATTTATTAAGGGTACCAAGTAATTTGCATGGTTACTTCACACCTTGTTTTGTGATCCTCAGCATCCCAGTCACAAAACCTGAAGGGCACACTCGAGATTGAAACATGCCATTGAACAGTTCAATGAATTTCAAAAGATCTAGGAGTTTCAAATCCAATTAAAACCTAATAATACATTTTGTTTATCTTGGTGGAAATTGGTGAATCGTCATTCACCTACCTTCAAATATTTTATAGCTTGGATTACGGCATACCTCTTTTAAGTTATAAAATAGTTTGTTGGGTCCTAGCCTTAATATTTCATATTGGGTGTCATATTAAGGACTTTAAGATCAACTATCTTGAATATCTCCCAAAACATGTCTGGTTTAGACATGTATGATCTTCCCAAATCTCTTGAAACAAGTTTTCCTAAATGAAGATGATGTCCCTTGGAAATCATACTTCTTTCACCTCCTCCAATTATTCTCCCTACCCCACAAGTTCTTGAAAAGTTTAAGGTCACTCGAGCCCTATTGGCAAGTAAAGGTCTTGGTGTGGTCACATCTTGGAGATGTAGTCACATATTGACAAGCCTAGAGAGTTGGGTGTCAAAGTCTTGAGAAAGTTGGTGGTTCAACTACTCTCTAAGTCACATAGTGAGTTCTTTTAGAACACCTATGAAACAGACTATGACAAGACCCTTAATGATCTTATCTATTTGTTAAAATCAACTTCCTGAAACTTTATGGACATTGACAATAGTGACACAGGAAATCCAGAAAAACATTCTCTTCCCAATGGAAAGGGATCGGCCATAGTCAACTTGGTTGAACAAATGGTAAAGAGAAAAAAGGCTAAGTCTGTAATAGTCTTGTGTACCATTATCAAAGGGTCCATATGTTTATATTGCCAAAGTAAGGGTTATTAGTTGTGAAGCTGCCAAATTTACCTAAGGATGTTAAAGTCAATAAGTTTGACTCTACTTCAGGTAAAGTCCACTAATCTAACTCTGTTAAGTTTCTATTCTGAGATTCCTGATACATGATGTGACTGGGTCACATGGTAATGTTTTAAGAATCAAAGAAAAGTAAAGGAACTTGAAGAAAGAATATGTTGAATCTGATCGCATAGATGGATTTCTATCGCGTAGTTTGAAAGTCGGATTCTTGAGCTACTTCTTAGGAGTTATGAGATATTGCTAAGGAATAGATAACAACAAGTTTTCATATGGATTGTAAGGATAAGTTTTTCCGCATAGTTTTAAAATAAAAGAAAACTTTTGATTTTATTTATTTAAAAAAAATCCTTAAAATGGCATTTGAGGAAAAATTGTTGTTTATATGATTCCATTAATAGCAAGAGTGGAAATATGAAATTGATTCCTTCATTTGTGGTAATGTCTAAATTTACCAAATAAGGAAAGATTCTCATCACCAAGTCTCAATTGGACCGAAACTTGGAATCATGCAAGTTGTATAGCATGATGAATGAGAACTTTCAAGTATTGGAAAAATTAAGACTAATTACTTGTTCACATGGATGTGTGAGTCAAGTAATGGACTAAGGGATCGAGTACATAGTCATGTGCTCTGATTAAGTCCACCACAAAAGATGTAAGGCTATTCGTCATAGTTTACTAAAGCTCAGTAAATATGATTATACTTACAAGCTTAAGTGTAACTCTGAGACATTGGAAAAGGTTCCAATGTAAGGCAGAGCGAATAAGAAGAATCAAATTAGGCAGAAGGATAAAAGTTTCTCAAATCTGAAAAGATGGGAGAGTACTTTAGTATCAGTTTTGTGATCATCTTAATGATTAAGAAACCATATCAAAATTAGTTCTGTAAGGAAGTCTTAGTGCATTCTTATGACTAAGAAGAGGGATCTTGAATTGTTGAAATGGTTAAATCAAGAAGATGAGTCATACTTCGTTCTAATACAAGTCTTAGAGTCATACTCCAAGATTGTTATTTGAGTGACACGTCTTAATGAAGGTTTAAAAACACTTATCAAATGTAAGAGTAAAAGTTTTCTACTCTTGTACATTTGAAATTGGTAAGTTGTGATGTTTTGGATAAAACAAAGACCAACTAAGGCCAATTGTGTGAAGTGTTTGTCTTGATTAGAATCCGCACTATCTCTTGGATGTTTGACAAGGGAGTCTTATAGGTCAAGAGGACAGTGGGAGTCTTAAAGGTCTTGAAAGTCTCAAGAACTAATCAAGAATAGAACCTGAAGTTCTTCACTAGCACACGACTTGAGGTTTATCACCTATCGTGTTGACATATTCTGTTCCCTTTCAGTTAAAGTTGGCTTTGCATATGAGTTCTTAGAGTTCTCATTTTGTTGCACAACAACTTGGAAGCAATGGCAGGCCCTTGAGCTGCCAGGTGGCAAGAAATTAAGATTGAGTTCAATCCATATGGTTTTGGATTTGTCATTATCTTTGTCTTGTGACTATGGTTTTGACAATTCACATGGATAAGAACACATACACCATTAAATCTAAGTGTCATAAGGTTTCTCTCCGATTCATGAAAATGATGGTGAGGAAACACTTTCACTAAGTAGATTTTAGCTAGATAGCAATTGTGATATTTGCATTCTCAAAGTCGTTAGTGGAGCGTGTGTGGTTTACCGGCACACTAACCTGGACTTGTGAGAAGTGGCAAAAAGGTCTAACCATTATGATTACGGCATCCCTCTTCATAATTGTTTAGACACACAAGTGTGCTATCTAAGGGAAGGTGTATGATTTTGATAAAGTTCTATCAAAACAATCCAGTATCAGAAATCTGAACTTTGGTAAGAAAGTCAATAAAGTATTGATTTCTAGAAGTCCAACTGATTTCTAAGTACATGTCAAAGCTAGTGGGAGCATAAGTGTTATGCTAATAATCATCATGTTAGTGGGAGCATGATAATTATGATAAAGATTGCAAGTTAGCAATGTTAATTATAGAAAACAAAAGGTTTCAATTGGGAAAAAGTTGTTTTGCTATAATTAAGGGAGAGGAAATTATACTTCATCTCAAATCTATAAGCTTAGATCGTGAGGTTTTAATCATTTAGTCAAGGATATATATGAATTTCATGTTGGAATGGCTCAACATAAGGAAATTCTGTATATGGGTCCATTATTTGCGTTCTAAAATTCAATTATGATTACGGCATCCCTTTTCATAATCTGAATTATGAGAACTTGGCAAATAGAAATGGAAATGTTATAGCAAAAGACTGGTTTAGTCTTTATGTGAGACATCATGAATCGTGTCCCATATGCTTCAGATATAGGATCGATTACATGTGCTATATTCATCCTTTCTAAAATTTTCCAAATGCTTGGGGCGTTAAGAATGGAAAAGGTTTAGAACTGGATATGACTAAAAGGATTAAACAATTGTCGAGGACAATCTAAGGTTTACCAAAGAATGGTTGCTTAAGGACAGTTGGAAGTATAGTGATAATTCTGGAAGGACCATATTGACATAATCTGTAAGGAGGCAACTCTTGTTCAGAAGTGATAGTCGAAATGGAATCTGGAAATGTTTCAAAGTTAGAATGTTCAATCTGTGTAAGATTAAGGAAACTTAATGCAAGAAGGATGGTTCCAAGGAGTTGATCTCCTTTGGAATGCTTTGTAATGATTGTTGTCAAGTCTTTCTGACTTTGTACATAACCATTATAAGAGGATCAATGCATATAAGTTTAGAATCTAACAGATTTTAGTAAATGACATGAATTTGGAATTCTTGCATTTGTAGTAAGGATTTGGGAGTGTGAAAAGAGAATCATTGAAGTTATGTTCAATTGATCTAGTTCACAAAGTAAAGATCATAGACAAACATAGTATGCATACTTGGTGTAACGGCTCAAATTTTCAAATAAATTTTTCATTTAAAATAACACGGCATTATTCGACAAAAGTATTTATTCCAAGTTCATTTCAAAAATACAAATAACGAATCCCCAAGATCTCCAACAATGGCAGTGTGTACGTGTCACGTCGGCGCCTTCCCACGGTCATCACTAGTACCTGAAACACATAAACACAACTAGTAAGCATAAATGCTTAGTGAGTTCCCCAGTATACGACTTACACACATACGCCTTTCCAGGCCCGGACCTCTCGGTCCACATAACATTGCCTTCCGGCCCGTAACATAATCGCCTTCCGGCCCGTATTATATTGCCTTCCGGCCCATAGTATATTGCCTTCCGGCCCATAACATTTACAAAACATAACACATATAACATGACACATATAGGACATATATCATACATCATACCTGTTCCTTCTACCACATAACATATCGCCTTCCGGCCCGTATAAACATACATAACAAGTATAGCATCTACCTTTTCAGTTATAGCATAAATCACATATATCACATACGACCTTCCGGTCACACAGTCAAACCCTTCCGGGTGAAGTATAGTGAGAAGACTCACCTCGCAGTTTGCAAACTATAACCCCTTGGAGCTACTCGCACTCGATCCGTTAATCTGCAGACTCCCTATAATACCACATACCTTTATTAATGATCTTATCAAACAGGACACTGACCCTACGAAATTACATATAGGTCAACGGTCAACTCGACCGGACTCGTCGAGTGCAAAGGCGACTCGGCGAGTCTAAGCGTCCTCCCCAACATCCCTGTTATTCCCTTTTCTACCCGTCGAGTACCCCCCCTTGACTCGACGAGGTCCTTGTGAAAGAATCGCGGGGCCACCCCGACTCCACTCGCCGAGTCTAAAGAACGACTCGACGAGTCCCAGTAAGTCTTCAAGCTACTCGCCGAGTCTGAAGAACAACTCGGCGAGTCCTAGTAAATCTTCAGGCTACTCGCCGAGTCTGACGAGCAACTCAGCGAGTCCAAGCGGATCTTCAAGCTACTCGCCGAGTCTGATCATTGGACTCGGCGAGTCCACGCCATGCAGTCAATCAACTGCCTCCTGTAATTCGCATGGTTCCGTAATATATATAAATATGGGACTTCCTGGACCTTTACACATACTATTACTGGGATTTAAACACTTGTAACAACACTATAACCTAACTAATCATTAAATGGGTTACCTAAACCCTAGATTCGTGTACAACACCAAAACTATAGAAATGATCCGAGGATTACCTGGAAAACGTTTCCCTGTGTCCCTAACCTTCAGAGCTCAATCCCCTTGATCCTCCTTTGACCACAGCCTTGCCTCTTCTTGCCTAACAACCTCTTCAAGCTTCCACTAGCCTTCACCCTCGCTCCAGATGTCCACAGACTTTTAGGTTGTCTTCAATCGGCCAAAAGACGAGACATGACGGCCCTAAAGACATTATATACGCTCCAGAATCAAAACGGCTAGGGTTTCAGCTGAACAGCGTCGACTCGCCGAGTCCCTAATGGACTCGTCGAGTCCAGTCGCGAATCTGTGACCAAGACCGTGGTCCTACTCGGCGAGTCAGGCATCAACTCGCCGAGTCCCCCCTAAATATTCCCCAAAATAGTTTAAAGTAATACCTGAAATTCCGGGCTGTTACAACTCTCCCCCACTAGAACTAGACTTCGCCCTCGAAGTCTCACTCTGCGAATAACTCCGGATGTTGCTCCCGCATTTCACTCTCCGGCTCCCAAGTCATCTCCGATCCCTTCTGATGTTGCCACTGAACCAACACCAGAGGTATCTCCTTGTTCCGCAGAACCTTGATCTTCCGATCCCTGATAGCTACTGGTCTCTCGGCGTAATTCAGGCTTGCATCCACCTGAATATCTTCTAACGGAACCACTGCCGATTCATCGGCTATACACTTCCTCAACTGTGATACGTGAAAGGTATTGTGAATCTGACTCAGCTCTGCTGGCAACTCCAACCGATAAGCTACCCGACCTACCCTTGCAATTACACGAAATGGACCTATGAACCGGGGCCCCAATTTGCCCCTCTTTCTGAACCGAATCACTCCTTTCCAAGGAGAAACCTATAGGAGAACGAAGTCGCCAACCTGGAATTCGAGCTCGGACCGGCGTCTGTCCGCGTAACTCTTCTGTCGGCTCTGGGCGGTCAATAACCTCTGCCTCACCTGTTGAATCTGTTCGGTCGTCTGAAGTACGATCTCTGTACTGCCCATCACTCTCTGTCCCACTTCTCCCTAGCAAATGGGAGTCCGACACCTCCTACCATACAACAACTCAAAAGGTGGCATACCAATGCTCGAATGATGGCTGTTGTTGTAGGAAAACTCAGCCAACGGCAAATGCGCATCCCAGCTACCCCCAAAGTCTAACACACACGCTCTAAGCATGTCTTCCAATGTCTGAATCGTCCGCTCGCTCTGACCGTCGGTCTGGGGGTGGTATGCGGTACTAAAATGCAGTTTAGTACCCAACTCCTCATGGAATTTCTTCCAGAACCTGGATGTGAAACGTACATCGCAGTCCGAAACAACCGAGATCGGCACTCCATGCCGAGATACTATCTCTCTCACGTATAACTCTACCAACTTCTCTACTGATGAACTTTCGCTAATGGCAAGGAAGTGTGCACTCTTTATCAACCTATCCACAATCACCCAAATCGCATCGACTCCTCTAGCAGTTCTCGGCAATTTGGTGATGAAATCCATCGTGATCTGTTCCCACTTCCACTCAGGAATCTCCAAGGGCTGCAACTTACCATGCGGTCTCTGGTGCTCGGCCTTAACCCTACGGCAGGTCAAACACCTCTCAACAAACCAAGCGACGTCTCTCTTCAAGCAAGGCCACCAATACTCCTTTCTCAAATCCAAATACATCTTCGTAGCACCGGGATGGATCGAGAATTTCGATCTGTGAGCCTCCTCCATCAAAGTAACACGCGTACCGCCCACGAATGGTACCCAAATCCGACCCTGAAACGTCAGAAGTCCCCGTCCATCCATAACGAACTCTGAAATTAACCCAACGACCCGCTCCTTCTTCTGCATCCCGGATTTCACAACCTCGGCCTGTGCCCCACGAATAGCATCTAATACCGGAGTCATCACCGTCAATATCAAACATACGTCCCGCAATGTAGTGCTCTCCGCCCTACGACTCAATGCATCGGCTACCACATTAGCCTTGCCTGGGTGGTATAGGATCTCACAGTCATAATCCTTAACCACGTCTAACCGTCTCCTCTGACGCATATTTAGGTTGGGTTGATCCATCAAATACTTCAAACTCTTATGGTCCGTGTATAAAGTACAACGAACCCCGTACAGGTCGTGACGCCAAATTTTGAGGGCGAACACTACTGCCCCCAACTCTAAGTCATGTGTGGGATACCTCGCCTCATGAGGCTTCAGCTGCCTCGATGCATAGGCTATCACATGGCCCCTCTGCATCAACACTGCACCGAGTACCGAAATCGATGGGTCGCAATATACGACAAAGTCCTCCATCCCTTCCGGGAGAGCTAATACTGGGGCTTCGCACAGTCTCTGACGAAGTGTCTCGAAGGAAGTCTGCTGCTCGGGTCCCCATGAAAATGTAACACCCTTCCGGGTCAATCTGGTGAGCGGCACCGCGATCTTGGAGAAGTCCCTAATAAACCTCCGATAGTACCCCGCCAACCCAAGGAAACTCCTGATCTCAGAAGGTGACTTCGGTGCCTCCCAACTCATCATTGCTTCCACCTTGGCCGGATCAACCAATATCCCTGTCTGATTAACAACGTGTCCCAGAAATTGGACCTCCCGTAACCAGAAGTCACATTTGGAGAATTTTGCATATAGCTTCTCCGACCTCAGTACCTCAAGGACCTCCCTAAAATGCCCCTCATGCTGCTCTCTAGACTGCGAATACACCAGAATGTCGTCGATAAATACAATCACAGACCGATCCAGCATCGGCCTGCATACCCTGTTCATGAGGTCCATGAACACTGTTGGGGCATTGGTGAGCCTAAAAGGCATCACCACAAACTCGTAATGCCCATACCGCGTCCTAAATGCTGTCTTCTGGACGTCCTCATCCCGCACTCTTACCTGATGGTACCCTGATCTCAAATCGATCTTGGAAAACCAAGATGCCCCTTGCAACTGATCGAATAGATCATCGATCCTCGGTAACGGATAGCGGTTCTTGACCGTCACCTTGTTCAGCTCCCGGTAATCGATACACATCCGGTGTGAACCATCCTTCTTCTTGACGAACAGAATCGGTGCTCCCCACGGCGAGCTACTCGGCCGAATAAATCCCTTTCCCAACAATTCCTGGAGTTGCGAGGACAACTCTTGCATCTCTGGAGGTGCAAGACGATAAGGCACCTTCGCAATAGGCGCAGCCCCTGGAACTAGATCGATACCAAACTCTACTTGCCTCGCAGGAGGTACTCCCGGCAAATCCTCGGGAAAAACATCTGGAAACTCGCGCACCACTGGAACCTCCTCCACTGTCTTCGGTCTCTCGGAAGTCTCCCGCGTATCCATCACATACGCCACAAAACCGTTACATCCCTGCTGTATGCATTGCCTCGCCCTAGCGGCCGAACAAAAAGCTGATCCCGAACGGGTACCCTCGCCGTATACCGTAAGAACTCCCCCACTAGGGTCTCGTATAGTCACCAGCTGACGCTCGCAGTCAATGACGGCGCTGAATCGGCTCAACCAGTCCATGCCTACGATGACACAGACATCCCCCATCGCAATAGGAATTAGGTCAATCGGAAACGCGACCCCGAAGATCTCTAGCACACATCCCCGAAGAACCTCTGTAGCACAAACCACCCTCTCGGCCGCAATAGAAACGCTCAAAGGCCGACTTAACGGCTCACGACTAATGCCGATATGCTGACTAAAGGCTAACGATACAAACGATCTACTCGCACCCGAATCAAATAACACTAGAGCAGGCATAGAGTTCACAAGAAAAGTACCTACACATACATTAACATAAGCATAACATTTCGACCTTTAAGTAAATACGTGAATGATAACATACCTGCCACAACATCGGGCGCAGCGCGGACCTCCTCCGCAGTCAGCTGAAAGGCTCTCCCGCGAGCCCTCGGGGCCTCGACCTTCGTCGGTCGGGCCTCAGTAGTCCTGGTAGTAGGTGTAGCTCCCTGACGAAGCTGCGGACACTCGGCCTTCCGATGGCCTGTTTGGTTGCAGTGAAAGCAAACCATAAACCCCTTTGGGCAATCCCTGGCAATGTGTCCCTCCTTGCCACACTTGTAGCAACCACCAGCCTGACACACCCCCTCGTGACTCTTGCCGCACTTCGCGCAAGTGCGGCCCTTCGGACCTCCCAGCCTCGAATCAGCGGACTTAGTCCGCTTGGCTGCCGGCTGAGACTGAGCCGGCCGCCGATCCACCTGCTGAGACTCGGCCTCCTCCCTCGCCTGAGTCTCCAACTCGATCTCGCGCTTCCTGGCGTTCGCCTGAAGCTCAGTGAAAGTACGATAGGTGGAGTTTGACACAAACTCCCGGATCTCCCTCTTCAAAACGCCCAAATACCGGCTCATCCGCGACTGCTCCGTAGATACCAGCTCAGGGCAGAACATTGCCCTCTCATGAAACTTCCGCGTGATCACTGCCACGGAATCAGTACCCTGCTTAAGGGTCAAGAACTCCTGAATCAATCGCTCCCTCTCCACCGGGGGAACGTACTCGTCCCTGAACATCTCCGTGAACCTCTCCCACGTCACCGCTGTAATCTCCGCCAAAGTGAAGTTCGCCGTCACGAACTTCCACCAATCCTTCGCTCCCAGTCGGAGCTGGTTCAAGGCGAACCATACCCTCAGGTGCTCCGGGCATGAGCAAGTATAGAAGCACCCCTCAATTTCGGCGATCCACCTCATCGCTGCAATCGGATCCTGTGTCCCATCGAACTCAGGGGGTTTCGTGTTGCTGAATTCTCGGAAGAGCAACGAATCGCCCCCTTGCGGCCTGGCAGCGGTCACCGCTGCGGTAGCGGCAGCGACTGCAGCTTCAGTCAGTGCAGCATACCACTCCTCAAACTCCTCCATCAGGGTGGTCTTAATGGACCCAAACATCTCCGGGATCTCAGCCCGAACCGCCGCAGCTACCACTTCCTGAATCATCTGACGAATCTCCTCGTCACTCATACCGCTCGAACTCGCTCCGTGGCGTGTCGTAACCATGATGTCTCTGAAATACAACATAAAATTATCAGAGACTCCATCAAGTACATTTGTACTCGATAACGCAACCCTACTCAGTCTCCGGTATCTAGGGATTCTTACTTGGGTCTTCCACCGACCCGGTGCCTTCGGTAGTACGGGCCCAATACTACTGACCACACCGTATCAGTATTCGTCCCAAATCTTCCTCCCCAAACCCCGAATAATGAGTACTCTACCTCTAGTATGCACTATCTACTTGCACGCTACCAAATATCTCATATAAGCAATCTTCGTAGACTAAGGCATCACAAAACAGGCCGTTCTAGTCCTATCATGTATACCTAGTCTTCTAGCATGCATAACAATTCTTAATTCAGTGCATAACATAACATTGTAAGGTATTCTGGGGATCTTTACCGTTCGGGCGCTGGCTGATCGTACACACTGCTCCGTTCTTGTTTTACCGCTTTACCATTTATGAAATGTTATGTCCTTATTATTTTTTTAAAAAAAAGATTTTTCCTCAAATCCTCGGTCTGAGTTCAGTTGCACCCGAAAGTACACCCGAATCCCTCAAACCAAGGCTCTGATACCAATTGTAACGGCTCAAATTTTCAAATAAATTTTTCATTTAAAATAGCACAGCATTATTCGACAAAAGTATTTATTCCAAGTTCATTTCAAAAATACAAATAACAAATCCCCAAGATCTCCAACAATGGCAGTGTGTACGTGTCACGTCGGCGCCTTCCCACGGTCATCACTAGTACCTGAAACACATAAACACAACTAGTAAGCATAAATGCTTAGTGAGTTCCCCAGTATACGACTTACACACATACGCCTTTCCAGGCCCGAACCTCTCGGTCCACATAACATTGCCTTCCGGCCCGTAACATAATCGCCTTCCGGCCCATAACATATCGCCTTCCGGCCCGTATTATATTGCCTTCCGGCCCATAGTATATTGCCTTCCGGCCCATAACATTTACAAAACATAACACATATAACATGACACATATAGCACATATATCATACATCATACCTGTTCCTTCTACCACATAACATATCGCCTTCCGGCCCGTATAAACATACATAACAAGTATAGCATCTACCTTTTCAGTTATAGCATAAATCACATATATCACATACGACCTTCCGGTCACACAGTCAAACCCTTCCGGGTGAAGTATAGTGAGAAGACTCACCTCGCAGTTTGCAAACTATAACCCCTTGGAGCTACTCGCACTCGATCCGTTAATCTGCAGACTCCCTATAATACCACATACCTTTATTAATGATCTTATCAAACAAGACACTGACCCTACGAAATTACATATAGGTCAACGGTCAACTCGACCGGACTCGTCGAGTGCAAAGGCGACTCGGCGAGTCTAAGCGTCCTCCCCAACATCCCTGTTATTCCCTTTTCTGCCCGTCGAGTACCCCCCCTTGACTCGACGAGGTCCTTGTGAAAGAATCGCGGGGCCACCCCGACTCCACTCGCCGAGTCTAAAGAATGACTCGACGAGTCCCAGTAAGTCTTCAAGCTACTCGCCGAGTCTGAAGAACAACTCGGCGAGTCCTAGTAAATCTTCAGGCTACTCGCCGAGTCTGACGAGCAACTCGGCGAGTCCAAGCGGATCTTCAAGCTACTCGCCGAGTCTGATCATTGGACTCGGCGAGTCCACGCCATGCAGTCAATCAACTGCCTCCTGTAATTCGCATGGTTCCGTAATATATATAAATATGGGACTTCCTGGACCTTTACACATACTATTACTGGGATTTAAACACTTGTAACAACACTATAACCTAACTAATCATTAAATGGGTTACCTAAACCCTAGATTCGTGTACAACACCAAAACTACAGAAATGATCCGAGGATTACCTGGAAAACGTTTCCCCTGTGTCCCTAACCTTCAGAGCTCAATCCCCTTGATCCTCCTTTGACCACAACCTTGCCTCTTCTTGCCTAACAACCTCTTCAAGCTTCCACTAGCCTTCACCCTCGCTCCAGATGTCCACAGACTTTTAGGTTATCTTCAATCGGCCAAAAGACGAGACATGAAGGCCCTAAAGACATTATATACGCTCCAGAATCAAAACGGCTAGGGTTTCAGCTGAACAGCGTCGACTCGCCGAGTCCCTAATGGACTCGTCGAGTCCAGTCGCGAATCTGTGACCAAGACCGTGGTCCTACTCGGCGAGTCAGGCATCAACTCGCCGAGTCCCCCCCTAAATATTCCCCAAAATAGTTTAAAGTAATACCTGAAATTCCGGGCTGTTACACTTGGTGTATGGCATGACTAGTGTTTAGAAAAACATAGTGTACATGCTTGGAGCATGGGACAACTATTGTTTTAAATTCAAGAATAAAGTTGATAGCTGAAAATAATATACAATAAATAATATGTAATCATATGGTGATAAATAAAAGGTGTTTTATTTATGTTCATAGGTTTTGATACCATATTGGATTCAATTATTATTGTGTTGCACTTTGCATGTTTTGACTTCCCGAATAAACTAGGTTATTCTTCCAGAATGACTAAGTTATTCAAACCATCCACAGTCGGTCATATGTTGGAAGTATATATGAATTAAGACTGTCATGGGTTGGCTTGTAGAGGTCTAAGGTATTGGACAAATGGCTACAACACTCATGAGTGCTCATAAGATCTGAGTATTGGATTCAACCCGCGCTCATTGGAATCACTTCATGGATTTTATCACGAGTGATCATGAGACGATAATATCTTATATTCTTCAAACCTAGAGATATGAGTTGTTACTATGAGTTGGTTGTACATTGATTGCATGAAACTGCATTTGGTAACTCGGTGCTATAAAACGTGCCTTTGTGTATGATTCGACAAGTAGTAGAACAAGCCATATGAGTCGAAGTTTATCCATTCCTTTTACCTTCGGGATAAAAGCGATATCTGTGGGCCCCTCGATGATTTGATGATGACAAATGGAAGTGCTCGGCCGGACCACGACTGATTTGATTTGTTCAGTTAGTCAGTCGTCATAAATCGGAAATCGGGAAACAACAAATGGACAGAGAGAATGATTATAATCCATGTCTCAGTCCATATGATATCTAGAATGGAGAAATATATGATCCCTTATCTAATGGACAAGTCATTCACAAAGGTCAGAGTTCATCTACAAAGTCAAAGGTCGACAGAAGCTTTTGAGAGCTACGATTGCCAGTTGGTTGTTGAAGTCATACGCAATAATAGTTTTAGACTTATCCAAGTGGGAGACTGTTGGATTAATGTCTAAGTCCATAACTATAATTGGTAAGATTTGACCCGACCCGGCATGGTCCATTTGGGTTGCATGGCATCATGCACTTGGATAGACTATAATAAGAGAAATAAGACACTTATGGTTATTAATATATTATAAGTTCTAGTATATTAATAATAAGAATAATAAGATTATTTAATTAGTATTGATCAAGAATTAATCTAGGATTAATTAAGTGATCAAAAGAAGACTAATTAAATATATGGGTTAATTGTGTAAATCATCCATACTTGTATAGTGGGCTAATGCTCCATGGATTATCTAGTTGGGCCAAAACCCATATGATGCTCCATGAATGCTCCATGGTGTATTTGAACCCATGGATCCAAGGAAATGGAAAGTCATGACAATTAGACTTTACCCTAATTGTATAACTATATAAGCATCTTATTCTTGAGGAAAATCGGCCACTAGTATTATTCTAGAGAGGGCTAGCCGATTTCATGAAGTGTAGAATTCTCTCAAGTTATTCCAAGTGTATTTGGTGTTGTGTGAACCATTTGAGGTGTCACACTTGGGGCACTAGGCACTCAAGCTTCATGAAGACATTCTACATCAAAGAGGTATGTATTCTATCTTGTTATATTGATAACATTGTATGCTAGATTAGGATAATACCTTGGATGTTCATATTTGCATGTATAATAGAGAAAACATAGATCCAAGGTATTTAGGGTTGCATGTACACTTAGGAGTGTTAGAATGCTCATAACCCAACAGGTACATCTTGATGGCCCTAGGGGAATAGAGAAGTGAGACTTATGAGCCTCTTTTGTAACTGTCAATATGACCCCACTAGACATTCGAACCCAATCCCGACCGCATCGGGTCAATACTCCCCAGGCTATCTTGCACAAACCGCTTGTTCTCACCATTGATCCTTTCCAACTTCCAGTTCTCCGGTCGCATGCCCTCAACCTGAGCATCTCTGATCAAACTCACAAGCGGAGAATCCACCGCTATCCTCATACATACCACTGGGGTGGAAGAACCAGCTGACTTGCGGCTCAAAGCGTCTGCCACCATATTCGCTTTACCGAGGTGGTAAAGGATCTCGCAATTGTAGTCCTTGACTACATCCAGCCACCTGTGTCGCCTCATGTTCAGGTTCAGCTGATCCATGACGTGTCTCAAGCTCTTGTGATCCGTGTATATAGTACAACGGACCCCCATATAGGTAATGCCTCCAAATCTTGAGAGCGAATACCATCACCCTCAACTCCAGATCATGCGTAGGGTATCTTGTCTCATACGGCTTCAGCTGCCGCGATGCATAGGCTATCACTCGTCCTCTCTGCATGAGGACCGCCCCCAAACCTGTGATAGATGCATCACAGAATACCACAAAATCCTCAACTCCCTCCAGGAGAGTCAAAACTAGAGCCTCGCACAAACACTGACAGAGGGTATCAAACGCCCTTTGCTGCTCAGAGCCCCATCGGAAATCCACCCCCTTCCTCGTCAGGTGAGTGCGGGGTACTGCAATATTGGAGAAATCCAAAATAAATCTCTGGTAGTACCCTGCTAATCCCAGAAAACTATTGATATCTGAGGGAGATCTCGGCACCTCCCACTGCATGACTGCCTCGATTTTTACCAGGTCAACCAAAATACCATCCCGATTAACGAGATGCCTAAGGAGCTGGAATTCTCGTAACCAAAACTCACACTTCGAGAACTTCGAATACAATCGTTCTCGTCTCATAACTCCTAATAACTCCTTGAGGTGCTCCTCGTGCTGCTCTCGGGTCTTGGAATACACCAATATATTATCAATAAACACTATGACCGAGCGATCAAGCATCAGTCTGCAGACCCGATTATCAGGTCCATGAATATTGATGGAATGTTGGTGAGCCCAAATGGCATCACTGTTGGTGATTTGATCATCAATGTTATTTAAGTGTAATGAGATTACTTTGTGTTGACCAAAAATGATCTTGATAAATATTAAACAAGTAAGGAAGGTGTGGAGTACACACTTGTTTAAGTTTGATCAAGTTTCAAAGTACATTGTCATTTAGGGGCGAAGCCCCTGAACGAACGGGGGTGCGGGGGCAGCGCCCCTGGGAGCAGGGTCCAAGGGGCAGAGCCCCTGGCTGGGATCGAAAATTGATTTTCCAGATAATTGACCATTGGTTTGACCCTTATCCATATATCCGTTTTTATGACAGTTTTTACGGTTTTATGACAGTTTAAAACTATCATATGATAGTTTTCAGACAAAGATAGTAATGTTAGTTTTGGTCTCACTTTCTGGTACATACGAAAATATCATCAAACATTCTTGGTTCTTGTCTCTCTGAGTCTTATCCAATTGAAGATTTGGGAGTACCACCAAATACTTCGATTTGAAAGTGATAATCACAATTCTCAGAATTTCCAAGCCTTTCTACACCCAAATTTCTAGCAATCACCACAAACTCGTAATAACCATAACGAGTCTGAAATGCGGTCTTCTCCATGTCCTCCTCTCTAACCCGAACCTGATGATACCTCGACCTCAAATCGATCTTGGAGAACCAAGATGCACCTTGTAACTAATCACATAGATCATCTATCCTCGGGAGTGGATAATGGTTCTTCACCGTCAACTTGTTCAGCTCCCTATAATCAATGCACATCCGGTGCGAACCGTCCTTCTTCTTGACCAAGGTGATCAGTGCTCCTCATGGAGAACTTCTAGGTTGAATGAACTGCTTGCCCAGCAGTTTCTACAGCTGTGATGATAGCTTCTGTAACTCAGGTGGCGCTAATCGGTACAGTGCCTTGGCGATAGGAGCCGCACCCGGCACCAGGTTGATCAGTTCTCCCTCACTTAAAGTTCGCACTACCACCCGCTGGCCCTCGTAATCTATCATGGCACAAAATCTACTAAGTCAATCCATCCCTACAATCATGCACACCTCTCCCATGGGAATCGGAATCAAATCTATCGAAAAGAACACTCCAAATATCTCCAACTCGCATCCTTGGTAGACCGAAGAAGCAGAAACTTTGTGTGTATTGGCGATAGAGACTCGCAACGGACACTCTAACTCGCCTACTGGCATACTTAACTCCCTACTAAATGTTTGAGATATAAAATACCGACTCGCCCCCATGTCAAATAAAACCAATGCAGGTAAGGAGTTCACTAAAAACGTACCTAATCATAGGTACAACAGATAAGCATAACATAAATATAATAAATGAGATAAAGGATAGAAACATACCAGCAACCACATCTGGTGCTGCCTTGGCCTCCTCGGCTGTAAGCTGGAAGGCACACCCCTAAGCGTTCGGAGGATCTGCCTTAACTGCCCCCCTATCTGCAATCCTCAATGTAGCCGGTGATGGAACCTGCGTTGGCTTGGCGGCTAGTTGTGGACAGTTGGTCTTCACATGACCAACCTATTGACAGCGATAACATATCCTCATTTCCAATGTAGGGGCGGATTGGTGACAATCCCTAGCATAGTGCCCCTCCTTGCCACACTTGTGGCACCCACTACCTGCTCGACAAGCTCCAGAATGACCATTGCTGAACTTTCCACAAGTGCGACTCTGCTGACCCCCAGTCCTAGAATCAGCGATCTTAGACCACTTCGGCACCGGCTGAGACTGTGACTGGGCCTGCTGCTTCTCCCTCATGCCGCCTAGCAGCCTCCTGTAGATCCATTAGAGTAACACATCGTTGGATAGACACAAACTGTCGGATGTCAGTCTTGAGCATGCTCAAATAACGAGTCATCTGAGCCTGCTCGGAAGCAAACTCTCGGCAGAACATTGCCCTCTTTGTGAACATACGGGTGATCTTCATCACCGACTCCCCATCCTATCTCAAACTTAAAAACTCTTGAGCCAATTGTTCCCGCTCAACCCATGGAATGTATCGGGCATGGAACATATCCCTGAACTGTTCCCAAGTAACAACAGCTGTACATCCCTCTCATCAATATCCACCAGTCCTTGGCCCCGGACCTTAGCTGGTTCAAGGCACACCAAACCTTCTGGTCAGTAGGACACGAGCAAGTAAAGAAGCACCCATCCACATCAGAAAACAACCTCATAGCCTTGATGGGGTCCTAAGTCCCATCAAAAGTATGGGGCTTTGTGTTGTCGAAGGCCTTATACTGGAAGCCCCGAGTGGCTCCTGCTCCTCCCCCTGCCGCCGATACAGCCGATGCAGCTGCAGCAACAGCTGTCTCCGCAAGGGCTACATATCTATCATCGAAGTACTCCATCATTGCCGTCTTGATAGACCCAAAAAACTCTGTAATCTGACCCCATACAATCTCGACCACCTCCTCATGGATGACCTCCTTGACACGGTCTACTGTCAACATTGGGCGCTCCTGGCCGACAACCTCAGGTGCGGCCGGGGCATCTTGATCGCCCTATCCTGATCTCGATCCAGATCAAGTCACAAAAAGCCTCGTAACCACCATACTGAAAAATATAACAGGAAGATATCAAATAATCCGCATAAATAACGGGGAACCAACTCCCGACTAAACCCTAAGGGTTGTGAATTCCTTGCTACGCGTATGGGTCATGTGCTTTAAGTAGTATGGGCCCATACAAACCTTCCACACATACCCATATTTGTCTCAAGTATCATCCCAACACCTTAACAATATGCTTTCACATGGTGGTTGCTCAATCCTCACTCCTAGAGGAAGGCTAACTGTCTCACATCAACCTACCAACCTCACACAACTCACTCATCCATGAAACTTCCACCAACCCTGCAGCACTAGCGTATGCTAACCATACATAACATTTGGCCCTATAGACTTTCGAATATCTGATTCTACCCTAAGCCCTAATCAATAAGAATAAAACATAAGGCCAAATCAAACATTCTCGAGCCATAATATCTTAATTATGTACAGTCGTGATACATACACAAGTAACTACAGTAATGATGTCAATCTCTTACAAGGAAAACCCTAGGCTAGCAGGCATCACATAATCAGGCAATCCTATCATGCAATTCCTGAAGATCCCTAGCCAAGTACTAGCATGCTGTTATAATATATCACAATATCAAATAGCCTTATGGTATTCTGGGGTATACTTATTGGCTCCGACTGATCGTACACCCTGCATCCTCCTTTTTCTCATTTTTAAAACAATTTTAAAATTTATTTTGAAAATCTTTTCTTGGTTTGAGACTAGATTCCCACAAATGTTCCTCCAATTCACTCAAACCGATGCTCTAATACCAACTTGTAACACCCATAAAAATCATGCCAAATTTAAACTTTTAAAAACATTTCAAATCCATTAACTATTATAAAACTTGTTTTCAAAGTCTATCATATCAGAGTATTCCAGATACAAAGTCATAAAATGTGAGAAGTGGTAAAATCACGCCTTTGTCTTGCCATGATCCGCTGATGTAACTCATCACTAACATAGCATCTTCTTATAACCAGGACACCGATATAACCAAGTCACTAATATCACCATCCTAACTACCACGATGTAATCAATAAACATATCATGCCATAATCCGGATACAATCCATAAAGGTTCGGCTTTGGTGCCTTAGACCCTATTGATATAGTGAGGATAACTCACCTCGCAACTGTCAACTAGAAAGATAAGCTCAAACTCTCGGATCACCGCCACAAATTCCACCACCCATATTCACCATACAACCACACTCATAAATTTCTAATTTCCCAAAATTCCCCAGAAGTCAAATAGTCAGCCCTTGGTCAAAGTCAAAGTCAAAGATCAAGGTCAACAATCCAGATTGACCCGACTCGTTGAGTGCAGTCACTGACTCGTTGAGTCCTTCTAGAACTCGAGTAGTCGTGAAAACCCCTACTGACTCGTCGATTTCCCCTGCAACTTGCCGAGTCCAAGCGTATCCAAAAGTCGGGAAAACCCAAGTTGACTTGCCGAGTCACCCCTCTGACTTTCCAGGTTCATGCGAAGTCCTTGCACGACGATCTTCATTGGACTCGCTGAGTTGACCATGCTACCCGCCAAGTCCATTCAGCCCATTCTCCATTCAGATGCTTTTTAATACATTTTAAGGTTCCATATTGTAGATCCACGTTCCCAAGGCATGTTTATCATGTAATGCCAAAACTTTACATGCATGCACAACTCATAATGCCATTTTAAGGTTCCATATTGTAGATCCATTTTAAGGTTCCCAAGGAAAACTTTACATGCATGCAAGGCTCATAATGCCAAAACCAAGCTTGAAATGGAGTTTTACACTTAAGGAGAGGCTCATACTTGCTAATGCTGAAAGCTTTATGGGCTTGGAAACCAAAGGGATTTCAGATCTGAAGTTACAACTTCATATCTTAGCTCATACCCAATAATAGATTCTTATTATGCTAGAAAAGCCATAATCTTTAACCAATGAGATCTAGAATGCAATGAGGTCAAGATAACGACTTGATACCTTCCAAAAGATGTTAACTGAGGTAGATATCAGATCCCTACACTCTCCTTGCTTCTATTCTCTTTCCCTCGAAGCTCTTCTTACAAAGATCCACCTTCCAAAGCTTAAAACACATAAGAATGAAGCACACACATGGATGAGGATTTTTTGGACTCTCAATAGGCTGCAAGGGGGATAAAGGAGGTTTATGATCCTTTAAATAGGGTGCAAAACCCCGAAATTTAGGGTTTCATCCTCCAGCTCCTACTCGTCGAGTCCATTCTTTGACTCGGCGAGTAGGTCACTTAAACACGTGGCCCAACCCGCTTCTATTCGACGAGTCAGAGCATCCAACTCGTCGAATAGACCTTGCAATTATGGAAATTAAAGCTATAAAATTATCACCTGAGAGTCGGGGCGTTACACTTAAGATAACACGATAGTGCTATTAGCTTTAGAAAATCCCAACTTGAGATAACATGTTAGTGTTATGAACATTAACAAATTACTGGGGTAAATCCCAACTTGAGATAACACGTTCGTGTTATAAACCTTAGCAAATTACTAGGAAAAATCTCAACTTGAGATAACATGTTAGGATTATAAACCTTAGCAAATTATTAGGGAAAATCCCAACTTGAGATAACACATTAGTGTTATAAACCTTACATTTAAAGTTCGGGATCTTAACATATATTCAGAATAAGAGTGTTGTCAAGTCACTACGGTGTGGAATAATCCTCTTATTCACATCCCATAGTATGATTTTGTGCGTCCAAGAGAGTTGTATAAACCTTAAATTGTGTGAAAGATGTAACTAACTCTTTAAATATTAAAGGGGATTAGGTGCCCTTAATCTTAGGAGAAATGATCGGTCTTAATTCATAATTATTAGGATACATGCATATTACAATCTTCAAGATCATAGAATGATCTAGCTACTGGGATCCTTGAGTATTAGGATCCTCGAATGTCAGGATCATTGAGTTCTTGCGCATAGCAAACATTAATTTTTGGGTGGGCGTTAGTTTAGCTAGTGCCCGTCTGATTATGAAGTTAGTAATGGTTTTCAAAAGAGTAAATAAAAGAATTAGATAAAAATAGATGGTAGAGTGACTGTACCTTTAATTCATCAAAAGTGCTTTATGCAACTTACATGAAATATGCTTTCCGGTGAATGAGATTCGAGGATCGTGGTAAAACGTTCCCTTCAAGGGTAGCTAGTCAATACGCCCCCTTTCCTGTTTTTGAATCAGTGAGATATGGCCCTTCCCATTTAGGCCACAATTTTCCTGCATTGGGATCCTTGGTATATGTTTTGGAATGTATTCCTAAGGACCAAGTCACCTATTTGGAATCTTCTTACTTTAATGTTCTTATTGTATGCTTTAGTGATCCCTTGTTGATAAGCAACAATATGAATCGTAGCATGATCCCTGAGTTCATCGATAGTGTCAAGATCATGGGCTAGGATCCTATCGTTGTTCTCTTGATCCTGCAATTGGTATCTTGTTGTTGGGACCATTACCTTAGTAGGGATCATGACTTCTATTCCAAACAACAAAGAGTATGGATTTTTGCCAGTGGCTATTTTTGAAGTGATCGTATCTTCCCATAGGACTAAAGGAAGCTCCTTTTCCCATCTTCCTTTCTTCTCATCTAACATTTTCTTTAAATTGGTGATGATGATCTTTTTGATAGATTCATCTTGAACATTAGCTTAAGGATGAATAGGAGTGGAAATTATCATTCTAGTTCCCCAAATCGTACAAAAGTCTTTAGTCCTCTTGCTTATGAGTTGGGATCCATTATCGCATATGATCTCGATAGGGATCCCAAACATGGTCAAGATATTACGTTTGATAAATGAGACTACCTCCTTGTATCGTATCTAAAATAGGCTTTAGCCTCTATACATTTCGATAAGTAGTCCATCATTACTAGCATGAACACCTTTCCACTAGGAGCTTTTGGTAACTTGCCAGCTATATCCATTCCCCATTTCATGAATAGCCAAGGGAAAATGATAGTGTGCATTGGTTCTGTAGGTTGATGGAGGATGATCCTATACCTTTGGAAAGCATCACATTTTTGTGTGTATAAGAAGGCATCTTTATTCATCGTAAGACAGTAGTATCCCATCCTTAACACCTTGGACCATAAGGATCTTCCTACAATATGGTTGCTACAGTCACTTTTATGTATATCTTTTAGGACTTCTGCAGCCTCATGATCTTTTAAGAATCTAAGGTAAAGGCCTCCCATGGATTTCCTATACAATTTGCCTTAGATTATCACAAAACATGAGACCATCATCTAGAATGCCTTGTCACTTTTTTCTTCTCTTGGAATTGTGTCGATCTGGAGATTCTCCACAATGGGAGGGATCCATGATTTCTTGATTTGTGGAGGATCCTAGATGTTGGGATCCTGACAATTAGAATCTTGAGGAAGTAATTGAGGGTCAAGATCTTCAATTATTAATATGTTGGATTTCCTGGTTTGTTGGAGGGATCTTCTATCGCTGGGATCAATACATGTGTTATAGGGATCTTGACTTCTAGTGGTATCCTAAGCAAAGATCCTAGATCGGCCGGTGCGTTTGCCTCAACATTTTCTTTTCTAAGAACTTGGCTTAGGCTGAAAGCTTCAAATTAAAAGACTAATTTTTTGAGGATATGGAGGTATAGTGCTAGTCTTTCGCTTTTTACTGCATAGGATCCATTAAAATGATTAGTTAATAATAAGGAATCAACAAATACCTGAAGAACCTTGATTTAAAGATCCTTGGTGAACTGTAATCCCATGATCAATGCTTCGTATTAATCCTCGTTGTTGGTTGCATCGAATTTATTGAAGACTTCTTAGGGTATAATGTCCCCCTATGATGATTTTAGTATGATCCCTAGGTTTGTTGCTCTAAAGTTAGAAGATCCATTAGTGAAGAGTGTCCATGTTCCTTTGCTTTCTTCTTTTTGGACTTCCTTGCTTTCTAATTCTGATTTAGGTTGTAGATCATCACTGAAATCACCCACAAAGTCTACTAGTGCTTGTGATTTAATTAGTGACATTGGTTCATATTTGACTTCATATATGCTCAGCTTCCCGGGCTAGTTTTTCCTCCTAACTAACATCTATGGTCTCAGGATCCAAGAGACTTTTACTTACATAGTACATGGGATGTTGGTCTCCATTAAATCATTGGCTAAAACAGCAAATACAACATTAGAGGATAATGAGAGGTATATGAGTAGTGGTTCCCCATCTAGTGGTTTCACCAACAAGGGTGTTGAACTTAAATAATGTTTAAGTTCCTTTAAAGCATCTTCATGCTCTTTGGTTCGCTAAAACCTTTTGTTATTCTTCAATATGTCATAGAACAGTTTACACCTCTTTGAGGATCTTGAGATGAACCAATTTAGTGTTGCTACTCTTCATGTTAATATCTAAATATCCTTTTGTCGAGGATAGGGATCTTAAATCGTTGATGGCCTTTATTTTCTATAGACTTGCTTTTATTCCTCTTTTAGTCACCATGTATCCGAGGAACTTGCCTGATCTCATTCCAAAATGGCATTTCGAAGGATTCAGCTTCTTGTTGTATTCGTCTAGTATGTTGAAGGCATCTTCATGATCCATGAGGTGATCTTCAGCTTTCTTTGATTTGGCCACCATGTCATTGATGTAGACTTCCATCGTGTCTCCCAGTCTATCCTTGAAAATTCGGTTAACTAGCCTTTGGTACGTTGCACCTACATTTTTAAGACCAAAAGGCATAGTAGTATAGAAATATATACATGTTGGAGTTATGAACGTTGTATACTCCTGGTCAGATGTTTCCATTTGAATTTGTTGGAACCCTGCTGATGCATCCAAGAATGTTAGTAGTTCTTGTCCAACTGTAGCATCTATTGTTGAATTTATGTGTGGCAGGGGGAGAATCCTTAGAACAAGTCTTATTAAGATCTGTATAATCTATACATACTCGCCATTTGCCATTCTTCTTTTGTACTCCGACCATGATGGACATCCACCTTGTGAACTTCACTTCCTTAATCATCATTGTTTTGAGAAGTTTTTCTACTTATTCTTGGATAATCTGATTTCTCTCATGTGCGAATTTCCTTCTTTTTTAGTGTATTGGTCTGAAAGAAGGATCAATGTTAAGCTTATGAGTTATAATATGTTTGTCTATACCTATTGTATCCTTATTCTTCCAGGCGAATGTTTTGCTTCTATCTTTCAGGAGCATTATTAGTTCTTCCTTGATTTGTTCTAGTATTGAGGATCCTATGAGGACTTTGGCATTAGGATCCTCTAGGTTCAGAGCACTCCCTTTACATCTTGTTCTCTTTTTTATAGCACACCCTGTGCCCCTATTTTAATTATGCTTTTCGCGGTACCGTTGAAGATTTCATTGAGTTCTTATCGCACTCCTTGGATTTGTGTTGATCACCTGTAATTTTTATTGTCCCCCATGGAGTGGGCATCTTAACACACTAATGGTATGTTGAGGGGACAACCTTTGTATCGTAGATCCATGGTCTACCTAGTATAACCTTGTAAGAGAATAATGTATCAGTTACACAAAAGCGTTGCATATATTTTACCCTATATATATATATATATATATATATATATATATATATATATATATATATATATATAAGTAGTTGTATATCGTCAACCGTATGTTTTGTTTTGCCACTGAATCTTTTTTTTTTTTTTGACGATTTTGGCTTCTGGGATGTTCATCCTTTTTAAAGCATCCAGGAGTATAATGTTGACTGAGGATCCTCTTTCGACAATCATAATCCTTCTGATAAAATGGTTAGCGAAGTAAAGGGTGATCATAAGTCCATCATGGCGGGATCTTGGTCGTCTCTCCTATCTGTTTTCTCGAAGGTAATCTCATCCTCATTTCGGATCGATGTATTCTTCTGACTCCTTTCTTCTTTCTCTGTTTTCGAAGTTTTGGTATGTCTTTTTGATGTAGAGTAATAGGTACCACAAAGGTCAGATACTCTAGAGATCAAATTTATTACCTTGGCGTCCGTAGGAGGGGATCCTGGTTTCTTTAGGATCTTACGAGGATCCCAATCCTTTTCTTTGGATCTTTCTTTTCTTCTTCCAAGGATCTCCTTGAGGTATCGGTTGCTAATTAGGTAACTAATCTCCTTTATGAGGGCTATGCAATCTTTTGTAATGTGACTGAAGTCCTCATGGTATGCATACCATTTGGACTTATCTTTCTAGGTGGTGGACTTTTCTCCCTTTCTTGGCCATCTTGCTTTAAGGCCATGATCCTGAATAGAAAATATTAAACCTAAAACATCCACTAGAAAAACAATAGTCAGTGATCTTAGAAAATTCTTCTTCCTCCCCAATATCTTCAAGAGCATTGACCCTGTGATGATCAGGTTTGGAATAAGGTTTGGATGATTATTTTTCCTATTGGGGTTATCATATGGGTTACCCTTTTTTTTGGATTTCCTTGTCTTCTTCGAGCCTTATTACTTCATCCATTATTTTGCGTGGAGTCATTACAAGGTCTTCGTAGAAAGGAGAGACCTTCTATAAGCCCATTTTGAAGGCATTTATGGAAGTTTCCATATTGATGTTGGGGATACTTAGAGCTTCCCTACCAAAACTTTTCACAAAATCCCTAAGGGATTCCTTTGGATCCTGAACCACCCGATAGAGATCATTAGTGATCTTTTTAAATGTTCTACCACAAACAAAATTGGTTGTTAAAAATATTAACTAAATGTGCAAATGAAGTAATAGAGTGAGGAGGAATATTTAGTAGCCATTTCAAGGTGGATCCTATGGCAGTCGAACCAAAGATCTTGCATAAGCAAGGTTCTCTCAAATGTGTGGGAATGGGGATGATCTCCATTCTTTCCTTGTATTGTGCCTCATGTTCTTCATGATCCGTAGTCCCATCATAATGCTTCATGCTAAGGGTAGGAAGCGCTTTGGGACTTCGGTATCAATAATCGCCCGAGCACACTCGAGATCATATAGCTTAACTTCTCAAGCTCCTTGGCCATGACCAGGCTTATTCTTGCATCAAAATCCATGAAGTTAGTATTAAAAGTATTATTATTCATAGAGTTACGAGGATCCTTTGTTATTGCAAGTGACGACACATCACTTTTGGGTAACTATATAAATAACTTCCACAATGCATTAATTGTAAATAAAAAAATGGACACGTATCATTTGATTATTGGTTCCAGCTTATGTTTCCCTAGTTATTTGTTTTCCGTAGAACTCATCTCTCTCTCTCTATATATATATATATATATATATATATATATATATATGTGTGTGTGTGTGTGTGTGTGTGTGTACATATATATATATGTGTGTGTGTGTGTGTGACTTGATCGTAGTCCCAAATTTTCATATATGTGGAGAATGATACATGCTTAAGAAAATTCCAATCAGTTGTTTAATTGGTTGGATATAATTTTGATATAAGTTTGATGTTAAAAATTGATTAATTATAGTATGAAAGTTATCTTCTACATGAATCCTAATTTAGAGCGAACCTGATGCCATACATAAAATTTGTTACCCTTTTATGTTGTTAGTTTTTTGTATAGTTATTCTATATTTATACTCAATTACTTTCGTTGATCTAATTTCTCTCATGTGCGAACTTCCTTCTTTTTTGGTGTATTGGTCTGAAAGAAGGATCAATTTTAAGCTTATGAGTTATAATATGTTTGTCTATACCTGTTGTATCCTCATTCTTCCAGGCGAATGTTTTTCTTCTATCTTTCAGGAGCATTATTAGTTCTTCCTTGATTTGTTCTAGTATTGAGGATCCTATGAGGACTTTGGCTTTAGGATCCTCTAGGTTCAGGGGCACTTCCTTTACATCTTGTTCTCTTTTTTCTAGCACACCCTGTGCCCTATTTTAATTATGCTTTTCGTGGTACCGTTGAAGATTTCATTGAGTTCGTGTCGTACTCCTTGGATTCATGTTGATCACCTGTGATTTTTATTGTCCCCCCATGGAATGGGCATTTTAACACACTGATGGTATGTTGAGGGGACAACCATCGTATCGTAGATCCATGGTCTACCTAGTATAACATTATAAGAGAATAATGTATCAATTACACAAAAGCGTTGCATAGATTTTACCCCCCTCTATGTATATAAGTAGCTTTATATCGCCGACCGTATGTTTTGTTTTGCCGTTAAATCTTATTAGCACTGAGGATCTTCTGACTATTTTGGCTTCTAGGATTATCATCCTTTTTAAAGTATTCAGGAGTATAATGTTGACTAGGGATCCTCTTTCGTCAATCATTATCCTTCTGATAAAATGTCACACCACAAAACCGGAACGACGGAAACGTTCGGGGGTGGAGGACGTCATGTTTTTGTATCACAAGACATGTATCATAGTAATCAAGTAATAAACAACCATTTGATTACAAAGAAAGTGTTTACAAAATATGTGTTTATTATAACATAGACTATAAAGTAAATAACAAAAAAAGACATGAAGCTATACTGCTCCATGTTCTGAATACTAGTGTGCGTACGTGTCTACTGGTCTCCTGAGAATACAAGTTATTTTGTAAGAGTAGATCATCATTTAAGATAGTGAGTTCATAAGATATTAGTGATGTTAGTAAGTTGTAAGTTCTTTTTAGAAAAGTTCGTCTATTCCACCAAAATATCCTACATTTCCTGCTTTGATGAAAGCTAAGTAAAAATGACTCTACAATACTTTCTATGAGTACTAAATAGATACGAGTTATATAAAACCCAGAGTAAACAAACAATCGATTGTGTGTATCTGCCCTAACCCACAACCAAACAAGGAACAGGAAATGAGGTGGAAGGCGCACATCCCATTGTTTGTTAGATCGTCGTTTTATATAACCCTTGCGCATTCACTTGGTACTTACGGAGTTAATTGTAATAATTCCTTTATATTTGATGAAAAGACTCTTTAAGAAAACCCTTAATTCTTTTAGTAAAAATGGTATCCATAGTGGTTCCTTCTATAATCACTTAGTTTATACTAACTATATAATCTAACATCGAATAGATACTTAATTGTGTGAATCTGCCCTAAGTCCACAAGCAAACAAGGAATAGGAAGTGAGGCAGAAAGCACCCATCCAACTACCTATCCCATATTAATTATAAATAGCCTTGATGTATAAACTAAGGTATTATAGAATTAACCACCTAAGGTCCTTTAAGTTGTCTTGGTTTAATAAAATGGATTAAACACATTACTGGTAAGTTTCTAGTTTTGAATACCAAAATGTTCTATTTGAAAAGTATGTTTTGTACTAGAAAACTGTGCATTGAATTAGTAGTCCTAGGACCTGACCCATACCTTGTACTCCTTATGATTACTTATTTTATTCGGAATATATATAGATAAGATCAAATAAATAGTAGGCTGGGTGAATTTGCTCTAAGCCCACAACCAAACAAGGAACAAGAAATGTAGCGGAAAGCACACATCCTACTACCTGTCGGATCTGGTTAATATATAACCCTGATGTATAAACTAAGGAATCATAAAGTTAGCATTATAGACCCCTTTCTACTAAATGTACTAGACTTCACTGTTCTGATTGTCGTTTGAAAAGATGTAAGTTTTCCCTAGTTTATAATTATCTTAACTTGAAAATAGTTTGCATTAACTTTCAAGTGGAACTGTCACAATATGAAAGTAATGGGAAAATGTAAGTGCACAGTTGCCTTTTAAATTGACATACTGACGTATTGATTACCTTAAAACATGTTTGTTTTATTAAGGTCATAATGTGATGGATAGTACCCATACTATACGCTCTCCCTGCAAGATATTTTGTGGACCAAACGCGACTTCCGCAAACAAATTGCTAGGCCGTGTAAATTCACATTAACGTTATATGATCATGTATACCCAATTTATTATCACCTTTTAGTTAGAAAAATGAGTTAGTGATTATTGGTATAATTAGATCCTGTATTGTTCTCCTATTATAGCATTTAGTATGTTATTTTTGTTATAGTATCTTAGTATGTTCCTTCTGTTATCGTGTATTGTATCTACCTCTTTTTTTCTATTTACAGTATGTTCTAGCATCTAGTATGAACTGAACCTCTAAACTATACCCTTTATAGTTAACTAGTATTTAACTCGAACTGTTATTGAAAAGACTCATTTTACTACTAAGTTATGCTTGTATTTTAAAAACGGAGTTTTGTTAAACTATAAAGTAACATAACTCTAAAAGAGTTTTTGAAATGTTGTGATCACTTATAAAAGACTTAAGTAGTCATTTGAAAGATGTTTATAACAAAAAATTACACAATTATCATTGTGTTCAACTTATTAAAACGGTTAAAAGATTCATTATAGGGGTATGAACTCACCTTATGTGGGTGATTCAAACGAATATGCGCGTAAGGATGAGAAGTTCCACGAATGAATTCTTGAGCCACAATCGAATCCTAATGACATATAATGGCATATATTGGCATGAATATAGTGTTTAAAGCAACTAACATGCTAGGAAACACCCTTTGGGACTTGGACTAAGTGTTAGAATCACATGTGATTGATCAAATGGGTGTTTATGGCCACCAATTAGTTTTTACGGCCAAGGGGTTTACGACCATAAACTCATGGTAAAAGGTGCATGAAGGGGTGATTGAATGATCGGGAAGCTCGTGGGACTATTTCTCATCAAGAGTGTGAGAAAAACAAACACTTTGGAAGGATTTTGTGATGTTTACGGCCACACTAAGAGTGCATGGCTGTAAACTCTCTAAATGGTGTCATTTGGGTCTTAAATCAAAGGGGTTCAAGAGTTCTCTATGGATAACAAGTGTCTAGAAGTGTTTAAGGCTCAAGTTAAGACCAAAACAAGGGTTTATAGCCATAACCAAGAGTTTACGACCGTAAACTCTTGAAGTTAATGAGATTTATGATGTTTCAAGACTAAGATCTAGTGTTTAACGTGAGTAACTAGATGATAGATGGAATACTCACACTTTTGAGGGCCTTTGAGTAGTTTACGGCCACCAAGAACAAGTGTGTGTTCTAGGTGAAAGTTGAAGATCTAGACATAAGCTGATTTCCATGGATGGAATCAAAGGGTGAGTCATGAGTAAGAAGGATAATCAACAACTAGAGGGAAGAATCACTTACATTTGGAAGATTGGGAATGAAAATCTCGATGATACTTGAGAGAGAATGGAGGATCTTGACTTGAAAGTGGAAGGAATGAAGAAAATGAAGGAAATGAGACTTAAGAGGGGATTTTACGGCCAACCATGAGTTTACGGCCGTAAAATCATGTGTTGTGGCCGTGAACTCCTTTTGGTGTGTTTAAGGCTTGAATGTTGTACAGTGACTCTGGCAGGTACTTCCTAACACTCATTCCTTGAATGTACTAGGCTTAGAGCACTCAAACAGACTCTAAACAGTGCTAAAAGATATCAGGAGTGAGGGTGACTTAAGGTTGATTGTACTGACTTTAGACGACAAAAATTTTCGGGTTGTCACATCATCCCCCTGTTAAAGGGAATTTCATCCCAAAATTAGCTTTCTTACAGTACTACTCTTCGTATGGCTAGTCGGATACTCACTCGTATTTTAAATATTTATTAATTTTAGTTTTTTAATTTTTTTTATTCGTATTTTGTATACTGTACTTATTTTGGTTATATATATATATAAAACCAAAAATAAGTACAGTATATAAAAAATGAAAAAAAAAATTAAAACCCCAAAATAAAAAAATATTTAAAATACGAATAATAAAGTTAAAAAATCATATGGTGTAATGTTTTGCAAAGTACTTGAAACAAATTTGGACTTTAAATCCAATTTATGACTTAATTAGGAAGAAATATATAACAAGTTAACCATAAAACTATCTAAATGGGCTATAGCCATAATTTGGCATAAAAATTGTAGTGGTAGCCAACCAAAAATAATGTTAGAGATATTGCCAACTACCTGTGTAAAATTTGATACTTTTATGATATTATTAGTTTTTTTTTTTTTTTTTTTTTTTTTTTTTTTTTTTTCTAATCAATATATCATATATATTACATATTTTGCATTTCACATATATCACATATTTTGTATTTTAGCTATTTAAAAATTTAATTTCAAACTTACATGCAATATATCCAGTTTAATATAACAAGCATTTACACCTCTTGTCATATTTAGATTTCGTTAATAAGATTTTGAGAAATTAAGTCATTAACTATTTGAGTAACTTTAAAATTTAATTGTCATCAATAATGTACCTTTTGTCATTACCCAAAAAAGTTATTGCAAATCTTTTAACGACTAATGAATTTGTTTTCTGCAATAATTAAGGTCTCATCAATAATATTAATATTTAACTTTATATGTGGTACATTTATTTACTTTTCATTGGCGAAATATAAGAGTTTTATTATTCGTACCATATTAATGATCTCGTAGAAACTTTCAACAAGTGAGAACCTTTAGAGCCTTTACTAACAAGCATGAGAATGACAAATTAATGAAAATAGTTGATTTATATTGCATAACTTTTGATCCGTTGGAATTTTGATAGCCCATTTTATATCGTTTGAAAGTTCTTAACGGCCAAAGGGGTTTGCTTAGTGGTTGTTCTTAAATTTCGACCTTTAGCACGTCAAGTTTTAGTTTCCCCCAGGTTTGGCTTATGTTGATGTATTGTTTGTTTTTTTCACATTTATTTAGAATCATAATTAGTGGAAATTAATAGCAATTGTAGAATTTTGAAGTTGGTAATATCTATCAAATTTGGTTTATCCTATATAGAGGCGTTTTATAATCTTTTTCATCATCTTGAAAGTTGATAAACCTTTCCCTTTGGGTTTATTTAACATTTCCCCATTAGTGCTTTCGTTCAACATATTTTGGTACCATAAAATGTTTGCATCCTGATGCGAATAATGTTAAAATGTGCTCCACAATCTACCGTAAATGTGAGGGTCACACGATTGCGTATCTCTAACATGTATTTGATAATAACACTACACAACGTCCAAAATTACATCTTGAGATTGTAGATGGTCATAATAACCAAGAAAATCCTAAGTATGACAATCATGGTGGAGTTAATGGTAAAGAAAGTGATAGGCCCCTACCATTAACTAGTAGTTAGTCCACGCTCATAATTTTTATAATGATGACGAGGTTGAGCCAACGAAAGATCGACATGGTAGTGAATATCTCTCTTTCAGTTTTAGTTTCTTGTTTAGTCTTTCTTTTTATGCTGTACTATTGCATACCACTAATTGTGTCTGCTTATTTTTCTTGCGTTTATCAATATATATTTTATTGGCCGGTTCCAAAAAAAAGTTAGACAAAATGATTATGGACTTGCTAACATATCAAGGCTATGAAAGTGAGGTTGTTTTAACTATGATAGAGTCTCATCATCAGTATTTTACATAAACCAAGGATTCGGCTCAACATTTCTTAATCGTCAGGGGAGAGAAGACAATAAGATGAATGATGTCGTAAAAGGTAAAAAACAATTTTGCAAGAGTTTAAGAATGTGGTGGAAGAAGACACCATGTAACACCAAATTGATTTGGTACCTAATGTTAGTCTACCAAAATTACTCTATTATTGAATAGCCTTACGAAGTTAGACATTTTTTTAAGTAAGTATGGAAAAAAATGTTAAGTAAGGGGGTTATTCTAAAAAATATATTTTTCCCATAACTTGTCTGTATGAATTACTAGACCATCTCTCCAAACAGAAAATATTATCCAACATAGATAGATGAAGGAGGCATCATCAAATTACGGATCAATTTTGGTGGTGAATAGAAGATAATATTCGATAAAAAGAATGAGTTTGTATGAAAGTTTAGTAATTCTGACTGTGTCGTGTTTAATGCATTTAGCACTTTCTTTTGTTTGATTACCAAAGTGTCATGCCCTTTTGTGGGAATGTTTATGGTTGTTTATCATAATAACATTCTAATCTTCATCATAAAAAGAAGCACCACTTATAGTTATGAATCATATTTGGTACATTACAAAAAAAATAAATAAATAAAAAAAATAAAAAATAAAAAAAATAAAGATTGTATACTAACATAAATAAGTGTAACACTCGTTTTCCAGATTGAATCTGTATAGGGCATAAAGGACACAAATGCATGGTTTTTAGAAAAAAAAAAAAAACATGTGTCACGACGTGACTATAGGGAGGTTACGAAGTGACGATCCAATATGAGAACGAATATCCGGAAGATTGTCACGAAGTGACAAAAGTTTGGTCATGATGTGGCAATAGTGTGGTCACGATGCGATAATAGCTATTCAGGCCCGAACCCATAAATTTAGGGTCTCTCTTATATTTAAGCATCTTATCCCAAGGATTAAGGTACCCTTTTCAGCCTCCTACGCTCTATCATGAAACCGTAACCTCCTTTTGAGAATTTTGGATTATTTTGGTGCTTTTAGGACACTTTAAAGGAGAAGAAGAATGTTTTGGAGCAAAGATCAAGCAAACAACTCTACTCCACCCTTGGAATAATTCGTTGGGCCATTTGTAAGAGTTAAAACTTTCACCTTTATGATTCATCCCTTATAGATCTAGCTTTGTTTGTATGTTGTACTCCATTATAGGAGTTTGTATGCTAGAATGAGATAGAGTTAGCAACTTTATGGCTCATCAAGGTCCCTTGAGCCTTACATCTTTCAGATTTACAATGTAGCTGAGTTTTGGGAGCTTTGCAAGAGTTTTAGGTCATATTCTTGCCTTTTGACCTAGTTTGGATAAAGGACATTCATGGGTCATGCATGTCTATAAAGTTGACATTTTTATTAGCCTTTAAAGCCCTGAGAAGCTTTATGAGAAGTTGAAGTTAAAGGCTTAATGGATTAAGGACTCAATCTATAAGGATGTTTCTCTAGTTGGTGGTCATGACGTGACATGGAAAATGCTACGACGTGATGATGATGGATTACTCGATTAGTTTCTCAAGATTTTTTCACGGCGTGAATAAGAAGGGTCCACGTTAAGGTAACAACAACTTGAGTTGTCTGTGGCTGAGTTGGAACGTAGCCGAGTTTGGAATCGAACTGAGTGTGTTCTTATGACGTAACCAAGGGTTAGTCATAACGTGAGGGTCATGTGTTGGTAATGTTGAATGTCGAATTTAACCTTGACCTTGACCATTGACTTTTGGCATAGGTTAACGTTTGGTCAATTTCTAGTTTTAAAAGGTAGACTAAGGGTTTACCTTGTGTGGTTGTATTAGGAGGTGTTTAGCACCCGCACATTGGCTGTGAGAGTTGTTAGTCGTTGATTTCGCCAGCAAGGTAAGTCTTCTTACTATATTGTATAAGATGCTAGTTGTCTTTGTGAATCTTGTATTAGTATGCTGGGTTGGGCCCAATTGAATGTTAGGTTGGGCATGATTGTAAGTTGGGTTGGGCATGTTTATATGTTTGGTTGGCCATCTTTGTATGTTAGGTTGGGCTCGATTGTATGTTGGGTTGGGCCAGTATATATGATAGGTGGGGCTCGTATGTGTGATAGGTAGGGCCTGATATGAGGGTGAGGCTTAATATATGGGTGGGGCCCAATATGTATAGTAAGTGGTATTTTGGGGAACTCACAAAGATTTATGCTTATGGTTTTGTGGTTTAAACTTTTTCTGGTACCTCCAGTTCCAAAGGGAAGAGATCGACTTGACTGCACAGAATCCCCCAATGACTCATCCGTACTGATTGCTATTATTTTACTCTAATTTTTAAAATATATTTTACTCAGATTGGTCTTGGAACAAATGATTGTATGAAATTGATGGTTTAAAAATGAATTTTTTCGGTATTTATGGTATGTTACAAGTTGGTATCAGACCCTTAGTTCGAGGGATTCGAGCACAGTCTCGGGTGTGTCTAAACTCAAAATGAGGAATTGATAATATTTTTGAAAGAAAATAAAATTTATAAAATATTTTTACAAAGAAAGGAGTGTAATGCGTGCAATTAGTTGAGTTCAAGTAAATGATTCCTAGAATACTCGTACATGTTGATATGTTATATGTGTTATGTAATGTTTTTGCATGTTAAAAGTTAGCATAAGGATATGCACAGAGTTGCATGACAAAATGCTTATTAGGAGGGATTCCTATTAGGAAAGATTCCTTTTTATGGATGCTACTTATAGGGTTTTTCTGCTCTAATTCTGTTTGCTTTGTGATTTGTAGGACTCATATTGATGTGATTTAACTATTATATGAATATGTTAAGTTACATGTTGTAAAAGTTAAACAATTTTAGAATGATTAAGTTGGTTCTATTGTCCAGTTCTTATTTGAGTCCAACCATTCTAGGGTTGGGTCTTTTGGTCGAATGATTATTTAAGTATGACAAAACTTCATAAATGGTCCATGTGCTATCTAAAAATCTAATTTTTAATTTCTAAGTTAATTAAACCGAATAGATGGTCCATGTGGTTTCAAAACTTTTGATGTTTGGTCCTTATTGCTCACTCCACCATATTTTGATTGTTAAGTGAAGGGAATTTTCGTTATTTCACTACCTCGGGGAACATTTATGAAGTTTTGTCTTATATATATATATATATATATATATATATATATATATATATAATAAAGGGATCCACCCCTCTCTCTCTGTCTTTCTCTCTCTTTCTCTCTCTCTCTCTCTCTCTCTCTCTCTCTCTCTCTCTCTCTCCCTCTCAAAAGTCAAAGAAAAAACCCACCCCATTTTCTTCTTCCCGAACACACTTTGTTCCCTCCCATTTTCCCTCTTTACGCCGTCGAACCTCACCACCACCGATGTAACACCCATTCCTCAACGTATAATTTAAATTATTTTGTTAATAATTGTTTTGGATTAACACATGGGCAATGGAGTCATTTGGAGTGGGTTTAGGAAGTGTGAAGCCCATAAGCCGTATGTATGGCGTAACCAGCGTACGTGGGGCGTAATGGCCATTGGATTCGAGGGAAGCGGGTGCGTACACCCAATGTACCAAGAGGTACGCCCAACGTACGCGGGCAAATACTAAACCCAAATTTTAGGGTTAAGGACCTATAAATACATCATTATAGCCTCCCTTTTGTCCTCCTCACCTATCTATCACCTCCAAAGAAATCCTAACTCGTTCATACTCTTCCTTGTGTGTGTGTGTTTGACATTGTTGAGCTTATTTTGGCAAAGAAGGACTTGGAAGAAGAAAGGAAAGGTTGGAGAAGAAGTCCTTGAGTTCCTTGAGCTCAGGGATCTGGATTAATCTCATCATTTGGCATTAAGAGGAGGTATAAAGCTTCTAATTTTCCTCCTCAAATTCTAGATCTAGGGTTTTGGAAGATTTGGACCTTTTTAGGTCCAAAGATTGGAGTGTGATCATGTAACTTCAATTTTGAGCTTATGATTGCTACCCTTTAAGCTCAATGAGTCCCTTTAGTAGTAAAGTTGCAAGCTTTGAGGCTTTTGTTAAGCCATGCAAGAGATCTAGCCTTTTCTTTGGAAGTTCATTGTCATTTTTAGTGTTGGGCTCATTTGATGGATTGCAAGCCAACAAGTGACCAACTCTATAGGCTAGGATGAGGTATTGGGCCCAGATATGTAGTTTGGACATAGTGTCTTAATGGATTAAGTCGTTTTGGAAGATATGGCTTAACAGGAGAGTACGATGGGCGTAGATGTCAGTACGTGCAGCGTACAAGCCATTCAGGCAGTACGCGCAACATACAGATGGGTACGCTCAGTGTACGCCCAGTCAGTGGGTTTTAAGTTATTGGACCTTGGTTTGGGCCTAACTTTGGCCATAGCAGTATTTGGGCCGTATTGGGCCTTCAGAAGCTAGTTAAGGGCCCAAAATTTAGATTGGGCTCGGAAGGAAATCCCATTTTAAGAGTTGGGCCCAATTTAGAAAATTGGGCAATTTGAGGACTTAATGGGCCCTAGTGAGGACTAGAAAGGAGTGGGCCTAGGTCATGGAGCAAATTAGATCAAAGGGGTAAAATAGTCATTTTACCTATTGAAGAGCCATCAGTTTTTGACTAGATGTTTAGTTGGTCATTATAGATGGGGAGTAGTTGGTGTTGGATAAGGTGTCTAAGTCCATAACTTATTTGGTATATACTTGACCCGACCGGCATGGTCCATTTGGGTTGCATCTCATCCAAACTATTATGGATAATTTTATGAGAGTTATACACATATGTTTATTAATATATTATGAGTTATAATATATTAATATGAAGTTACGTTATTTAATTAGTTTTAGTCTTAAATTAATCATGGATTAATTTAGAGATTAAAAGGAATACTAATTAAATTATGGGCTATTTGTTTTATATAGTGTGGGCTAATACTCATTTGTTAATGGGCTAGGCTTATGTGGAAGTCCATGGATGATCCATGGAGCTTTTAACCCATGGATCCTTGGAAAAGGAAAAGACATGGGTTATTAGGGTTTCACCCTAACCATGCATACTATATTAGCATGCTTATGGAGCATGAAATGAGGCCTAAGAGAAAGCTAGTGATCTAGTGTGTGTGTGCATGTGTGTGGCCGATTTATACAAGGTGTATATACTCTCTCAAAGTTTTCCAAGAGTTTGTGGTGTTTGTGATTCCATTTGAGGCATTCACACTATTGGTGCTTGGCCCTCAAACTCCTAAGAACCCAACACACCAAAAGGTATGTAATCTCTTCTAACTCTTTTATGTTGAAATGTTCCCCATGCCATGTTAGATAGGTTATAAACCTTGGAAAATTATTATTTTGCATGTATTTAGACAAACATAGATCCAAGGTTTATTAGGGTTGCATGCACACTTAGGAAGTGTTAGATTGCTCAAAACCCAACAGTGGTATCAGAGCCTAGGCTTGCTTGTTTGATACTTGATGCAAAATAGTGAAAAAAATCGAAATCGTTGCTGTCTGCATGCTAGACTCGCCGAGTCCATTGGGGGGACTCGCCGAGTCCAAGGCAAACTTCAACCTACTCGACGAGTCCGTTCGTGCACTCGGCGAGTAGGATCGAAAGAATGCAGAATCTCGACTTTTGCTGCTGGAAATGGACTAGAAACGTTACCCTAAATTGTTTTGGTGTTGTAAAACTTATTTAGTTGGTGTAATGGTTGTTCTAATCCATTTACAATAGCATATATCAAAATTCCATGATTTTATGTGTTCATATATTTCTTGAATTTTGATGATCATGTTCATGTTCTTATGAATTTAGAAAATGATAGGAATTATTTGCTGAATTGTTTAGGATTAATTCTTTATCATTTATGTGTTTTAATGGAGTCCATAATTTATCCTCAAGTTATGGATTACCAAAGGTCACTTTCATTTAACACACACTTAAAACACATAAGTTACATGAAAATGAAGAGTCTTCATTTTTATGAACCTTTAATTCATAAGTTATGAAATGAAGAGTTTTGCAAAGTTACAAAACTTGCCCTCAAGTTTTGGAATTTGTAAAGTTTCACACACTTTAATAAACTTTAATTCCAAACCTTAGAGTTTTAATAGTTAAAATTCAACCCTTATACTATTTATAACATTAATGGTTAATTATTATATATATGTATAAGAATAAGTCGTTTTACCGTTAGTAGGCCTCATTCACGAAGCCGGTCTATAAGGTGGGTATAAGGTTGTTGCCTATAAAATGGCGACTTAATGGGTGTATACTCTCACCCACCGCTTGCTTGATCGGTGGAGGGTCGTTAGCCGAACGGGTAGGACAATAACTTTAAATTCTCCCTTCATTAAAAGTATTAATGATAAATACTAAGGTAACTAAAATCTTAATAATTCCCAATCTTAGTTACTTTAGGAAAAATGTGAATTTGGTGCTAGCCCATGGAATTCACACTTTGTACCTTACCAAGTCGTTGGTGGAGCGTGTGTGGTTAACCGGCACACTAACTTGGACTAGTAAGGACCACGAAGGGTGACTTAATGTTTTTCATAGATCAATGGAGCGTGTGTGGTTAACCGGCACATTGATTAGGTGATAATATTAAGGGTACCAAGTGAATTGGTATGGTTATTCACACCTTGTTTTGTGATCCTCGGCATCCCAGTCACAAAATTTGAGAGGGCACACTCGAGATTGAAACATGCCATTGAAAAGTTCAATGAATCTCAAAAGATCTAGGAATTTCAAATCCAATTAAAACCTAATAAATTATTTCGTTTTTCATGGTGGAAATTGGTGAATCGTCATTCGCCTACCTTCAAATATTTTATAGCTTGGATTACGGCATCCCTCTTCTAAGTTATAAAATATTGTGTTGGGTCCTAGCCTTAATATTTCATATTGGGTGTCATATTAAGGACTTTAAATCAACTATCTTGAATATCTCCCAAAACATGTCTGGTTTAGACATTTATGATCTTCCCAAATCTCTTGAAGATGATGTTCCTCAACATCATGCTTCACTTCCTTTATCTCCTCCAATTATTCTCCCTCACCCACAAGTTGTTGAAAAGTTTAAAGTCACTCAAGCCCTATTGGCAAGTTAAGGTCTTGGTGTGGTCACATCTTGGAGATGTAGTCACATATTGACAAGACGGGAGAGTTGGGTGTCAGAGTCTCGTGAAAGTTGGATGTTCAATCACTTTCTTAGTAACATAGCGGGTCACTTTAGGACTACTATGAGACAGACTATGACACGAGCCTTAATGATCTTATCTATTTGCTTTGTGCTGTGGAATCAGCAATGATTTGGAACACTAGTAAAGCAAATTTTGTTAGAAGATCAACTTCCCAAACCTTAAATGGACATTGGCAATGGTAACATTGGATATCTAGAAAAGCATTTCTCTTCCCAATGGAAAGGGATCGGCCATAGTCAACTCGGTTGACCAAATGGTAAAGAGAAAGGCTAAGTCTGAGATAGTCTCATGTGCCATTATCAAAGGGTCCATATGTTTATATTGCCAAAGAAAGGGGCATTGGTTGCGAAGCTGCCCTATTCACCTGAAAGGTCATAAGGTTGATCAAGTCAAGAGGTTTGACTCTACTTCGGGTAAAATACACTGTATAACTCTATTAAGTTTCTATTATGAGATTCTTGATACATGATGTGACTGGGTCACATGGTGATGTTTTAAGAATCAAAAGAAAAGATAGAAAGCTTAAAGAAGTATATGCTGATTTTGATTGCGAAGATGGGTTTCGATCGCATGGTTCGGTAATCAGAATTTTGAGCTGTTGCTTAAGAATTATAATATATTGCTTGTAAATAGATAACAACAAGGTTTTCATGTGGATTGTAAGGATAAGTTTTTCCGCAAAGATTTAAAAAAAAAGAAAAAAAAAGAGGTTTTAATTTTATTTATTTTAAAAATATCCTTACAATGGCATCGGTGGAAAATTGTTGCTTATATGTTTCCAGTAATAGCAATTTTGGAAAGTGGATTTGATTTTTCATTTGTGGTAGTGTCTGAATTTACCAAATGAAGAAAGTTTTTTTTCATCACCCAAGTTTCAATTGGACAGAAACTTGGAATCATACAAGTTGTATTGTATGATGAATGAGAATTTTCATCTTTAAAAAATTAAGACTAATTCTTTGATCACATGTATATGTGAGTCAATTGAAGGACTAAGGAATTAGGTACACTGGGTGTGCGCTGGTCAAGGTCCACCACAAAGATTGATTTGTCATGATTTACTAAAGATTAGTAAATATGATTATACTTATAAGGTTAAGTATAATTTTGTAACATTGGAAAGGATACAATGTATGACAAAACGAATAAGAAGAATCAAATTAGGCAGAAAGATAAAAGTTTCTCAAATCTGAAAAGATGGGAGAGTACTTTAGTATCAGCTTTGTGATCATCTTAATGATTAAGAAACCATATCAAAATTTGTTCTCTAAGAAAGTCTTAGTGCATTCTTATGACTAAGAAGAAGGGATCTTGAAATTGTTGAAATGGTTAAATCAAGAAGATGAATCATACTTCGTTCCAATACAAGTCTTAGAGTCACACTCCAAGATTGTAACATTGAGTGACATGTCATAAAGTAAGGTATAAAACACTTATCAAATGTAAGAGTAAAATGTTTTCTACTCTTGTACATTTGAGATTGGTAAGTTGTGATGTCTTGGATGAGACAAAGACCAACTAAGACCAATTGTGTGAAGTGTTAGTCTTGATAAGAATCCGCACTATCCCTTGAATATTTGTTTTGTCAAGGAATGGTTCTTGACTAGAAAAACTTATATGTCAAGGGGACAGTGGGAGCCTTAAAGATCCTGAAAGAGTTTTAAGATTTAATCAAGAGTGAAACCTGTAATTTATCACTAGCACACGACTTAAGGTTTGCAACCTATCGTGTTGACATAATTCTTATTTCTGTACCTACTTCAAATAAGTTGAATTTGCATGTGAGTTATCAGAGTTCAACTTGGAAGCATTGGTGGGCCTTGTGCTACCAAGGTGACAAGAAACTAAGATTGAATAAGTTTAATCCATGTAGGGCTGAATTTGTCACTAACCTTATCTTGTGATTATGGTTTTGACAAATTCGCATGGATAGGAACTCATACACTATAAAATCTAAGTGTCATAAGGTTTCTCTCCGATTCATGAAAATGATGGTGAGGAAACGCTTTCACTAAATAGATTTTAAGTAGATATCAATTGTGTCATTTGCATTTTCAAAAGTCATTAGTGGAGCGCGTGTGGTTAACCGGCACACTAACATGGACTTGTGAGAAATGGCAAATGCCTAAGCAATTGAGACTATGATTACGGCATCCCTTTTCATAGTTCTGAAAATTGTTTAGACACACATGTGATTTATCTAAGAAAGGATGTATGAATCTAAATTTCAGAAGTCCAACAGATTTCTGGAAATGTGTCAGAGCTAGTGGGAGCATAAGTGTTATGCTGATAATCATCATGTTAGTGGGAGCATGATTATTATGATTAGTATTGCAAGCTAGCAATGTTAATTATAGAAAACAAAGTTTCAATCCGTGAAGTTGCAGTGGTTGAAAAGTTGTTTTGCTATAATTAAGGGAGAGGAACTTATACTTCATGTCAATTCTAAAGCTTAGATTGAGATTTTAATCATCTTTAGTCAAGAATATATATGAATTTTATGTCTGAATGGTTCGACTTAAGGAAATTCTATATATATTGCGTTTTCAAAATTCGATTATGATTACGGCATCCCTCTTCATAGTTAAATTTTGAAAACATGGCAAATGAAAAATATTGTAGCAAAAGACTGGTCTAGTATCATGTCTTTATGTCAAACATCATGAATCGTGTCCCATATGCTTCGGATATAGGATCGATTTCACGTGCTATAATATTCATCCTTTCTAAATTTTCCAAATGCTTAAGGCATATAGAAGGGAAAAGTCTAGAACTGGATATGACTAAAGTGATTAAGCAATTGTCGAGGACAATCTGAGGTTTGCCAAAGATTGGTTGCTCAGGAACATTTGGAAGTCTAGTGTTAATTTTGGTAGGACCATATTGACATTTTCTGAAAAGAGGTAACTCTTGTTCGGAAGTGATAGTCAAATGGGACTATGGAAATGTCTCCATAGGTGGAAGTTATTAAATCTATGTAAGATTAGGAAACTTAATGCAAGAAGGATGTTCCCAAGGAGCTGATCTCCTTTGGAATGCTCTGTAATGGTTGTTGTCAAGTCTTTCTGACTTCGTGCATAATCATTACAAGAGGATCAATGCATATAAGTTTAGAATCTAACAGATTTCAGTAAATGACATGAATTTGGAATTCTTGCATTTACAATAAGGATTTGGGATTGTGAAGTTAGTATCATTGGAATCATGTTCAATTGATCAACATCACAATGTAAGGATCATAGACAAACATAGTGTGCATACTTGAGGTATGGCATAACTATTGTTTAGAAAAACAAAGTGTACATGCTAGGAGCATGAGACGACTGTTGTTTTTATTCAAGTCTTAAGTTGATTATTTGAAACATTGAATAATGTGTAATCAATATGGTGATAAATAAAAGGTGGTTTTATTTATATTCAAAAGGGTTCTGAGACCATATTAGATTTGATTATTATTGTGTTTCACTTTGCATGTTTTGACTTCCAAAATAGCTAGGTTATTTTTTTTTCGAATGACTAAGTTATTTAAACACTCCACAGTCGTTCATATGTTGGAAGTAGGTATGAATCAAGACTGTCATGAATCGGGTTTGTAGATGGCTAAATGAGTTTAGTCATGGCAATGGTTGCTACAACATTCATGAGTGCTCATAAGTTATGAGTATTGGAATAAACCCACGCTCACTTGTATCACTTCATGGAATTTATCTCGAGTGATCGTGAGACGGTAATATCATATAAATCTTCAAACCTAGAGATATGAGTTGTTACCTATGAGTTGGTTGTGCATTGATTGCACGTAAACGCATCAGTAACTTGATGTTATAAAACGTGCCTTTGTGTACAATTCAACAAGTAGTAGAACAAGCATATGAGTCGAAGTTTATCTGTTCCTTCTAGAAATAGAAGCGATATCTGGGCCCCTCGATGATTTTGTTGTGACCTATGTACCGGCCGGTCAGAACTGAATTGATGTGTTCGATTAAGTTCTTTGTCAAACAAATCGAAAATCGGGAAACAAACTGCTGGACAATAAGTGCGACGTTGTTCCATGTATTTGTCTGGCTGATATCATGAGAACAGAGGATTATGTGATCACTTATCTAAAATGGCGCTTCATAGTTCGACAGAGTCTTCATTGTTCGAGGGAGTTTTCGAGAGCTACGATTGTTGGTTGGTTCCTGAAGTTATAGGCAAATATAGTTATTAGACTTATCCAAGTGGGAGTCTGTTGGATAAGGTGTCTAAGTCCATAACTTATTTGGTATATACTTGACCCGACCGGCATGGTCCATTTGGGTTGCATCTCATCCAAACTATTATGGATAATTTTATGAGAGTTATACACATATGTTTATTAATATATTATGAGTTATAATATATTAATATGAAGTTACGTTATTTAATTAGTTTTAGTCTTAAATTAATCATGGATTAATTTAGAGATTAAAAGGAATACTAATTAAATTATGGGCTATTTGTTTTATATAGTGTGGGCTAATACTCATTTGTTAATGGGCTAGGCTTATGTGGAAGTCCATGGATGATCCATGGAGCTTTTAACCCATGGATCCTTGGAAAAGGAAAAGACATGGATTATTAGGGTTTCACCCTAACCATGCATACTATATAAGCATGCTTATGGAGCATGAAATGAGGCCTAAGAGAAAGCTAGTGATCTAGTGTGTGTGTGCATGTGTGTGGCCGATTTATACAAGGTGTATATACTCTCTCAAAGTTTTCCAAGAGTTTGTGGTGTTTGTGATTCCATTTGAGGCATTCACACTATTGGTGCTTGGCCCTCAAACTCCTAAGAACCCAACACACCAAAAGGTATGTAATCTCTTCTAACTCTTTTATGTTGAAATGTTCCCCATGCCATGTTAGATAGGTTATAAACCTTGGAAAATTATTATTTTGCATGTATTTAGACAAACATAGATCCAAGGTTTATTAGGGTTGCATGCACACTTAGGAAGTGTTAGATTGCTCAAAACCCAACAGTTGGAGCAGTCGACGGTGTCACCTTTGCCCGAGTTTTCAGCATCCAACTTGAGAGGTGAGCTTTCCTCTAGTAGGAACGGGTCTAAGGCACCAATGTCGGCCCATTTAACTAGTAGAGAATGTTGGGGTGAGACCGATTCTGGGTTTAGCCCGATACACTTTATATGTTTCTGGACTTCGGTCTGATGTCGGTGACGTCCCGAGAAGTAGCTATGTATGCTTGATGTCTTTGTGATTCAGGCATGTTTATGTGTTATATGTTTCGGACTCCGTTCCGATGCCGGGAAAGACCGATGCAATATATGTGTGATTATGTTATATGTTATGTGTTACGGGGTAAGCCCCATGTATGCTAGTTATGTGTTATATGTTGTTTTTCCGGACTACAGTCCGATGTCGGGGCAATCCCGATGCAAATTATGTGATTATGTTATGTTTTTATTATATATGTTATGTTGTGTATGTATCAGGGTGAGCCTGATGTCTAGCAAGCCCAATGTCGGGGTGAGCCCGATGCCCGATACGGTAGGATGTCGGGGTGAGCTCGATGTCGGATAGTAGTCCGATGTCGGGTTAGCCGATGTCGGGATTCGTCCTGATGCAGTTGGGAGCAGTCCCAAAGTTATGTATTTGTTATATGTGCTTTGTATGGTATGTGGTAGTTTGATGGAGCTTACTAAGCTTCGTGCTTACAGTTTCAGTTTTGGTTTCAGGTACTTCAGCTAGCAAAGGGAAGCGATCGAGTTAATGGCATGGCACACACCACAACTTTTATTAGACTTAGACGTTATTCTAATATTCTATATGAGACAGTTATATGTTGAGAGATTTTATGAGATTTTGAGATACATGTTTGATGATTTTATATTATGATGATAATATTATGGTTATTAAATGATTCTAAAAATGAAATTTTTGGTCACGATTTTTGGGCTGTTTCAAGTTGGTATCAGAGCCTTCGTTTGAGGGATTCGGGCACGCTTTCAGGTTTGTCTGAACTCAAAATAAGGAATTGGTATAGAAATTTTCAAAAGGAAAATCAATTTTTGCAAAACAAAAGAGTTTTAGAAAAAGCTAAAAGAATTTGTTAGAAAGAAAAGTACTTTGAAAAGAGATAAGAGTGTAGTGCATGCAATCAGCCGAGCTCAAGTAAGTACTCCTAAATTACCCATACAAGTTTATGCTTTGTTATGATTATCAGTTTATTTAGAACAACATGGTAGATTACGACTAAGGATCTAGGAAGGATGCCTTATGTGCCTGCTATATGTGTTTCAGCTTTATGAGAACCGCATGCTAGTACAGATTAGTCAGGAGGATAGCCAGAGTAGTATATGTTTGAATATGTGTACTCGATGCTCGAATGTAGCTTGCTTTGTGCTTTTAGGATTCTTAGTTATCTTTTACTAACTAGTAAATGAATATGTTACGTTACATATTGCAAGGATTAAATAATTTCAGAAGGTTAGGTCTAGCTCTATTGCGCAGCTCTTGTCTGAGTCCAACCGTTGTAGGGTAGGATCTCTCATTCGAAGAATTGTCTGGGCTTCGTGATATGTAATAGTATTCACGAGCTAGTTAGGGAAAGATAGCAAGGATTTCTTATGCAGCTAATAGCGGAGATTGGGTTGGTGGTTACCCTAGGGCAAGCCTAGGAAGAGTTAGTATGACACCAGCAATAGTAGTAGAAGGGACTTGGTAGAGTCGAGGCAATTCTTGAGGAAAGTACAGATAGAAGTAGAAGGTAGTATAGGCCCGTACTACTGAAAGAAGAGGATCCATACTCTAATCAAGGAAGGCTGAGGAAAGAATAGGGAAATTGTAGTGGATGTTATCCCTCGAGTTATATTTGGACGTTTGCTATTTTTCGTTTTCATAATGGTGGTTTTATGCCCTAGACCACCAGTCGGCAGTTCAGGTGCCAGAGAGGGATCAGGCTCAGGCTCTGGAGTCGGACAGTTGGATGAGTAGACTAGAGAGTTCATCTCCTCATAGATTACACGTAGCATACTTGAGCAGACTCCTGTTATATTTGGTTCGATCAAGGAGGGTATTCTGGAGCTTATGAATGAGAGATTGAGTGCGTTTCGCACTGAGGTGGAGGCTATGATGGGGCCGCGCACACTTATGTTCAGAGAGTTCATGGCATGTGAAGCTCCTGATTACCAGGGGGCTCGAGACCCCATTGCTAGTAACAGATGGTTGGAAGATGTTACCAACGCATTCCGTACCTGCATGTGACATCCCTAAAATCTCGGCTAGAAAAGACCGATTTTCATTTATGCTTTCAAAATAATTTCAGAGTAAATCCTTTTGATTTGAAAGAGTTGCGGAATTTGTTCCCAAAAACAAAACGTGATAAAACAATGTTTACCAAAGCATTTCATAAAAGAAATGTATTTTCATTATATAATCAAAACTCGGGATGTCATGTTCCGATACAGACCATAAAGCATAAACGATAACATTACAAGTCATTCAACAAATATATACATATACAGACTTATAAACAATACAACTTGTGGGTTCATCCATCTTATGCCCTTGCGCCACTTCCTGTAATACGAATAAAACTGAGTGGGTCAGGCTTGGGATCCTGGTGAGCATATAGGGTTTTCAACACACAATAAATAATTATATTTAATTCCACCAATCAACAATAACCCAATTACCCATTCCCGTTATTCTCACTTTATGTCCCCAAGACAACTAATATAAGGGACCTAGTCTAAGAATATTTAATCAGGGCGACAACACATGCTTCGGGGGTTCCTCAGCAATATAAGTCAAATAAGGCAACCATGAGGGGGATGGAATACAGCGAATGAACAACCAAGTTCATTAACACCTACAGGTTATGAGCCTGCTAGCGTTCCACTGGACTGTCTAGAAAAGTCTGTGGTCGTCATCTAAATTCCGCTAGATGACTGGATCAAAACAACATCGAGGCCTCTTATCTGTTTATTACACACCAACTATCTACCCATGTTCTACCCAACATATTAGTAGATAAAACATACATTTTTATACATAGTTTAAAACCTGTATCTCATTTTCATTCAATACATATTCCACATAACAGATGAAGCACACCCACATAACACGTATTTCATAGAAAGTAAATCAGATCTATGAGAAAGAAGAGAGTGAATATACATTCACGCACATAACAACAAAATTATACACATAACACGTATTTCGTATAAAATACTTCATAATTATGCGTTAGAAGAAAGTAACCACACACTCACTTGATCAGAAGATGATCGGACAGCACTACGGCTTGTAGAAATAGTATTATTCGGCAGATCTGGAAGATGTTCACAAAAACCGGACTCCTCGCGGGCAGAGCTTCGGTTCCGGAATCTTACTTCTCGGGTCTTCCTTCGGGGATCGGGAGTATTACCGGGGCTTCGGGGTACTTCTGGCACGCAAATCGATGCAAAACGGGAGAGAGAAGAGAGAAAAATAGCAAAAGAACCGGCTGCCCTCGCATCCTATTTATAGGAGGCTGGAGCCTCGGAGTACGCGGGGCGTACTGCGTCCGAAATCATCATTGCTTACATATCCGAAGTACTCGAGTGCGAGGCGTGTCATGCTTCGTTGTAGCACCTCCAGGAATCTTAGTACCGAGAGAGCTTCCGTATGATTCTTTCAAGGATGTTGGGCGTACGCTAGTACGCTGGGCGTACTTCGGATCAGATCGGTGACTCCCCTTTGGATAAGACCGGTTTTAATAATTAAATTTAATTATTAATTATTTAATAAACTTCGAAAATTCATATCTTCTTCATACGAACTCCGTTGTCGACGTTCTTTATATCCACACGTAGGTGAGACCACGCTCTACAACTTTCGTTTAGACTCCGTCGGTTAATTTTGACTTTATTTTTATTATTTATTTTTAATAGGATGGGACAGAAAATTTCGTTATAAATTCATAGCTTCTTCGTTTGACATCCGTTCTCGCCTAACTTTTTATCGCTTTGATACTAACAATGAGATCTTCGATTCTCGTTTAGATTGCTTCGGCTAAAAACCGCTCGATCTCAAATCGAGTATTTCGGGCTGCATACCGCTAAGTCGAAACTTCAATAAATCATAACTTCCTCAGACGAAGTCAGATTTTGGCGTTCTTTATATCTTTGGAAACCTTGTTTCAACTACTACAACATTATCCAAAGATATCAAGTTTATTTTACACTTAAATTTTGACGCTTATTTTTATTTTTAATCAAACCACATAATTAAGCAATTAAGCACAAAACACATAATACTCAAATAATACACTTCTATTATTTCAAAACGGGTTACAAAGGTTAACCTAGACTATTATATCAACATTAATGACAGGCCCAGAAACACAGGCGTTACAATTCTCTCCACCTTAAAATGATTCCGTCCCCGGAATCACACATCAACAAACAAATGTGGATAGCGACCCATCATATCACTCTCCGTCTTCCAGGTGAGATTCAGCCCATTCGTGTGTTTCCATCGGACAAGCACTAACTCGACCATCTTGCGTCGCAACTTCTTAGTCTTTCGGTCAACAATTGCCTCTAATTCTTCAATCAACCTTTGGTTCTCATCGATTCTCAACTCCGAAAGTGGAATCATGTCGGGAACTTCCCCCGTGAACTTCCTCAGATAAAACACATGAAAAGTGTTATGAATTCCATTCAGTTCTTCTGGTAATTCGAGCTTGTAAGCTTGGTTCCCAATCCTCTGAAGAACTTTAAACGGTCCAATAAACCTTGGACTCAATTTTCCCCTTTTACCAAATCTTATAAGTCCCTTCCATGGTGAGACTTTAAGCAAAACCGAATCTCCAACTTCAAAAGTCATCGGTCTTCGCTTTTTGTCAGCATAGCTCTTTTGACGATCCTGAGCTGCTAACATTCTTTCCCTAATTATTTTCAACTTTTCAGCAGTTTGATGGACCAACTCCGGTGCCATAAACTGCTTTTCCCCACCCTCAAGCCAACAAGACGGCGTACGACACTTCTGTCCATACAAAGCTTGGTAAGGTGCCATCTTAATGCTCGAGTGGAAACTATTATTGTAGGAAAATTCTACCAACGGTAAATGTTCATCCCAGTTACCTAGGAATTCCAAGGTACATGCTCTTAGCATATCTTCAAGCGTTTGTATCGTTCGTTCTGTCTGGCCATCAGTCTGCGGATGGTAAGTTGTACTTAAACACAACTTGGTACCCAATTCCTCTTGTAGACTTTTCCAAAACCTCGAGGTGAAACGGCTATCACGATCTGACACAATCGTTACCGGAACACCGTGAAGCCTCACAATTTCTTTCACGTAAGAATTCGCAAGCTTTTCCATAGACCATTTCTCCTTGGCTGCTATGAAATGCACACTCTTAGTGAATCGATCAACGACCACCCAAATCATGTCGTGACCATTCTTTGTTCTGGGCAGTTTAGTGACAAAATCCATAGCAATGTCTTCCCACTTACCCATAGGCACAGAGAATGGTTCTAAACTCCCGTACGGTTTCTGATGTTGTGTCTTTACTCTCGCACAAGTCACACACTCAGCCACATACTTTGCAACATCAAGCTTCATCGTCGGCCACCAGTAGTAGGGTTTTAGGTCCCTATACATTTTAGTGCTACCGGGATGGATCGAGTACATGGTTTTGTGAGCTTCTTCCATAAGAAGATCTCTGAATCCTCATGTCTTGGGTATCCAAATCCGATCTTGGAACACCTTCAGTCCATGACTGTTTACACTGAACACCAACGTTTTGCCCAAACGTTCCTCCTTTCGGTCATTCTTCTCAGAAGCTTCGCTTCGAGCTTTCTTTATACTTTCTAAAATAGTCGAGACAACTTCAATTCTGAATGCTCTTGGCCTTTTCCTTTCAAGATTGACTTTCCGACTGAGAGCATCAGCAACAACATTAGCCTTACCGGGGTGGTAAAGTATCTCACAGTCGTAATCTTTAAGTAATTCTAGCCAGCGTCGTTGCCTCATATTCAATTCCTTCTGACCAAAGAGATATTGGAGAGTTTTATGATCAGTAAAAAGTTTGCACTTCGTGCCATAGAGGTAATGCCTCCATATTTTCAGAGCGAAAACTACCGTTGCCAACTCCAAATCATGAGTCGGGTAGTTCTTTTCATGCTCTTTCAGCTGTCGAGACGCATATGCTATCACCTTTTCTCTTTGGGTCAAAACACAACCCAATCCAACCCCAGACGCATCGTTATAAACAGCGACGTCTTCAACTCCATCGGGTAGAGAAAGTATCGGTGCCTCACATAGTTTCTTCTTTAGCTTCTCGAATGCTTCTTTATGCTTATCATTCCAAGCATAAGTAGCTCCTTTGTCGGTCAAAGCTGTCAATGGAGTAGCAATCGAAGAAAAGCCTTGGATAAACCTTCGGTAATATCCGGCTAATCCTAAAAAGCTTCGGATCTTTGTGGGACTTTTCGATTGTTCCCACTTCATTACAGCTTCAATCTTTGTTGGATCAACCATTATCCCTTCTTGGTTGACCACGTGACCCAAGAATTGGACTTCACGAATCCAAAAATCACATTTAGAGAACTTTGCATACAACTTCTCCTACTTCAAAACTTCTAACACTTCTTGCAAGTGTCTGCCATGCTCCTCCTGGCTTTTCGAGTAAATCAGAATGTCATCTATGAACACTATCACGGATTTATCAATGAACGGATTACAAACCCTATTCATTAAATCCATGAATGTTGCCGGAGCATTGGTTAGTCCAAACGACATAACCAAGAACTCGTAGTGTCCATATCTAGTTCTGAATGCAGTCTTCTCGATATGTTGCTCTCTTACTTTTAGCTGATGATATCCTGACCTTAGATCGATCTTCGAGAAATCGCTTGAACCTTGCAATTGATCAAACAGGTCATCAATCCTTGGCAACGGATATCTATTCTTTATTGTTGCCTTGTTCAGGTCTCTGTAATCAATGCACATTCTCATACTTCTATCTTTCTTCTTCACGAATAACACCGAAACTCCCCAGGGCGATGAACTAGGTCTAATGAAACCTTTGTCCAATAACTCCTGAAGTTGCATCATCAGCTCCTTCATCTCCGTCGGTGCTAATCGATAAGGTGCTTTTGCTATTGGCATGGTTCCTGGTAACAAGTCAATTCTGAACTCCACTTGTCTATCAGGTGGTAATCCAGGAAGATCTTCGGGAAATACTTCCGGATAATCACACACCACTGGAATACTCTGCATCACCTTCTTTTCCTTCTTAGCATCAATCACGAATGCTAAATATGATGTACATCCCTTGGTCAAACACTTTCTGGCTTTCATTAGAGAAATGATTCCAGAATTCACTCGGCGTTTGTCCCCATAAACCATAAACGAATCTTTCCCAGGCGGGTTTACTTTAACTATCTTCTTCTTGCATAAAATTTCGGCATCATTGGCGCTAAGACAATCCATTCCCAACACGATGTCGAAACCATTAAGTTCGATAGGTAATAATTCCTCATGAAACTTATTCCCATTAAGGTCGATTAAGATGTTTTTCATACGATGGCTAACAGGTACAAACTTGCCACTAGCAACTTCGACTAATAAAGCATTATCTAGTCTATCAACAGGCAAAGCTAGTTTCCTACCAAACTCATGCGAAATAAAGGAGTAGTTGGCTCCAGAATCAAACAAAATTTGAGCAGGTAATTTGTTTACGAGAAAGGTACTTGAAGCGACATCAACTTCATCTTTCGCAACCTCAAGTGTCATCTGGAAGGCTCTCACCTTCGGCTTTGGTGGAATGTTGGGCTTAGCTGCTTCCTTATTCTTCGGACAGTCTTTCAAATTATGCCCCTCTTCATTACAACCAAAACACATCCTTTTGTTGTTCGAACACTCATTGGAAAAGTGCCCAACCTTTCTACACTTGTAGCAGGTTACATCCTCGCTACATTTCCGAAAGTGTTTTTTCTTACACTTATCACACCACTTCGCTTCGCCTCCTTTTCCTCCACCAAACTTTTTCGAACCAGATTTCAAAAATTTGCTTTTCTTACCGGAACCAGATGTTCCCTCAAACTTTCTCTTCTCACCAACTTCAACCTTGTTGGTGGTTCTCCCATTAATCATGTTCTCAACAGACTTGGCAACCCAGATAGCTGCCTCTAGAGTATGTGCCTGACGTACTGGCACCTCATACTCCCATGGGAGTCCCTTCGCATATGGGTCCACCTTTGTCAGCTCATCTAGAACGATGCGCAAAGCAAACTCCATCTTATCTGTAAAGTTATTAGTGTATACATCAACTGACATGCTGCCTTTCGTCAATGTCAGAAACTTGTTCTCTAGTTCCAACAGATTTTGAGCCGAGCAGAACTTGCGCTTGAACTGCACCAAGAATTCTGCCCATGTCAATTGTAGTGGCTCATTAGGGCTTAAAGTTTTCCCTAGAGTGTTCCACCAATGAACGGCTCCACCTCAGAATTGACGCACTGCATAGATAGTCTGCAACTTGCCTCTGCAGCCACAAGTCATGAAGGCCAATTCCATTTCTAAGATCCAATCCATAACTCCAATCGGATCCTCCTTTCCATTGAAGGTCGATGGTTTGCAAGTTAGAAATTCCTTGTACTTGCATCCCATTCCATCATTCCTTCCATCATGGTTGTCTTGCCTAACTATCGGTGGGTTGGCTTGACCAACAGACCCACTGAAGTTCCCACCTTCCGAGTGCCCTTCATTTAATTCGGGCTCTTCCACACGAATTGACATTTCTTCACGATTCTGTTGAAGCAACCGCCTAGTTTCATCCATCTGATGATCCAACATTGTTTAAATCATCATTTGCACACCAGCCATGGTTATTGGCTCAGGTGCTGCTGCTACGACAGGTATTTGTTCAATCACTGGTGGTTGATTCCTGTTTTCATCAGCATTTCCAACTCCACTTCTTGTTCTCACCATTTTTGATCTACACACCGAATAAGGTGAAATTAGATCTTCATTCACGATAGATATTCAAATCATCCTTATCACTCCGAAATGTTTACATGCTAGTTCTAATATCGTAGACGTATGCTTAGAATCCTACACACATAAAGTTTCTAGATCCGGTCGGCAACAGACCATAGATCCGAACAAATAATATCATATATGGAAACATATAACATTTAGCACATAAAGCATTTTAGGCAACTTTCCTAAAATAAACTAGTGCTCGTGTCTAAAATATAACAGACACACATCTCAAAATTCCCCTTAGCATTCTAAGTTTAAGTCTAGAAATCCTACAAATTCCTAGTTCGCTTAAACTAATGCTCTGATACCAACTGTGACATCCCCAAAATCTTGGCCAGAAAAGACCGATTTTCATTTATGCTTTTAAAATAATTTCAGAGTAAATCCTTTTGATTTGAAAGAGTTGTGGAATTTGTTCCCAAAAACAAAACTTGATAAAACAATGTTTACCAAAGCATTTCATAAAAGAAATGTATTTTCATTATATAATCAAAACTCGGGATGTCATGTTCCGATACAGACCATAAAGCATAAACGATAAAATTACAAGTCATTCAACAAATATATACATATACAGACTTGTAAACAAAACAACTTGATGGTTCATCCAACTTATTCCCTGCACCACTTCCTGTAATACAAGTAAAACTGAGTGGGTCAGGCTTGGGAGCCTGGTGAGCATATAGAGTTTTCAACCCACAATAACTAATTATATTTAATTCCACCAATCAAAAATCACCCAATTACTCATTCCCGTTATTCTCACTTTACGTCCCTAAGACAACTAACATAAGGGACCTAGTCTAAGAATATTTCATCGGGGCGACAACACATGCTGCGGGGGTTCCTCAGCAATATAAGTCAAATAAGGCAACCATGAGGGGGATCGAATACAACGAATGAACACCCAAGTTCATTAACACCTACAGGTTATGAGCCTGCTAGCGTTCCACTGGACTGTCTAGAAAAGTTCGTGGTCGTCATCTAAATTCCGCTAGATGACTGGATCAAAACAACATCGAGGCCTCTCATCTGTTTATTACACACCAACTATCTACCCATGTTCTACCTAACATATTAGTAGATAAAACATACATTTTTATACATAGTTTAAAACATGTATCTCATTTTCATTCAATACATATTCCACATAATAGATGAGGCACACCCACATAACACATATTTTATAGAAAGTAAATCAGATCTATGAGATAGAAGAGAGTGAATATACATTCACGCACATAACAACAAAATTATACACATAACATGTATTTCGTATAAAATACTTCATAATTATGCGTTAGAAGAAAGTAACCATACATTCACTTGATCAGAAGATGATCGTACAACACTACGGCTTGTAGAAGTAGTATTTTTCGGCAGATCTGGAAGATCTTCACAAAAACCGGACTCCTCGCGGGCAGAGCTTCGGCTCGGGAATCTTACTTCTCGGGATCTTCGGGACCTCGAGACTTGCTTCGGGGCTCGAGAATATTACCAGGGCTTTGGGGTACTTCTGGCACGCAAATCGATGCAAAACGGGAGAGAGAAGAGAGAAAAATAGCAAAAGAACTGGCTGCCCTCGCATCCTATTTATAGGTGGCTGGAGCCTCGGAGTAAGCGGGGCGTACTGCCTCCGAAATCGTCATTGCTTACGTATCCGAAGTACTCGAGTGCGAGGCGTGTCATGCTTCGCTGTATGCTGGGCGTACGCTAGTACGCTGGGCGTACTTCGGATCAGATCGGTGACTCCCCATCGGATAAGGTCGGTTTTAATAATTAAATTTAATTATTAATTATTTAATAAACTTCGAAAATTCATATCTTCTTCATACGAACTCCGTTTTCGACGTTCTTTATATCCACGCATAGGTGAGACTACACTCTACAACGTTTGTTTAGACTCCATCGGCTAATTTTGAATTTATTTTTATTATTTATTTTTAATAGGCCGGGACAGAAAATTTCGTTATAAATTCATAACTTCTTTGTTTGACGTCCGTTCTCACCTAACTTTTTATCGCTTTGATACTAACAACGAGATCTTCAATTCTCGTTTAGATTGCTTCATCTAAACACCGCTCGATCTCAAATCGAGTATTTCGGGCTGCATACCGCTAAGTCGAAACTTCAATAAATCATAACTTCCTCATACGAAGTCAGATTTTGGCGTTCTTTATATCTTTGGAAACCTCGTTTCAACTACTACAACATTATCCAAAGATATCAAGTTTATTTTACACTTAAATTTTGACGCTTATTTTTATTTTTAATCAAACCACATAATTAAGCAATTAAGCACAAAACACATAATACTCAAATAATACACTTCTATTATTTCAAAACGGACTACAAAGGTTAACCTAGACTATTATATCAACATTAATGACAAGCCCAGAAACACAGGCGTTACACTGCAAGTGTCTTGAAGGGGACAAGGTTCGACTCACGTCCTGTCTTCTGAAGGGCAGGGAACGAGATTGGTGTGAGGAGGTCGGGAGAGCCATTGGAGATGACACTGTGTTAGATGCCATGACCTGGAGTGATTTCACGACTAGGTTCAGAGCCGAGTTCGCACCTGTTATTGAGGTGCAACAGCTTGCTAGAGAGTTTCAGGACCTTAAGCAGACGACAGAGACTGTGACGGAGATTACCGCCAAGTTTAGGGAGAGGGCTCTTCTCGTTCCGCAGTATATGGCAGACGAGCAGATGAAAAAAGCCCGATATCATGAGATGTTGCGAAGTGATATCCGCCAGTTTGTGAGCCGATCCAGCTACAAGATGTTGGAGGACGTGATAGCAAGGGAGAGAGAGAGAGAGAGAGAGAGAGAGAGAGAGAGAGTTAGATTTAGAGATAGAGAGGAGGAGGAATCCATAGGGAGTTCAGTTGGGATGTTCGGGCAAGAAGCCCAAGGTACCAGATCACAGATCTCGGAGCCAGCAGAGTCGCAGTCATTGTGGAAAATGCAGCAGGATACATGAGGGAGCATGCAAGGCGGGGATTTTAGGCTACTACAAGTGCGGCCGAACTATTTACATGATGCGAGATTGCACAACTACTAGCACCACCACACTAGCATCAAAGTAGATTTGATTTTAGTGCAATCAAAGGGGACACAAGCGGTCCTAATACTCGAGTTTGGCAGCAGCAGGGAAGGTGGTAGCACCTTCTCTTGCCACTTTGAGGTTTATAGATGGCCGTCAGGGCCGGGCAAAGGCTCCTACAGTGTGGAGCGGGGTTTTTTAGCTTACTGCAGAGGAGGCACGAGCAGCTATTGACGTGGTGATGAGTATGTACCTTTCTCTTATCTCTGTATTTGATATTGTGTTGTTTCTCATGTTTGTGTGTTGTTTATAGGGTCGTTCTTAGTGAATGACATTTCAACTATGGTATTGTTCGATTCGGGGGCTATCCGATCTTTTGTGTTGCTTGCACTTAGAAAGAGATTCAGTAGAGCTCCGAGAAAGCTGGATTGCCCACTTGACGTTGAGATAACCGATGACAAGACCGTCAAGGTCGCGAGGGTTCATAGAGGGTGTATGCTATAGCTGTTTGAGGAGCAGTTCCCAGTGGATTTGGTTCGTATTCCTCTGTGAGGGAATAAGGTCATAGTAGGTATGGACTGGTTGAGCCCGAATGGGACAGTGATAGATTGTGAGCTGCAATTAGTGATGAGTCACACTCCTAGTGGGGGAGAGTTAGTGATACAGGGTGAGAGGCCACAGCACGGACCGATTCTCTGTTCAGCGGCGAAAGCGAGGCGCTACTTCCAACAGGGATGCACAAGATTCGTTGCCTATGTCATGGATACCCAGGACAAGGGTAAGGAAATAGTTGATGATGTACTAGTAGTACGATTGTACCCGAACGTATTCCCGGAGGATTTTCCTGGGATACCCCCAAAGAGACAGGTTGAGTTCCGGATTGACTTCGTCCCTGGTGCGGCTCCGATAGCCAGGGCACCTTATCGGTTGGCTCCTCCCAAGATGTAGGAGTTGTCTTTGCAGCTGTAAGAGCTTCTAGATGAGGGTTTTATCAAACCGAGCAGTTGGCCATGGGGAGTCTCGATCATGTATGTGAAAAAGAAGGAAGAGTTGCACCGTATGTGCGTAGATTACCAGGAGCTAAACAAGGTGATGGTGAAGAACCGTTACCCACTCCCGATGATAGATGATTTGTTCGACCAGCTTCAGGGAGCATCTTGGTTCTCCAGGATTGATCTACGATCCGAATATCACGAAATGCGGGTCAGAGATGATGATGTGCAGAAGACCGCTTTTAGGACCCGTGATGGTCATTATGAGGTTGTGGTGATGTCGTATGGGCTCACCAATACCCCAACCGTGTTCATGGACCTCATGAACCGCATGTGCAGACCGATGTTGGATCGGTCAGTAATAGTATTTATTGATGACATCTTGGTTTACTCCAAGACTTAGGAGCAGCATGAGGAGCACCTGAGAGAGGTGCTAGAGATGCTGAGGAGGGAGAGACTTTTCGCAGAGTTCTCCAAGTGTGAGTTCTGGTTGCGCGAGGTGCAGTTCCTTGGGCACCTCGTCAACCAGAATGATATTTTGGTGGATCTGGCCAAGATAGAGGCCGTGATGCAGTGGGAGATTCCGAAGTCTCCATCTGAGATTTGGAGCTTCCTGGGTTTGGCAGGGTATTACAAGAGGTTCATCCAGGATTTATCCAAGATAACAGTTCTGCTGACCCGACTGACCAAGAAGTCGGTGGTGTTCTACTGGGGTCCTGAGCGGCAGACAACCTTTGAGACGCTCAGGCAGCGACTGTGCGTGGCGCCGATTCTTACCGTGCCAGAGGGAGTAGATGACTTTGTAGTCTATTGTGACGCTTCGATCACAGTTATGGGAGCAGTGTTGATGCAGCGGGGGCATGTGATAGCTTATGCCTCGAGACAGTTGAAGTCTCATGAGGCTAACTACCCGACGCATGATTTGAAGCTAAGGGCGGTGGTGTTCGCCCTCAAGATTTGGCTGTTGGATTAGATGTCTAAGCCCATAACTATTATTGGTATGCACTTGACCCGAGAGTAGCATGCTCCATTTGGGTTGCATATCATCAGGGCAATTTGTTAGGATGGACTTTTGAGAGAAGATGTTGGATAATATTTATTAATATATTATAAGTTATAATGTATTAACATGAAATCATGTGTTTTAATTAGTACTGATCAAGAATTAATATGGAATTAATTTGGTGATCAAAAGAGACTAATTAAATCTATGGGGACTAATTATGTTAATTAGTTATATTTATATGTGTTGGGCTTATGATCCATGTTGGACCAAGTTTTTGTATGGATACATAAACAGTTGGGCCACATGAACCATGGATCATAAGACCCATGGGTATGGATTTGGGTTATATACATGACCCTAGAAATCCCACATATAAATACATACTTCATTGCCCAAAATCGCTACTACTACATTTCTTGGAGTTCATGGTGGCTTTTGGGTACATGGAGATTCTCTCTCAAGTTCATTCTTCGTCCATGATGTGTTGTGATTCCACTTGAGGCTTCCACACTATTGGGGCTAAGCTCTTAAGGCTAGATACATCAAGACTTCAAGCTCCTCCATAAGGTATGTTATCGTAACTAGATTCTTGTGTAGTATATGATATTTGTATGCTAGTATAGGGTAATACCTTGGAAACTCCATATTTGCATGTATAATAGAGAAAACATATATCCAAGGTATTTAGCGTTGCATGTACACCTTAGGAGTATTATAATGCTCAAAACCCATCACTGGTATCAGAGCCTAGGCTTCTTTTCACTTATACTTGATGCAAATTGGCTGAAAATCGAATTTTGGTGCTGTCTGCACAGTAGACTCATCGAGTCCATGAAGGGACTCGACGAGTCCAAGTGTAAACTCATCTAACTCACCGAGTTGGTTCGTGTACTCGACGAGTTGGAACCCCAATGAAATTGTATGGAGTCCATAACTTGTCCTCAAATTATGGATTACTAAGAGTTTTATGTTTCCTTGATTTTTGAGTTAGTTTAGATTAATGGAAAAAATTGTGGTTTAGTTGTTTTCAATCCAAATTAATCTAGAGTTAGTTCATAAAATATGTTTTTGTAACTTGTCTTCAAGTTATATGAAAATTCATATTTATGAATCATAAAACTCATAAATGTGTCATAAGGTTACATAAAAGATGAAGAGTCTTTTTCATTAAATGGTTTTATGACACCATAACTTGTCCTCAAGTTATGGATGTTGAAAAGTCACTTCCTTAAAATTTTTATTAAAGGATAAGGAGTTACATAAAAATGAAGAGTCTTCATTTTAATGTACATTAAACTCATAAGTTATAAAATGAAAACTCTTGAACAGTTTCAAAACTTGCCCTCAAGTTTTGGAATTTGTAAGGTCACCCCATGTAAACTTTAATTCCAAACCCTAGAATTTTAAAAGTTTAAATTCAAACTTTATGAACTTCATTAAATTAATTAAAGTGTTTAATTAAAATAGTTAATACTTCCATAAAAACATGGTTTAAGTTTAATTAATATAATAGTAGAGTGTAATTAATATATTAAACCACCAAGTATTTTAAGTGTTTAAAATACACCCTTATACTATTATTATAATTTTAATTATATAGATATGTATAAGATAAAGTCAATCTTACCATTAGTAGGCCTCATTCATGAAGCCAATCTATAAGGGGGTATAAGGTTACTGCCAATAAAATGGCGGTTTAGTGGGTGTCCACTCTCACCCACCGCTTCCTTGACTGGTGGAGGGTCGTTAGCCGAACGGGTACGAAAGAACTATAATTCTACCTTCATTAAAAGTATAATGATAAATACTAAGTAACTAAACACTTGTAAATTCCCAATCTTAGTTACTTAGTAAAATGTGAAATAGATGCTAACCCATGAAGTTACACTTTGTACCTTACCAAGTCGTTAGTAGAGCATGTGTGGCTAACCGACATGCTAACAAGGACTAGTAAGAGTGGCAAAGGGAAACTTGGCTTTATTATAGATCGGTGGAGCGTGTGTGGTTAACCGGCGCATCGATTAGGTGATAAAGTTAAGGGTACCAAGTTAAATTGCATGGTTATTCACACCTTGTTTGTGATCCTCGACATCCCAGTCACAAACTTGATAGGGCACAATCGAGATTCAAACATGTCATTAAAATTTCAATGTATCTCAAAAGATCTAGGAGTTTCAAATCCAATTAAAACTTAATTATATTTCGTTTTTCATGGTGAAAATTGGTAACTCGTCATTTACCTACCTTCAACTATTTTATAACTTGGATTACGGCATCCCTCTTCTAGTTATAAATATGTTGTTGGGTCCTAGTCTTAATATTTCATATTGGGTGTTATATTAAGGACTTTAAATCAACTAACTTGAATTTTTCCCTTATAGATGTCTAGTTTAGACAACTATGATCTTCCCAAATCTTTGAGAACAAGCTTCCTAATGAAGATGATATCCCAAAAGGCAATCAAGGTGAAAGACTAATCCCTTTATTGAGCACTAATGAGACTGGAAATCATACTTCGGTTCCTCTACCTCCTTCAATAAATCTCCCTATCTCACAAGTTTCAAGACTTGAATAGTTCTAAGTCACTCAATCCCTGTTGGCAATAAAATTCTATATGTGCTTACATCTTGGAGATTAAGTCACATATTGGCAAACCGGGAGAGTCGGGTGTCAAAGTCTCGAGGTAGGTGGATGTTGACTTGGTTCTTCAATCACTCCCGGATGACAGATCACGGCATGACCCTTAATGATCTTACCTATTTGCTTGATGATGCTAAACCAGCAATGATTTGGAGCATTGGTAAAGCAAGTTAGATTGGAAGATCTACTTCCCAAAGCTATTTGGACATTGACATTGGTGACATTGAAAGCCCAGAAAACCTTTCTCTTCCTAATTGAAAGGGATTGGCCATGGTCAAGTCATTTTGACCCAATTGTAAAGAGAAAGGCTAAGTCTGTGATAGTCCTGTGGACCATTTCCAAAGAGTCCACATGTTTCCTTTTTCCAATAGGAGGGGCATTGGTTACGAAGCTACCGAATTTACCTGAAGCCTCATAAGGATGGTAAAGTCAAAAGTTTGACTCTACTTCAGGTAAAGTCCATTATCTAACTCTATTAAGTCTTTCTTGGAGATTCTTAATACATGATGTAATGTAATTACATCTTGATGTTTTTGAAGAATCAAAGGAAGCTTAAAGAAAAGGTGTGCTAATTCTGATCGCATGGTTCGATGACCAGAATTTTGAGCCACTGCATAAGAGTTATGAGATATTGCTTAGGAATAGATAACAACAAAGTTTTCATATGAATTTGCATTGTAAGGATAAGTTTTTCCGCAAGTTTTAAAATAAAAGAGAAGTTTTGATTTTATTGATTTAAAGTATCCTTACAAAGGCATTTGTGAAAAATTGTTGTTGGATTATGGCATCCCTCTTCTAATTTGTAAATAATGTTGTTGGATCCTAGTCCTAATTTCTCATTTAGGTGTTTAATTAGGGATACTTATCTAATCAACTTTGTCTCTTTTTCCTTTCAGATGTCGAACTCAAACAACAACAACACTTCAGGCTCAACCTCTTCAGGCTCGTTCTCACTCATGAACTTGTGTGGGAGGGTAATCTTTGATGGATCCAACTTCAACGATTGGATCAGAAACATCCGAATGGTTACCTGCTACGAGGATAAAGAATATGTCCTCGACAAGGAGCTGAAGGAGGTGAACGTTCACACTGCCACTCCCAGGAGATTGTTGCTTTCGAGGCCCACGAGTGAGATGCTACAAAATTTCATTGCATCATGCTCGTGACCATGACTCCTGAACACCAAAAGTCCTATGAGGACTACTACCCCCACTAGATGTATCAAGATTTGATGGATAGGTACCATCAGAGTGCAAGGCAGGAGAGGTACGAGATCATCACTTTGATGATCACTACCAAGATGAGGGACAGAGAGTTTGTCACCGCTCATCTCCAGAAAATGAAAAGGTATGTCGATCACCTGCAGAAGTTGAATGTCGAATTCAATGTAGAGCTAGTGATTGACATCATCCTTTACTCACTACCACCTTGCTACAACCAATTCCACATGACCTATCACATGAACAAGGAGGAGGTCACGTTGAGAAAGCTACAAGGTCTGTTGAGGACTACTGAGAGCAACCTCAAGGACAAATATGTTGCGTCGACTCCTACCGCCACTGGACCCGTCTTGGCTATTGGGCAAGGGAAGGGTAAGAAGAGGAAGGCCACCTCAAAGGGCCACCACAAGGGAAAGTCCCAAGATGACACCTCTTCTAGTGGAACCAAATTTGGTTCTGCTAAAGCCAACTCAAACCCTAAGGAGTCAGAGTGCCACCACTGCCACAAGATAGGACATTGGAAGAGAAGTTGCTTGCAATATTTGCAAGCTATTAAGGATAGGAAGATCAAGCCGTCTTTCGTAGGTATTTACACAATTAAATCTAATGATTCATCGCATGCTATTTCTTGGGTTCTTGATACAGGATGTGGTTTTCACATATGTTTTGATTTGCAGGGACTAAGAAAAAATAGGGATGTGGAGCGTGGAAGGATAAATCTAATCATGGGAAACAGAAGATCATCACCTATCACCAATATTGGAGTGTATTCCTTAGAGCTTAGTAATGGATTAAGTTTAGATTTAAATAATTGTTGCTATTCGCCAGATATGGAAAGAAACATCATTTCCTTTCATGGTTTTTTTATACAAGGATTTAGATATTCATTTGATAATGAAAAGGGTTCTATTTATGCTTTCTGAATGGTGTTTTACATTTTGAAGCATTGCCTTGTAGTGGAATATATGAAACTGTGATGATTATAGATAATTTAGGAAATGATGTGTTGTGTATTGATTCTTCTAATAGTATGGAAAAAGCATGTTTGTGGCATTGTCATCCTGGACATGTCAATAAGAAACGCATAGCCCAACTCCAAAAGGATGGAGTGTTGGAGTCATTCGACCTTAGGGATGATGACGTATGTGAATCTTGTTTACTTGAATAGATGACCATGTCACCCTTCACTAGTACTTGTGAAAAGGGTGAGGGTCTATTGGATCTCATACACACCGATGTGTGTGGGTCCTTTAGATCCACCACAGGGGATGCGAACCGCTTCTATGTGACTTTCACTGACGATTATAGAAAATATAGGTATATCTACTTAATCAAGAACAAGTCGGAAACCTTTGAAAACTTCAAAGAGTTTAAACAATAAGTGGAGAACCAATTAGGCAGGAAAATCAAGATGCTTTGATCCGATCGAGAAGGAGAGTACCTAAGTCTTGAAATCCACGACTATCTTAAGGAATGCGGAATCGTTTCGCAATTGACGCCACCTAGGACACCGCAGCTAAATGGTGTGGCCGAGAGGCGTAATCGAACCTTGTTGGACATGGTTCATTCCATGATGAGTCTTGCTTCACTACCTATCTCATTCTGGGGATATGCCTTAGAGACTACCACCCATATCCTTAACTTAGTCCCTACAAAAAGGTTGCCAAAACATCTCACGATATGTGGACAGGGAAGGCTCCCTCGTTGGCACATATCAAGGTTTGGGGTTGCGAGGATTTTGTAAGACGAGAGACTCACGACAAGCTCGAACCTCATAGTGAGCGCTGTATTTTCATCGGCTAACCACATAAGTCCTTTGGATATCTCTTCTATAGATCGAGTGACAATGTTGTCTTCGTTGCGAGGAGTGGGGTTTTCTGAGAGTGAGAACTCATAATCCAGGGGAACAGTGGGAGGAAAATCGATCTTGAAGAACTTCAAGAGTTGATCGATGAAGGAACCTTTAACGTTGGCACTCAACTCGAGGAGGAAACTCCGGTTAAACCGATTGACGAATCCTTACCTCTTAGACGTTCCGATAGAGTTCGAGTTCAACCCCAGTTTTTTGGTTTTCATATTACTACCAAAGGGGATACGTTCATTAGTGATAGTAAACTAGTGAATTTGGACGAACCTAATAGCTATAAGGAAGCCATGGCAGGCCCAGAGTCTGCGAGGTAGAAAGAGGCGATGGACAACGAGATTCAGTCCATGTATGACAACCAAGTTTGGAATTTGGTTGACAATATACCCGGACGTAAGACGGTCGTGTGCAAGTGGATCTTCAAGAAGAAGACCGACATGGATGGGAATGTGCACACATATAAGGCGCGATTGGTCGCAAAGGGTTTCACTCAAACTCCCGGAGTTGACTATGATGAAACCTTCTCACCGGTTGCCAAGATAAAATCTATCAGGGTGATGATGGCCATTACTGCATTTCATGACTATGAAATATAGCAGATGGATATCAAAACCGATTTCCTTAATGGGAAGTTGGATGAAGATGTTTACATGGCTCAGCCAGAGGGTTTTGTCAATGCAAAGCATCCAAATAGAGTGTGCAAGCTCGAGAACTCCATTTATGGGCTTTAAGCAAGCGTCTCACAGATGGAATCTTTGTTTCGACGAGAAAGTCAAAGAGTTTGGTTTTCTACGAAGCGAGGATGAATCATGTTTATATGTCAAATCCAGTGGGAGTATAGTTAGCTTCCTCGTATTGTACGTCGATGACATACTACTCATAGGAAACGACATCTCGACACTGCAGGAGGTTAAGTCCTGGCTCAGGAAGCGCTTCATTATGAAGAACCTCAGAGAGGCTTCCTATATTTTAGGAATAAGGATAGTGAGAGACAGAAGTAAGAGACTAATAGGACTTAGTCAGAATACTTATTTGGACAAGGTACTAGAACATTTTAGTATGGATAATTCAAAGAAAGGGGAGTTACCAATCAAAAGTAATGCCAAGTTGAGTAAGACTCAAAGTCCGAGTATCGAAGTCGAGATAATAGAGATGAGCTGGTTACCTTACACTTCCGTAGTTCGCTCGATCATGTATGCTATGACTTGTACTCGCCCTGATGTGGTCTTTGCTTTGAGCATGGTCAACAGATTTCAAGGGAACCCTGGAAAAGCACATTGGACCGCAGTCAAGAATATTCTTCAGTACCTTCAGAGGACCAAGGAATGATTTCTAGTCCTCAGTGGGAGTGATGACTTAAAGGTGTGAGGGTACAGTGATGCCAGTTTTAGAACCGACAGGGACAACTACCGTTCGCAGTCGGGCTGGGTCTTTACCCTTAACGGAGAAGCAGTGACATGGAAAAGATCCAAGCAAGAAACTGTAGCTGATTCAATGTGCGAATCAGAGTACATTGCAGCGAGCGAAGCGTCAAAGAAGGTAATATGGCTAAAGAACTTCATTGGAGACCTTGGAGTTGTTCCAGCTATATAGGAGCCTATGGAAACCTTCTGTGATAATGAAGGAGCGATTGCCTTAACCAAGGAACCGAGAGATCATGGTAGATCTCGACATATCGACATAAAATATCACTCTATTCGACATTGGGTGGAAGAGGGACTCCGTGTGGTGAAGAGGGTATCATCAGAAGATAACCCAGCAGATCCCCTTACGAAGGGATTGAGTAGGGTTAAGCACTTGCAGCACGCTAGGAGCATTGAGCTGAAGAATGATATTAGTTTAGATTAGATAGTTTGGAAATGTGTAATAGATAAAATGTAATCGACATTTAATGAATAAATAAAAGAGTATGCTTTATGAGTATAGTTACTATATTATGTTGATCTTTTAACTTTTGTTTCATTTTGCATGTTTTGACTTCCTGAATAATAAGATTATTCGAACAGTCCACAGTCATTCATATGTTGGAAGTAGGTATGAATGAAAACTATCGTGAATTGGTGTGTAGATTTTCTAAAATTTATTATACATAGCAAATGTTTTCTACAACGTTCATGAGTGTTTATGAATAAGATTTGAGCATTGGAATAAATCCACGCTTGCTAGAATCACTTCATGGAATTTATCACGAGTGATCGCAAGACGATAATATCATATGGTCTTAAGACCTAGATGTATGGTTTATTGTTTGCTAATTGGTTGTGCATTAATAATGCATAAACACATCAGTAACTTGATGTTATAAAATGCATTGTTGTGTGTGACTTGGTTAGTGAATGATAAATGCATATAAGTCAAAGTTTATCTGTTCCTTTTATCCTAAGAGGGTAAAAGAGATATTAGGTCCCCTCGATGATTTGGTTTGACATATGTGTCAGGCCCGGTTAGGACAAAGTTGATGTGTTCAACCTAGTTCTATGTCGAAAAAATCTGAGATTGAGAAACAAACTGCTGGACAATAAGTATGACTATGTTCCATGTAATTGTCCACACAATATCTAGAGCGGAGGACTATACGATCCCTTATCTAAAGGACATGTTATTGATAAGATCAAAATTCGACAGTGTCTTTGAGAGCTATGATTTCTAATCGGATTGTGATTGTGTTTATAGTTACTAGACTTATCCAACTGGGAGACTGTTGGATTAGTGTCTAAGCCTGTAACCATGTTTAGTAAGTACTTGACCCGGTTGTGCATGGTCCTTTTGGGTTGCCTTCACCAAAGCGACATGATAGGATGATTTATAAATAAAGAGGTGATTATGGTTTATTAATATATTATATGATTAATATATTAAAGGAGAAATCATATAGTTTAATTAATATTAGACAAGAATTAATTAAAAATTGATTTTGTGGCTAAAAGAGATTAAATAAATAAAGGGGATCGGAACTGTAAATTGCGTGATAGTTGATTTTTGGGCTGTGGATCCTTATGGATCATAAGTTGGACGAAATTAAAGTGTATGGGCTCCTTGAATTCGTCCAAGCCTTATTCCAGAAGGATCCTTGGACTGCTTAAGGACTAAGTTATCTAATTAGTGTTTCAGGCTATAACCCTAGCAACTCAAGTATTTAAAGACCCCTAGGACTACAGAAATCGACAACCAGAAACCCTAAGGAGTTCCTAGAGCCAATTTTGTGCCTACAACCTCTCTCCAAACAATCATCTTGCTTCTTGGTGTTTGTAAGCCATTAGAGGAGTGACATTTGTGACTCTATGCTCCAAGGAAAACAAGATTCAAGCTTTCAAGAAGAGGTAATCATCTAGATCTGTTTCATTATGTCAATTACCAATGTTTACACTAGATCTAGCATTTGAAAGTCTTGGATGAAAAACAGGTTCAATAGAGAAACCTAGATCCAAGCATTAGGGTTTGCATGAGCACATAGGATGTTATTTTGTGTAAAACCCATCATGAAGTACCTCATGGATCAGCTGAACCTAAATAGGATGCAACGCCGGTGGTTAGATGTGGTAAAGGATTACGAATGTGAGATCCTTTACCACTCGGGCAAGGACAATGTAGTGGCTGATGCCCTGAGCCGCAAGGCGGTAGCGACACCAATCCAAGATATTTGTTTGCGGATGACAGTGATTACTCCACTGCTGGAGCAGATTAGGGAGGCACAGGTCGAGGGCATGAAAAAAGAGCGCCAGAAGTGATAAAGGATTGTGGGCCGAGTAGCTTCGTTTGATTACGATAGCTGAGGATTGTTGACCCTGCATGGGAGGGTCTGGCTACCGTACTGGGGCGGAGTATGGCAGGTGTTTATGGACGAGGCCCACAAGTCTCGGTTCTCCATCCATATAGGGGCGATGAAGATGTATAGAGATCTTCGACCCGATTATTGGTGGCCCTGCATGAAGCGGAATGTAGCTTGGTACGTGGAGAAATGCCTGGCTTGCAGGAAGGTCAAGGCAGAGCACCAGAGGACACACGGAAAAATGCAGCCGTTAGACATGTTGGATTAACTTGTCCTCAAGTTATGGAAGTTCAAGAATCACTTCATTAAGTAATAAAATGTGTAACCTTAATTAATTCCATAAGTTATAAAATAAAGATAAGTTAATTCTTTTACTAGTTTAAAGTCTTCCATAAATTGCCCTCAAGTTATGAAACTTGAAGAGTTTTTGGATTAAAACTACTTTAAACACATAAGTTATGGAATTAATTAGTTTTGAATAATTTCAAAACTTTCCCTCAAGTTTTGGAATTTGAAAAATGTTCTCTTATGAATACTTTAATTCCAAGTTAGCCCTTAGAATTTTAAAAGTTAAAATTCAACCCTTATACTTTATAATATTATAAGTTAATAATATATATATATATATATATATATATATATATATATATATATATATATATATATATATATATATGTATGTATAAGAGTAAAGTCAGTCTTACTGTTAGTAGGCCTCATTCACGAAGCCGGTCTATAAGGGGGTATAAGGTTACTGCCTATAAAATGGCAGTTTAATGGGTGTCCACTCTCACCCACCGCTTCCTTGACCGGTGGCGGGTCGTTAGCCGAACGGGTTTGACAGGACTATAATTCTCCTTTCATTAAAAGTATTAATGATAAATACTAAGTAACTAAACTCTTAATAATACCAATCTTAGTTACTTAGGAAAATGTGAATAAGGTGCTAATCCCTGAAATTAGACTTTGCACTTTGTTTAAGTCGGTTAGTGGAGCGTGTGTGGTTAACCGGCACACTAACTCGTATTTAACAAGGGAGGAAAAGGGTAACTTAATGTTTATCATAGTATCGATGGAGCGTGTGTGGTTAACCGGCACATCGATTGAGGGGTAAACACTTAAGGGTACCAAGTAATTTGCATGGTTACTTCACACCTTGTTTTGTGATCCTCGGTATCCCAATCACAAAACCTGAAGGGCACACTCGAGATTGAAACATGCCATTGAACAGTTAAATGAATCTCAAAGATCTAGGAGTTTCAAATCCAATTAAAACCTAATAATACATTTCGTTTATCTTGGTGGAAATTGGTGAATCATCATTCACCTACCTTCAAATATTTTATAGCTTGGATTACGGCATCCCTCTTCTAAGTTATAAAATAGTTTGTTGGGTCCTAGCCTCAATATCTCATATTGGGTGTCATAGTAAGAACTAAAGATCAACTATCTTGAATATCTCTCAAAAGATGTCTGGTTTAGACATTTATGATCTTCCTAAATCTCTTGAGACAAGCTTTCATAAATGAAGATGATGTCCTTTGGAAATCATACTTCTTTAACCTCCTCAAATTATTCTCCCTAACCCACAAGTTCAAGGTCACTCAAGCCATATTGGCAAGGCATGGTCTAGGTGTGGTCACATCTTGAAGATGTAGTCACATATTGACAAGCCGGGAGAGTTGGGTGTCAAAGTCTTGAGAAAGTTGGTGGTTCAACTACTTTCTAAGTGACATAGTGAGTTCTTTTGGAACACCTATGAAACAGACTATGACAAGACCCTTAATGATCTTATCTATTTGCTATGATCAACTTCCTAAAAATATATGGACATTGACAATGATGACATTGGATATCTAGTAAATCTCTCTCTTCCCAGTGGAAAGGGATCGGCCATAGTGAACTCGGTTGACCAAATGGTAAAGAGAAAGGCCAAGTCTGAGATAGTCCCGTGTATCATTATCAAAGGGTCCATATGTTTATATTTCCAAAGAAATGGGAATTAGTTGCAAAGCTGCCAAACATACCTAAGGATGTTAAAGTCAATAAGTTTGACTCTACTTCAGGTAAAGTCCGCTATCTAACTCTGCTAAGTTTCTATTATGAGATTCTTGATACATGATGTGATAGGGTCACATGGTGATGTTTTAAGAATCAAAGAAAAGTGAAGAAACTTAAAGAAAGAATATGTTGAATCTGATCGTGTAGATGGATTTCTATCGCATAGTTTGAAGATTGGATTCTTGAGCTACTTCTTAGGAGTTATGAGATATTGCTTAAGAATAGATAACAACAAGTTTTCATATGGATTGTAAGGATAAGTTTTTCTGCAAAGTTTTAAAATAAAAGAAAATTTTTTGATTTTATTTATTTTAAAAGATCCTTACAATGGCATTTGAGGAAAAATTGTTGCTTATATGATTCCATTAATAGCAAGAGTGGAAATATGAAATTGATTCTTTCATTTGTGGTAATGTCTAAACTTACCAAATAAGGAAAGATTCTCATCACCCAAGTTTCAATTGGATCGGAACTTGGAATCATGCAAGTTGTATAGCATGATGAATGAGAACTTTCAAGTATTGGAAAATTAAGACTAACTACTTGTTCACATGGATGTGTGAGTCAAGTAATGGACTAAGGGATCGAGTACACATTCTTGTGCATTGATTGAGTCCACCACAAAAGATTGATAAGATTATTCTTCATAGTTTACTAAAGCTCAGTAAATATGGTTATACTTACAAGCTTAAATGTAACTCTGAGACATTGGAAAAGGTTCCAATGTAAGGCAGATCGAATAAGAAGAATCAACTTAGGCAGAAAGATAAAAGTTTCTCAAATCTGAAAAGATGGGAGAGTACTTTAGTATCAGTTTTGTGATCATCTTAGTGATTAAGAAACCATAGAACAATTATTTCTCTAAGGGAATCTTAGTGCATTCTTATGACTAAGAAGAGGAATCTTGAATTGTTGAAATGGTTAAATCAAGAAGATGAGTCATACTTCGTTCCAAAAACAATTCTTAGAGTTATACTCTTAAATTGTAACTTGAGTGACATGTCTTAAAGAAGGTTTAAAACACTTGTCAAATGTAAGAGTAAAAGTTTCCTACTCTTGTACATTTGACATTGGTAAGTTGTGATGTTTTAGATAAAATAAAGACCAACTATGGCCAATTCTGTGAAGTGTTTGTCTTGATTAGAATCCGCACTATCTCTTGGATGTTTGACAAGGGAGTCTTATAGGTCAAGAGGACAGTGGGAGTCTTAAAGGTCTTGAAAGTCTCAAGAACTAATCAAGAATAAAACCTGAAGTTCTTCACTAGCACACGACTTGAGGTTTATAACCTATCATGTTGACATATTCTATGCCCATTCCAGTTAAAGTTGGCTTTGCATATGAGTTCTTAGAGTTCTCAATTGGTTGCGCAACAACTTGGAAGCAATGGCAGGCCCTTGAGCTGCCAGGTGGCAAGAAATCAAGATTAAGTTCAGTCCATATGAGTTTGGATTTGTCATTATCCTTGTCTTGCGACTATGGTTTTGACAATTCACATGGATAAGAACACATACACCAGTAAATCTACGTGTCATAAGGTTTCTCTCCGATTCATGAAAATGATGGTGAGGAAACTCTTTCACTAAGTAGATTTTCGCTAGATAGCAATTGTAATATTTGCATTCTCAAAGTCGTTAGTGGAGTGTGTGTCGTTTACCGGCACACTAACCTGGACTTGTGAGAAGTGGAAAAGGTCTAAACAATCGATACTATGATTACGGCATCCATTTTCATAGTTCTTAAAATTGTTTAGACACACAAGTGTGCTATCTAGGGCAAGGTGTATGATTTTGATAAAGTTTTATCAAAACAATCTAGTATCAGAAATCTGATCCTTGGTAAGAAAGTCAGCTGATTTCTGAGTACATGTCAAAGCTAGTGGGAGCATAAGTGTTATGCTCATAATCATCATGTTAGTGGGAGCATGATAATTATGATAAAGATTGCAAGTTAGCAATGTTAATTATAGAAAACAAAGTTTTAATTAGGAAAGAGTTGTTTTGCTATAATTAAAAGAGAGGAAATTATACTTCATCTCAAATCTAAAAGCTTAGATTAAGGTTTTAATCGTATTTAGTCAAGGATATATATATATATATATATATATGAATTTCATGTTGGAATGGCTCAACATAAGGAAATTATGTATATGGGTCCATTATTTGCGTTCTAAAATTCGATTATGATTACGGAATCCCTTTTCATAATTTGAATTATGAGAACTTGGCAAATTGAAATGGTAATAGTATAGCAAAAGACTGGTTTAGTCTTTATGTGAGACATCATGAATCGTGTCTCGTATGCTTTGAATATAGGATCGGTTACATGTGTTATATTCATCCGTTCTAAAATTTTCCAAATGCCTGGGGCATTAAGAAGGGAAAAGATCAAGAATTGGATATGACTAAAAGGATTAAACAATTGTTAAGGACGATCTAAGGTTTACCAAAGATTGGGTGCTCAAGGATAGTTGGAAGTATACTATTAATTCTGGAAGAACCATGTTGACATAATATGTAAGGAGGCAACTCTTGTTCAGAAGTGATAGTCAAAATGAATCTGGAAATGTTTCAAAGTTAGAAATTATTCAATCTATGTGAGATTAGGAGACTTAATGCAAGAAGGATGTTTCCAAGGAGCTGATCTCCTTTGGAATACTCTGTAATGATTGGTGCCAAGTCTTTGTGAATTTGTGCATAATCATTACAAGAAGATCAATGCATATAAGTTTAGAATCTAACAGATTTCAGTAAATGGCATGAGTTTGGAATTCTTGCATTTGCAGTAGGGATTTAGGATTGTGAAAAGGATCATTGGAGTTATGAGTATTGGATTCAACCCACGCTCATTGGAATCACTTCATGGATTTTATCACGAGTGATCATGAGACGATAATATCTTATATTCTTCAAACCTAGAGATATGAGTTGTTACTTTGAGTTGGTTGTACATTGATTGCACGAAAACGCATTCGGTAACTCGGTGTTATAAAACGTGCCTTTGTGTATGATTCAACAAGTAGTAGAACAAGCCATATGAGTCAAAGTTTATCCATTCCTTTTACCTCTGGGATAAAAGCGACATCTGTGGGCCCCTCGATGATTTGATGATGACAAATGGAAGTGCTCGGCCGGGCTAGGACTGATGTGATTTGTTCAATTAGTCAGTCATCATAAATCGGAAATCGGGAAACAACAACTGGACAGAGAGAATGATTATAATCCATGTCTCAGTCCATATGATATATATAATGGAGGAATATATGATCCCTTATCTAATGGATAAGTTCGTTGACAAGATCAGAGTTCGACAGCGGCTTTAAGAGCTACGATGTCGAGTTAGGTTTTGAAGTCATACTCAATAATAGTTTTAGACTTATCCAAGTAGGAGAATGTTGGATTAATGTCTAAGTCCATAACTATATTTGGTATGTACTTTACCCGACTCGACATGGTCCATTTGGGTTGGACTTCACCGACACAATTTATATGGATAGTCTTTTGAGAATAGTATATTTATGATTTATATTAGTATATTATAAGTTCTAATATATTAATAAGGAATCATATTATTTAATTAGTATTGATCAAGACGTAATTTAGAATTAATTAAGTGATCAAAATGAACTAATTAAATATGGACTCTTATATATATGGAATGGGCCAAGTTCATTTAGGTTGGGCTAAGCTTTCATGGATAGTCCATGGAGTCTTTAACCCATGGATCATATGAAATGAAAGGTCATGGGTTTAACCCTAGTCTCCATACTATATAAAGATGTCCTTGGTTGGTGAAATGGGGACTAGTGTGGGTACACTAAGAAGGGCTAGCCGATTTCACTAAAGAGAACCAAGTATTCATATTCTCTAAAGTCTTCCAAGGTGTTTTGGTGATTTGTGATTCCACTTGAGGCTTCCACACTATTGGGGCTAAGCTCTTAAAGCTTGAAGACATCAAGATACATCAAAAGGTATGTTATCTAACTAGTACTTTGTAGTATAAGAACTTCATAATATGCTAGTTAGGATTAAAGCCTTGGAAAGATCTTATTTGCATGTATAATAGAGAAAACATAGATCCAAGGTATTTAGGGTTGCATGTACACTTAGGAGTGTTAGAATGCTCAAAACCCAACAAGAGATTCCCGTGTGGAAATAGGAGGATATCGCCATGGATTTCATCACTAAGCTTCCCAGGACCGCACGGGGTATCAATTCGATATGGGTCATCGTGGATCGGTTGACCAAGAGTGCCTATTTCATACCAATCTAGGAGATCATATCAGCTGAGAAGTTGGCTAAGATTTATGTACAAGAAATTGTGGCACGTCATGGAGAGCCTGTCTCGGTGGTGTCAGACCGAGATGTCCGTTTTACTTCCAGATTTTGGAAGCGGTTTCATGATGATATGGGTATTCGTCTCCATTTCAGCACCGCTTTCCACCCTCAGACAGACAGTTAGAGTGAGAGGATGACTCAAACTCTTGAGGACATGCTTCGAGCATGTGTGCTAGATTTTGGTGGCAGTTGGGATACATATCTTCCGTTAGCGGAATTTTCGTATAACAATAGCTACCACTCCAGTATAGACCGGCCTCCCTTCAAGATGCTTTACGGGAGGAAGTGTAGGACCCCGATCTGTTAGGGTGAGGTCGGTCAGAGCGTCAGGGGAGTACAGAGGTGGTACTCAAGACCATAGAGAGAATCCAACAGATCCGGAGCAGGCTCCAGACTGCTCAAAGTTGGCAGAATAGTTACGCTGACAGGCGACGCTCGAAGTTGGAGTTTCAAGTGGGTGACATGGTCCTCTTGAAGATGTCACCCTGGAAGGGTGTTATTCGATTTCGAAAGCGAGGCAAGCTGGGCCCCAGATTCACCAGCCCCTTCCGAGTTGTAGCCTGGGTGGGCAAGGTGGCATACCGGTTAGACATTCCAGCAGAGCTCGGCCAGATCCACAGTACTTTCCACGTTTCTCAACTGCAGAAGTGGTTGTTGCATGATTCGGCAGTGGTACCCATAGAGGATATTCAGGTTGATGACACCCTTAATTACATATAGAGACCGGTGGCGATTCTAGATCGCAAGATGAAGGAGTTGAGAAACAAAAGAGTCGAGCTAGTAAAGGTGCAGCAGCAGCATAGGAAGTGTTTTGAGTAGACACGGGAGTCAAAGGAAGAGATAAGGGAGCATTACCCAGAGTTGTTCCTGGATGCAGCAGCAGCAGCAGACTTCGAGGGTGAAGTTTGATTCAAATGGGGGTGAATTGTAACACCCGTTCCTCAAGGTATAATTTAAATTATTTAGTTAATAATTGTTTTGGACTAACACATGGGCAATGGAGTCATTTGGAGTCAGTTTAGGAAGTGGGCCGCCCATAAGTCGTACGACAGGCGTAACCTTGCATAAGCGGAGCGTAATGGCCGTTGGATTCGAGGGACGTGGGTGTGTACGCCCAACGTACCAAGAGGTACACCTAGAGTACACGGGCATATGCTAAACCCTAATTTTAGGGTTAAGGACCTATAAATATATCATTATAGCCTCCCCTTTTGGCCTCCTCACCTGTCCATCACCTCCAGAGAAACCCTATCTCGTTCATACTCTTCTTTGTGTGTGTGTTTGACATTGTTGAGCTTATTTTGGCAAAGAAGGACTTGGAAGAAGAAAGGAAAGGTTAGAGAAGAAGTCCTTAAGTACCTTGAGCTCAGGGATCTGGATTGAGCTCATCATTTGGCATCAAGAGGAGGTATAAAGCTTCTAACTTTCCTCCTCAAAATCTAGATCTAGGGTTTTGGAAGATTTGGACCTTTTTAGGTCCAAAGATTGGAGCTTGATCATGCAACTTCAATTTTTAGCTTAGGGTTGCCATCCTTGAAGCTCAATGAGTCCCTTTAGAAGTAAAGTTGCACGCTTTGAGGCTTTTGTGAAGCCATGAAAGAGATCTAGCCTTTTCTTTGGAAGTTCATTGTCATTTTTAGTGTTGGACTCATTTAATGGATTGCAAGCCACCAATTGACCAAATTTATGGGCTAGGACAAGGTATTGGCCCAGATCTATAGTTTGGATGTAGTGTCTTTAGGGATTAAGTCGTTTTGGAAGATATGGCTTAACAAGAGAGTACGATGGGCGTACACGCCAGTACGCACAGTGTACAAGCCATTCAGGCAGTACGCACATAATAAAGATGGGTACGCTCAGCGTACGCCCAGTCAGTGGGTTTTAAGTTATTGGGCCTTATTTTGGGCCTAGCTTTGGTCATAGCAGTAGTTGGGCCGTATTGGGCCTTTAGAAGCCAGTTAAGGGCCCAAAATTTGGTTTGGGCTTGGAAAGAAAGCCCATTTGAAGAGTTGCGCCCAATTTAGAAAATTGGGCCATTTGAGGACTTAATGGGCCCTAGTGAGGACTAGAGAAGAGTGGGCCTAGTCAAGGCCCAAATTAGATCAAAGGGGTAAAATAGTCATTTACCCGTTGAAGAGCCATCAATTTTTGACTAAATGTTTACTTGTTCATTATAGCCGGGGAGTAGTTGGAGCAATCGACGGTGTCACCTTTGCCCGAGTTTTCAGCATCCAGCTTGAGACGTGAGTTTTCCTCCAGTAGGAACGAGTCTAAGGTAGCAATGCAAGCCCATTTAAGTAGTAGAGTATGTTGGGGTGATCCCGATGTCGGGGTTAGCCCGATGCAGTTTATATGTTTCCAGACTTTGGTCCGATACTGGGGTAGTCCTGAGAAGTAATTATGTATGCTTGATGTCTTTGTGATTCATGCATGTTTATGTGTTATATGTTCTGGACTCCGGTCCGATGTCAAGCAAGCCCAATGCAATTTATGTGTGATTACGTTATATGTTATGTGTTCCGGGGTAAGCCCGATGTATGCTAGTTATGTGTTATATGTTGTTTTTCTGGACTACAGTCCGATGCCGAGGCAAGCCTGATGCAGATTATGTGATTATGTTATGTATTTATGATGTATGTCATGTTGTGTATGTGCTGGGGTAACCCCGATACCGGGGTGAGCCCGATGCCTGATGCGGTCGGATGTCGGGGTGAGCCCGATGCCGGACAGGAATTCGATGCCGGGATTCGTCCTAATACAGTTCGGAGTAGTCCTAGAGTTATGTATTTGTTATATGTACTTTGTATGGTATGTGGTAGTTTGGGGGAGCTTACGAAGCTTTGTGCTTACAGTTTTAGTTTTGTTTCAGGTACTTCAGCTAGCAAAGGGAAGGGCTCGAGTTGATGGCATGGCACACACCACTGTTTTTATTAGTATGGGCGCTTATTCTTATATTCTATATGAGATAGTTATATGTGGACAGATTTTATGAGATTTTGAGATACATGTTTGATGATTTTATACTATGATGATAATATTATGGTTGTTAAATGATTTTGAAAATGAAATTTTTGGTCATAATTTTTGGGGTGTTTCAACCGATGATCCTGTGAAGAGCCTCCCATCATACCACCGTCGCCATTTTACTGTCTTTGAGGTTTGACCTGAGGAAGTAAAGAGGGAACTGAACATGTACCACCATTATGTTTTGACTCGTGTTGCATAGCTTGATGGTAAGGCATGAACACATTGTGCTTGTTTCAATGAGAAAGGCATGAACAACATCATTTGGATTTGGTTGATTTCATGGAGAGGTCACGTGAGGATCACATGTGTACTGGTCAACATTTGTGTATTACAGGTTAGTACTTCAAGTAGTTGAACTTATACAAATTTTAATTCATCTTCGGGAGTTTGGACGAAGGTTTTTCGATTGGTTCTCATGAATTATCGGGAAACACTGATGAATCAATGTTGGAGTGTTCTTGGATTATTATCTAAAAATGTTTAACCTGAGAAAGTTAGGTTCATCGGAGGTTTACTAGAAAAAGCTTGACACGGGATCTGGGTTTTCTTGGAATGGTTGGCCGTTGGCTACAAGAGTCGCATCTTCCTTCACTCATTCAACGCTCATTTTTCATTGGTCATTCTTGTAGTTGTTGGTTTTTTTCTTGTTTTGATGTCTGATATGTGCATATTTAGTGTGTATTAAGTATAGTTTTTTATTCATATATTAGCTAAATTGTTGCATATTATGGACAAAAGGTAATTAAAAGTGTTAAATTATGTTTTTCAGTCCAAAGATGAAGTTCGGAAGCGAAAGGAAGCAAGAGAAGCGGTTAGGAGCTCAAGAGTGGAATGAAGAAGGAAAACACCCAAAAAAAGGCTTCTACTCGTCGAGTCGAGCCTTGACTCGACGAGTCCGGTCGAGGAATCAGGAGGATAATGATTCGGAAGTCAAGATAGTTATCGCAATACGAAGAATGTGAGAGGGACTCGACGAGTCACCATCTGACTCGACGAGTCGGAACGCATATTTAAAGATAACTCCACAAATCAAGAGAAAGAGAATTCGGGGAAGTTTCAGAAGTGCTTTGCTGCGAATAAGAAGCCAGAAGAACCCTAGAAGTCGACCAAGGAAGCTAGAATTCAATTCCGGGAGTAATTAAGGCACAATTTCATCATTCTACTTATTCTTTTGTTTTGTCAACACGATTAAGCAACTTGAACTTGTTTGTTTGCTGTTATTTACCTTAGTTATGAACTAAATTCTTTAGACTTCTGTTTGGGAATACAAAGTTGACAATATGATTTGATTGATTGGTAGGATTAATTCTAAGTTGGTGAATCTTTGTTATTTTAGCTTGCTAAAGAACCTTGTGTATGAATGATAATTAATTTTCTGTTAATAGGAAGATAATTGATTAGCATGAACATTTATTGATTATCAACCTCATATGATATGTGACCACTATACCATATGTCTAGAATTAATGAATATGAAACTAGGATTAATAAGGAAATTGAGTAAATTCATGTGCAAGCTTGTAAGATGACCATCAAACAAGAGGTTAATTAAGAATAATAAATTAATTAGCTATTACAAGTCTAACTTAACCTGAATAATTAATCTAGTAAATATAATTAAATTAAGCAATTGGCCACTGTTTGGGTTAGTTTATTTGCTAAGGATTAGGGTAGTGAACATGAACTTAATCACTTGAATCGGTAACCAACAAAAGAATTATTCCATTGCACTATTACCTTAAAATCAACCATAAAGTTAACCGAGTTGAACTAAACAGAAGTTCCTTTCCCATTATTGAATCTAGTTAAATTGTCATTTTCTAGTCTTTAATTAGTTATAGTTAGTAAGTTTCTAGTCTTGTAAAACTAGAGAAAAACCCCTATTTTCTTAATCAACTTAGATAGAATTAGTTTTTAATTTAATTTTCTGTTCCCTGTGTTCGATACCCTGCTTATTTAGCTATACCACAATTGATAGGTTCACTGCCTTTTGTGTGTTATTTGATAATTAAAGTAGGATTAAAACTAAGTGAGTTTTACACACATCAAGTTTTTGGCGCCGTTGCCGGGGAACGGTTCTAAATAGTTAATTTTATTTGCTAATTGTTATCATTTTTTATTTTATTTGTTGATTAATTTTTTATTTAGTTTAATTTTTTATTTTTATTTTTATTTATTATGTATTTTCCAAATCTCGATGCTTTTGATGCTTTTCTTGAGGAAGTAGTACAGGAAATTGAGCAAGGAGATGAGGAGTACGACTCAGATGAAGATTTGAAGAAATTTGGAAGATGGTTAGATAACATCTTGCCCAACACAAAAGGGACATCTGAGTTACAAGATGAAGAATTTAATCCAGAAAGAGACTTGGAGGAGCTGGAAAGATTGCTAGCAGAAGGGTCAGATGAAGAACAAGAACAAGCTGAATTGCAGGAACCAAGCTGTAGTTTGACTATTACCACGACATGGCCCCCTGTATTTTCGGTTTGTGTTTCAAAGCATGGGGTGACGATTCCAACTTTGGAGAAAGTTCTAAATCATGGTCCATTTATGATTAGTATCCAACCGGTTCCAACCCATGTCAATATTCTTGGGTTTTATGTATTCAAGCTCGTTTGGCCAATTTTAGAAGTAAAGAGCCAAATTTCACAAATTGGTCCAAAGAAAATATTTAATGCAACGGATGGATTCGCATTGAGTTTATTGGAAGTTTATTAGGTTGGGAGTCCAGCTAAAGACTCGCACAAAAAGAAGCGCTTGCGGGAGGCAACCCGTCATTAGATTTTTTTTCTTTTTCTTTCTAAACTTCTAGTGTTTAAGGATAATTTAGGATTTTTTTATTTTAATATATTTTTTATTACTTGGTTTTTGTTTTTGATCTTTTCAGTTTGAGTGTAAGGATGCATGTGAGGGTCTAGAGTCAAGGCTGACGAAGCGAGAAATCAAGTCTAGGCGAGAGAGGAAACGAAGTTTTGAGTCAAGCTATGAGTCCCATTGATATAAGGGTTATATAGTGTTTATTACCTAAAGAAAAATGAGGGAAATTATTAGTTTAAATAACCCCCCATACATCAGAAATGGACTTGGGCAGAATAAAATTTTTGTCACACAGCGGTCTACTCGCCGAGTGCATCTTATGGACTCGCCGAGTCCATGTGAAAATTGACGATTCTACTGCCATTTACGCTTCAACTCGGCGAGTCTACATACTTACTCAACGAGTTGCTCATTCTTCTTACTTTTGAGCTGAAGATTTGATGACATTTGATATGAGCATTGATTCTATTCTTTGAAGATCATTTTCCGAGCATTTCCAAGAGTTTTTCCCTTATGTTTGGAGCTTTTATAAAGACTGTACCACTTGCTTCCTTATTCTTCCATATCCATTCTTGAAGATTTTACACCGATTTTCGCGTATTTGGAGCGACCCACACGAGACGAAACACCCAAGACATGGATGAGATGTTACCATGTCTAAAGTTGATTGAAGTTGGAGCTTAAGTGAGAGTGATCAACCTATCCACTGCTATCCCAAGGGAGTTTGTTCCAATTCCCTCTTTATTTTTTTTATGCATCATATGCAATGAGGGCATTGCATCACATAAGTGTGGGGTAGGGCGTTGGTTACATAATAGTCAATTTAAAAAAAAAATTGCATACCAAAAGTATTATTTAGGACTTAATTAGAAAATTTTGGTAAAGTAAATTAGGATTCCATGTTATAATTGTGTTGATAATTGCATGAAGACCCAAATGTTTAGTTGAGCCTATATACGCTCTAGTGCATTTGTGGCTTCCTTATTTCAGTGAAATCATGAGACAAAAACACGACCTTGCTTAGCCTGAGGGATGCAATATGTTTAGCAGCCTAAACCTGAAATGTATCTAGGAAAATTTTTATCATTAGCCAATAAAGGTTGAGATTGAGCGCCCCTGCTTAAGCATGTAGGGATTTGAGTGACAAAAGTGAGGTGTACATGTAAAAAAAAAGAGAGAATTACAAGAAAAATTGTAAGAATTTTGGAGCAAATGAAGTGAAGATCTAAAGATCAAAATTCCAAGAAATCCAAAAAGTTGAAGATGTCAAAAGTCAATATAAGTTGGTGAATCCAAAGATATCAAAGATCAAATTATCAAGATAGTGAAGAATTCAAAGAATTCCATAGTGGTATCGAAAAATTGTAATTTTCTAGAATATGTATGCTTGGGTTGCTCAATTAAAAATACCTTGAGGGTAAAGAGGTTTTCTGAGGATGGATTCGGAGGATTGCATAAAATGAGCATAGTTCGGGGTGAGTGGGCAAATGTTTATGAGGATTGTGAGTATTTGGAATATGGGGGGTTCTTTAGGAAAAACTTTAGACACAAATGCATGCGTTGCGGTTTTGGCATAATGGCTGGGTTAGATTGGAGTTATTATATATAATTCTGATGTGTTAAAATTCAGTTTTGCTTGAGGGCAAGCAAAAGACAAGTGTGGGGTATTTTGATATGTGCATATTTAGTGTGTATTAAGTATAGTTTTTTATTCATATATTAGCTAAATTGTTGCATATTATGGACAAAAGGTACTTAAAAGTGTTAAATTATGTTTTTCAGTCCAAAGATGAAGCTCGGAAGCGAAAGGAAGCAAGAGAAGTGGTTAGGAGCTCAAGAGTGGAATGAAGAAGGAAAACACCCAAAAAAAGGCTTCTACTCGTCGAGTCGAGCCTTGACTCAACGAGTCTGGTTGAGGAATCAGGAGGATAATGATTCGGAAGTCAAGATAGTTATCGCAATACGAAGAATGTGAGAGGGACTCGACGAGTCACCATCTGACTCGACGAGTTGGAACGCATATTTAAAGATAACTCCACAAATCGAGAGAAAGAGAATTCGGGGAAGTTTCAGAAGTGCTTTGCTGCGAATAAGAAGCCATAAGAACCCTAGAAGTCGACCAAGGAAGCTAGAATTCAATTCCGGGAGTAATTAAGGCACAATTTCATCATTCTACTTATTCTTTTGTTTTGTCAACATGATTAAGCAACTTGAACTTGTTTGTTTGCTGTTATTTACCTTAGTTATGAACTAAATTCTTTAGACTTCTGTTTGGGGATACAAAGTTGACAATATGATTTGATTGATTGGTAGGATTAATTCTAAGTTGGTGAATCTTTGTTATTTTAGCTTGCTAAAGAACCTTGTGTATGAATGATAATTAATTTTCTGTTAATAGGAAGATAATTGATTAGCATGAACATCTATTGATTATCAACCTCATATGATATGTGACCACTATACCATATGTCTAGAATTAATGAATATGAAACTAGGATTAATAAGGAAATTGAGTAAATTCATATGCAAGCTTGTAAGATGACCATCAAACAAGAGGTTAATTAAGAATAATAAATTAATTAGCTATTGCAAGTCTAACTTAACCCGAATAATTAATCTAGTAAATATAATTAAATTAAGCAATTGGCCACTGTTTGAGTTAGTTTATTTGCTAAGGATTAGGGTAGTGAACATGAACTTAATCACTTGAATCGGTAACCAACGAAAGAATTAATCCATTGCAATATTACCTTAAAATCAACCATAAAGTTAACCGAGTTGAACTAAACAGAAGTTCCTTTCCCATTATTGAATCTAGTTAAATTGTCATTTTCTAGTCTTTAATTAGTTATAGTTAGTAAGTTTCTAGTCTTGTAAAACTAGAGAAAAACCCCTATTTTCTTAATCAACTTAGATAGAATTAGTTTTTAATTTAATTTGCCGTTCCCTGTGTTCGATACCCTGCTTATTTAGCTATACCACAATTGATAGGTTCACTGCCTTTTGTGTGTTATTTGATAATTAAAGTAGGATTAAAACTAAGTGAGTTTTACACACATCAATGTCGGATTCTTACGAACCCATTGTCGTTTAATAGAGAATGAGTGGAGCTCTCAATAAAGGCTTGTTTGATTCCCCTATTTGCTCTCCTAATTCCAACATAGATTTTGTCGAAAATGGATCTTAAAAATACAATGGAATCAACAGTTGTGAGTATTTTGGAACTTCCATTTATGGTCGTGAACATCATTCAACAAGATTGTTTGAATTGGTGGTATAGAGAATGTACAATACTGGTAGAACAAGACAACGGTTAAAATTAAAGTGCCATTAAAGAAACAAGTTTTTTCAATTCCTAAACTCCCCATATCCAGAAAATCCTAGAGTTTAATTTGTTTCCTGCACAGTTGAAATACAGAAATAGTGAATACAGTAGAGAGAGAGAGAGAGAGAGAGAGAGATAGAGGGAGACCGTTTTATATAAAATAATTATATTTTTTTGTTCTTTTTTTTAAATAAGGCAAAACTTCATAAATCGTCCCTAAGGTAGTGAAATGAAAAAAATTCTCTTCAGTTAACAGACAAAAGATGACAGGGTGAGCAATAAGGACCAAACATCAAAAGTTTTGAAACCACATGGACCATCTGTGAGGTTTTTTAAACTTAATGACTAAACTTTAGATTTTGGAATACCACAAGGACCATTAATGATGTTTTATATTTAAATTTTGTTGCATGTAATTCTATTTTATGGTTTTTGATACAAAATATAAGTTTGTTTTTCATAAAAACCAGAAACGGAAGTCTTTAAAAATAACAAGTTTAATTTTACTTTATAACAAAACCAAACCATCAAGGATCCATTTATAAAGGTTAGAATGAAATAAAAACAACCAAAGAGTTTTTAGAATGATACTATTTGAAGCCTTTGAACCCACTTGGTTTTGGGGTGTTGATAAAGATAGCAAAAATCAAAGATTATGATTTCTCTATGGGTATCCACCATCAAGAGTAAGGAACTTGGAATGCTAGTTTCTTCTTTTATTCTTTAGTGTCTTAAGCCTTTAAATTTTTAACTCAAATAAGCCCCAAAAGAGACAAATAAAGAGGTATTCTAATCACCAAACTAGCTTCAAGAGAGAGAGAGAGAGAGAGAGAGAGAGAGAGAGAGGTGGGGAGTAGAAGAGAGTCTTGGCCGTGCCTTCTTCTTAAGAGAAAAGATCTTAAAAAATGCAAGTAAACACTCTTATATATAGTAAATGCAAAAGCAAAGCTATACCATATAAAAATATAAAATATTCACTAGCGTTTAGAACCATGGGGAGCATAGGTGGGAAGTTGACAAGCAACCTCCCATGCTTGAAAGCATTTTCGGCCAAAGACAAAAGAAAGAGACGAAACTTCTCTCCTAACTTCTTCTTTCTACAAAAGAACTAGTTTAAATTTTATAAACTCAAAGTTTGTAAAATATAAAGTTTGTCTTTGGTTAAAAGACAAAAAGGATTCATCTAGTCCGAAAAAATTGTGCATGACTTATTAATTCATACCATATAAAATAATAACTAGTTATACTCTCTTATAATCATTATTTTCACAAAACAATAATTATTCCCTAATTAAAATACAAGAGCTGATATTATTATTGATAATCAAATTAATAATAAACATACAAAATGTGCCAACTTGATAAAGGTGTGACCCTATAGGGTCATATATTATTAGCAATGTCACTGCATAATGATTCTTGGACATATAGATTCAACAATCTCCCACTTGCACAAGATTCATTACAGACTGACATACATTAGCCGACGTCTAGCAACGGGCTACTACCCCTAACAATATATGAAGAGTTTCATCTCATTAACATCCAATTCTAGGAGCTCTAAGCTACAATTGTTACTAAAGGTGTGGTATCAATTATTCTTTTTTCTCAAACACCATGTCGAACATGAGTGTAACATCCCAAATTTCGAGTCTAAAAATTTCATTTTAATTAACTAAGTATAAAAACATTGATAATAAAACCATGTAAAAATATATCATTTCGTAAATCAACATATCATGTCTGAACACCCAAATCATAAAATATCAACATGACAGAGTACAATCCCAGAATATCTCAAGTGCGGAAAATCAATGCGTATGAGTATGATGTGTTGTTACCTCGACAGCTCCTTCCCCTTCACTGAAGAGGTACATGAAACCAAAACTGTAAACTGTAAGCACGAAGCTTAGTAAGTTCCCCCATCGTACCACATACCATATAGTCACATAACATACATCGGCCGCGCAATTCTGGGGTGTCCGACCTACCCGGTACGGCCATTCTGGGTTGTCAACCTTCCCAGTACGGCCATTATGGGGTGCCGACCTACCCATATAAAGCCATTATGGGATGCTGACCTACCCGTCGGTCCTTACAACCGACCGTCGGGGACTATTCCACCCCTTACTGCTACTATCACATATATCATAACATAAACATACTATCAGACATTTATGGGGTGTCCGAACAACCCTTCGGACCTAACAATCGAACTTGGGTACTATTCCCCTCCTACTACCACTATCACATATAACATATCATGCTAGCATATAAACACATCATCACATACTGTCAGACGTATCTGGGGTGCCTGACCTACCCTTTGGTCCGAACAACCGAACTCTACTACTATCACATATAACATACCATACCAGCATATAACATATCAGGTAGTAGCAAACCTATATGATATCACAAAGACAATCATCTAACATACAACTCCTACTGGTGGGCCGGTATTGTGGTTGTAGACCCACCACTAATGGAAGGTAACTCACCTTGAATGAGTAGCTACCGATAATCTTCAAGGGAAATCTCTGTCTGTTGCTGCTCCGGAAATCCTCCGGCTATAATCCCCAAAAAACACTTAGTCAGAGTCTGGTATCTATTCTTAAGGTAAAATGACCATTCTACTCCTGACCAAGTCCAAGTCAAAGTCAAGGTCAACTTCCAGTTGACCCGACTCGCCGAGTTGGGCCGCCAACTCATCGAGTCCCTATCCTTTCATCTGTCCTTCTTCACTCCTCTACTCGCTGATTTTGGCAATAACTCGACGAGTTCTCCTTCTAAAACAACCCCGAATGAACCTTCATCCGACTCGCCGAGTTGTATGAACAACTCGCCGAGTTCATCTTCAACCTATGAACAAGTCCTGTCCTCGAATCGTCGAGTTGTATGAACAAGTCGTCGAGTTCATTGTCAAGAGTTGGGAGATTGCCTTGGACTCGCCGAGTTTGTTCATACACTCGTCGAGTCTCATGATTCTCAGGTCCTTTTTCGTGTCTAAACATCTATGGGACTTCCCTCCCTAACAACTCGTCCATTCGCGGAATGCGTTTGGTGGTCATTAAGCCTCGAATCATCAAGTCCCAAGAACAACTCGATGAGTCCATCCCTGACCATTACTATATAGTCGATTTTAAGTGGGTCTTAACACATCAAAACCATAGATCTGGCCTCCTAATGTCCATTTTACACATAAAGTTCCAAACTTGGTGCACATGCATGGGGTTTTTGGCTCAAAAATCCCTAAAAGTGCTCCACAAGGTGCATGGGCCCCTCATGGCCATAAAGTTGGCACCTTTATGCCATGAGACCCCTCCATTGATTCAGTTCTGACGGTAGAATCCCATGCATCACTTTAAAATTCTGAAAATGGCTTAGGAAGCCCTAAATGCACCCAAAATCTAAACCCTAAAGATGAACAATCAATTGGAAGACCAAAACAAGGGGCCTTTACTGTGCTTGAGTTGATTATGGAGTAAGGTCTCTAGATCTACAAGCCTCAACTCGAATTTCCCAGCTTCATCCTTCCATTCAAGCTTCACAAACCAACCAAGAGCACCAAAATGACCTTCTATCAAGAAAATTGGCTAGGGTTTCGATATAAAGCTTCTTAGGAGCGTAAGGGATGATGGAGGCTGTAATAAGACGTTTAAATACGGTGCAAACCCTCAAATTTAGGGTTTTACTCATACAACGCCTACTCGCCGAGTCCTTCTCCCGACTCATCGTGTAGATCACTTAAGATATCTGCTGATCTCGACTCTATTCGACGAGTGGGTCCTCCGACTCGTCGAGTCCCAAAGAAAAACATAAAAAAAATACTTTGAATTAAATGCGTACCAGGAATCGGGCACTACAATGACATGGATTTCCATCAATTTCATTTAGTGTTCAACATTTAGTAAGGCCTTAGATGTCTAACTCTCAATGAATAAGAGGGACACATCCCATCTTGACTACATACGCCCATCAATGTAGTTCATGTCATACCTTACGATGACCCTTATGACTGCCTTTATCGAACAACATTAAACCATGTCAAATCATTAAAATTCCTACATTTCAAGTCCCAAATATGTAACTCAGGTCTAAGAATACAAAGATACAACCTTGATCAAAACATCACTCTTGACTACGATCCATAAAGCGATTTTGATGCGAGTCAAGTCTTATACGTATTCTCCTAATCAAGTACCTATAAAGTTGGTAGCAGCTATTAGTATTCTCATCTCTATGAGAATCCACCAGTCCACTCATATTAGTCTTACCTCATATATGTTCCCACAACTATGAATGTGTAACGACCCAAAAATCACGACCAAAAATTTCTTTAAAAGCATTACTAGAATCATATTTATAAAAACTGTATCATAAGTCATAACATAAATTCTCGAGTATTAATTCAAAACATAATATCATTATCAGAGTCGAACATTCCCAGGCTAACTGACTACGGTGTGTGCACTGCAATCTCCCCGAGCTCCTCTTTTGAAAACTGGGTACCTGAAACCAAAACTGAAAACCGTAAGCACGAAGCTTAGTGAGCTCCCCCAATCTAACACATACCATACAAAAACATATAAAGCACATACTGGGCCTTGCCCACTGCATCGGACCAATGTCCGGACTAACTGGGGCCTTGCCCCCTACATCGGACCGAAGTCCGGAAACTGACTGGGACCTTGTCCCCTGCATCGGACCGGAGTCCGGACTAACTAGGGCCTTGCCCCTGCATCGGACCGAAGTCCGGAAACTGACTGGGACCTTGTCCCCTGCATCGGACCGAAGTCCGGGCTAACTGGGGCCTTGCCCACTGCATCGGACCGAAGTCCGGAAACTACTGCTAACTGGACGGGCCGGCATTGTGGCCTTAGACCCGTCCCTACTGGAAGGAAACTCACCTGAGACTGCTGAACTGATGCTGCTAAACCTCTTGACTGCTACTTGACCTCTGACTCCGAACTGCTGCTCCACTAGCTCCTCAAGCTACCAATATCAATATAACACTTAGTCCGACTGACCTCCAAAGGTTACTAGGTCAAATCTGGTCAAGGTCAAAATCCTGGTCAAAGTCAACCTTCCGGGTCAACCCTACTCGCCGAGTCTATCTACTGACTCGCCGAGTTCATATGCCCTGAGTCTTTCTTATTCGCGACTCGACTCGCCGAGTCCAACTAGGTCCAATTCCTGTCCTGTCCAACTCGCTGAGTCACCACCCGACTCACTGATTCGGGTCTCGACTCGAAGGGTTTAGGGTTTCGCGATCTGACTCACCGAGTCCAAGAACAGACTCGCCGAGTCCTAGACAATCTTCAACCAACTCGTCGAGTTGTTCATCCAACTCGCCGAGGCCATGCCTATCTTCATCCGACTCGACGAGTTGTTCATCCTACTCGTCGAGTTCCTCCTCACCTTCAAGCTACTCGCCGAGTCCACTCGAAGGACTCGCCGAGTCTATCCATTCCTCAATCCATGCAGTGGCTTTTCGAGCCAAACTGAACTTCCAACTCCTAGATCCATACTTCTAGGGCCTATTCCCCACGTAAAGTGGCAAACTTTACGTGTAGATTGAGAGATCTAAGCTCAAAACACACTAAATTCGGGTTTATGGCAAACATGCTTCTTCAACATACCAAAGGTTGATACTTTAGGGGATTCTAGACCAAAACCAACATGGATCTGAGGTAGCAACCTCAGATCTGAACCTCCAACTCGAATTGGTTACATATCATACCAACAATGGCCAAAACCCACACATAAGAGTAGATCTAGATGAAAAAGAGAGTCCAAGCAACAACTTATTACCTCCACTTGGTCTGAAATGACTCCACAATCCAGATCTACAATCCCTTCTTGCACCTCCAAGGTCTTTCTTCCTCCTCCAAGCTTAATGCATTCTTTAAGGCAAGATCTAGCTCCAAAAACGGAAATGGTGGCTAGGGTTTGATGTTCTGGGGTAGAGAGGCAATAAATGAACCCTAGGAAGGAGAATGAGACACTTAAATAGGCTCCAAGTTCCCGGGTTTAGGGTTTTCCCCGTTCAGACCCAACTCGCCGAGTCTCCCTGGCCGACTCGCCGAGTCGGTCGCTTTCACCACAACCCGGATCCCGCTCGGACTCGCCGAGTCCCTCCATGGACTCGCCGAGTCTCCCCTAAACTTGAGGTTTTCTTTCTTTTCTTGGCTTTCCAAACTTTGGGGTGTTACAACTCTCCCCCACTTAAACTAAACTTCGTCCTCGAAGTTTGCTACGATCAACTGCCTTTGAGCTGCCTCCAACTCTCGGTCTGGAAAAATCTAACACCCTTATGCCCAGCACTCCAGCCACTCACCATGCCGATCACTATTGTTGGTACATACTGAATCTTTCTCCTTTCCATAATCTCCTCAACGATACTTCCTCCGATTGAAAATCCTGTTGCCTCTCAACTGCCTACTGGATGCACTGAGACTACCCTTGCTCAACTATTCTGCCAATATCTGAGTTGCCATCTCCCACCCATCACTACACTCCATTGCAATCTCCTAGCCGCTCCTAGCGACTCCGTAAGATACCCCGACTGTCCATAACTGTCCCATCTATTCTGTCATCCATACTGAATCAGCTTGCTTATATCCCATCTGATTACTCAACTCCTACTAACTCGAGTCTTTCATCCCGAAGAAAAGCTACCTGCCTAGCTATCTTTACATGTCACTTACACTCGGCCGAAGGCTCAACTGATCCTGCTGAGAGAGACTTGTCATTTCCAAATCAACCAACTATACTGTCAACACTTGTATTCCAACTCAAATACAATACTGACCCAAAACTCTGAAACCTTTCAAACACTGAGTTGTCTGCAATACTGAACCTGCCTGAAACACTAAACTGCCTGAAACGCTGATCTGGCTGAATCACTGAGCTGCCTGAAACACTGAGTTGGTCGAAACACTGAGCTGCCTGAAACACTGAGCTGGCTGAAACACTGAGCTGCCTGAAACACTGAACTGGCTGAAACATTGAGCTGCCTGAAACACTGACCTGGCTGAAACACTGAGCTGCCTGAAACACTAAACTCAAATCCAACTGTGGAGTCAAAGGACTCCTCCCTTAGTCGCTTCCACGATTTCCGAATGAAATCTTCCTCAAGGACTAGTTTCCACTAGTTATCCTGTCACTGTGGCTCTAACAACCTTCCGATCCAACCGATCGGGTCCATACTTCACATCCTGACATCATCCATTCTATGACTAATAACATGATGGCTCCCAGACTGACGGTACCCCTTAACATACCCGAACCTCAACGGTCCACTGCTACTCTGATCTCATAACTGATGTGACGATCTATAGCCAAGATTCGCTGACTTAACCATAACTGAACCATTTGGGAAATCCGAATCTAATCCGTGGATTCCCATATTCCCACCGCTGCACTCGAACGGGTGGGAATTACTACATTCCCGCGTTCAACCACGCGCTCATGCTGCTACCAATCTGATAAAAGCCACAGCTACACCCGCGGATTCACAAGTCTCAAATACTATCTGGCTACTAATGAACGCTACGGCTACCCCCGCAGGCTTACAACACTCTACTATTATCTGACTGCTAGTGAATGCTACGGCTACCCCCACAGGCTTACAACACTACTACTACTATCTGACTGCTAGTGAATGCTACGGCTACCCCGCAGGCTTACAACACTACTACTATCCCGAGGACATCCTGACTATCCCTAGTCCCGCTAGTGATTCTTCATCCCGATTTCTCAAACCAGCCCTCAGTCTTTGAATTCTGCATCATCCTCGACATCTTATATCCTTGATATACTTAGTGCTTCGTTGAGGAATTCTCCGGCTTGGTTCCCAACCCAACTGTCTACTAATCCGGATACAAGAAGCTATTGTTGAGAAGTTTCCAACCTCCCAACTCCTGAATCTACGCAACCTGCATGCTGCCTCATACACTGGCTACTAATACAAAACATCTCTTGTTGCCCGCTCTCGGGTTCCTCATTCCACTCACTTGAGTCTTTACAGGTGGTCCTCAAATCCTAGATTCCTAACCAGTTTCTAACCATCTCCATTACATGAACCCACTGCTGGGAAAAGTTCTCGAACTCTCAATTCTGAACTTCTCAATCCATCCAGCACTGTGCTACTACCACTTCTTCTCAGAGGCCGCGCACTCATCCTGAGTGACTCTTATCCATGTATACCCGGAGGGTTCTCCCCCACTTCGATCCTGCTTACCCCTTGCTGCTTCACATTCAAAAGAGATCTCGACCTTTACTACCATTCCAAAACTTCTACTGGGGAACCCAAGCCCGCCAGGTAGGAATTTGACCATTCCATCCAAACCACTATCCACTCCGAACTAGCGAAACGAACTAGATCTCTCCCTACCATGCTACAGTTACTGCATCCTACCAAACTTCTCCATATGAGCACATCCCCTAACTACCAACCAATTATCCAAGGTATGAAAATGGCATATGACGTAATCACAAGCAAGCCACTCCATAACACAACACTTATACCACAATTGATGCAGAAACCATAACAATATAATCATAACATAAGCTGACAAACACAAAGTTACATACCTCCATTACTCAGTGTTGCTCGAATCCCTGCTGAAATCTACCGGAGAAACTCGGCTCCGAGCCGTAGGCACCCTTGCCCGGCCTTGACAACCACTGACGGTACTTGAAGTCCCAAGGGCAGGAGCTGGCGCCTGCCCTGCTGAATACAAACTCGGACAGTGGGCCTTCTTGTGGCCCCTCTGACTACAATGGAAACACAACGGATCAAGTCCCTGGGCGATGGTAACAACACAGTCTCTGCTAAAATGACCAATCTGGCCGCACTTGAAACACCCAGCATCGCCACCACTTCTACGCCTACACACACCCATATGCGTCCTTCCGCACTTCCCGCATCGACTGCGGCTCTGATAGTTCCTCGTCCTCAAATCTGAACTCTTGGGCCTCTTACTCGAACCTGTGGCAACCTGAGTCTCATCCATTTTCCTCTTCCCTTCCGACTCCCTGCCCGACTCTCGCTCCTGTGTTACCCCAATGGTAACGTCTGCTGACTGAACAACAGATGTCTGATCCTGAAGCCTCGCTATCAATCTATCAGTGATCCTCACGACCATGTCTGGCAGACCCTCGCGAATGGCTCGCAAAACTTCCTCAACTATCCAATCATGCAATGGTTTCTCTTGGAGACAGAATGCCCCACACACCCCTGCCCCCTGATAGCAGAAACTAGAAATGGGATCTCCCTCCCTGATGGATCCCTGAACTCCATAAGATTCGGGACCTAGACGAGCCCCAATCTGTCCTGAAACTAACCCGGCCCTAAAGGCCTCAAGATGACTGTCCATGAGCTCCACAATAGCCTCTCTAACTGAACTGAAAATCACTGGAGTCTGATCGATGATGTTGCGCATAATCTCTACGGAAATGAAATCCCTCATCTGATCATCAAGCTGCCCGGCTCTAAAGCCCGAGCCAGACCCCTCCCCTGCACCTGAACTGCCAACTGATATCTCGCGCAACGTCACCATGCTGAAAATATAACAATCCCTGATCAATTACATACTACTGCTGAGGGATCTCTCACATACTCTACTAGTTCCTTGGTTTCGCCTTGGCCCCTCTTGAATCGAGTACGGATCCTCTGCTTTCAGTAGTATGGGCCCCTACTACCTTCCACATCTATCCGTACTTTCCTCAAGAGTTACCTCAACTCCACCAAGTCCCCTTTACTCTTCTACTGATCTCTGCTACTCTCATCCTAGGCTTGCCCTAGGGAACCTCTAACTCTACCCAAATAGTCCTCGGCTGCTGAAGGCCTCCTTGTAATGCCAATTAGTCACCACCTGAATACCATCACATGTGACGAGGCTCAGATAATCCTTCAAGTAAAGGACTCGTCCCTACAACGGTTGGACTCAAACAAGAGCTGCGTAGTAGGGCCAAATCCAGCACTCTGAGATTATTCAACCCTGATCACATGTGATGAAACGTATTCACCTAATGGCTAACTCTCATCACTCAGAGTCCCACAAAGCACAAAGCAAGCAGCATTCGGATAAGGGAAACATACTCAGGCAAAACAATTCTCATAACAAGAAACTACACTAGCATATAATGCTAAGCTTATACTTTCAGGCATAGCCTACACAGGCTATCCTACTACTGTCTACTCATTACTAGCATGCAATTCTCATCAAGCTGGAACACATAAAGCAGGCACATAAGGCATCATCCTAGATCCTTAGTCCTATTCTAGCATGCTGTTCTACTGAAGCTGGAACTGAAACTGAACTGAAACTGATACTGAAACTAATATTGAAAATAATAACATAACTTGTATGGGTAAATTGGGAGTACTTACTTGAGCTCGGCTGATTGCATGCACCACACCCTTTTCTCGTTTTCAAAAAATATTTTCTTTCTATGTTCTTTTTCCAAAACCCTTTTTCAAAAATGTTTTTCTTTTGAAAATCCTTTACCGTGTCCTTAGTTTGAGTTCAAATACACTCGAATGCATATCTGAATCCCTCAAACCAAGGCTCTGATACCAACTTGTAACGACCCAAAAATCACGACCAAAAATTTCTTTAAAAGCATTACTAGAATTATATTTATAAAAACTGTATCATAAGTCATAACATAAATTCTCGAGTATTAATTCAAAACATAATATCACTATCAGAGTCGAACATTCCCAGGCTAACTGACTACGGTGTGTGCACTGCAATCTCCCTGAGCTCCTCTTTTGAAAACTGGGTACCTGAAACCAAAACTGAAAACCGTAAGCACGAAGCTTAGTGAGCTCCCCCAATCTAACACATACCATACAAAAACATATAAAGCACATACTGGGCCTTGCCCACTGCATCGGACCAATGTCCGGACTAACTGGGGCCTTGCCCCCTACATCGGACCGAAGTCCGGAAACTGACTGGGACCTTGTCCCCTGCATCGGACCGGAGTCCAGACTAACTAGGGCCTTGCCCCCTGCATCGGACCGAAGTCCGGAAACTGACTGGGACCTTGTCCCCTGCATCGGACCGAAGTCCGGGCTAACTGGGGCCTTGCCCCCTGCATCGGACCAAAGTCCGGAAACTACTGCTAACTGGACGGGCCAGCATTGTGGCCTTAGACCCGTCCCTACTGGAAGGAAACTCACCTGAGACTGCTGAACTGATGCTGCTAAAACTCTTGACTGCTACTTGACCTCTGACTCCGAACTGTTGCTCCACTAGCTCCTCAAGCTACCAATATCAATATAACACTTACTCCGACTGACTTCCAAAGGTTACTAGGTCAAATCTGGTCAAGGTCAAAATCCTGGTCAAAGTCAACCTTCCGGGTCAACCCTACTCGCCGAGTCTATCTACTGACTCGCTGAGTTCATATGCCCTGAGTCTTTCTTATTCGCGACTCGACTCGCCGAGTCAATCCATGACTCGCCGAGTCCAACTAGGTCCAATTCCTGTCCTGTCCAACTCGCTGAGTCACCACCCGACTCACTGATTCGGGTCTCGACTCGAAGGGTTTAGGGTTTCGCGATCTAACTCACCGAGTCCAAGAACAGACTCGCCGAGTCCTAAACAATCTTCAACCAACTCGTCGAGTTGTTCATCCAACTCGCCGAGGCCATGCCTATCTTCATCCGACTCGACGAGTTGTTCATCCTACTCGTCGAGTTCCTCCTCACCTTCAAGCTACTTGCCGAGTCCACTCGAAGGACTCGCCGAGTCTATCCATTCCTCAATCCATGCAGTGGCTTTTCGAGCCAAACTGAACTTCCAACTCCTAGATCCATACTTCTAGGGCCTATTCCCCACGTAAAGTGGCAAACTTTACGTGTAGATTGAGAGATCTAAGCTCAAAACACACTAAATTCGGGTTTATGGCAAACATGCTTCTTCAACATACCAAAGGTTGATACTTTAGGGGATTCTAGACCAAAACCAACATGGATCTGAGGTAGCAACCTCAGATCTGAACCTCTAACTCGAATTGGTTACATATCATACCAACAATGGCCAAAACCCACACATAAGAGTAGATCTAGATGAAAAAGAGAGTCCAAGCAACAACTTATTACCTCCACTTGGTCTGAAATGACTCCACAATCCAGATCTACAATCCCTTCTTGCACCTCCAAGGTCTTTCTTCCTCCTCCAAGCTTAATGCATTCTTCAAGGCAAGATCTAGCTCCAAAAACGGAAATGGCGGCTAGGGTTTGATGTTCTGGGGTAGAGAGGCAATAAATGAACCCTAGGAAGGAGAATGAGACACTTAAATAGGCTCCAAGTTCCCGGGTTTAGGGTTTTCCCCGTTCAGACCCAACTCGCCGAGTCTCCCTGGCCGACTCGCCGAGTCGGTCGCTTTCACCACAACCCGGATCCCGCTCGGACTCGCTGAGTCCCTCCATGGACTCGCCGAGTCTCCCCTAAACTTGAGGTTTTCTTTCTTTTCTTGGCTTTCCAAACTTTGGGGTGTTACAGAATGACTATGTACATTTAGAATAACCTAGCTATTCAAGGATTTAAACATGTTAATATAGAACAAAACAATTATTCAATGAAAGATTCATATCCAATACATCAATTCATAAGAATATGTTTTGCTTGTACCGTTCCAATATCCAAATACTAAATTTTAATGAAATACATCTACTTATATCAACAAGGCCCTATAGCACCGGCTTAAGTTTCATGCTTTAGCTAATGAAAGATCTTTGTTAAGTAGATTTGACAAACTTGATTTGTATAAACTTTGCGAATACAAACATTTTCAGTTTTATATGTATAACTCATATATATATATATATATATATATATATATATATATATATATATATATATATATATATATATATATATATAAAAGAAAACTATTGAGAATGTATTGGATGCTTAAATATGACTTAGGTACCAATACTTGTGTAATGGGTTTACTCATAGTCATAATGAAATATACGTTAATCATCTTTGTATGTGGTTCTCCAAACCACAATGTACTCTAACTCTGATGTGTAACTGTAATTAAAATCTACATGGAGACACTATCCATCTAACTTTCTCTTCATTCATAATAAGGATACACCTAATTGTGACTGAGAGTCACCTCAATCTATTTGAAAGTTTAGCACATGTGTAACATCTTTAAACATAACTTTATTTCAATTACTCTATAGATTAAGAATATTTATCAAGTTTTCGCAAGTACGTTAGAATGTTCCTATAAATCACACAATGACTTCTTCTCGGATTATACTGGTATCAATCGACATGCTCTAAGCATACGGCTTATTTGGGCGTTATGCACAATCATTACATATATAATTAATCCAATTGCATCAGCATATGGAATACAGTCATATTGTCTAGTTCAAATAATTTGCACTAGGATTTTGCTTAAAATCATGTCATGTGGTATTTGACAAGACGACTCTCTTAGAGTCCTTTATCTAAAGCTCTTTAAGATCCTTGAATATTAATGCAATTTTACTTCATCCTTTAAGTTGCCATGATCTATCTATATAAATCTTTATTCCAAGAATTAGTATGTTGACTACATATAAAACTAGGAATGTTATTGCACTCCCACCAACTTCGTAAAAAACACAAGAGTCTTCTTAATTTTTAATTAAATCACACTATGAAATTATCTTATAAGAAAGAAGATTCTCACTTTGAGATGTTAGCTTAAATATTGGAACGATTTTCATTCATGTATGTTTTCTCCCTTGAAAACTAATTTACTCTTTATAGTCAAACTATATCGAGGAGGATTAATCAAACCCATACTTGATAATCATACATAAATGCATCTCTATGTGTTTTATTAGTTTTTGATCAAGTATCGAACAGATTCAAAAACATATGAAAACATGCTAGTTCCATACTATAATGCATTTATCTTATGGATCTTTATCTCTTAAAGTTCCAAATTTCTCCCACTTAGAAAAAGAACTTTCTAGGCACTTGTCTTCTGGAATGAGAATTAGTGTGATTAGTGGAGACTTCATCTTAAACAATCATTTAGGATAGTCTACATAAATGTAATTAGTAGATGCTAATGTGGTTAATCTCCTTGTCTAACATAAGCTCCATAACTCCATACCTTTTTGACAAGGACAAACTATTACATCCTTAGTCTAATGAAAGCATTTAATCCACTTGTTTGGTTGGAATATATATATATATATATATATATATATATATATATATATATATATATATATATATGTATGTATGTATGTATGTATGTATGTATGTATGTATGTATGTATGTATATATATATATATATATATATATATATAATATTTGATTCAATGACTATAATTCCAAAATTTTATGAAGTAAATAGTTCTTTTAAAAACAACATATAATAGATTCAAGGATTTATTTTTATCCTTTTCAAAAACTTGTACTATCAACATTCAACCAGTGGCCTGGTGACCCTATCCCACTAGAGAATTTGAAGGTTGCCTCAAACACTCAAAAGATAGATCCAAGTAACCATGTGATCTTTTGCCATAAGAACCATACTAACGACGAGTGAGTGTTTTTTTCGGAATGAGTTGTGAATCGATTCCACAACTCCTAAGATGTTCCAAGAAGAATTAGTTTAGAAATCTTATTTTTCTTTATCACAACGAAAGGATAATAATGATCTCATTAAATTGTATTTCAATCTTCACTATGAAACAATTAGAGCAAATCAAAGGTTTCAATAACAACGAATAAAAGTCGTCGATGAAATTGATTAAACATCTATCACCAAATCCATTCATGGATTAAAAAGATTGCATACATCACTTATGTATATTCTTTGTCAAGCCCTTTTCTCTTTAACTACTAATAGGTAAATACACTTGCGAACCATCTTCCCATATAAATAGGATTCACATATATCAAATGAATCATGTTCATTTGCCCTAAAAAATCCATCTTTTTGAAGTTGGTATATATCTTTTATATTTATATAGTCATGATGATTTATGACATAGATAAGCTTGAATCAAATATAATTTGATTAATTTGGTGTTGTGATTAGAACCATCAATTTAAAGAAATCTTATAGTTTTACTTCATAATTAACAATTTAAAAAATTATATTCTTAAACACATAATACATCATTTCAGAACATGAATGTGAACATCCATTAAATGATAAGTAAATCTAGATTTATTCATAAATTATAACTGTTACATGTCCCTATAAGAATAGGTACAAAACATCTATTTTTTAAAATAAAGACTATAACATCACTTGTTATATATCAGCATGAAATATCATTCATTTGTAATCAGTTGATTATTCCTTCCAATCATTAGCACATAATATCAACTATTAGTGTCACCTGATGTATAACATACTCAAGTGAATGATGGAAAAATAAATAGTTCTATCATATAGATATTTGAAGTCTTGTCCAAGTTAGACTTCTTCAACTCGATGAGATTTGAGGAGCAATTCCTATTTAATGTCCAGTTTCTTCCATAATAGAAACAACACTAATCATTTGGTCCTTTCTTTATTTTTTTGGTTTATGTTGTATTTCCATTAACTGGACTATAAGTATATTTGAGTACACAATCTCTTAGACTTCCTTTATTCAATGATTGAATAGACTTGAAGTACTTTATGTTGTTTTTTATTGAATATCTATTTTGCTTGATGAGACATCTCATATGTTTTATAATTATCCAAGACTTTCTGCAAGTTAAGGTTAATTAGTCCAGTATGATGTGAGACACATCAACATCATCACAATAATATTTCCATCAAAATATCATAATCAGACTGATTAGCTTGCAAAGGTTATTTAGGTATGGGATCTTTCAGTATATATAACTTCTATTTATCCTTAAGGTAGAACCTCAAGATATTATACCAGTTATAGAAATTATAATCATCAAATGTTATTGTCTCGTGAACTCAAAAAGTGAGAGGTTTTGTAGGGAGAAAAAGTATTAACAGTTATTAATAGAATATTTAGTATTTTCAATATTTAGTCTTTAAAAATTAAAACATTTTATTGTTTCTTAAAACATTAATTTATTAAAGTTTAGGATACAATTAACGACACAAGTAAATTATTAGGTGACTTTATCCCATAAACTTAATTAAACTCGGTAGGTATCGATTACAAGTTGCATACAATATGTAACTCCTAGATTATGGGATCTTAAACAACTATTGTTTAACTTGACATGTTTATCCCATCTGTGCCTCAGACCTCTCATTCTTAGGTGACCTTTATCATACTAGATTCCAATCAAGTTATCCTAATTGAAACAACATGTAGTATTATACCTAACCAATGACAAGGAGACCCTTTAGAAAGCAGAAACTACAAAACTACCTTGAACATCATAAAACAATCCTGATGACTAGGTAACCCTGTGCCACTAAGACCATACAAATAATAACGAGTGTTCTGTTAAATGACGGCAATGACTTGCATTTTAGAAAAAGTTTTATATATGGTTTACAATTGTAGTTTATAAAAACATGGTCTAATGAATATTGCATGCATCCAAAAATTCATGTACCATTTTGTAAAATTCATATCACTTGTTATGAGGTTCTTTAGGTGTCAAATAAAACTTCATTTTATTTTCCATTAACCACGATCAGTTATAAACTAAAATCCGATATTTTAAAATTTAGTTGTAGATCGGTTTTAAGAAGTGGTAAAAGTCTTAATAAAACTTCATTCTATACATAAGACTTGGAGTTGTGGATGAGTTATAAAATCATTATTTTAAATCTCCATTTAACAATCAAAATCTTATGATTTCATGAATTTGTAAAATAAATTTAATTTAATTTTATAATTCAAATTTATGCATCTTATGATTAAAGTCATATTTTGATCAACCAAAACTTGGATGATGATGCTTATGTTTTAAATATCATCTTGGATGCATAAAACATAATATCAACATGGTGCCTTATGTTTCAAAACGCTAATATCATATATTAAGTTTTGACGCAAAAAATAATCATTAGTTTTATTATTTGTCGTTATAACGCTATAAACCGATTTTAAGTCTTTTTATTAAAAATCTTATTTATTATAAAGACATAGAGTTTTTATATAATGTTGAAACACCTTTTAAACTATTTCAAATATTTTATTGGTGGGTATTTATAAGTTTTACAATAAAACTATTTTCAACGAAAATTGATTTTTAACCGCTAAAAATGTTTTTCTAAATATCCATTTATAAACATCTTATGTTATCTTTTAAATATTTTTTACTCAATCTCCAAATGATATTATTTTATGATAAAATGTTATTTAAAATATAAAAACAAGTTTCATACATCAAAAATAACACACCAGAACATAAAATAAACATCACATACATGCATTAAGACATATGTGCATAAACTAACCAATTTTAATGACATTTTGTGATGCAACACAAAATGCCAAGTGCATTCCTAAGGGACATTCAAGGGACTAAAATATTCTTGTAATGTTGTTGTTGTAGCACCCACTTGATGAAACATCTAGTACTTGTCAATGTAGAAAAGCTTCTTGAAAGGTAAATAATTCAGCAATGCAACACTTTTTAGAAAAGGTTGTAGAAAGTGTTGCATCAGGAGCAACAACCCTTTTGCAACAGCCATTAGTGACAGCTTTAGCGACACTTTTCAAAAAGTTGTCACTAACCTTGCTGTATACTTATTAAGGCCGAAAATTACCTTTTGGTCTTCAAAAAATGGCTCCATCTTCATTAATGGTTACATTTTTGTACAGATAAATTATTTCTAATAACTAATCTATTACTTTATAAAATAAACCAAGAAAACTAATTTATATAATGTATTACATACCATACGAATAAATAAATATTACAACCATTTTTAACAAAACAACCAACACGACAAACACAATGGCCTATGACTAGTTTATGCACATCATACATATATCAAATATAATAAGAAACAACTCTTTGTTTTTTCTAAGGCAATTTTATATAACCAAAATGCATGAAAAATGGTTATATAAAAATAAATAATTTTAACCAAGAAGTTGTCAAAAAAGACAAATAAAGATTTTTCTTAACCAAAAGAAATCCATGCTTGTTTTCCAAAAGCCAAAGTTTATCAAACATAAAAATCATTCTAACACATAAAAGATGGCTCTGATACCGCTGATGAGTTTTGATACAAAATATAAGTTTGTTTTTCATAAAAAAAATTGCAACGAAAGTCTTTAAAAAATAACAAGTTTAATTTTAGTTTATAACAAAACAAAACCATGAAGGATCCATTTACAAAGGCTATAATGAAATAAAAATAACCAAAGAGTTTTTAGAATGATAACCGTTGAAGCCTTTGAATCCACTTGGTTTTGGGGTGTTGATGAAGATAGCAAAAATCAAAGATTATAATTTCTCTATGTGTATCCACCATCAAGATTAAGGCACTTGGAACGCTTGTTCCTTCTTGTATTCTAGAGTCTTAATCCTTTAAGTGTTAAACTCAAATAAGCACTAAAGGATATAACTCAAAAGGTCTTCTAATCACCAAACTAGCTTCAAAAGAAAGAGACATGGGGAGTAGAAGAGAGTTTTGGCCATGCCTTCTTGTTAAGAGAAAAGATCTTCAAAAATGCAACCAAACACTCCTTTATATAGTCTATTCAAAAGCAAAGCTATACCATATAATAATATAAAGTATTCACTAGATTTTACAAGCATGGGGAGCATAGGAGGGAGGTTGACAAGCAACCTCCCATGCTTGAAAGCATTTTCGGCCAAAGACAAATGAAAGAGGCAAAACTTGTCTCCTAACTTTTTCATGCTACAAAAGAATTAGTTTAAATTTTATAAGCTCAAAGTTTATAAAATATAAACTTTGTATTTAGGTAAAAGACAAAAAGGATTCATCTAGTACAAAATATTGTGCATGAATTATTAATTCATAACATATGATATAATAACTACTTATACTCTCTTATAATTATACATTTTCACAAAACAATAATTATTCTCTAATTTGAATACAAGATTTGATATTATTATTAATAATCATATTAATAATAAACATACAAAATGTGCCAACTTGATAAAGGTGTGACCCTATCGTATCATATATTATTAGCAATGTCACTCCATAATGATTCTTAGGCATACATATTCAACACTACCTACAAGGTATTTAGCTGACATTAGTAGGAGTCTTTCAACAGCTGATAATAGGTTAAGGTAGGTATCCTAAGAGATCCTAGGAAGTGTTTTAGTGTGAATGGTGTGCTGTTTGGAAGGTTTTGGGAGTATCATTATAAGGATGTGGCTTAGAGGATTCAGGATGATTCTTAAGGAAAGTATGGATAGGTGTGGAAGGTAGTATTGGGACCATACTATTGAAAGCATAGGATCCGTACTCGAATCAAGGAAAGTCAAGAGGATTCTATGAAGCCTGTAGAATGAAGATTCTTTGGATATGTCTTGATCACTTGTATGGTTACCTTTCAGTATGATGATGGGAACTCGTGGAGGAGGTTTTGGTTCTGGTTTTTAGTCGATTGATGAGAGTATACGCAAGTTTGTTACATCTGAGATCGCTTGTGGTATTTTGAATGCGACTCCTGTAATGTTTGGTACCATCAAGGAGGGGATCATGGAGCTGCTGGATGAGCAGATTAGGGATTTTCATGCAGGCATTGCGGATGGTCATATCAGGGCACGAAGTCTCTCTTTTTAGGAGTTCAAGGCTCGTGGAGCCCTATAGTTCTTTGGTAAGAAAGACCTAATTGCGAGTAGGTGGTGGGTTGATGACATTGTGACATCCCCAGAATCTCGGCCAGAAAAGACCGATTTCATTTATGCTTTTTAAAATAATTTTCAGAGTAAATCCTTTTAATTTTAAAAGAGATGCGGAATTTGTTCCCAAAAACAAAACATGATAAAATAGATATTTATCAAAACATTTCATAAGACATATGATTTCATTTCATATTCAAAAGTCGGGATGTCATGTTCCGATACAGATCATAAAGCATAAACGATAGCATTACAAGTCATTCAACAAATATATACATATACAGACTTGTAAACAAAACAACTTGATGTTCGCCCATCTTAAGCTCTTGCACCACTTCCTGTAAAATAAATCAACTGAGTGGGTCAGGCTTGGGAGCCTGGTGAGCATATAGGGTTTTCAACCCACAATAATTATATTTAATTTCAACCATCAACAATAAACCCGATTACCCATTCCCGTTATCCTCACCTTACGTTCCTAAAAATAACGTCTATTATAAGGAACCTATTTCAGGAGTTTTCATCGGGACGGACATTACTGCAGAGGGGCTTCCTCAACAATAAGTGTCCTAAAGGCAACCATGTGGGGGATAGAGTACACCGGTGAACACGTCGTTCACAACACTTACAGGTAATGAGCCTGCTAGTGTTCCACAAGACAGTCTAGAATAGTCCGTGGTCGTCATCCATACTCTGCTGAATGACTAGAATAACACCAATAACACCGAGGCCTCTCATCTGTTTATTACACACCAATTATCTACCCATGTTCTACCCAACATATTAGTAGATAAAAATATACGTTTTTATACATAGTTTAAAAACCTATATAACATGCTTTAAGCAATACATATTCCACATAACAGATGAGGCATACACACATAACACGTATTTCATAGAGAATACATCATATCTATAAGATAGAAGAGAGTGAATATACACTCACACGTATAACAACCAAATATATACACCTAACACGTATTTTATATGAAATACTTCATAATATTGCGTTGGAATGAAAATAACTACACACTCACTTGATCAAAAGATGATCGGGCAGCACTACGGCTTGCAGAAGAGGTGTTTCTCCGTAGATCTGGAAGATATTCACAAAACCGGGCTCCTCGCGGGCAGCGTTTCGGCTCGGGAATAACGCTCTTCGGGATCCTCGGGGCTTCGGATCTTACTTCGGGGCTCGGGAATGATACCGAGGCTTCGGGATATGATTGGCACGCAAATCGAGGCAAAGGACCAGAGAGAATGATGAAATTTGCAAAGGAAACTCGGCTGCTTCGGGTCTCCTTTTATAGGTGCTGAACCCTCGCACGTACGCGGGGCGTACGAGGCTTCGCGGGGCGTACGCCTCGGTGGTCACCAGCGCTTACGTCATCGGTCCATCTCCGTCATTGCATACGACTCGCTACTCCGTAGAACTCGAGTGCCCTATGTTGTACGCGAGGCGTACAGCAGTACGCGCTGCGTACTTCGGATAGACCGCCTCTCCTCTCTTCGGATAATATCGGAGTAAAATAAAAATAAATATTAAATATTTTATTAAACTTCAGAAATTCATATCTCCTTCATACGAACTCTGATTTCGACGTTCTTTATATCCACGCGAAGGTGAGACTACGCTCTACAACTTTCGTTTAGACTCCGTCGGCTAATTTTGACTTTTATATTTATTATTTATTTTTAGAAGGCCGGGACAGAAAAACTTCGTTATAAATTCATAACTTCTTCGTCTGACGTCCGTTCTCGCCTAACTTTTCATCGTTTTGCTACTAACAACAAGATCTTCGATTCTCATTTAGATTGTTTCGGCTAAAAACCGCTCGATCTCAAATCGAGTATTCGGGCTGTATATTGCTAAGTCGAAACTTCATAAAATCATAACTTCCTCATACGAAGTCAGATTTGGGCGTTCCTTTTATGCACGCTCTCGGTTTAACGAAATCTACGACTTTCGTTTAGATCGCTAAGGCTAAATATCGCTCTATCTTAAATTCATATTTTACGTCACTCGGCGTCGTATCGGTTCTGTCGCGAAACTTCGACAGGTCATAACTTCTTCGTTACAACTCGGATTTTGGCATTCCTTATATCCCCGGAATCCTTGTTTCGACCACTACAACTTTATGCAAAGATGTTGGGCTTATCTCACACTTAAATTTTTGACGCTTATTTTATTCTTAATTTATTAAATTATAAAATTAAGAAAATACACACATAAATCACATAATTCAAATAATTCACAAATAATACATTCTTATTATTTCAAGTTGAGTTACAAGGTTAACCTAGACTATTACATTGCTAAAAATGGCAAGCCTAGAAACATGGGCGTTACAGACATGGAGAATGCTAAAAAACAAGTTTCTTCCATGGGGGATCAAAGATGGCATTTGCATCTTCCTTTCTAAAGGATGAAGCCCACGACTGGTGGGAGGAGGTTGGTCACTCTTTGGGAGCTAAGGTTGTAGCAACCATGTCTTGTATAGATTTTGTTGTGAGATCAGGGCGGGTTTTGCACCGACCATTAAGGTGCAACAGCTGGCGTGGGAGTTTAGGGAGAGGGCTTTATTGGTGCCATAGTATGATGTAGAAGAGGATATGAAGAAGACAAGGTACCATGATATGTTGAAGGAAGGCATTTTCGAGTTTGTGAGCATGCCAAGCTGCAAGATCCTAGAGGACATGATTCCTAGAGCCCGAGAATGGGAGATTAAGCTGGAGCTTCGGACGAAGCACAAGTCATAGTAGGTACAGACTATGATGGGTCAGAAGAAGAGACCGAAGACTTTCGATTCACAATTGAGGAGCCATCAGGGTAGGGGTTGTTGTGACAAGTGTGGTAGGTCTCATGAGCGGAGCTGTCGTGAGAAGGGAGATGGATGCTCCAAATGCAGCAAGACTGGTCATTTCAGCAGGGATTATCCTCAATGATCAAGTCTGATCTGTTTTCAATACAAGCAGGTCGGCCATAAGAAAGCTGACTTCCCAAGATTGGCGAGTGAAGCGATGAGAAGACCTAACCCAACTATATTGAGGATTATTGATGCCCGTGAGGGAAAAGTGGAAACTCTAGTGGCGAGGAGCCAAGCATTTCAGTTGCAGAGGAAAGAGGCATGCGCTTCGTTAGATTTTGTCGTTGGTATGTACAATATTCATTTTCCTTTTCTGATTTAATTGTTTATGTTTGGTTATGTAATTATTGTGTGAAAGACGTAAGGTTCAAAGTGTTTAAATCTCCACCTAAGGTTTATGGTTTGCTTTATGATTGTATGGTTATTATCATTCGAGGGATTATCATATGTTATTTTCCATACCGAGAGCCATGTTTAGAGGGTATTTGGTGGAGCTGGTTTGAGGCTTCAACATTGGGGATGTCATTCATTGATTGAGTGAGCCTCGAGTAGGGAGAACTAGGTGTTCTTCTTAGTGGATCAACATTTGGCTGCGTAAAGTGAATGGTTATTAAGTTCTCAAGGCTAGCTGAGTCCAAGTGGGAGAGAATTGTTTGGGATTATTAGGATTATTTCCAGGTGCACATTAACCGGGAGTTTCATACATAAGGGGAAAAGGAAAACTAGTTATGGTTGTGGGTTGAGTCGAAGCTTATGAGATGAATGATGTTCATTGGTCAGTTGAAATCAGGGGAGCAGATGCTGAGAAATCAAGTTGTATTGTTTGAAGACATGAAACATCGACGGTGACACATTCTCGGTTTGTGACGATTTTTAGGTTGAGGTTTGTGTTAGAGCCTCCCTACATGTTCTTGTTTGATTAAGGCTTGGGGGTTCAAAGAATCACCCAAATACCTTGTAGGGCCTAGCAGGTTGGGGGGTTTTAGCTTATGTTGTTATTTGGTTGGGTATTCTTATGGATTTTTGGCAATACCATGGGGGTGGGCCCACGATAGTTATAGAAGTGTAGTAAGACTACGATCTGGCTCGTATTATATGCTTGGTTGGGTTTGGCTGCTGCAGGAATGGTTGTGAGACTGTAGAAGGATCATGACATTCACATGGGTTCATTTGGACTTGTTATTGTGCAACCGCTCTGTGGTAAGGAAGGAGGGTTGTTCGAGTTGTTGCGATATGTAGGCTTGTATAGCTCTCAATTATGGGCGAGAATTTTTTGCTTATGTTAACTTGGGTGACACCCGTGGGCGAGACTCGTTTGGTTATGTTAGCTTGGGTGAGAGCAGTGAGTGATGCCTGTTTGGTTATGTTATCTTGGGTAAGCAGACCATTCATACATTTGAAGTTATGCTCAGGGCATGTGTTGTTTATTGTAAGTCACCCGGCTAGTGATGGGATGATGACAAGATCAGTGTGTTTTATGGTCTTAGTGTTCTAGTGGATTAGATGGTGCACAGTGTATCATGAACTAGTAAGTGTATGAGTCATGTGGGTGGGACCCGATAGACATATGTTTGAGACATTTTGGTCTTAGATTGTTAGTAATTGACATGGTTGGGTGTTTGAGCATTTTCAGGGTCAGGAGGCTTAATGATCATTTGGTTGAGTCATAGGGATATAAACATTTGTTTTATACGGGAGCCTTAGTTGTGCAACGGAGGTCTCTTGCCGAATATTTATATTTATGGAACACCCCCCCCCCCCAACCAGATTGCTTGAGGGTTGTATAGCAGGAGTATTGTTACCAATGTTAGGTATAGATCTTGAAACTTCAAACCTGGAAGTTCGATGTAAATTTCATGAATGATATGTTTGGTGGCGATACACCTGGGCCGACACGAGATTCTTGGATTAACCCCTGTTACACTTGTGTGTGCAATGGGCTAATGATGACTTTGTAGAAAGTCAAATACATATACACAGTCTTTTAGGAAGGAATTATATAATGAAATTTGATGGAATCCATGATTGGGATGTTCTAAGAATTCATTGTACGTGTTTTGATGGTTATCTTAGTTAGGGAGTAAGGGTAAGTGTGTCAAGTGGATGATCCTCAGTTTTAGGGCATGGTTTCTATAGGTAGATTCATGGGCTCCCAAGTTCCAGAGTATATCGTTGGATCCATGATTATGGTCAGACTAGGATAGCCTTTGTCTATTAGACTCTTGGCTTGAGTCTTTTGGGCAACCATGTACAAGGGTGTCAGCCTCAACAATCGGTTAGGATTTATGCATCTCTGTATTTTGTAGGACAACATGGAACCAAGAAGATCTCGGTTGGATCGGACCTGTAAATTTATGGTCAGTAGAATGTGATGTATATGTTGGCACAACACTAATGGTTGAGTCTTATGTTGGGAGTTGCCTTCGTATTCGAGTGCGAGGTTGCTGACATCGATGATTGGTCGAGGATCCTGTTTCCCAGTTATCAGTGAGATAATGCAGGTTCTGATGGGTTTGGGTCACTAGGTTGTGGTTTAAGAGTATTATGGATGTGATTTGAATGGTGTTGTATGTCTGGAAGTTTGGCATGGTATAAGGTTATCAAATTTCGGGCAGAGTAGTTAGAATTTCTGTTTGTTGGTTAAGGGCGGTGTGTTAAGGTTCGTTTCTTTGCCATGGCATGTGATTTCCGCTAATATTAGGTTTCGGTAGCAGTATTGGAAGGTGTTCATATGTGTGAGATGACGTTTCAGTTATATCTTACATTCAAGAAGTTTAGACGACGTCGGATGGTGTAATAGAGTAAGTTGTAATGAATGATTTCAAAGGGGAAAATTTAATTTAAGTGGGGGAGAGTTGTAACACCCATTTATAGATTGGATCTTTATAGGGAATAAAGGAGTTAAAGGAATGGTTTTTATTAAAAATAATGTGTCACGAAGTAACGATAGGTCGGTCACGATGTAACGATCCAATATGAGAACGTGTATCCGGAAAATTATCACAATGTGACAATAGTGTTGTTACGACGCGGACAACGTTGTTTGGGACTAACCCCATAATTTTAGGGTTTTTATTCTATTTAAGCCTTTTATCCCAAGGATTAGGGTACCCTCTTCAACTTCCAACCCTGTATCACGAAACCATAGCCTCCGTTTGAGAGTTTTGGCTCACTTTGGTGCTTTTTGTACACTTTGAAGGAAAAGAATAAGGTTTAGGAGCAAAGAGCAAGCAAACGACTCTACTCGACCCTCGAAATCATTCTTTGGACAATTTGTATGACTTAAAGCTTTTACCTTTATGACTTATCCCTTGTAGATCTAGCTTTCTTTGTATGTTTTTTTTTTCATTAGAAGAGTTTGTATGTTGGAATGAGATAAAGTTTGCAACTTTATGGGCAATCAAGGTCCCATGAGCCTTATATCTTTCATATCTAGAATGTGGTTGTGTTTTGGGAGCTTTGCATGAGTATTAGGTCATATTATTTCCTTTTGACCTAATTTGGGTAAAGGACATGCATGTCCATAAAGTTGACATTTTTATGAGCCTTTAGTGCCCTTGGAAGCTTTCTGAAAAAGTTGGATTTGATGGCTTAATGGATTAAGGACTCAATCTATAAGGATGTTTCCCCATCCAGTGGTCACGACGTGGCATGGAGAGTGTCACAACGTGACGATGATGAATTCATCGGATATTTTGTCAAGATGTGTTCATGATGTTACCAAGGAGGGTCCACATCGTGGTACATAGTGATCGAGTTGTCCGTATCTGAGTTGGTTGAGTTGTAGCATGGCCGAGTTTAGAATCGAACTGAGTGCATTCCCACGATGTGACCAAGGGCTGGTCACAACATGAGGGTCAACTGTTGGTAATGTTGAATGTTAAATTTGACCTTGACCATTGACTTTTGGTCAAATTTCTAGTTTTAGAAGGTAGACTAAGGGTTTACCTTCTGTGGTTGTAGTAGCATGTGTTTAGCACCCACACATTGGCTATGAGAGCTATTAGTTGTTGATTTCGTCGGCAAGGTGAGTTGGGTTATCTTTGTGATTTTTGCATTGGTATGTTAGGTTGGGCCTGATTGTAAGTTGGGTTGGGCTCATTTGTATGTTGGTTTGGGCCCATTATATATTGGACTAGGCCCATTTGTATGTTGGGATATACTCGTATGTATGATCGAAGGGGACCAATATGGGGTGGGCCCAATATACGGTTGGGGCCCAATATGTATGGTATGCGGTATTTTGGGGAACTCACTAAAGTTTGTACTTACGTTTTTGTGGTTTAACATTTTTAAGTACTTCCAGTTCCAAAGGGAAGTGCCTGACTTAACTGCAGAGCATCCCCTGATGACTCATCTTCATAGATTGTTATTATTTTACTCTGATGTTTAAAAATGAAATATTTTGTAGGTATTTATAGGATGTTACAAGAAGTATATGCTTTTAAATAACATTATTTTTTCCTGTATATAATTTGAGTTCTTAAGGAATCAATGTGTATGATTACAAAATGAATCGTATTAAAGACTAGCCTTCTCTAAATATAATTGAATCTGTAGCTTTTATGGTAAAGTCGTTATTGAAGTTTTTTCTGAAATTTTAGTTTCCTTTTTGCTTCAATAACAACTCCATAAATAAATGATCCATAAATAAATGATCGTTAAATAAATAAACAAAGTAGAAAGGACCTTCAATCGTATTAAAGACTAGCCTTCTCTAAATATAATTGAATCTGTAGCTTTTATGGTAAAGTCGTTATTGAAGTTTTTTCTGAAATTTTAGTTTCCTTTTTGCTTCAATAACAACTCCATAAATAAATGATTCATAAATAAATGATCGTTAAATAAATAAACAAAGTAGAAAGGACCTTCAATCTCATTAACAACATGTTAAAAACAAAACAATTCATCTCATTAGCTAACTTTGATATATTTTTTTGAGTTTTAATGTGTTGCTTGTGGTACATGCATGTATTCAATCTGCTTTATCTCATGAAAAAAAGCATGTTGCCCATAACAACGAATGCTCAATGAAGTGTGTCATCAATGGTCTAGTTATGATTAGGTATGTGTTGGTTCAATCCCTAAGGTATTAGACATACTATTTGGTTCAATTTAATTTTATGCTTTGCTTGGATCACTAAGATCAAAAATTATGTTGAACCTAAAAATATCTTATCAAGGTGCATGAAAGGCTAGCAACCTTTTGGCGAAGTTTTACTAAGCCATTAAGCACAGGTCTAGAGCCACTGATAGAATGGCAGATGCGTTTAGAATGAGAATGATCCTCATTGTCACTATCAACAATAAATTTGTTGGCTTCGAATCATTAAAAGATATATACAAAGACGATGATGACTTCAAAGTAGTATGGGAATATATTGACACAAAGCAAGTTAGCAACACAAAGGTGACTTTTGTATACTGGAGGGTATTTTTGCTACAAACTCATGAGGGATTAAAAGATAACCTTTGTCATGATAAAGCCATTGTTGTAGAGGAGATGTATTTTTGCGACAAACTCATGAGGGATGTGGGTAGTTTTTTCTGACAATGTCTAGCATGCCACGAATAAAAAGGAAAATATCAAAACACAAGTCTTATTTATATGCATTTTGTGTTCCTTCAAGCCTATAGGAAAAAATCTCCATTGACTTTATCTTAGGCCTTCCTATGATTGAGAAATGAGTTGATTATGTATTCATGGTCATAAAAAAAAAAACTTTTAATATTGGCCAACTTCATCCTATACGAGGCCGTCTAATGGTAAGCACGTATCCAAACTGTTTTTTAGGATGTTGTTTTTTGCATGGTGTTCATAAATAGTCTTATATTTTGGCTAACTCTCTAGGCATGCTTCGAAAAATAATTCAACTTCAACATCACTACTAATCCATAATCTAATAGGCAAACTGAAGTTGTCAATCGTATACTTTAGACCACGAATTGATATTTATGTGAACAAAAGCCGAAGATATGAGATGATGACATAGCTTAAGCTCAATTTCCTATAATATTGCAAGAAAAAGATCAATAGGGATCTAACTATATGTTTTCTTATACAAAATTCCTCAACGATAAGTGGTTGATTTGGTCGAATTTTTTGGGAAGGCGAACAATACATCCTACAAACTTGTAAAGGACACGTACATGAAAATGACTAGCAAGCATATAGGCATGCCAAATACATTTGATGTGGGTGATGATGTCAAGATCAAACTATGCAAGGATTTGTTTTCCGTAGGAAAATACGATAAATCGAGTCAGCAAAAATATGACTCCTACAACATATTACTATGATCAATGACAACAAATATATCATTGACATGTTGACCATAATTTTCATTTCAAAGGCATACAACATATCAAATTTCAACAAGTATTATCCATAAAAAGCAATTATTTACCTAGAGAACTTGAGTTCAACTTCTTCTTAAGTATGGGGAATGATGATAAGCTTTTTAATGTAGAAGCATTTATAGACAAGTGGCTAAGTGACATATAGTCCAGAAAAAGCTAATTTAAAACGAGCATATTTATCATCCATTAAGAGTTTGGATGTCCGTTTTATATTGTGGAAAGCTCTCAACGAGTCGATATCTTAAAAGACCTTCAAAGGCTACAAGTCGCCACTTAATTTCAAAACATATCTCCTCAATTTTTAGGTTTCCCTATTTTCAGCTTATTTCAATATTTTGTTTAATTATTCTTTTAGTAATGCTATATAAGATTTCCCTCATTTTTTTCTCAGTTTATTGTGGAACTTAACTAGAGGAACTTAATGTCAATTGTAATTTTCTTAAATTTTTTAATTCATGTCAAACTTAGCTTCTCTTATATAATAACGTGGTGTTTGGTTTGCAGAATGTTTTTGAAGGAAATGAAATTGGAATTAGAAAATGAATCTGTCATGAATTTGAATCCAATTCGATATAGTGCTTGGTTGGATGGAAAGAAACGGATTTAGAATCCATGTAAAATGATAGATATGCCCTTTTTATCTGCTTTGCTTAAGTCTAATTTGATTTCTATCTTACACATAAAGATATATTACATAAACTATGAAAAGTAAAATTTCATTTTATTAATTGAACATTCATGTCGGTGGTAGTAGTAGGAGATGGTGGCGGTTGATAGTGACAGTGATAGATAGTTGGTGGTGGTGTTGGTTGATAGTGACAGTGATAGTAAGTGGTGGTGTTGGGTGGTGGTAGGTAGTGGTGGTGATAGATGGTGGTGGTGATGCTGGTAGGTGGTGGTGGTGGTAGTTGTGGTAGGTAGTGGTGGCGAGATATGAGTGGTGGTGGTGGTGGCGATGGTAGTAGCAGTGGTAGGTGGGGGTGGTGGTGGTTGATAGTGGTGACAGTGGCGGTAGGTAGGTGGTGGTGGCAGTAATGGTAGCGAGGGTAGGTGGTGGTTGTGGCGGTGACAGGTGGTGGTAGGTAGTAGTGGTAGGTGGGTGGTGGCTATGGTAGGGATTGGTGGTGGTTGTAGATGGTGATTATGGTGGCAGGTGGCAGGGATAATAGGAGGTAGTAGTAACGCTAGGAAATGGTGGTGGTGATAGTGGAGGTAAGTAGGTGGTGGTGGTAATGGTTTTGGTGGGTGGTTGTGGCAATTGCAGAAGGTGGTAGTGGTGGTGTTGGTGGTAGGTGGTAGGTGGTGGCGTTGGTGGTGGTAGGTGGTAGGTGGGTAGTAGTGGGTGATGGTGGTAGACATTATGTTGTGCAATAAAACAAGGGTAATAAGGTAAAATGCAACTTTCCTTCCTATAAGAGCATTAATTCCATCATCTTCTTGAAGGAAAATATTTTTCCGTATTTGATAGAAAGTTTTATCATTTATGATTCCAGTTTCATCATACAAAGTTGAACCAAACACTGAAACATGATGAAATTAGAATCATTTTCTCCCAAATTTCATTCCATTCCAGTGAACGAAACACACCCTAAGGACTTTAAGCCTTTTTCTATTATCTTAGAAATTAATTAAGTCTTTCCCTGTAGGATTTCATTAAGACTGGTAGGTGTGAGCAACATATTATCACACTCAAAAGTTACCACCTCACCAGGCATGTCACCATGGTGTTATAACACCAATTAGAGAAACTTAACATGTTATAAAACCCTTTAATTTCCATGACATCATTTTTTTTCTTTCTTTTTTTAATAATTATAAAAACAAATACTTTAATAAATAATAAATACTAAATTAAACGTTACTTCAAAAAAATAAACACAAATGACAAAAACATTTAAAAACTTGAAAAAAAAAATTAAAAGTCAAAAAAATTATATTTTTTCCTTAAATTATTCATCTTCATGACCATGATACATATAATCCGCAAAGTCTTTATGAAGTTGTCTGTGTTTTTGTGCGCTTTGAATATCAACCACTCATGTGGTTCTCTCAGCCATTCTCATATAATCATCAATAAAATCGGACAACTCCCCCAAAGCCATGAACTTAATTGTCGCAACACATTTTCGCAACCATGTAAATCCTTGTTTACCTTTAGTATCATGTCTCGTTTAGAAAAATTCTTACCTAAACATATATTTAACAGGCAAAAAAATGTATTTATTTTATCTAAAAGCGACATTTATAAATTATAAAACTTGAAAAAAAAAATGATACCTTTCTTCTAAGATGTTGGCTATCCGTTCAACATATTTTTTTGTAAACGAAACCTTCTTTTGAAATCGTTTCGCTGGTAAACACATTTATCTGCAAAATAATCATTAATAAGGTGTCTATGTCATTCTTTACGATTTCTATTTAACGTCGCACGTCATGTGAGTAGTGGAGCTGGATCGGGTTGTAATAGCACGTCCGTAGAATACAGATACATCATAGTCACAAAGATATCGTCGTTGAACGGGTGATATGGATGCAACGAATCCATTTTTTTTAAAATTGTTGAAAGGTTTTACGAAATATAGAGAAAGTAAATAGAATGATGATTAAAAATTAGGTGTTGTATATGTATTTATAGGTTGAAAAAATGTATTCAATATAACCGTTTAAATACGGTCAAATAAGAAACTTAACGTTGGAATAAATGTTGTTACCCTTCGTTACCGTCACCACGGCCAACAACGTAAAGCCTAAAAACGCCGATGTGGGGCGATGTTGCATCCTTTGTAACTGCGTTATTATGTGCCATATCACAAAAACGGTTTATGCGTTGTCCACACCCGATAGCCTAAGACTTTCGTATTATGGTTTATGTTTTGGGTTATTACTGATAAAAATAGAAGAAATGTTTATGATTCCCCATAAAATGATTGGGCTAATGCCATAAAAACCCCCAAATTTTCAAAAAATATTCGGTTATGTCCTAAGTCCATTTTTATGTCCACAAAAACCGCACACTTACGCAAAAATTGTTATAGTTGCCCTTTTTTCCGATTTTACCCTTCTGTTGCATCAGTTATGTTTGGTTCTAACCTCACCATCACTACCTATCCAACCAATTCCCCTTCCCTCACACAATGACACCAGGCACCGACTCTACCAACACCTATAACACCACCGCCGAAATCCTCCACACAATCCGTCCATGGTTCGATGACTTCCTCTCCTCCTTTACTCTCCCTACTCATCTTCATCTTAACCCTAATTCTCCGCCTAGTCGCTGCAATCGTGTTCCTGTTCATCATTTATCATCTTCGTTTGGATCTTCCTCTTCTTCGCTAGATACGAACCCTTAATCATTTTCGATTTTGAGTTCAGATATCATTTGGTTCTAATTTCGTTGATCGTGATTACGATCGTTGTGGTTGTTGTCGCCGGAGTTTGGTGGAACCTCTTTAGCTCGATTCTGATCGTGGCTCCTTTAGTGAGCTTAAATGCGATATTGAGGACTCCTTATTATACCGAATCTCTATATGGAGCTTTGCTTTCAGGTGTTGATGAAGATGGAGATTCACGATGAGCCTACATACAGGTTTGATGAATTTTTGAAGAACAAATTCGATTTGATTTTAACAATACTTTTGCTTGTATGATATTTATGTATATGTAAATTGATTGATGATTATATCACTATGTTGTTTGAATGGCTATTTTTGTTTCATATGATCTCATATTTGTTGCTTATGGATTGTGAATTGTGATCTAATTTGTGTTCTTGCCAATTGTGAATTGTTTGAATCGGCTTATCTATTGAATCGAGATAAGGATGAATTTTTATCTAAATCAAACATGCGACCTTCAGGAAAAATTGCAACATGTTATATACCAAGCAAACCAAACACAATCTAATCCTAGAACCAAACATCCCCTAATGCCACACAAGGGTAAAATCGGAAAAAAAAAAAAAAAAAAAAAAAGAAAAAAAAAAGGCAACTATGACAATTTTTGCGTAAATGTGCGGTTTCTGTGGACATAAAAATGGAATTAGGACATAACCGAACATTTTTTTTGAAAATTTGAGGGTTTTTATGGCGTTAGCCCAAAATGATTTGAGAGAAACAATAAAATACTTTTAAACCATTTTTCATTTAAATATGCTTTATCTTAGTAATGATAATCTGAAATAAGTATATAAAAAAGAAACAAGTGTTAGTTTTGCAAATGGATAGCAGTCCCATTGTGAGATCATGTTCTTTCGTAGCTTGTCGGCGTTTTGATTTCTTTAACCTCAATTATTGGAAAAGTAGGAGAGTTGCAAGCATGAACAAGAAATCCTATGCAGACACTTGTCTTGTCTTGTATGTTCATCTGGCTTTTAGGCTTTATGAATGGTTGCTTCTTTCTTTATAATTCTTTTAGGAAAGGGAAATATACATTTAGATGTTTATCAGAAAGGCAATATTACACACACATTCGATCAGACTAAAACGATTAAAAGAATGTTTTTTCTTCTCGTTATCACTAGTCCAATTATTATTATTTCATTTAACTCAATCTAATCAAATTATTTATTATTTATAAATAACTTTTTATATTGTTTAGATTATAAACATAAGAAAGGAGTTATTTAATTCATTATTATATCTTCAAGATTATGAAATACAAAATATAAATGTATTGGTATTTATATATTGAGATTTCCTTTTTTTTATTTTAGTGTATTTCAGTCTTAGATAAAATATATTATAATTTATAACATATTACATTTTATTAAAAAAAAAAAAAAAAGTGAATTCAACCAATGAATAGTTGACATTTGGATAAGAAATAGGGAGCAACCTAATGAAAAATTGTTTTATTTGGTTTGGGTCACAACTGCGAGTTGCTTAGTCATAGCAAAGACGGTTTCTTAAATAATAGTTCAATTAAAGGTTTACCTAACTGTATAAGACGGCGAAGTTTTTTTTTTTTTTTTTTTTTTTTTACATTTTTTTTTAAATTTTAATTTTAAATCCAATGAATCGTTTTAATTAGCCTGTCAGTGTCTTATACAATATAAACGAGTGAAATCTATTATACAAAAAGGTAAAAAATCCTTTTTAAAGTCTTTTACTACGTATAATAAAATCTCAATTAACATTTTGATACGAATAGTTTTTAATCTCATTATACCAACCAAGTCTTTGCAATTTTTTTTTTTTTTTTTTTTTTTTTTTTTGCAACGGCGGATATTTTGTTTTATTAAGCTAGCATAGTAAGCAAAACAATCCAAATACAATAAAGAAAAGAAAAGTATATGAACCTGCGCCCAACCTACCCGGATTTTGGCGTCCATCCTAAACCAATTTTCACCCAAGTAACAAGTCGAAAACAATCACATCAAATAAATAGCATTCTTAGGATCTTACAATCAATCTACCCAAATTAAGTTGTCTATCCTACACCTGTTGTTCCTTCAAGTCTCTCCGTATGAAGAAGTTGCATAAAGAACACCTTGAGTTGATGTTTTAATATTTTATGCCATTGTGTTGGTATATTTGGTTGTTCAAAATTTATGTGTCCGTTAGTTGGAGTAGTACAGAAATGAAGATTTGTTTGATAAAATTGTTATCCAATCGTTTTTTTATTCTTTGGGTTAACGTTTTTTATAATTGTTCAGCAAGCAACCTATTTAGTTTAAGTCTTCACAACTTTTTTGTGAGTTAAAAAAAATCATTCAAACAAGAAATACCATTTTTTTCTAAAGTGTACAAGACACTATAATATGTTTAATGCTGAGCTTTTGAATGTTTATAAATTTTAGTCTTGTTTAAAAATACTAAATTAAAATAAATAAATAAATAAATAAATAAATAAATAAATAAAAACTATCTATAAGTGTAAACATAAAATATCATTTTTTTTTAAACAACAAGTATTAGTCCAAAACTACACTATAGTTTTGAAGAGATTGTATAGTTTTTCTGTTATTTCTTGGGATAATGACTTAAAAAGATAATATATTTTTTAACTTGTACACATTTAGTCACTGACTTTTTTTCATCAACATTTACTCCTTCAATTTGTTAAACTGTACGCATTTAGTCCTAATAACCGGCTACTCCAGGTTAACCGGTAAGAATGACTTAATAGAATAATATATTGATCACTTTGTACACATTTAATCCTTAATATTTTTGTATACATTTAGTTATTAATATTTTTTTTGTTGCAAAATAAGTTATTTTTGTTTTTATACTCATTCAGTACTTATGAATGATTTCTTTAGGTTTTGTCACGACATCTTACATGGCATAACCATATGGTGGTAGGATAGGTTGAGGTGGTCCTGTTATATGTTGTAAGCCAAGATACCTAGTGCGGGTCAGTTGTAAGTCATAGGCATGGATGCTTAAGAAGAGCGGTTGAGTTAAGGCAGCATGCCCACAAACCCTGAGTATTCCAATCTGATGATTGATTGAACATGTTGCATGTTGGCATTCCAGTTCGATGACTGATTGGTCTAAGGTATTCCAGTCAGATGAGTGTGGATCCGTTATGCATGATAATACGTTTGTTGTATCAGGTATTTTTGGGGAAACTCACTAAACTTTATGCTTACCCAGTTGTTAATGTTTTCAGCATTTATCGTTAATCATGGAAGGGCGAATGCATGACTCTACATACTCATCAACAATATTGAGGGTTCCGCGTTTCTTATATTACTCTGATTTTCGATAAATGTATTTTGGAATAAACGTTTTTTTTTCTAAATAAGGAATTTATAATTAAAGACTTTTGCCTTATTTAAAAATGAAAATTTTTTGTTGTGAAAAATAAACGTTACACATAAACATCAACAACCCCCACATACTTTATCAATGATTGTCCCACATAAGATGACGTGAGAAAAATCTAAGGAAATCATTTATAAGTACTGAATGAGTACAAAAACAAAAATGATTTATTTTAAAACAAAAAAATATTAAAGGTTAATGTGTATAAAAATATTAAAGACTAAATTTATACAAAATTAGAAATATATTACTTTATTAAATCATTTTTCCCGGCTAACCTAGAGTAATCGGTCATAAAGACGGAATGTGTACAGTTTAACAAGTTGAATAAATAAATGTGGACGAAAAGAAACTCAGTGACCAAATGTGTACAAATTAAAACATATATTACCTTTTAAAACATTATCCTTTATTTTTTACGTTTAAAAGTTTATTAGTAATGAATATATAAATAAAAATAATTTCTTGTTTCAGATTTCACTTAGTGCTACTAGGCAGTTTTTTCAGATATATATAATTATTACAACGTTCGGATGATGGGTATTTGATTGTCTAATTATAAAAGATAACTTTGATACATGCATACTTATTAAATATTCTTAATTGTCGATTATGCAGCATTTGTTATTTATTCGGAATTAACGGTTTTTGTTTTGTATTACGTGGTCTCCGATTTTTTGCATATCCGCATGACATCATGTCCTATAATAAAATCACCATATTCGCATTTATTTTTCATTTTCTTATATATATATATATATATATATATATATATATATATATATATATATATATATATATATATATATATATATATATATATATATATATATATATACATACTAGCCGTAGACTCGCGCAAAGCGGCGGCGAAAAATAGTTTCTCATTCGGCAATAAGTTCTATATGGAAACATGTTAGATTTCAAGTAACACAAAACATATGCATGTTGTTATTGATCGGTTTTACGGCAACAAATAAATGTAACCATCGCAATACAAAAGAAACTAAATATTTTGGTGTGTAGTGTACGTTTATAGTTCTTCATTTTAGAAATCAGGACGCATCCATACGAAGTGACTTGCTTATACCTTTATTAGTATTGATAAAGTTAATAAAAGGGAGAATCAAAGTTAATCTTAACAACCCGTTTTGCTTGATACAGATAAGTCTAAACATATATATCCTATTATCCACTTTAATATCTAAAGTTTTAAACCGAAAAATAATAAAATTAATACAACCATATTTCATGGAACATGAATAACAAATAGAATACTAATTTTCTATTAGTCATAAATCATACATAGATATTTTTTCTTAATATTAAACAAAGTATTTGATTTTACAACTGATTGGTCAATTTCGATTAGAAGGCATAAACAATAAATAAAGCGTAAAAAAATTACAAATAAAATGACCTATATAATGGATTATTTGTTTTATTTTAATTGGATAAGAGATCGGGTCAAATGGAAGAGATAAGATTTCAAAGATAATCAGATTAAAATTTAATATTATTTTATTCATGATTAGTTGTACTTTACGTTTAGAGAGTTGAACGTCTTAAAAAAATAATATTATTTTATTGGATCTATTTATAGAAATAGTAGGATTTCTTTTATAAGTTAGTAAAGATATATATATATATATATATATATATATATATATATATATATATATATATATATATATATATAGACTTAGGTTATTCTATTCAAAATAATGATTGTATTATTGTATGTATAAATATGAACCAATCAATTTTACTTATTTTAAGAAAGTGAATAATACATATTATTAAATTAAAGATAATTAGAAAACATCATCTAATTTCATTTTAAAGGTATTTTAGTCAATTAACATAAATTTAAAAAAAGAAAATTGCATATTTTAAGAGATAATAAATTCTATTAATTTTAAAAATCTGATTGTAGTGATGGTAATTCTCGAATATTCTAACAGAATGTATTTATCAAAAATAAAAATATTCTTGAACCATAAAATAATAAAAATATTTTAGAATCTATTTTTTGATCATAACTATAAAAACTTCTTGGAGAATAACAAATTTTTGAACCATCAATTGAAGAATAAAAACAAACATTACATTAATTCTTATAGAATACGGGTACCAATTGATAACAGTTACATTTATTGTTAAAGAATAAAACTAAAAAAATTTTCAAATCGGGAAAAAAAAAACATCAACATCTAACAAAGACACTGATACATTCTAAAAGAATAATGTTGCTAAGAATCAGTTTCAATTTCATGGTCCATTCTTCAAGCATTAGGTGCTTCTGTGAAAACAAATCAAATGCATAAATCAGTGAGAAAATATCCACATTTCATTCCAACAGAATTGGAATTCGTGATTCCATTCTGTTAGAATTGAAATTCAAGATTCAGTTAGGACTTGCATTATGTTGGAAAAATATTCAATGTAAAAAAAACAATTTAATGAAAATGATACTGTTAGACATTCCAAGATTGAAACTCGTTCATTTTCATCAGCAACATCTAACTCTCCAAGTTCAGAAATTAGTTGATTTCGGCTCTCAACCACCTGTAGAAGTAAAATCTCAATTTAAAAGTAAGAACACGGAAATAAAGCTACTATTGCATTACAGAGAATACCACAACAAAAACAACGAAACCCTAAATCCCATTGGAATGGTGTAAAAGGGAGGGTAGATATGGCCCCAAAACCTTCAAATCAACTAAAACCATGGTGGGACATTTTGTGTAACCCTCAACATTTAGGTGAATAAAACTCCAAAACTCTAATTTTAGATTGTAAAATATATTTTGATTTCAGTGAATATGTTTTTTTTTAAATGTATTCTGAATTTGATAACTCATTGAAAGAATACTTCAAAAAAATGGAAACTTTACACACTTACAATCCTTATACGACATTCAACATGTCTTAATTCTTAAAGAAAAATATATCAATTACACAAACTTCTACACATATATGAAAAACCTTGTAGTGCATGAACAACACAACATTAACCCTAGGCTTTTACCTAACATAACAATTATTCCATCAAACAGGAGGAAAGTTAGCAAGATCATAAACATGATAGTATGAGCTAGAAATGGTAGTTGAAACGAGCGGGAGGAAGGAGAAAATTAAAGACTTGAGGGAGGCGAAGTAATTCACTGGCTTACCTATGAGAACATTATGTGTACTATAAGAGATCGTACCTATGCCACTGAAAGTTAAGAGATAAACGATTAGGATGTAAAGGAGATGATGTGTCGCTTCTTTTGTTATTTGATCTTGAGAGTTCATATGCAAGGAATGTTCAATTGTATTATGATTCGTTGATTTAGAGCTCACACGAATCTAGAAGACAATTTTACTAACAAATGCGATCAAATAGGATGTTAGTTGAACACCTAGGTATGTACAGAAGCCCTACATATAAAACCTATAGTGAAACACGATAAGATCAAGTATGATCGAATTTATTGCAATTGAACAAAAAATAAAAAATTAAATCGAAATTTGAAAAAACGAACATATTCCATGGCACCACCGGACCCCTATGTAACCACCTTCTTCCTTCCCCTGCTCCATTCGTGAATCCTTCTTCCTTCTTCGTGTGTTGATGACGATCGAACCAGCTAAGAAAACGAACCTTTTTTCCGCTCGTTTTCTTCCTTATCTGTTATTCCCATCGACCACAAAGCCCCGTCGCACTACCTCTTCTTCTTTCGTCAAGCCAATGCCACCGAAACTCCTACCTGTCGTTGGACCCTCTTCTGTTCTCACCCCTCACTCTCTCTTCTGGCCTCGTCAGTGTTGATAGAATAACACATGAACATGGAAGGATTTTGTGGTGGTCATCGGCAGCGGTGGCTATAAGGAAGGAAAAGCACCGATCCCCTCTAGGATGCTAGGGCTTTATCGGGTGGGAGATTGAGGAAGACACACTTATTTATTTAGACAATACCATGATTATAGGGATTATTTATGGAATTTACTAAACAAATTACTAAATTACCCTTATTTATTTATTTAATTATTTAATTTTGATTGACCCACATTTATGTATACAATAACACAATACTTAGTTAAAACACCTAAACCTCTCTCTCTCTCCCCCCCTCTCTCTCTCTCTCTCTCTCTCTCTCTATATATATATATATATATATATATATATATATATATATATATATATATATATGTATATATGTATGTATGTATATGGGAAAAGTGAATATACCCTTAAGGGTATATAAACTTAGGTACCCAAACACTGGTAATACGTCATTTTGTTTGATATATTCATTATAATGTTCTTAAACTTCAACCCATAACTTGATTTACTTTCAAGATTTTTGAAATTTCACTATTATCTTCCTATTACGTCATATCTTTTTGCCGACCACCTACTAGCCTATATATATATTGTTGTTGAATATGAAAATTAAGTAAGAGGAAGATAAATGTGTAATTTATAAAAATCATGCAAGTAAATTAAGTTAGAAGTTAAACGCAATTCTAGCCACTTAGTTTGTAGATAAAAAAACATTTTTAAAATGCAAAATAATTGAAAATTTTCGAATTTTTTTTTCAAATATTATTTTGGTCATTTATATTTTCCAAAAAAAAAAGAATAAAAAATACCATTTTTTACATATTCTAGTAGAGTATTAGAATATTTTACATATCTGACAAATCTAATAAAATATTCTAACATTATAAAAATCACATATAATATTTACAGTATAATATTCTATTAGAATATTTCACGTATTTAAAAAAACGGTAATTTTTTTTTATTTTTTTAGGTAAAAGTGACGAAAATAATAATTAAAAAAAGAATTTTTAGATTTTTCCTTTTATTTTGCGTTTGAAAATTATTTTTACATTGCGTCTCACAGTTTCAAAAAATTAGTATAGTCTCAAATGAACATATATATATATATATATATATATATATATATATATATATATATATATATATATATATATATATATATATGACAAAGCTTAGGAATAGTGAATATACTAATTTTTTTGGCAAATTTGGTCATTTGGTCATGGGTGAGATTATAAATCTGTGTCTTTTTTTATTTTTATTGGTCATATTTTGCCATTTTGATTATTCTTGGTGGGTATGTTTTCTTATGTGATTTTTTTTATTATTATTTTTATTTATTTTTTTGTTTCTTTGCTGGCATGTTTTTAATGTGGATTGGTGTGTTGGGTACATGTTGTATTGCTCTGTCACTGGAGCCTCAACCAATCGTTTTCCTACTAATATCACCGGTTGCAAATATCAATCGAAAATAATTTTGATATTAAGGGAATCATTTTGTAAATATAGAATTTTGCAATTATATTTTTTTTATTAACCCTTGTGCCAAAAATAACTATTGAATCCGCAGAGAGGTTTCTATGGACTCGCATAATGCCTTCTACGGGCTTGGCTTTAATTAAAATTTAACAATATTTATGTAATTTACCATGATTCCGCTGCATTTCCACCGGTATGTAGTACTCTCTATGTAGATTTGGCTACATTTGTGAACTCAACAGTATATATATATATCGATAAATCGAAAAATATCCTAGTTTTCTTTTTGTTTTTTTTCCTCATTTTAAACTCAAAAACAGTTTCTATAAAACATATTTACCTTTAGTTATTTGATTTGAAAGTTAATGGTAAGAAAGAAAAACACAAATTTTCAAATCTCATTTTTGTTTAGAAAAGTAATAAGTAATTGTAACTACTAGTATTTGAGCATACATTTTGACGTGAGTTTTTACGTATTCTTTGTTGCATATTAGCAAAATCTATAAAATAAAATCATGTTATATATATATATATATATATATATATATATATATATATATATATATATATATATATATATATATATACACACACACATTATGCGGATCGTAGATAAACATAAAATTTTAAAAATTAAAAGATAAAAGTGATATTTTAAAATTATAAGGATCAAAATATACTTTTACAAATCAGAGGGGCTGCAAATGAGAAAGGATTAAAATTATAACTTATGTTTTTATGCTATTATGTACTTGTACATTATGTATCGAAAGTTGTACTATTAGCTATGGTACCACCCTCATACCTTGAACTTATATTATATATATAATTAGTACAAAAATGACAGAACTTACATTTTATATATATATATATATATATATATATATATATATATATATATATATATATATATATATATATATATATATATATATATATATATATATATATATTACAAAAATGATCTATAGCCACATTTTTTGGAAATCACAGATATAGTTAATTACGTCACTAAAGGTCATTTATAAAAATTTCAGTAATATTTTAATCACATGTTAACTAAAAACCGTCATCATTGCAAACTATTTTCACTCATTTTATTACTATTTTACATCAAAAATGTGACATATACTGATATCTAAAAAACATATGCCTATAAGTGTTTTTAATAGCAATTTAAAGTTAATGATTTTGTATATAAAAGAATAATGGGATGTGACTTTAAATATTTTATTATAACACTTAGAAAAAGCAAAACATGTAACTAAAAATATTTTATAGTCACGTTTAAGTTTTTATGTATATGAAATGACCCCTTTCATAATTTAACATTATTACTTCAAGTTACTCCAAAACATGCTACATGCATATTAATAAACAATATTTTACATTGATAGTTTAATTACAATAGACCCGATTAAGTTTTAGTATCTTACATAACTACTCAAAAAATTACAATTTTATACATACACGGCTACTAAAAACAAAACTAATATTATTGACTATTCTAAATCTCTCAACAGTATATGTCTATACTGGATCCTTATTACCTGCATAGGACTTTTGTCGATCCTGGGCTGCTTTCATTCTTTCTCATAAAAAATCTTGCCAGTGGTGTCTTAAATCATTTTAGGGCCTCCAAGGATTTTCCGTCCTACTTCACGCCAACATAATGGAGTACGACATCTACGTCCATATAGCGCTTCATATGGTGGCATTTTTATTGGAGCATGGTAACTGCTATTATATGAAACTTTGACAAGATGTAAGTATTTGTCCTAGTTACCACCGAACTCCAAGACACATGCACGAAGCATATCTTCAACTGTTTGGATCGTTCTCTCCGTATGACCGTCTGTCTGGGGATGATAAGTTGTACTGAGAGCAACTCGAGATCCCAATTCACGTTGCATACTAGCCAAAAAATGAGAAGTGAAGCGAGTATCATGATCGGAAATAATCTATAGTGGCACACCATGTCTCGTGACAATTTCATCCAAGTACACTTGTGTGTATTTTTCCATTGGGGTCGTTTCACGCATGGAAAAAAACTTGCGCTTTTAGTCAATCGGTCGACAACTACCCAAATACTATCATTCTGTCTAGTAGTCTTTGGCAATTTGGTAATAAAATCCATGGATAGCTCTTCCCACTTCCTCACAAGAACACTAAGGCTTTCTGGAATTCCATAAGGCTTTTGGTGTTCTACTTTGACTTGTAAGCATACTAAACATTCTTGTACGTATCTTCCAATGTCTTTATTTGATCCAGGCCAACAATAATCAGCTTTTACATCATAGTACATTTTACTTGTACCAGGATGTATTGATAGTTTAGACTTATGGGCTTCATCTAAAATCTACTGTCTTAATCCACTAATCTTTGGAATCCATAGCCTATTCTTGAATACTTTCAATCCTCGAGGATCATCAAGTAAAACATCAGTATAATGTACCATCCCTTCTTTCTTCACATTTTCTGGCTTTAGGGCTTCTACTTGCCATTTCTCTAGTTCATCTACAATAGTGAACTTTACTGTAGTGTGAGTAATAGCATAATACACACAATTATGATAAACCTTTCTGCTAAGTGAATCGGAAACTATATTGGCCTTTCCATGATGATACAGGATTTCACAGTCATAATATTTGATCAGCTCTATGGCTCGTTGTTGTCTCATATTCAAAGTTTGTTGACTGAATATGTACTTGAGACTTTTTTGGTCGGTAAACAATTGGCATTTTGTACAAAAAAGATAATGTCTCCAAAGTTTTAGGGCAAATACCACTGTTGTGAGTTCGAGGTCATGGGTGGGATAATTCTTTTCATACTCTTTCAGTTGTCTTAAGGCATAAGCTATCACTTTACCACGTTGTATAACACATAACCGAGTCCCAACCTGGAAGCATCACTATATACGGAGAAATCATTATCACCTTCTGTAAGTGATAAGATTGGAGCATGGGTCAAAAGATCTTTTAAAGTTGAGAAAGCTTTTTCTTGGGCTTCACTCCATTTGAACTTCACTTCCTTCTGTGTAAGACTCGTGAGAAGTACAACTATACATGAGAAATATGTAATGAATCTTCGGTAATATCTCGCGAGACCCAAGAAACTACAAATTTCAGAAGCATTACAAGGCGCTTCCCAATTCTGAATGGCTTCAATTTTGGTAGGATCTACGGATATACCGTCACCAGAAATCACATGGCCGAGAAATTGAATTTGGCGAAGCTAAAATTCACATTTCGAGAATTTAGCATATAATTTATCCTTTCAAAGAAGTTCTAATACTTCGCGAATATGAATGACATGATCAAATTCAGGCTTGGAATAGATTAGAATATCATCAATAAATACGATGATAGATTTATCGAGCATTTGACGGCATACGCGATTCATCATATCCACAAATACAGCAGGAGAATTTGTTAGACTAAATGGCATGACAAGGAATTCATAAAGCCCATATCGAGTATGAAAAGCAGTCTTCGGTACATGCTCCGCGTGTACTTTCAACTGATGATAGACAGATCTCAAATCAATCTTCGAGAAATAGCTAACACCCTGAAGTTGATCAAACAAATTTTTAATGTGAGGTAGTGGGTACTTGTGCTTGATAGTTACCTTATTTAGCTCACGGTAATCAATACACATTCGCATCGAACTGTCTTTCTTCTTGACAAACAACACTGGAGTACCCCAAAGAGAGGTATTCGGTCGAATAAAGCCTTTGTCAAGTAACTCCTGTAGTTGAATCATCATTTTTTTCATTTAAACTGGCGTAAGACGATAAGGAGTATTTGCAATCGGAGCAACACCAGGCACAAAGTCAATTCGGAATTCTACTTGCCTATTTGGAGGAAGTCCAGGCAAGTCTTCGGGAAAAACATCAGGATATTCATTAACAACGAGAACACCATTTACCGTTTTCTTCTCCTCATTTGAGATATCAACTATATAGGCTAGATAGATAGAACACCCATTCGATATGAATTTACGAGCTTTTATGAAAGAGATTATTTTTACGATTTTGAGTCTTTGTTCACCGTAGACATAAATAGGATTCTCCCCTTCAATGGGAATACGTACTATCTTTTCATAGCACAAGAGTTTTGCGTGGTTCTTTGACAACCAATCCATGCTGAGAATAATATCAAAGTTGGGTAAGGAGATAGGAATCAGGTTAGCAAGAAAATTATAGCCTTCAATTTCTATCACATAATCTCTATAGACTTTATCAGCAAGTAATTATATACTTCCCGTAGTATCTACATGAAATGGTTGCGTGAGTGCATAACAAGCAATTTGAAAGGAATGCGCAAATTCATGAGACACAAAAAAATCTGAGGCACCAGAATCAAATTAGATATGAGCAGGCCTAGAGTTGACTAGAAATGTACTAGTCACAACATTCGGGTCTTCACGTGCCTCCTCTGTGGTAATCTGAAATGCACGACCATTAGCTTTTGGCACCTCCTCCTTTTTAGTTGGATTACCCTTTGGTTGTTGAACAGGAGCTTAACTTCTTGCCGGTTGTTGAATAAAAGCTTGACTTCCCATCATTTGACTAGTAAGAGTAGGGCAAAAACGCTTCATGTGGCCAGCAACACCACAAGTAAAGCATGTAACATTCTTCATTGGACAAACAGACTTCATGTGGCCTACTTCTCCACATCCATAATAGACCACTGATCCATTTTCTAATCTGCATTCGCCCAGATGATTCTTTCCACAATTTTGACACGATGACGATTGAAGAGAAAAAGATCGTGACCTACCGCGGACACGTAGGGTATTATGAGTTTGCACTCGTTTTCCAGGATCGGTTCGAATAGATTAAGCTGGTGGAATAGAGGAAACAGGAACAGTTTGATCAATATGTGGATGCTTCAGAATAGAAAGAGTGGCAACATGTATTTCTAAGTCATGCCCACGCTTTCGAGCATACTCAACAGCTTTATCAAATGATATAACATCCCGATTAGCCACGAAATCGCGGGTTTCATACCGTAGTCCATCCATGAATAACTGAATTTTATCGTATTCAGTTGGAATATACTAATCATTCAAGCAATAACTTTAAAATAACTGACAATACACTAAAATGTGATTTTTGAAACAAACTCGGTATTTAAGAGATTAAGGTTGTGTTTGGCGCGCCACAGTTAACTGATAAGCTAACTTATTTTTCGAGCTTTTTTATGTTGTCGTGTTTGGTAAACCAAAAAGTAGCTTATCAGCTAGCTTTTTGAAAAGGTAGTTAGACTAGCTTTTTAGGAGCTTTTTTAAAATTTTCCAAATACACCCCTTAACTAATTATAGAAACATATACTCTTACATGTCTTTTTATGTAATTTTATATATTTCAGCCAACTTTTCAGCTACTTTTACCAAACGTTATTTTTTATCAGCTAGCTTTTCATCTATCAGCTAATTTTTATTTAACAACTTGCTTTTCCGCCATCGGCTAGCTTTTCTGCTAACAGTTAGCTTTTCAGCTAGTCCGTCAAACATAGCCTAAAGACTTGAAAGTTGAGAGTTAAGGGTTCATAGAGTTTTCATTTTTTTTCTACAAATGAAGGAAAAATACAAAAATAAAGCATTACATACCTGAAATTATGGGACCTATTATTTTGAGCCAAATCTAGATTTCCTCACATTATACTAACATTTTTAGATTTTTCGTAAGTAATTTGATGATACGACTTCATTTTCAGTTGACATATGTGAAAATCTTTGACCATCTACTAAAAGTTATTAAATATTATTTAATAAATATTAGTAGATGGTCAAAGATTTTCACATATATCAACTTTAATATTGTGGATATTTTCATCCTCTTACCTTTTTTCATTAAATCTTAAATGACAGTAAATAAAATTAGCTAGATTTGTTCGTTTCTCTACAAATATTAAGCATATATATTCTCCTTAATAAATTAATGTTTTTTTGACACGTGTCAATCTCTCATTATTTTTAACACTTGTTATTTTATTATATTTTTAGAATAAATAATATCCACATGTCAATTTGTAGGTTTTTTCAAATTTTAAATTAAAAAGCCACATAATACTTATATATTTATATATATAAAGTATTGAATGTAATTAATAGTTTCTTTATTCCTTATTTTAGATTTTATTTAAAAAAAATACTTAACTTTTATATTTTAGTATTTAATCTTTTGTTTAATCAATCTGTGTAATACATGAGCTTTACACCTAGTCCTCTCTAATAAATGAAGGTTTTTTTGTCACTTCTCACTTTTATATTAACTTGGACACATGTTATTTTTTGATATTTTTGAATAAATGTTTTTTCCATTTGTCATTTTGTTATTTTTTTTTTTATCTTTTCTTAATTAACAAAACAAATTTACATATCAATTAATAATTATCTTTAGTAATAATAGTCAATAAATTACAATATTAATACTTATATATTGTATTTAATATGTCTCCTTTTAAATTTAAATTTTAAATTTCAAATTTAAATAATTTTTTTTAAACCTCCATATATTGTATTTAATATGTCTCCTTTTAAATTTAAATTTTAAATTTCAAATTTAAATAATTTTTTTTTAAACCTCCATATATATATATATATATATATAATTTTACTAAACCTGTATTACATATGGTCTCACAACTAGTATTGCAATAGTATAACTACCATCTTGAAATAAAAATTCAACAAAATTCAACAAAAGCAATTTATTTGTTTCTTTTGTTGGGCGGTGGAGAGAAAATAAATTAAATGTTTATAAACCTTTGACCGCAGATCAATAATTGCATTAAGATATTTGGAAAATATAACTCTGTCGTTTTTTATTTTATATATCTTAATCAATAATTGCATTAAGATTCAGATATCCTAATTTAATAATCTCTAATTCTCTATATGCTTTAATGTAAAATATTAATTGTTTTCGTGAAATTGTAAACTCATTTTATAATTAGATCATCTTTATTTTTATTCTCAAACAAAGATAACCCAACATTTTACTAAAACTATATTTAGACCGACAAAAATATTGTGTCATGTGGGGTTCATATCGTATCAATACATTAAACGGGGTTGAGAATGTTTGATTCTAATCCGATCCGTTTAATCATAGTTTCATATCATGTCAATTCATTTATTTTTGTATCGGATTTATGGTTAAGTTTTAGACATTGTAAATATGTTGTTTTATGTTGGGTCGAAAATTTTTGAATGTTGGAAAGTAGGAGACGGGAAGACAAAAAGGAAAAAGTGAAACACCGAAGTAATTCAAAGTAAGTTTAGAAGACTACGAAAAAAGTTAGAATTTTGAGCAAAGAGGATAGGTAGTGAAAATAAGTAAAATTAACTTACTTTAAAAGTTTAAATTTTAATTATAATTCTTGAGTTTGTCCCACTACAAATCTATAATATATACTATATTTATAAAAATATAAAATTTATAAAAAATGATATACAATTAAATGGTCATATTCGAATCTTCTTCGGTTGAAAGTGTTGACCCTTAACAAACTCATTACTTTTCGTGTCGTGTCGTGTCAACCCGTTATTTAAATGTATCGAGATCTCTTACCCAAACTCGTTAATTTCATATTGCGGTTCCTTTCGGGTTGTCGTATCGTGTTAGGCTTTGGCCAGGTCAAACTATATTCTCTTTTATTATGGTTCCTTATATGAAAGCTTTTAAGTATTTTGGTTTTTCACGGGTTTTGAATTTCCTTATATTTTTAAAGGGAAATTCGCAAGAGAACTTTTAAGTTTACGGAGTTTTTATAGTTTTACCACAATGTTATGTTTTTTTTCAAATTTACCACATAATTTTCATGTAACTTGTAATTTTATCCTTTTCAGGGACTTAAGCATGATCGTCTTATAAAAACTGGATACGACGATGAAGGGTTGCTCGAACTCGAGACGTATCAGGCGTAAGACATTCACCCTATTTGTTACCCTTTCTAATGATTGCAAGTTTATTGTAACATCTCTTATCCGGGTTGTTTGAAAACAAAAATTTACAACCAATTTTTAATATTAAAACAGAAGTTTAGATTTTAAAGTTTTGCGGAATGAAAAACTATCCCTAAAGTATTTAAAAGTTTTGTTGTTTCAAAATGTGAACTGTCAATAGGTATCGTAAACAAGATTCAAGTTCCCCACAAGTCAGGACTTTTAATATGTCTTGCAACTCTGGTTCCTTAATTCTTCGATCCGAACACATAATAAAATAAGTTGGGCAATGAATTTTCCTAGTAAGTTACCTCAGATTGATTCAGTCATCGTAATAGATGACAATCCAACTTACACCATCAAACATCCAAAAAGAATTTAAATATATAGAACACATATGTTTAATAACCTAAATCAAGTCAAAGGGTATTATATGCCCTAAATATTAACTTCAAATAATATTATTTCCAAAAGGACACATTGTTGGTTTTTCTACATATAAACACATGATTATGCGCAACAAAAAAAACAATAAATCATATGTGTTCATGCAACCAAGATGATCTAAATTTCTTAATATTACTGCTGCTACTACTACTACAAGAAAATAAGAAAAGTACAAACCTCTTTAGAAGCCAATGATCTTCTTGCTTGAGAATTTGTTCTTTTCACCTTACTTGGATGAGAGGACCCAAATTAAAATTCCTTTAACACTTCACACCCAAGAACAATAAAGAACAAAACAAAATAAAACTAGGATAGAGGATAAATTGAAATTTATACAAACCCTATAAGGATTAAGAAATTCGATTACCTCAAGGAGAAGATGGGAGAACAAAATTTAGAAGCCTTGAATGAGCAAATAAGGTTCGATCCCTAGCACCCTATTTACATGCTTTAGTTGCTTAGTCCCAAAGAAAATCGAAATCCATGGATAAGCCCTATCAAATTCTATCCCTTAGGGATTTCCCGAATGTTCCAATTAATTAACATTCATCCCTTTGAATTAATTAATTCCCTGTTAATTTCAAAAATATTTCTAATTAATTTTTTAAGCCATGACAAATTAATAAACTAATTTCTGCTAAATTCTTTTTGTCTTATAATTAGGGAAACCGAAAAGGAACCCTCTAGTATTAGTAATATTACCAATAGTTATTGATCTTGGACACTCTTTGCAACACACAAAAGTCCCACATATTGCATAAACGGGTAAACTAGGGTCATAACATGATATAAGAGGCAATACATGCAATTATTTCCACCTTTTGATAATGTCATAAGTCCAACTCACCATCAAATGCATGATATGCAAAGATCACAACAAATGAAATTGTCAATGTTTTCTCTAATATCCACAAAGTAATCTCGATGGATATATATGTAAAGCTCATGACGCACTAAACCATCAAATTTTGATTAAATATCCTTAAACTAGTCATTATGAGCTATCACTCTAAGCCACATAAGGGGTAGTGAGCCTCTATATTTATACGTGAGGATTATCTAGAAATCTACTCAACAAAAGAAAAAATGGAAAAACAAAGGTTAGTTTTGGTACTCGGGACCTCCCTGTTACAACCCATCCTCGCATGATATACAGAAGTGGGAGGCTTAAAAGATATTCAAAAAATGTAAGATTTTTTCTTATTATATTCAAACCATTATAAAAAATTACATTTCTTGAATGCAATAGTACATATAATAGACGAGTAGCAAGATATTCATTTTAGGAAAAACATAACAAAGCTCAATGTAAGGTAGGGGATGTGTGTTCCCCATAATTCAACTTAGTCCAAAGATTAGCAAGCATCATACTCATCTTAGTTTGAACTACTTTTCTTCAATCTATATTTTTCTCAATGAACGCATAGAAGTCTCACTAAGAGGTTTCAAATGACCAATATACTTTTTTAGAATTGTAACGCCCTTAGATCCGGGCTAGTCAATTTAGAGACGATAGGCGTCAAAAATGAATTTTGATGAAAGATTATTTAGAATGAATAATCTTAACTAAGTTATATTATATGTTACAAGGTTTCCGTGCATATAAAGAACACCGAAATCCGAATTATAACGAAGAAGTTATGACCTGTCGAAGTTTCGCGACGGAACCGGCACGACGCTGAATGACGTAAAAAGTGAATTTATGTTAGAGTGATATTTAGCCTTAGAAATCTAAATGAAAGTCGTAGAATACATTAAACCATGAGCGTGCATAAAAAGAACGCCCAAATCTGACTTTGTATGAGGAAGTTATGATTTTTCGAAGTTTCGACTTAGCGGTATGCAGCTCGAATACTCGATTTGAAATCGAGCGGTTTTTATCCGAAACAATCTAAATGAGAATCAAAGGTCTCGTTAATAGGAGGAAAACGATAAAAAAGATAGGTGAAAACGGAAGTCGGATAAAGAAGTTATGAATTTATAACGGAATTTTCCTGTCCCGGCCTACTAAAAATAAATAATAAAAATAAATTCAAAATTAGCCGTCGGAGTCTAAACAAAAGTTGAAGATCGTGGTCTCACCTACGCAGGAATATAAAGAACGTCGAAAACGGAGTTCGTATGAGGAAGATATGAATTTTTGAAGTTTATTAAATAATTAAAGTATTTAAATTAAATAAAAATTCCGATATTATCTGAAGGGGGGGGGGGGGGAGTCAACGATCTTATCATCGTTACGCCCAACGTAAATCGACCTTCCAGCCCCTATAAAAGGGTGTCGAGGGCAACCGACTTCTTTGCTCATTTCTTCCCGTTTTCTCGCGTTTTTGCATCGTTTTTCGTGCAAGAATTATCCCGAAGCCCCGGTATCATTCCCGAGCCCCGAAGCAAGTCTCGAGGCCCCGAAGATCCCGAGAAGTGTGATTCCCGAGCCGAAGCTCTGCTCGCGAGGAGCCCGGTTTTTGTGAAGATCTTCCAGATCTACCGAAGAATACTACTTCTACAAGCCGTAGTGTTGTCCGATCATCTTCTAATCAAGTGAGTGTGTAGTTACTTTCTTCTAACACATAAATATTAAGTATTTGCTATAAAATACGTGCTATGTGTATAATATAAAGTTGTTTATATGTGTCGGTGTATAGTCCATTTCATAAACACAGGTATAATACAAGTATTGTTTGAATGTATTAAGTATATGTTTGGGTGAGTGTGTAGTTACTTTCTTCTAACACATAAATATTAAGTATTTGCTATAAAATACGTGCTATGTGTATAATATAAAGTTGTTTATATGTGTGGGTGTATAGTCCATTTCATAAACACGGGTATAATACAAGTATTGTTTGAATGTATTAAGTATATGTTTGGGTGAGTGTGTGGTTACTTTCTTCTAACACATAAATATGAAGTATTTGTTATAAAATACGTGCTATGTGTTTATATATTGTTGTTTATTTGAGATGAGTGTGGAATGGATGTTTTATATAGTTTTTAAATGAGTTAAACTGTATATGTATTTTATATCTACAAATATGTTGGGTAGAACATGGGTATATGAGATAGTTGGTATGTGATAAAACGATGAGGTATGAAAGATGATTAAGAATGATATTGGCAGATGCACCAATTAGAGAATATCATAATACTAGCAGATGCGCTTAATAATAATATCGGTAGATGCACCAAGTAGTGAATGTCGTAATCTTGGCAGATGCGCTTATAGGATAATCCTGACAGATGCGCTTATAGGATAATGTCGGCAGATGCGCCTAAAAGAGAATGTCATAAACCTGACAGTCGTGCCTCATAGTGTATGACGTAATCCTGGCAGAGACGCTTAAAGGATAATGTTGGCAGATGCGCCTTATGTAGCAATAGAAGTTTGTGCTAATTCCTTAGGTCAATCCTTAGGAATGAATGAATGACGGGTAGTTGAATTCCAAGGGTAAAATCCTAAGAAATAAAGAAGATAATAGGGATGGGTAATTGAGTTGATTGTTTGATGGTTGAATATAATAATTATATTATTGTGGGTTGAAAACCCTGTATGCTCATCAGGCTCCCAAGCCTGACCCACTAAGTTTTCTTTGTATCACAGGTATTAATACGAAGACATATTTCACAGAGAGATTTAAAGGAGATATAAATCAATTGTGTAATTAAATGTAAGTTCTGTTTATGCTTATATGTCTGTATCGGAACATGACATCCCGAGGTTTTATTATTAAATGAAAATACATTCTCTTCGAGAAATGCTTTGATAATTTTTATCATATTTTGTTTTGGGAACAAATTCCGCAACTGTTTTCTTCAAAAGATTACTCTAATTTTATAAAACAAAGCATAAACAAATCGGTCTTTTCTGACCGTAAAAATGGGGATGTCACAAGAATGGTTCTAGAACTTAAGTATCACCTAGAAGTAACTATGAATGAGTCAACATTCCATTAAGTGACTTATTAGTACACTTATTAAGATATTAACTACAATATGTATTTTTTTATAGTGTCAAAGCATTTCGTATACTAAAATATGAATGTAGGCAAAAACAATGTGTATTTTGAGTCTCTAAACAAAAGTTATGAAAAAAATATATTTTTTTTGTCACAAAGTATAAAATGAATGCAGGGAGCGAATTAAGAATTTGTTTTCTTTGCATTATATGAAACGTTTGACATAGTACTTCTATTTTTCATTTTACTTTCTCATTCGATAACCCTACTTTGAATATATGTTTTAAGTTATTTCCCAAACCTTTCAAACCAATTATATATGATCCTACACAAGTTTATAGGATGTTTAATAAAACGGAAATATGACTCTTATCTTTTGATAAAATACTTTTTTGGGCAACTAATTTTATAAATAATAATTATCGAATCACTAAAAAACATTTTTAATGTCTTCAAATGGAAACTCTTCAGGTTCAAATTTTTCACTACTAACTATCCTCTTGATGGATAACCTAAATGGCTTAAATTACATTATTTGGTATTGAAATTTGGAATTTTACTCAAGTACGATAACAAAAATCAAGTCATTGAAGAATCTCTTCATGAAGAACATCGAATTAATGCAACCATAACTGAAAGTATGATGCTTGTTTTACTAATTGGACTAAGGTGGCTTGTCTAATGTTACCAAACATATTTATGTAACTCCAAAAAGAGCCTTGATAATCTTGGGGCATAGGACATAGCCTTGCATCTCAAGAGCATGTTCCAAGAGTAGGCATGAGCAGAGTAATTTGATACTATAAAATCTATCATTGGTTACAGGCTATAAAAGCAGTAAGTATCAATGTACACATCCTCAAAATAAAGGCGAACTTTAACCAATTGGAGCACCTGGACTTTATGATTATACATGAGTTAGCTATGGACATAATCCTAAAACAAATTATCCAACACATAAAATCACTTCATTTTGAACTTTCATATAAACAATCTGAAAATGATTATTACAAAGTTACATGGCATGATTAACACTATCGTTTCTAACTTGAAAAAAAAACAATACCTCTAGCTCAATTTCTCTCGTGTTATATATAAGGGAATAAAGTATAAATTGAGAAAGGCAAAGCCATTAGATGGTAAACGAAAGGAAAAACTTTATACAACTAACTTAGAGCCCAAGTTCAAATAAGGTAAATATCAAAGAGTCCTCAAGAACCCATATTCTTCAACCGCCACCGGATTAAAAAATTGAGGCATAAATGTCCAATAATATAAGTGTATTATTTGAGTTTTATGTGTTTTGTGCTTAATTGCTTAATTATGTGGTTTGATTAATTAAGAATAAAAATAAGCATCAAAATTTAAGTGTAAAATAAACTTGATATCTTTAGATAATGTTGTAGTCGTTGAAACAAGGTTTCCGGAGATATAAAGAATGCCGAAATCCGAGTTATAACGAGGAAGTTATGACCTGTCGAAGTTTCGCGACAGAACCGGCAACGCTGAATAACGTAAAAAGTGAAATTTACGCTAAAGCGATATTTAGCCTTAGTGATCTAAACGAGAATCGAAGATCTCGTTGTTAGCATCAAAGCGATAAAAAGTTAGGCGAGAACGGACATCAAACGAAGAACTTATGAATTTATAACGAAATTTTCTGTCCCGGCCTATTAAAAATAAATAATAAAAATAAAGTCAAAATCAGCCGACGGAGTCTAAACAAAAGTCGTAGAGCGTAGTCTCACCTTTCCGTGGATATAAAGAACAACGTCGAAAACGGAGTTCGTATGAAGAAGATATGAATTTCCGAAGTTTATTAATTAATTTGTATTTATTTTTAAATCAAAATTCGGAAGCATTATCCGAAGGCGAGTCACAGGTCTGATCCGACTTACGCGCCGCGTACTCCGAAGAGTGTCGACACTTCGGATGATGCATGCGCTTACGTTTCTGAGGCACGTACGCCCCGCGTACGAGAGGCTTCCAGCCTCCTATAAATAGGATGCGAGGGGTCCGGGTTTATTTGCTAATTTCCTCTCGTTTTTGTGCCGAAGCTCTGCGCTTTTACCCCCGAAGCCATCCCGAAGCCCCGGTAATATTCCCGAGTCCCGAAGCGAGTCCCGAGATCCCGAAGATCCCGAGAAGTGCGGTTTCCGAGCCGAAGCTCTGCCCGCGAGAAGTTCGATTTTCGTAGAGATCTTCCAAATCTGCGGAGGATTATTACTTTTGCGAGTCGTAGTGCTGTCCGATCATCTTCTGATCAAGTGAGTGTATAATACCTTTCATAAACGCAATAATAATACAAGTATGGTTCGAGGGTATTAAGTTTATTGTCGTTTATACGTGTGAATTCGTTGTTACTTTCTCATAACGTATAACTATGAAGTATTTTATACGAGATACGTGTTATGTGTATATTTTGTTGTTATGTGTGTGAATGTATATTCACTTTCTTCTATCTTACAGATCTGATTATTTCTATATGAAATACGTGTTATGTGTGTGTGCCTCATCTGTTATATGGAAAATGTATTGATCAAGCATGCTATACAAGTTTTGAAAATATGTATAAAAATGTATGTTTTTATCTACTAATATGTTGGGTAGAACATGGGTAGATAGTTGGTGTGTAAAAAACAGATGAGAGGCCTCGTTGTTGTTTTGATCCAGTCATCTAGCGGAATTTAGATGACGACCACGGACTTTTCTAGATAGTTTAGTGGAACGCTATCAGGCTCATAACCTGTAGGTGTTAATGAACTTGGGTGTTCATTCGCTGTATTCCATCCCCCTCATGGTTGCCTTATTTGACTTATATTGCTGAGGAAACCCCGCAGCATGTGTTGTCACCCCGATGAAAATATTCTTAGATTAGGTCCCTTGTGTTAGTTATTTTAGGGACGTAAAGTGAGAATAACGGAAATGGGTAACTGGGTTATTGTTGGTTGATAATAATTAATTTAATTATTTATTGTGGGTTGAAAACCCTATATGCTCACCAGGCTCCCAAGCCTGACCCACTCAGTTTTATTTGTATTACAGGAAGTGGCGCAAGGGCGTAAGATGGATGAACCATCAAGTTGTTTTGTTTACAAGTCTGTATATGTATATATTTGTTGAATGACTTGTAATATTATCGGTTATGCTTATTGGTCTATATCGGAACATGACACCCCGAGTTTTGATTATATAATGAAAAATACATTTCTTTTATGAAATGCTTTGGTAAACATTTTTTTATCATGTTTTGTTTTTGGGAACAAATTCCGCAACTCTTTCAAATCAAAAGGATTTACTCTGAAAATATTTAAAAGCATAAATGAAAATCGGTCTTTTCTGGCCGAGATTTTGGGGATGTCACAGTTGGTATCAGAGCATTAGTTTAAGCGAACTAGGAATTTTTCGGATTTCTAGACTTAAACTTAGAATGCTAAGTGGAATTTTGAGATGTGTGTCTGTTATGTTTTAGACACGAGCACTAGTTTATTTTAGGAATGTTGCCTAAAATGCTTTATGTGCTAAATGTTGTATGTTGCCATATATGATATTATTTGTTCGGATCTATGGTCTGTTGCCGACCGGATCTAGAAACTTTATGTGTGTAGGATTCTAAGCGTACGTCTACGATATTAGAACTAGCATGTAAACGTTTCGGAGTGATAAGGATGATTTGAATATCTATCGTGAATAAGGATCTAATCTCACCTTATTCGGTGTGTAGATCAAAATGGTGAGAACAAGAAGTGGAGTTGGAAATGCTGATGAAAACAGGAATCAACCACCAGTGATTGAACAAAGACCTGTTGTAGCAGCAGCACCTGAGCCAATAACCATGGCTGGTGTACAATTGATGATTCAGACGATGTTGGATCGTCAGATGGATGAAACTAGACGATTGCTTCAACAAAATCAGGAAGAACTGTCGATTCGTGTGGAAGAGCCTGAACTGAATGAAGGGCACTCAGAAGGTGGAAACTTTAGTGGGTCTGTTGGTCAAGCCAACCCACCGATTGTTAGGCAAGACAACCGCGATGGAAGGAATGATGGAATGGGATGCAATTACAAGGACTTTTTGACTTGCAAACCATCGACCTTCAATGGAAAGGAGGATCCGATTGGGGTTATGGATTGGATCTCCGAAATGGAGCTAGCCTTCATGACGTGTGGCTGCAGAGGTAAGTTGCAAACTATCTATGTCGTGCGTCAATTCCGAGGTGGAGCCGTTCGTTGGTGGAACACTCTAGGGAAAACTTTGAGCCCAAATGAGCCACTGCAATTGTCATGGGCAGAGTTCTTGGTGCAGTTTAAGCGCAAGTTCTGCTCGGCTCAAAATCTGTTGGAGTTGGAGAACAAGTTCCTGACATTGACTAAGGGCAGTATGTCAGTTGATGAATACACCAATAACTTCACCGATAAGATGGAGTTTGCCTTGCGTATCGTTCCAGACGAGCTGACGAAGGTGGACCGGTATGCAAAGGGACTTCCATGGGAGTATGAAGTGCCAGTACGTCAGGCACATACTTTAGAGGCAGCTATCTGGGCTGCCAAGTCTGTTGAGAACATGATAAAGGGGAGAACCACCAACAAGGTTGAGGTTGGTGAGAAGAGGAAGTTTGAGGGAACATCTAGTTCCGGTAAGAAAAGTAAATTTTCGAAATCTGATTCGAAAATGTTTGGTGGGGGAAAAGGAGGAGAAGTGAAGTGGTGTGAAAAGTGTAAGAAAAAACACTTTGGGAAATGTAGCGAGGATGTAACTTGCTACAAGTGTGGAAAGGTTGGACATTTTGCCAATGAATGTCCGAACAACAAAAGGATGTGTTTTGGTTGTAATGAAGAAGGGCACATTTTGAAAGACTGTCCGAAGAAGAAGGAGGCAGCTAAGACCAACATTCCACCAAAGCCGAAGGCGAGAGCATTCCAGATGACACTGGAAGCTGCTAAGGATGAAGCTGATGTCGCTTCAGGTACCTTTCTCGTTAACAATTTGCCTGTCCAAATTTTATTTTATTCTGGAGCCAACTACTCCTTTATATCGCATGAATTTGGTAGAAAACTAGCTTTGCCTATTAATAGACTAGATAATGCTTTATTAGTCGAAGTTGCTAGTGGCAAGTTTGTACCTGTTAGGCATCGTATGAAAAACATCTTAATTGACTTGAATGGGAATAAGTTCTGCGAGGAATTATTGCCTATCGAACTTAACGGTTTCGACATCGTGTTGGGAATGGATTGGCTCAGCGCCAATGATGCCAAAATTTTATGCACGAAGAAGATTGTTAAAGTAAACCTGCCTGGGAAGGAATCGTTTATGGTGTATGGGGACAAACGCCGAGTAAATTCTGGAATCATTTCCCTAATGAAAGCCAGAAAGTGTTTGACCAAGGGATGTACATCATATTTAGCATTCGTGATTGATGCTAAGAAGGAAAAGAAGGTGATGCAGAGTATTCCTGTGGTGTGTGATTATCCGGAAGTATTTCCCGAAGATCTTCCTGGATTACCACCTGATAGACAAGTAGAGTTCAGAATAGACTTGTTACCAGGAACCACGCCAATAGCAAAAGCACCTTATCGATTAGCACCGACGGAGATGAAGGAGCTAATGATGCAACTTCAGGAGTTGTTGGACAAAGGTTTCATTAGACCTAGTTCATCACCCTGGGGAGCTCCGGTGTTATTCGTGAAGAAGAAAGATGGAAGTATGAGAATGTGCATTGATTACAGAGAGCTGAACAAGGCAACAATAAAGAATAGATATCCGTTGCCAAGGATTGATGACCTATTTGATCAATTGCAAGGTTCGAGCTATTTCTCAAAGATCGATCTTAGGTTAGGATATCATCAGCTGAAAGTAAGAGAGCAGGATATAGAGAAGACGGCGTTCAGAACTAGATATGGACACTACGAGTTCTTGGTTATGTCGTTTGGACTAACCAATGCTCCGGCAGCATTCATGGATTTAATGAATAGGGTTTGTAACCCGTTCCTTGATAAATTTGTGATAGTGTTCATCGACGACATTCTGATTTACTCAAAAGGCCAGGAGGAGCATGACAGACACTTGCGAGAAGTGTTAGAAGTCTTGAAGAAGGAGAAGCTGTATGCTAAGTTCTCCAAATGTGATTTTTGGATTCGTGAAGTCCAATTCTTGGGTCACGTGGTCAACCAAGAAGGGATAATGGTTGATCCAACGAAGATCGAAGCTGTGATGAAGTGGGAACAACCGAAAAGTCCCACGGAGATCCGAAGCTTTTTAGGATTAGCTGGATATTACCGAAGGTTTATCCAAGGCTTTTCTTCGATCGCTAGTCCGTTGACAGCTTTGACCCACAAAGGAGCTACTTATGCTTGGAGTGATAAGCATAAAGAAGCATTCGAGAAGTTAAAGAAGAAGCTATGCGAGGCACCGGTACTTTCTCTACCCGATGGAGTTGAAGACTTCGCCGTTTATAGCGATGCGTCTGGGGTTGGATTGGGTTGTGTTTTGACCCAAAGAGAAAAGGTGATAGCATATGTGTCTCGACAACTGAAGGAGCATGAAAAGAATTACCCGACTCATGATTTGGAGTTGGCAGCGGTAGTTTTCGCTCTGAAGATATGGAGGCATTACCTCTATGGCACTAAGTGCAAACTTTTCATTGATCATAAGAGTCTCCAATATCTCTTTAATCAGAAGGAATTGAATATGGGGCAACGACGCTGGATGGAATTACTCAAGGACTACGACTACGAGATACTTTACCACCCCGGTAAGGCTAATGTTGTTGCTGATGCTCTCAGTCGGAAAGTCAATCTTGAAAGGAAAAGGCCAAGAGCGTTGAGAATTGAAGTTGTCTCGACCATTGTGGAAAGTATAAAGAAAGCTCAAGAGGAAGCTTCTGAGAAAAATGACCGAAAGGAGGAACGTTTGGGTAAAACGTTGGTGTTTGGTACAAACGGTCATGGACTGAAAGTATTCCAAGACCGTATTTGGGTACCTAAGTCAGGAGGAATTAGAGATCTTCTGATGGAAGAAGCTCACAAGACCATGTATTCGATTCATCCCGGTAGCACTAAAATGTATAGGGACCTGAAACCCTTCTACTGGTGGCCGACGATGAAGCTTGATGTTGCAAAGTATGTGGCAGAGTGTGTGACTTGTGCGAGAGTCAAGACACAACATCAGAAACCGTATGGGAGTTTAGAACCTTTACCTGTGCCTATGGGTAAGTGGGAAGACATTGCTATGGATTTTGTCACTAAACTACCCAGAACAAAGAATGGTCACGACATGATTTGGGTGGTCATTGATCGATTCACTAAGAGTGCACATTTCATAGCAGCCAGGGAGAAATGGTCTATGGAAAAGCTTGCGAATTCTTATGTGAAGGAAATTGTGAGACTTCACGGTGTTCCGCTAACAATTGTGTCGGATCGTGATAGTCGTTTCACCTCAAGGTTTTGGAAATGTCTACAATAGGAAATGGGTACCAAGTTATGTTTAAGTACAGCTTACCATCCGCAGATTGATGGTTAGAGTGAAAGAACGATACAAACACTTGAAGATATGCTGAGAGCATGTACCTTGGAATTCCTAGGTAATTGGGATGAACATTTACCTTTGGTAGAATTTTCCTATAATAATAGTTTTCACTCGAGCATTAAGATGGCACCTTACCAAGCTTTGTATGGACAAAAGTGTCGTACGCCGTCTTGTTGGCTTGAGGCTGGGGAAAAGCAGTTTATGGGACCGGAGATGGTTCATCAAACTGCTGAAAAGTTGAAAATAATTATGGAAAGAATGTTAGCAGCTCAGGATCGTCAAAAGAGCTATGCTGACAAGAAGCGAAGACCGATGACTTTTGAAGTTGGGGATTCGGTTTTGCTTAAAGTCTCGCCGTGGAAGGGACTTATAAGATTTGGTAAAAGGGGAAAGTTGAGTCCAAGGTTTATTGGACCGTTTAAAGTTCTTCAGAAGATTGGGAACCAAGCTTACAAGCTCGAATTACCCGAAGAACTGAATGGAATTCACAACACATTTCATGTGTGTTATTTGAGAAAGTTTACGGGAGAAGTCCCCGATATAATTCCAATTTCCGAATTGAGAATTGATGAGAACAGAAGGTTGATTGAAGAACCAGAGGCAATCGTTGACCGAAAGACTAAGAAGTTGCGACACAAGATGGTCGAGTTAGTGCTTGTCCGATGGAAACACACGAATGAGCCGAATCTCACCTGGGAGACGGAGAGTGACATGAGGAGTCGCTATCCGCATTTGTTTGTTGATGTGTGATTCCGGGGACGGAATCATTCTAAGGTGGAGAGAATTATAACGCCTGTGTTTCCGGGCTTGCCATTTTTAGCAATGTAATGGTCTAGGTTAACCTTTGTAACCCGTTTTGAAATAATATAAGTGTATTATTTGAGTGTTATGTGTTTTGTGCTTAATTGCTTAATTATGTGGTTTGATTAATTAAGAATAAAAATAACCGTCAAAATTTAAGTGTAAAATAAACTTGATATCTTTAGATAATGTTGTAGTCATTGAAACAAGGTTTCCGGAGATATAAAGAATGCCGAAATCCGAGTTATAACGAGGAAGTTATGACCTGTCGAAGTTTCGCGACAGAACCGGCAACGCTGAATAACGTAAAAAGTGAAATTTACGTTAAAGCGATATTTAGCCTTAGTTATCTAAACGAGAATCGAAGATCTCGTTGTTAGCATCAAAGCGATAAAAAGTTAGGCGAGAACGGACGTCAAACGAAGAACTTATGAATTTATAACGAAATTTTCTGTCCCGGCCTATTAAAAATAAATAATAAAAATAAAGTCAAAATCATCCGACCAAGTCTAAACAAAAGTCGTAGAGCGTAGTCTCACCTTTCCGTGGATATAAAGAACGTCGAAAACGGAGTTCGTATGAAGAAGATATGAATTTCCGAAGTTTATTAATTAATTTGTATTTATTTTTAAATCAAAATTCGGAAGCATTATCCGAAGGCGAGTCACAGGTCTGATCCGACTTACGCGCCGCGTAAGTGAGTACGCCCCGCGTACTCCGAAGAGTGTCGACACTTCGGATGACGCATGCGCTTACGTTTCTGAGGCACGTACGCCCCGCATACGAGAGGCTTCCAGCCTCCTATAAATAGGATGTGAGGGGTCCGGGTTTATTTGCTAATTTCCTCTCGTTTTTGTGCCGAAGCTCTGCGTTTTTACCCCCGAAGCCATCCCGAAGCCCCGGTAATATTCCCGAGTCCCGAAGCGAGTCCCGAGATCCCGAAGATCCCGAGAAGTGCGGTTTCCGAGCCGAAGCTCTGCCCGCGAGAAGTTCGATTTTCGTAGAGATCTTCCAGATCTGCGGAGGATTATTACGTTTGCGAGTCGTAGTGTTGTCCGATCATCTTCTGATCAAGTGAGTGTATACTACCTTTCATAAACGCAATAATAATACAAGTATGGTTCGAGGGTATTAAGTTTATTGTCGTTTATACGTGTGAATGCGTTGTTACTTTCTCATAACGTATAACTATGAAGTATTTTATACGAGATACGTGTTATGTGTATATTTTGTTGTTATGTGTGTGAATGTATATTCACTTTCTTCTATCTTACAGATCTGATTATTTCTATATGAAATACGTGTTATGTGTGTGTGCCTCATCTGTTATATGGAAAATGTATTGATCAAGCATGCTATACAAGTTTTGAAAATATGTATAAAAATGTATGTTTTTATCTACTAATATGTTGGGTAGAACATGGGTAGATAGTTGGTGTGTAAAAAAACAGATGAGAGGCCTCGTTGTTGTTTTGATCCAGTCATCTAGCGGAATTTAGATGACGACCACGGACTTTTCTAGATAGTTTAGTGGAACGCTATCAGGCTCATAACCTGTAGGTGTTAATGAACTTGGGTGTTCATTCGCTGTATTCCATCCCCCTCATGGTTGCCTTATTTGACTTATATTGCTGAGGAAACCCCGCAGCATGTGTTGTCACCCCGATGAAAATATTCTTAAATTAGGTCCCTTGTGTTAGTTATTTTAGGGACGTAAAGTGAGAATAACGGGAATGGGTAACTGGGTTATTGTTGGTTGATAATAATTAATTTAATTATTTATTGTGGGTTGAAAACCCTATATGCTCACCAGGCTCCCAAGCCTGACCCACTCAGTTTTATTTGTATTACAGGAAGTGGCGCAAGGGCGTAAGATGGATGAACCATCAAGTTGTTTTGTTTACAAGTCTGTATATGTATATATTTGTTGAATGACTTGTAATATTATCGTTTATGCTTATTGGTCTATATCGGAACATGACACCCCGAGTTTTGATTATATAATGAAAAATACATTTCTTTTATGAAATGCTTTGGTAAACATTGTTTTATCATGTTTTGTTTTTGGGAACAAATTCCGCAACTCTTTCAAATCAAAAGGATTTACTCTAAAAATATTTAAAAGCATAAATGAAAATCGGTCTTTTCTGGCCGAGATTTTGGGGATGTCACAAAGGTAAACTTCAAGGAGTCGGGCAACTCTCTCACACACACATAATCATATATATATATATATATATACATATGTGTGTATGTGTGATAATGACTTGAGAGGGTAACCTACTTTTGTTTTTGATCATATTTGGTCAATAAATTAAGAGTAAATTACACGAATGGTCCCTATGGTTAAGGATAATTTGTGTGTTTGGTCCCTAACTTATTCTTTTAACTCGGAAGGTCAATATTGTTTTTTTTGTTACACACTTAGTCTCTGTCTTACCTAAAAAGACTATTTTACCATAGGGTGGCTGCCACCACTTACCACTACCGGCCACTGTAGAGATGGCAAAAAAACCCGTACCCGATGGGTACCCGAAACCCTAACCCGAGTTGATCAGGGATGGGGACGGGGATGGGTATTACCCGAATACAAAAGGCGGGGATGGGGATGGGGATGGTTCTACATGTCGGGTACCCATACTCGTACCCAAAACCGGCCCCAATGGGTACCCGATATATATATATATATATATATATATATATATATATATATATATATATATATATATATATATATATATATATATATATATATATAGAGAGAGAGAGAGAGAGAGAGTTACTTGTGTTTTTATTTTTAATAATGGATAAGCAAATGTTCAGTAGACAAAGTAAGATTTTTTAATAATCAAACGTATAGTTTTGGGAAGACTTTTAATGTCTTTTTTTTTTTTTTGCAAAAAATGATTTAATTTATAACCTTGAATGTTATTATTCATGTTTGAAGACATTCAGTGATTATAACATTTTATATTAGTTCTGTTAGTTTTTGTTTTGTTGGTTAATATTTAATTATGAGTTATTTTTCATAAAAGTTCAAAAATTTGTAATGAGGAAAAATCCCCGATTACCCATTGGGGATCCCCGATGCCCATTGGGGATGGAGATGGGGATAGATTTCTAATCCCCGATGGGGATGGGGTCGGGTATGGGGATGGGGATTGGGATTCAGGTATGGGGATGGGGAACACGAAACCCGGTATACCCATACCCATTACCATCCCTAGCCACTGAAGGCCCGAATTCACTTGGGAACGTGAAGATCAAATGAAACAAAAGTACCCACGTCTCTTCCCCAGTTCATGAGTGCCTACTCTAAATTAATTTTGGGCCGAAATTCCCTCTAACGAGGGGATGATGTAACAACTAGAAAATTCTAGGTCAAACCAAGTCTAAGGGGTCTTGTGTATAAGTGTACACCCAATTTATATCTATGTAACTTTGATGCAATTATAATACAAAGTATATCTCTCTAAACTCTCTTGGTTTTAAATCTCTCTCTATCTCAAGTCTCTCCCAAATCTCTTTTAATGATATATAAAAAAAGAGAAATCACACTTCTTACCTCGGAACCTCATGACCTTGGAATTTTCCTCCACTCCGGAACCTTGGATTGAGTCCGAAAGTTCTGATCTCGGAGCCTCTAGCTTGCTTCGAAACTCTCACTCTGGAATGTGGACTCCAGAACATGTTGTACCAGACAGTCTCGCTCCGAAAGATCTTACATGCACTGGACTAGCTCGCAGCCTCGAAAAGCTTCGCATCGCGGAAGGCTAACCCACTCCGGACCCGTTGACTCCGCACCTTGACTCCGTAACTAATTAAATGACTCCAGAACTTTCCATTCTAACTCTGAAACTTGCTAAATGACTCTGGAACCCCTCCCGATTCCAAGCCCCACTCCGGATTTTTGCCATTTCGGACCTGTTCTTCATTCTAAGGAATTTTGACGTCAGGAATTCCATCAAACTCACATTTTTCATAACTTAGACCCTCTAAACTCTTATTTTATACCAATTCGATGGTTTAAAACACATTTTCATAATAAAATATCTTTAAATCATAAAGTGACTTTGGTGATAATAAAGACAAAAAGGGTGTTGACTTGGTGACTTGATGACTATCCTCTTTTCCCATGCAAGAATAATAACCATCAGTAACCCATGCAAAGTCCAATATGTAACTAGCCAACTATCAAATACAACCCTTCCTCTCTTAATATGGCGTGAACAACCATAAACCCCCAGTACTTCCATTTCCTCTAATTTTACTCCAAAAATCTTTCAAGAAAACACACGAAAGATCTTCCAAGTTCAAAATCCTTCAAGTAGGTTCTTAAATTTGGTAAGTAATTTCGAGATTCCTAGTGTTTTAATACATTTCCATGTCCATTTCATCCTATTTACACACATTAAAAAATGTGTTAAACCTTTAGGATAATATTACTCTCAAGGAAGTTCATCAACTCCATTCGAGTACCTAGTCTTGAAAACGTTTCAACACCTCTTCAAAATCAACCAACAAACCACTCAAGGTGAGTTCATATCCCACTATTTTCGAGATTTCTCATGTTTTTTTTTTTTTTTTTTTTTTTGGGGGGGGGGGGGGGATACAATCCAAACTATGTTATAACAAAATGTTATGATATGTGTTCATCTATATGTTGTATACGGGCATGCTAGGTGATTTATTAGTTATTTCTAAACTTCCATGCATGATATGGAGTAGTTATGGCATATAACTATACAAAAACAAGTTCAAATTATATTACGTGAACATATGGGAAAATAATGACTTTTATTATAAAAGAAGTTTTTCTATCAAGATTTAGTTTTTATAACTACTCTATGACAATATTCTTTTGAGTTAAACCAAGTTATAAACTCTCTAGATCCATTATTTTTGTTATAACAAAATGTATAAATGGGATTACTTTTCTCTGAATCTAAAACTTTTTCAGTTAAACTATAATAGGTATAGTTTGTGGTTTATATACACTATCTTTTCTAGCTTAATACAGATAATTATTCTGAATTATAATTATGTCAATCTATAAACTAGATGTTTTCACATACAAAAAGTATTACACTACATTACATGTAAACCGTTGGTACAGTTTGTGAGACACACTTTCTTCGTGTACTTTACCTAAAGTACACCTTAAGTCCTGCATTATAACCAGAATCTCCTAGAGGGAGAGCGAGAGCGTTGTGTATAGATCTTTACGGGATTGACAACCTCGTACCTACGCTGTTCGCTACAGTTAGACTGGAAGTCTAGGGTGACAAATGTCTACCAGCTCCGACGCCTGAAGAACGTCGTACAGGTCACTTGTCATATTAAGTATGATTATAATAAATCACATACGATATTAATAATGATTGGTTTACTCGGCTAATTCATCTTCATTCGATTTTATAACATATGTAAAGCTATATGATACTACTTTACAATACGTCAGTTCTTACATATTTGGTCTTAGGGTTTTAAGACTACATTTTACATTTAAGAAAATATTGGATTTTCTCGAAAACTCTATGCTATCATTTACAAAGGAACATTGCATATTTTATTCATACAAAAACTCTTGTGAACTTATCAACTTTAATGTTGATGCTTTTCAAAATTGCTTGTATTCTCAGGAAACCAGTGAGCAGGTATTACAAAAACATTTCGAGGACAAGCATCACTACATCATGATTTTTACATTTTAATTATTTTTATATAACTTTTGAGTAAACAATGTAAAACTTGTATTCTTAATGTATGAAAGTTTGTGATGCTATGATTCATTTGTATTTAATTGTTGTGATATTATCCATGAAGTCACTCCATCCGCCCTTAGATGTTTCCGCCGTTCTGGTTTAGGGGTGTGACACGTGAAAAGCTTGTGCAACCTCTTATCAATGGGATCGGTATCATAGCCCGACCCGGATCCCGATCCTGATCCTGATCCCCCAGCTCCATATCGTGTCACCACCATATTGCACAGCAATACCATAAAACATATCGATTAGGATGTCTAAAGAGGGGATCCTCCTACACTGGTTCTCCTTAGAGCTTCCAGATCTAACATCAGTTCGGTTACAGGTCCTCTGCTTTCTTTAGTACGGGCCTAATACTACCTTCCACACCTACCTGTACCTTCCCTAAATCTCTACCTGGTAACCCTAATTCATCCCAGATCAAAACATATTTCACGGGCTACTGCATGACTCAAATCATAGGTTATCTTAAGATTTGCTCAATCCCATCAAATCAGATATCAAATCAATTGTAACACGTTGCCTTTATGCATATAAATTATACACAGAACAATATCAAATAGACTTTCGAATAATAGATTCTACCCTAAGACCACAACCCGACAAGGAACAAGAAATAATGCCAAATCAATCATTCTAAGGCTATAAGCTCCTAACCGTATACAATTTTTAAAGCATACACATAGGAAAATCCACCCGACTATCATAATCCAAATATCAGTATAACACGGCTAACATATTGGGGAATTACTTACTTCAGCTCGGCCGATCATGCACATTGTACTCTCCTCTTTTTCCATTTTAAGTAGTTTTCAACTTTTGATTTTTTAAAACAATTTTACCATTTCCTTAGATTGAGTCCTGAAACACCCGAGATTGTGCCCGGATCCCTCAAACCAAGGCTCTAATACCAACTTGTAACAATTGTTTTAAAAATCCATAACATCAACATTTTATTTCAAATATTAGAGTGTCCCATTAAATTAAATTTCGGAGAGTGCATGCCACGCTATCAAGCTTTGCCCTTTCCCTTAGGCTCAGAAGTACCTGAAACAAATCAACAAACTTTAAGCTAATGCTTAGTGAGTTCCCCAGAGCATACCCCACACAACCCATATAATCACATAATCTATATTAGCTATAAAAGCTACATAAACCACATAAGCCATGCATACAAACTATAGGGATGCCGTGAGCTCCCCCCAGGGTCTTACTTCAGGATGCTATAGGCTTTCTACATGGTCTTACACCTAAGGGCCATGGGCTCCCCCATGGTCTTTAATAGGAAATCCATGGGTTACCCACATGGTCTTACATCCAAGTGTTATGGGCTCCCCCAGTGGTCTTTAATAGGAAAACCATGGGCTCTCCACATGGTCTTACATCCAAGTGTCATGGACTCTCCACATGGTCTTACATCCAATTCCCATGGGCTCCCCCATGGTTTTTCATACAAGTATACCACATATAAAACTAGTATACCTCCTTGCATATAACCAACAATCATGCCACATAACAATACATCAACTAGTGTGCCACATATCATAAAATGAGTCGACCTTGGTGCCTTCGACCCATTGGTATGGTGAGGAGACCCAGCTCTCAAAAATGCTAAACTTATAAGATAAGATCAGATAAGTCCCAACGCACAGCTCCAACTCAACTGCTTACAATCATCATGTAACTGGTTTTGTCAAAATCCCGAAATACCAAAATTATCCTCAAAGTCAAACTTGGTCAACCATGTTCAAATTCAAGGTCAACAGTCCATGTTGACCCAACTCGTCGAGTTGATCTAGCAACTCGTTGAGCTCCTTATGTGTTCAGAAAACTAGGGAAAACCCTCCAAAAACAAGGAAAATTATCCCAACTCGTCGAGTCGTCAGGGTAACTCGTCAAGTTTCCCCTGTCTGCATGCATTCAGTCCTTTCTAGATGAATCTAAAGCTCAATAAAACAAATCCTTAACCATAGAGACGTCTATAAGAGTAAAGTTTCCAACTTTACCCCCAAGGACCATCTAATATGCCTTAAACTCAAACCCTAGCTTCTTTGAGAAAGGTATTGACTCATTAAGCCTTTAAACCCTCATCCCATTGACCGAAAACACATATCTAATGTCCAAGGGTGGACAAGTCACGTAAGGTTTCTAACTTTATGTAACGCCCGTAGATCCGGGTTAGTCAATTTAGAGGTAATAGGGGTCGAAAATGACTTTTTGACAAAAGATTATTTAGAATAAATAATCTTAACCAAGTTGTAGAATATGTCACAAGGTTTCCGTACATATAAAGAGCGTCGAAATCCGAGTTATAATGAAGAAGTTATGACCCGTCGAAGTTTCGCGACGGAACCAGCAGGCACCGGGAAGTGTAAATAGTGATTTTACGATGGAGGACTTTTTAGCCTTATTGATCTAAACTAAAGTCTTAGAATATGTTAAACCGAGAAAATCCATAAAAAGAACACCCAAATCTGACTTCGTATGAAGAAGTTATGATTTTTCTAAGATTCGGCTTAGCAGTGCACGACCAGAAACTCGAATTTTAGTTCGAGCGGTTTTTGGCTTACTTGACTTAAATGAGAGTTGAAGATCTCATTAATAGGAACTTAACAGTAAAAAGACAGACGAAAACAGAGTCCGTATGAAGGAGTTACGAATTCTTCGCGGTCATTTAACAGTCTAAACGCCTCGTACTGTTAAATTTAAAATCCGTCGAGAATTAGCCGACGGAGTCAAAATGAAAGTTGTAGATATTATTTTTACCTACGTGTGGATATAAAGAACGTAAAAAACGGAGGTCGTATGTGAAAGTTACGGATTTTAGAAGTCGGAAGTGTGTTATGCGAAAATGGGTGATGTGGCACAATCTTGGTCATTGCTTTCTCCCCAAGTCTTGCCACTAGATGGTGACATGTTGCACCAAGTTCAGCAATTTTCACCCTATAAATCCCCACCCTCATTTTCTTCACACCTTTCTCATTCTTTCTTCTCTTTACTCTCTCTCTAGAACCTCTCTCTAGCCCCGAAACCCCCCGAAAAGCCTAGGGAACCTCCCTAGCACGAGGCAGAAGCCCCTGAGTGCTCGACGGCTCCGAGAAGAAGAGCTTTTCCGCACGGGAATGCTGCTCCAAGCAAAACCTGGTTTTCTATAAAACCCGTTGTAAGTAAGCTACGCCTACGCTATTTTTAATATAGTTTTTATTTAATTATATTAACGTTATTAAGAACATATAATAAGTAATTGGGCTATTATTATGGGTTATATAAGTATTATCTAACGGTTATATAATAGTAATAATATCTAGACTATTAATTAGTCTCGGTGAATAATAGACTAAACTCAAGTGGTGATAATACTAGGTTTCATCGAAGGAAATTATTTTTTTTCAAGAAGTGAAGCGCTGTCTCTGAGTTTGGAATCACCACCTTTTCAAGTGAGTGCATAGTTACTTTCATCTTAAACATAGCTATGAAGTATTTTATATAAATTACGTGCTATGTGTGCATATTATCTAAGTACTTGTTGTCTATGCTAAATGAACGATTTTATACATGTTTTAAATGATATAAATTGTATATGTATTTTATATCTACGATAATGTTGGGGTAAACATGGGTAGATATAATAGATGGAATATGAGTTGAATGATGAGTTGAGAGGTGTTATAGACCATGAGGTGAGGGTGAGAGGTGGACGATGTGAAAAACATTTTTCCCATATGATGGCCCCATCATTCAGCAGAGTATGGATGACAACCACGGACTATTCTAGACAGTTCAGTGGAACACTAGCAGGCTCGCAACCTGTAGGTGTTGTGAATGATGTTTTCACCCGGTGTACTCTAAACCTTGGTGACCATGCAGACTTGGTACCTAAACCTTGGTGACCATGAAGACTTGGTGCCTAAACCTTGGTGATCATGCAGACTTGATGCCTAAACCCTGGCAACTATGCATAATTAGTGCCCGTTGTGTAAACCGTGGCAACGATGGATTTCTTGCCGATTCCTTAGGATAATCCTTAGGAACGAATGAACGAGGAATAGTTGATTTTTAGGGTAGATCCTTAAGAGCAAAGAAGATAACGGGGATGGGTAATTGGGTTGATTGTTTGATTGTTTAAACATAATAATTATATTATTGTGGGTTGAAACCCCTATGTACTCACCAGGTTTCCCAACCTGACCCACTCAGTTTATTTATATCACAGGTGTCGATATGAAGTGACATTACACTGAGAGATTAAAGAGATGTAGATCACTAGTGTAAATAAATGTAAGTTCCGTTTATGCTTATGTTCCTGTATTAACGATGACATCCCAAACGTTTTAAAATGAATAAAATACGTTTCTTCAAAAATGTTTTGATAACGTATTTATTGTATTTTTCTGGGAACAAATTCCGCAACATTTTTATGAAAAGAAGTACTCTGATTTTTATAAAGCATAAACAAAACCGGTCTTTTCTGGCCGTGAAATGGGGATGTCACACTTTACGTCCATGCATGCGTGAAATAGTCTCCAAAATCCATTTTAGCCTTCATTGTGGACATAATGCATGAATGGGACATGGAGGCTATTAATGTTTGCAACTTTAATCCTCTAGAGGTCTTATAGACGCCAGATCTACACTCCTAAACTCTAGAAACCTCTTATATTGGGACATCCAACCCAAAGTTCCAAAAAAGCCATAAACTACCAAAATAGGATATCTAAAACACTACATGTCAAGGTTATGGCTTTATACCTTCAAAATGCAGCCCTTGATGTAGAGTTTCTAGATCCAAGATCACTCCTCCAAGATTGCTACTTCTCTCTTCAATACTTCCATCAAAAATCACACCATAACACTCAAAACTTCAAGGAACAAGAGGGGGAGGTGGTTCTAGGGTTTCTCTGAGTAAGGAGGCTAGTAAGGAGGTCATCCATAATGGTTAAGTTCTTTAAACAAGATGCTAAACCCGAAAAAATAGAGTTTTCCTTTCCAGTACCTAATCGTCGAGTTGGGCCTTCTAACTCGTCGAGTAGACACTGAGACCCGTGTCCAATATCGATCTCTACTCATCGAGTTAGGCTCCCCAAATCGTCGAGTCCCAGTGCAAAACCCTGAAAACTAAAAAAATAAATGATAGCTTGAACAAGCGTTACACTTATTGATACTAACCAACCACACAACAATCCTAAACCAACTACAAATGCATAAATCAAACCCTCGAAACCAATAATGAACAACAAGAATCAAACAGAGCAGAAAAACAACGAATCGACAATATGAGCAATAACCAAACAAACTAATGTTCGACCAATAACTAAGGTGAAGAAAAAAATGCATTGTGAACAAAAAATTACGGCGTGATTATAAAATCACGGTGAGATATCGACAAAACTGTTATTTTAGCGGCGATGACACCCAACTTGCGACGCAAAATACAATGAAAAACACAAAATCAAACGAATACTAGCAATAATTGAAACCCTTGAACAATCCAAACAAATCAAACCAAACCAAATATAGAAGTGATCAGAAAGTAGGGGTAAGTGCGGTGCGGTTATTAGCCAAAACCTCACCACTAACTGCAAATGTGGTTAATCCATTTACAAAACCATGTGGTGCGGTTATTTTTGCGGTGCGGTTAGGCAGTTATTGTTGCGGTTCAGTTTTCTTTTTTGTGTCCTGCGGTTATTAACCGCATAGATTTAGTGCAGTTATTTTGTGTGCTTTTTAACCATAGTTTAGAGCTCATTTTAAGAGTTCAAACATAGTACTTATAATAATAAAAAAACCATAAGGTATAAGACAATTAACTTAAATCATAAATAACTAATATCTTAAAAACATCAAATAAATATTAATTAACAATAACTATCTTAAAATTGTAAAATTTCACAATTTTTCAAAGTTAAACATAACAAAAAACCAATACTTTTGTCTTCTAGAATTTTATCCATCTTTCATCTATTATACTTGTCTTATTTTTAATATTTAATATATTAATAATTAATATATATATATATATATATATATATATATATATATATATATATATATATATATATATATATATGCGGTGCGGTGCAGCTTTTTTGCGGTTGTTGAAAACTAATAACCGCACCGCACCGTAAATTTGCGGTTTTTGAAAAACAGAAAACCTCACCATCGGTTGTTGTTGCGGTTGCGATTCTTGCGGTTAATTTTAATTGCGGTGCGGTTTTTGCTCACTCCAATATTGCATCCAACAATCATAAATGATGGACCGAATATGGCTCTCGTACCATGTAAACTAATGAACAAAATATCACTATGGTTTAATTATTGAATAATAAAAGAGTACAATTACTCTCTCTCTCTCTCTCTCTCTCTCTCTCTCTCTCTCTCTTTATATATATATATATATATATATATATATATATATATGACAAAACTGCAAAATTGGTCCCTGTTGTATTCAAAAAAAACTTTGGATAGGGTCCAAAAAGTTTCCAACTTGCATGGATGGTCCAAAATCAAAGTTTTTTTTTTTTTTTTGGTCTTGAAAATATTGAAATGTCTATTTTACCCTTATTATTTCTTTTTTCCACTTTTTTTTTATTGAGTTTAGTATTTAAAATATTATATATAAAAAAAAATCACCCTACCCCTCTCCACGACTCCACCCACAACACCTCCTTCTCTCTCTCTCTCTCGCTCTCTCTCTCTCTCTTTCTCTCTCTCGTTCTCTCTCTCTCTCTCTCTCTCTCTTTCTCTCTCTCTCTCTCCCTCCCTCTTTCTTCTTCACCTACAAATTAAAACAATAAAAGAGCAACCCATAACCCCATCGTTCTTCTATTTGACTTTCTTTTTGTCCCTCTCTTTCTCCCTCTCATACAAAACATGCAACTCAAGAAAAAATTCAGAAGAAAAAATTTGTATCTGTGTGCGCTTCGTTAAAAACCAAGATTTCCGGCGAACACCAGAACTCCAATGAGCACCGAAACTCCAAGATCACCCCTACAATCTTCCCCTCTCCCTTTCACATGCAAAATCTTACTTTAACCTGCATCATCTTCCAGTTCTCTATCGACATCTTCCTAATTCAAAACTCATATACACTAATGAACACACATGCATAGATACACACACACACACACAAACAACCTACAATAAATTTGCAGGTTTGAATCTTAACTTTACAAGCCCAAGATTTGCAATATCCATGGCAGTCAACCTTAGAATTTACAAGACTCGTGTTGAATCGATTCATCTGGTTCAGTTGGACGTTGAACCTATGATTAAAGGGTAAGACTTCCATGTCTTTCCTATCTTCTTCTTGACCAAGAAACCCATATGGATTAATCATATGAAAGGATTCAGAATCTGATCCACCCATAATGCATTCATAGATTGAATCGGTTTGAGCATGAGATGAATATGTTTATCTGGTTCAGAATTATCATTCAAATCGGAAAGATGGAATAGCGCTGTTACCCACAGTCGTGGATTGAATCAGTTCTGGTGAGTTATAGCATTCGAGGGCTAATCGGGACAGATTGCAAGGCAAATGGCGCTGCGGTGGTGGTCGACGATGGTATCGATGATCACGCGTTTAGAGGATCATGGTGGTGTCATTGGGTTTAGGGAGGAGTATACGAAAGGAGAGGAAGATTCCGAGTCGTGATCTTCTTGGTCATCAGAGAGAAAGAGAGGGAGAGAGAGAGAGAGAGAGAGAGAGAGAGAGAGAGAGAAAGAGAGGGAGTTTGTGTGTGTGTGTGAAGTAGGTCCATTCTTTTCTTTTCTCTTTTTCATTGATACAACATTAAAATAAAAATAAAAAATGGAAATTAGAAGGGTAAAAACGTCCTTTCAGATTTCCCTAGGACCAAAAGCATAGAAATTTGAGTAAACTACACGAATGGTCCCTATGGTTTGAGATGATTTTCACATTTGGTCCCTAACTTATTTTTTGAACTCGGAAGGTCCCTACTATTTGTTTTTGTTACGCGCTTGGTCCCTACTATTTGTTTTTGTTACGCACTTGGTCCCTATCTTACCTAAAAAGACTATAATTTAAATAGAGAAAAATGATGAGATAGGTCAGGTAAGGTGAATGAGTTAGGGTTAGCATTCTGTTTATTTAAATAAATTAACAAATCGAGTGAAAAATAATCTTTTTAGGTAAGACAGGGACCAAACGCGTAAAAAAAATAAATAGTAAGGATCTTTCGTGTCAAAAAAATAAGTTAGGGACCAAACGCGCAAATTATCCTAAACCATAGGGACCATTTCTGTAATTTACTCTAGAAATTTCTTAATTTTAGGACTAAAACCACGGAAAGTATTCGATTTTGGACCTTCCATGCAAGTCAGAAACTTTTTGAACCCTATCCACAGATTTTCGTAAACCACAAGGACCAATTTTGCAGTTTTGTCTCTCTCTCTCTCTCTCTCTCTCTCTCTATATATATATATATATATATATATATATATATATATATATATATATATATATATATATATGTATATATATATGATCAAATGAGAATACCAAAAAGGTTGAGAACGCGAGAACAAAGTATAATCATTTGTGATTCCGTGTATTCATTTGTGGAGAAATGATAAACTTTTACGTCATTAATTTAAATTGAAGAGAAAAAACATATTCATGTTGATTGTGCGTAAAAATTTATCAGTTCTCCACAAATGAATACATGAAATCACAAAAGAATATATTTGTTCTCGCGTTCTCAAACTTATCTCTTCCATATATATATATATATATATATATATATATATATATATATATATATATATATATATATATATATATATATATATATATATATATATATATATATATATATATATATATATATAGACACTGAGAAAGAGAGCTAAGTTCTTTTGAGAACATAAAGATTTACGAGAACTCGATAATCATAATCCGCTCATAATTTTTCAAAGCCAAAACTATCATTAGACCCATACTGAAAAAGATTTTGATGAAACTTGCTAAAACAAAAATCAACAAAGTGCAAATTTGATCCTTGTGGTATGCTAAAAAAAAATGCATATTAAGTCCACTTTTATTTGCATTGCCAGTCAAAATAAAAGTTCTAAATAATATTAGACGTGATTTAAATGAATAAGTTATATATATATATATATATATATATATATATATATATATATATATATATATATATATATATATATATATATTCAACTAAGATTCATTTTTTATGTACATATATGACTTAATACGACATTTATTATAGTTTGACGTCAAATACTAGCTTTGGAGTTTTGGAGTCACATTTGTTATAGTTTGACTTCAAATACAAGATTTGGAGTTTTGGAGTCATGTGAGGACATGACAAGCTTTTTAAAACCTTTGTCAAAATTGAAACTTCAATGAAGATTTGGTTCTTGTGGTATTTAAAAAAAATGGGTATTTGATATAGATGACATCCAAGAAAAAAGGATTCAAAAAGTGCATATTTGATACCTCAATTTAGATGCCATCCAAGAAAAAAGCATTCAAACAGTACTATTTTAGATATCACCCCGACCAAATCTGCACATAAGTTTTAATTTTGGATTGACTATTCGAATAAAGAAAAAATGGACATAAACTGCATTTTTGGCATACAATTTTACAATTTACTCTAAAATATAAATTAGCAACAGAATACAATAAAGATTAAATTCATCAATTCTAAATTAGATGAAAGGAAATAAGTTAAATACCATGAAATTGAAGTGAAGTTGTGAAAGGAATCCATTCTTTTGTAGCATTTCTTATTTTCCTATCCCACATCAGACTAAGAAGTTAAGTGAACTTAAAATGTTATATATAAATGTAATAGAGGTCCTCTCCGTTTGCTGCGAACGATTATGTTGGTAATTTGTTTATTTCTGCTTCATTGTCCCACTCTGGGAGGTAAGCAAGTAAATGGGACTCAAGTCTTTACATAGTGAAATTGGTACCCCTAAATTGTTTTGTGTGTCTTTCTTGTGCGTGGAATAATATATCAATATTTTTATGTTTTGATAATTTATATGAATAAGTACATATAATAGCATTCCTTACAAATTTATAGGCCAACTTCATTTTCTGCCATCTCTTCTATTGTAAGATACTTGGAATTAAAAAAAATTGTACGGACAAATTAAAATTTTAATAAAGTTTATGTCTAGAAGTATTGTTTTAATTGTGGCTAACGACGGTAAATCCAAAATCTCTAACAGAATATAGTTGACAAAGACAAAACAAGATTTGTAAATTCAACCACACAATTATATATTATATAAATAAACAAATCCGAACATCAAAAATTTTAATGATTTACTTGAACGTGATGCTAACTCCGCATGATTCACTTTCCGGCTGGATCTACTAATAGGGACGTATATAAATATGATTGAACCGACATTATATTACAAGAATGATCGTATCAATCTCTCAACCTATTTACTAAGGAGAAAATGCAGGACTCTAAATAAACAAATACTTACAACGATATATATAGGGAAGTAAAAGACTGGAGGTTTGCAATTTTCGTTAGGCATTGATAATGTAGAGCTCATCACAAATAGGGTAGGAAAATCATATCGTGCAACAAGGCAACTACAGAACAGAAGACAAACTCTTCCAAGCATTAGTTCACAAAATGTTAGATGTTTTTGTCTTTAAAAACCAAGGTTCTAAATAGCGTGAGGCGTGGCGGCAAGGTCAAACCTCAAGCTTAACGAGTCATGGCGAGCCATGGCGTTTTTCAAGGCGTGATGTAAGGTGACGATTTTGTATTAATTTAAAATTATATTACCACATAAATATAAATTTATATTAAATATAACTACTTTTTAGAAGTGTTAGATCAATAACTAGTAACAAAATTTTAACAAAAACCACAATACTTGTATCTCCGATTAGAAAAGACATAACAAAGAGCAAAAAACTATTTCTCAAACGAAAAAACACGCACCATAACACGCTATAACGCGTCATGGCGCGTCATATCACGTCTTGCCACACGCCATGCCTAACAGCAACGTTATGAGGCTTTTCGTAACGGCGGAGCCACGCCTCACGCCATGGCGCACCTTGGCGCGCGCCATGGCGCGCCTTTTAGAACACTGTTAAAAACCAATAAGCTCTACAGACAGTTTTCCTCCCAGATAGCTTGGACTTCAGGGTTACCCACTATTTTGAGTTATAATGAAAATTCAAAAACACTAATAAATGAAAATTCAAAAACACTTAAAATTATAATTTTTTTATATAAAATATTTTAAAAGATAAACCTAATTTTTTTTATTTCATATCTACTATAATAAATGAAGATAATTTTGTCATATGTTATTCTCTAATTAGTTTTGATACTTTTCATTTTGTAATATTTTTTCAATAAATAATATTCACATGTCAATTTATGGTTTTTTTTTTTTTTAATTTTTAAAATTAAAAAACTATACAATACTATGTAAAGTATCAAATGTAATAAATATTATAATAAATTGCATTTCTTCATTCCTTATTTCAAAATTTTATTTTAAAAAATATTTATTATTTATATTTTAATATTTTATTTTTTTAATCAACCCATATCATACATGAGTTTTACACTTAGTCTACTCTAATAAATGAAACTCTTTTTGTCAAATGTCACGCTTTCATTGATCTGACCACATATCATTTTGTGGTTATTTTCAATTAAATTTTTTCCACGTGATATTTTGTTGTTTTTTCCATTTTATTAAATTTCACATAATTTTAAATGTAATAATTGTAATAAATGTAATAATAAATGCATATCAATTTCAATAATTGATTTTCCTTCTAATTTTAGTATTTCTAAATAAAAAATTTATTAGTTTCTTTTTTTATTTATCTAAATTATTTGTTTAAATTTAAAAGAATAAAAATCACTTTAATTGTAATAATTCATTGTTTTTCTAATTTTTCATATAACTTTAAACTTTTTCAAATGTTTAGAATTTTCATATTTATTTTTCTTTTAAATAAACACATGTAATACATGAGTTTTACACCTAGTGCGTTATAAAAACAAGAAAATCAATTAAAAAAAATCACAAATATACGCTCACTCTAAATTATATAGCAATCAAAAAAATTAAAAACTCTGAAAAAACCATCTCTTTTTCGGTATACGTCTAAGAGATATCCATGTTAATAAGAAAAACATTTGACGAATTTATTTATTTATTTTGGAATGTACATATATTCACATTTGAATGTTCATATATGTACATGCATTCAAATTTAATGTTTATTTTTTCAAAAAAATTCAAAATCAACACAACAATAAAACTCTAATACCATTGTTTAGAAGAATCGCAACTTGAAAATGTCAAAAAATCATCGAAAACATATATATATATATATATATATATATATATATATATATATATATATATATATATATATATATATATATTCAAGAAATAAACAAATAAATAAGTCTTCAAATTTTTTTTATCATGGATCTCTCTTAGACAAATATCTAGGAGTCCAATGGTAAGTTTGATTTTGAAAAATGATGACCAGATTAGAAGTTCTCGAGTTCTTAAAAAATATAGAAAAAATAAATGTGCATGCATTATATAAGATCAAATGATAACCATAAAAGGTTAGAGGTTGTAATAACCACTCATTTTAAGTTATTCTAATATTTTGATTTTTTGTGTTTTGATAAATAGCTAAAAACCAATAAGAGCATAATGGTCATTTGTAACTCTAGCAATAAATATATAACATTTAGTGACATTTCAAACACTCCCAAAAAATTTTGCAATAAAACTCTCTTGTACCCTCTCAAACTTTCCCAACAACACAACCCTAACACCACTTCTGTCACCTACCTTCGCCACTTACCCCCTATAGTCGTCACCACCTGCCACCTTCCCTAGTCGGAATATCCAATCGCCAAGGTCTTTTTGTATTAATCCACCATCGACCACTGGTAATCTTAGATCTGGACAAAAACTCCATCGTGGAACATCACCACCGACGAACGTGTAAAAATTGCCAAGCGCGCATCACGCGCGTCTTGTATGTCTAGCGATCAGATTCACTGAGATTTAGGAGACATGGATGAGCAGGAGAGCGATATGTGTCAACCTTTTGGTGGAGCCAACGCACTGGTGAGTGTTGCGCACCTATAAATGCATCGTGTGCACCCTAAAAACCCAACTATAAATTGAAGGTTTGACCCTCTTTATTTCACACCTCAAATCAGTTCTCTCTCTCTCTCTCTCTCTCTCTCTCTGGTTCAAAGTTATCCCTATTCCGATCAATTTCGAGTTCCCGAGCTTCCTAACGCAACACCCCATCTTTGAAAAGCACGCCTCGAAAGTGAGTTTACACCCCCACTTTTAAAATTTTCAAAAGTTTTCAGGGGGGGGGGGTGAAATACATGCTAGTCAATAAATTATTGATTTCTAAAATTATCTATAGATATTATATCATAATTTATGATGCAACTTTATTATACTCAAATCCTTAGGATAATATTATGTATGATAGTTGCTTTGCCTAAATTTCATGGATAATATTATGTCTAGTTGCCATGTTGTACAAATACTAAGGATAATATTATGTCTGGTAGTTACTCTACCCAAATCTTTAGGATAAAATTATGCCTAGTCGTTACTATGGTCGAATCTCTCAAATAACATTATATCTAGGCAGTACTCTACCTGAGAATCCATACGAATCAACTACACTAATATAATTATAAAGTAAAATCCAATTATATGAGCAAGGGAAAAAAATCAAAAGTATAATACAAGGCTAATCAAAATAGATGTTAATGAGACATCTATTTCTTTGTTAGCGACTTAAACATTAGCTAAACCCCGACTTATAATCGCTAAATCTTAAGTTAGTGGGAAAAGTTTTTTATAGATCTATACGAGGGTGACACCCCAACATGTATTTGCTAGGTACAACCCTGACAGGGATAACTTTATAATCTACTACGGCGTCCAATGAAACGTCGTGCGGGGCAATTTCAAGTAAAATCTCGATTATGGAAACTCATTTTAACATTGCTCTGCTAGCCTTAATTAAATAATCAACCAAGAAGGGAGTGCCTCGAAGTAGGATTGGTGCTCAAACTGCTGTCTTCAAAGTAGTTGCCATATTGACCGTTGGGCCAAAGTCGGAAGGCAGTCCATTTGCGAACCTCTCAATTTTTGAGAGTTCAGTTGGCACTAAGTATGGAAATAACTTCATCTTTTCGGTAAATGCAGTAGCATAATCATCAATGCTCAATTTACCTTTCTTCAGGTTCTGGAATTCATTGTTCAGATCAATCGGATCTATCTCTGAGCAGTACTGTATCTTTAACTGCTCCAGGAATGACTCCCAAGACATCCTCAGGGCTTCCCCTCGAGGCATCATATCTGCCAGTAACTTCCACCAGCTCAAGACTCCAGTCTTCAGTTGTCTAACTGCAAAGACAGTCTTCTATTTGTTGCTACAGTCGCAACTCTCAAACACCATCTCCATTTCGGAGATCCAGTCCATAACCTCAACAGGCTTTGGGCTTCCAGAAAGACTTGGTGGCTTGGCGCCCAAGAAATTTGTATACATACGCCCATCCCTGTTTTTTCCCTTTTCGGGTCATTCCTTTCTACCACTGGGGGTTCTGCTTGTCCAATCCTCCCACTGTAGTTATCTCCCTCTGAATTCCCTCCATTCACTTCAGGCTCTTCCACTTGAAGTGACACTTCCTCACGATTCTGTTGGAGTAATCGCCTTGTCTCCTCCATTTGGCGATCCAACATCATCTGTATCATCGCTTGCACCCCAGCCATCGTCATTGGCTCTGGTGTTGCTGCTACAACAGGTGCTTGCTCAACCACAGGTGGTTGATTCCTATCTTCATTCACATTTCTAACTCCACTTCTGGTTCTTATCATTTTTGATCTACACACCAAATAAGGTGAATTCAGATCCTCAATCACGATAGATAATTAAATCATCCTTATTACTCCGAAACGTTTACATGCTAGTTCTAATATCGTAGACATACGCTTAGAATCCTAAACGCATAAGGTTTCCAGATCCGGTCGGCAATAGACCATAGATCCGAACAAATAATAGCACTAATATAGCTATCACACAAAACATTTAGCACATAAAAGCATTTTAGGCATCATTCCTAAAATAAACTAGTGCTTGTGTCAATTTAGGTGTACTACCTAACATATTTTAGACACGCTGCTCACAATCATTACTTAGCATTCTAAGTTTAAGTCTACAAATTTCTAGTTCGCTTAAACTAATGCTCTGATACCAACTATGACATCCCCATTTTCACGGCCAGAAAAGACCGATTTGGTTATGCTTGTTTTTAAAATCAGAGTACTATTTTAAAGAAAACAGTTGCGGAATTTGTTCCCAAAACAAAATATGATAAAAATTATCAAAGCATTTCTTTAAAGAAATGTATTTTCATTATATAACAAAATCTCGGGATTTCATGTTCCGATACAGACATATAAGCATAAACAGAACTTACATTTAATTACACAATTGATTTATATCTCCTTTAAATCTCTCTGTGAAATATGTCTTCGTATTAATACATGTGATACAAAGAAAACTAAGTGGGTCAGGCTTGGGAGCCTGGTGAGCATATAGGGTTTTCATCCCACAATTTTATATCATATATTTATAAATATAGAACATTCAAACTTGTACAATTTCACCATATAAAGGCAACTCTTATCCCACCCCATCGATCCTCACAACGACACGATCTAAACTCTCGTATCTAAAATTTTCCTCTTTACCTGATCCCTACTCACGGATCTAAAACTAACCTTTTTCACTTGATCCATACTCACGGATCTAAAACTACCTGATCCATACTCACGGATCTAAAACTAACCTCCTGATCTGATCCATACTCCCGGATCAATAATTGTACCCAATCCATACTCCCGGAATAAGGACAATTAACTATACCCTAATCATGATCTAATCCATACTCTCGGATCAATAACTGTGCCTAATCCATACTCCCGGACTAGGGACAATTAACTTAGTCTTAATCCATACTCGTGGACTAATAACAAGTTTTATCTCTTTACCTGATCCATACTCCCGGATCTAAAACTAACCTCTTGGTCTAATCCATACTCCGCTGAATAACTAGATCAACAACAACAACATCGGGGTCTCTCATCTGTTTATCACACATCAACTATCTACCCATGTTCTACCCAACATATTAGTAGATAAAAATATATATTTTTATACATAGTTTAAAACCTATATAGCATTCTCATTCAATACCTATTCCACATAACAGATGAGACGTACCCACATAACACGTATTTCATAGAGAATAAATCAGATCTATGAGATAGAAGAAAGTGAATATACATTCACGCATATAACAACAAAATATACACATAACACGTATTTTATATTAAATACTTAATAATTTTGCGTTAGAAGAAAGTAACCATACACTCACTTGATTAGAAGATGATCGGACAGCACTACGACTTGTAGAAGTAGTATTCTTCGGTAGATCTGGAAGATCTTCACAAAAATTGGGCTCCTCGCGGGCAGAGCTTCGGCTCGGGAATTTCACTTCTTGGGATCTTCGGGGCCTCAGGACTTGCTTCGGGGCTCGGGAATGATACCGGGGCTTCGGGATATTTCTTGCACGAAAAACGATGCAAAAACGCGAGAAAAATGGAAGAAATGAGCAAACGAGTCGGTTTCCGTCGACACACTTTTATAGGGGGCTGGAACACGAATTAAACTGGGTGTAATTCTAAATTACGATGGGCGTAATGGGGATAAGAACGCTGACTCCCCCCTTCTGGATAATATCGAATTTATATTTAAATTAAATATCGAAAATATTTAATAAACTTCAAAAATTCATATCTTCCTCATACGAACTCCGTTTTCAACATTCTTTATATCCCCGCGTAGGTGAGACTACGCTCTACAACTTTCGTTTAGACTTCGTTGGCTAATTTTGAATTTATTTTTATTATTTATTTTTAGTAGGCCGGGACAGGAAAACTCCGTTATAAATTCATAACTTCTTCATCCGACGTCCGTTTTCGCCTATCTTTTTATCGTTTTACTACTGTTAACGAGATCTTCTATTCTTGTTTAGATCGTTTCAGCTAAAAACCGCTCGATCTCGAATCGAGTATTCGGGCTGCATACCGCTAAGTCGAAACTTAGAAAAATCATAACTTCCTCATACGAAGTCAGATTTGGACGTTCTTTTTATGCACGCTCATGGTTTAACGAACTCTATGATTTTCTTTTAGATTACTAAGGCTAAATATCACTCTAACGTAAATTCACTTTTTACGTCATTCAGCGCCGTGTCGGTTCTGCCGCGAAACTTCGACATGTCATAACTTCTTCGTTATAACTTGGATTTCAGCGTTCTTTATATGCACGGAAACCTTGTAACATATACTATAACTTAGTTAAGATTATTCATTCTAAATAATCTTTCATCAAAAATTCATTTTTGACGTCTATCATCTCTAAATTGACTAGCCCGGATCTACGGGCTTTACAGGATAATCAATTACCTTTCAGTTAACTATTATAGGGATAGTTAGTAGATACATAACATTATTCCTATTACAAGGAATTACATCAGAGTTAGTTCATTCATGAGTCTACACTATACATTACATGAGTACCTTACATGAATATATTACATGAGTACCTTACATGAATACATTACATGAGTACCTTACATGAAAACATTACATGAGTACCTCACATGAATACATTACATAAGTACCTTACATGAATACATTACATGAGTACCTTACATTAATACATTACATGAGTACCTTACATAAATACATTACATGAGTACCTTACATGAAAACATTACATAAGTACCTTACATCAATACATTACATGAGTACCTTACATGAATACATTACATGAGTACCTTACATGAATACATTACATGAGTACCTTTACGTAGATACATCTTCCTGTATACATTTACATGGATACTTGTACATCGATTCACTAGGATGATTTATTAGTACCGTTTGTGTAAATTGTCCTGCCTATCCCAATTCAACGGGATATCTAGACAGGACTAACCATTCCGAAACCCACCTGTTAGCACCAGTGGTCGATGAACATCTATGGATGCCTACGGTTATTACTTATATTAGGGGTACCTTTATGGGACTAACCATTCCTTGGGCCTACTGTTCGCTATAGAGGTTGATGAACATCTACGGATGCCTACGGTTAATACTTATATTAGGAGTACCTTTACGGGACTAACCCTTCCTCCCACCTGCTGTAGCTACAGAGGAAAATTGAACAATCTACGGATGTTCAAAGGTTATACATTTCGCAAATCGCAATGTCATGTTAATCCTAATACAAATGGATAACACTTACATGATTATATTTTCCCTATTACTTTATTTTGTGATACATTCACATAAACGATGAGTTAGACTAAGTATTGTTCATAATAGTCAAAAAGAAGGAAAAACTATCATTATCATAGCAAAACATTCGAGTCTTGGTAGAAGACGATTATATTCTTTTCCCTATTTACTTTATTTTGTGATACATTCACATAAACGATGAGTTAGACTAAGCATTGTTAGTATTTGTCAAAAGAAAGGAAAAACTATCATTTTTACTTACAAAACATTTGGGTCTTGGTAGAAGACTACATTTCATACTAGTAGGAAATAAGGGATTTTCTAGGGTTTTCATACTTATATCAATTGTTTCATTTAAAGATTTACAAGGCATTCATAACAGCTTTCCAAAACAAGACAATGACACTTAAATACTTATGAATTCACCAGCTTTAGGCTGATACTCGATTTCAAAATAACTTGTATTCTCAGGTCACCAGTTAAACAGGTACAATGGCTAGGCTTTGAGAAGATGGAGCACAGACAAGACTCATCTTATTCTAATTATTCATTTTATTGTTGTACATTATGAAAGAACACACATGTATTAAAACTTTACTTTTAATGCAATGGATGATGTTGTTTCTTGTTATGATATTTCACATGACGTCCTCCACCCCAGAACGTTTCCACCGTTCTTGGTTTTGGAGTGTGACACTTGTAGCCTAGGAAGCATGGGATGCTAAATTGGGTATAATTTTTATGCATAAGGCAATCAGTAGTGGGGGTGGGAGCTCCTAGTATGAGTGGTAGTATATGGGATTGGATGCTCGTGATTATTCTATGGATTGGAGTGTTATTTCACTAATGTTGCTTGCTTTGTGCTTTGTGGAATTCATAGGTGATGGGAGTTAGCTACTAAGTGAATATGTTAAGTCATATGTGACAAAGGTTGAATAATCTTAGAGTGATGGATATGACCCTATTGCATAGTCTTTTATGAGTCCAACCATATTAGGGATGAGTTTGTTAAGTTTTTTTTGCATATGATTGTATTAATGAGGTGGGTGACTGGAATTATGGCGAGTCCTTCAGCAGATGATGCCACGGTGAGCTCGGGAACCTAGGAAAACCTAGGGAATTGCTTCAGTGGGCATTGATTGTGCTAGTTAGCCAGTGTTTGGTGTATGGATTCGAGAAGGTGACATAGAGGATTTGAGAGGATTCTTGAGGAAAGTATGGATAAGTGTGGAAGGTAGTATTGGGTCTGTACTACTGAAAGCACAAGATCCATACTTGAATTGCGGAGAGTCTTGAAGAATCTGGGACACGTATGGATGAGGATTCTTCGGTATGTTCTGACTGTTTGCATTTTGTTTTTGGTATGGTGTTAAACACTCGAAATGGAGTTCAGGTTCTGGTTCCGGCTAAGCTGCATGTGTTGAGCCGATCGATGCGTGGATGCGAGAGTTCATCTCATCGGGGATTACTCGCCGTATTTTGGAATGGATGCCAGTGGTCTTTAGTTCAGTCAATGAAGGGATTTTGGAGCTCTTGGATGGTCATATCAGGGCCTTTCGGGTGGAGATTGTAGCGGGGCGGTTAGGGGCTCATCTAGAGGCCAAAGCTTGTGGATCCCTAGAATCCTTCAGGAAGGAGGATCCTATTATTAATTCTTGTCATTTGGGATCACATGTGAGTTTTTCACCATGTCCTCAAGATGGTTGGAGTAACTCAGGAGGAGGAGGTCAGGATTCCTACAGACGCTTTTGTAGGTATGTTATCTTCTGCTTTCTTCTGGGTTGTTATCAGAAACTTGTATTGTTTTGGAATTTTTCTTGGGTATGGGTAAGCAATATCTTGGGTTGGTTGTATTCTATTTTTTGGTTTATCAAATATTGTTAAATGCCATTCTACATGCTGAGAGTCTTCAATGAATCTTTAGTGGGTTGTATCTGTTAAGCAGATTTTTGTGTGTTCAGTTCTTATTTCGGATATTGATAGGATCAATTCAGGGGGTATTGTTTGGAGGATCCTTGGTTAGGGTTAGCGAGTTAGTTCTCAAGTTAGGTCAGGTTTCAGTTGTTTTACCTTTTAATCTGGTGGGATCGGCAGTTGTATATGGAAGAACTTTTGGAGTTCAAACACTACCGTTGCTAGGAGAGGAACGATAATAGGAAAATGGTGGTGTCAGTTGCATGAGTTTTTTTCCATATGAAATGCCAGGGGAGTTTTATACTCGCATGGGTTGTAGACAGTTAGATTCAATGATTCGTTTAGAATCGAAGTTGGGGTGAAGATTCGTCAATTCAGGGCAAGTAATGGAACCCTAGTATTGGCAGGCTCAGATCATAATCGCTTCATGTTGTTCAAAGATAAGATGAGTTGGAAATCCATAAAGTTTCATGGGATAGGAGAACTTTAACGACTCCAAGTGGGGGAGTATCGATCAGAATTTTTGGGATTTGGATTAGGTGTGAAACTTGGGCAAGTTTCATATCCTAGTTAGGAGGAGAGACGACCCAAGTAGCCATATATTGAGGTTGTGTATGTGGGAGGTCAGGAAACATCCAACCGCTGGTCGGAGTCTCCTTGATATGCATAGGAGGATTATGGTTGAGACCAAGTTAAGGTCTTCAGAGTTCGAAGCATGATCCAAACACCTGATTGGATGTATTTGGATGCAGGTTTCGGCTCAGGATGCGTGAGGTTGTGATGGTTTGGGTGTGGTAAGTCCATCGGTGGTAACCATGGTTGGTTAGAAGTGTTGTAAGACTACGATGGGATCTTAGCATTCACCAGTTCGAGGTAGACTATTGTTGGAGATGGTCATGAGCGTAAAGGGGATCAGTTTGTGTCTTGGGTATGCTGGTCAGGATTGTCGAGCAGTATTTCTTTGTTTTAGGTTGAGGACCATTGGGGTCCGAGGTGGAGTCGGGCTTGTATACCTCTAGATGGGTGGGATCCGTGGGCGAGGTGCTCCGTGGTATAGTTTGGGTAGGTGATATGTGCATATTTAGTGTGTATTAAGTGTAGTTTATTATTCATATATTAGCTAAATTGTGGCATATTATGGACAAAAGGTACTTAAAAGTGTTAAATTATGTTTTTCAGTCCAAAGATGAAGCTCGGAAGCGAAAGGAAGCAAGAGAAGCGGTTAAGAGCACAAGAGTGGAACGAAGAAAGAAAACAACCAAAAAAGGCTTCTACTCGTCGAGTTGCTTCTTGACTCGACGAGTCCGGTCGCGGATTCAGAAAGATAAGCATTCAGAAGTCAAGACAGTTATCACGTTACGACTAATGTGAGAGGGACTCGACGAGTCACCATATGACTCGACGAGTCGGTATGCATATATAAAGATAACTCTATAATGCGAAAGGGGGAGAATTCTGGGAAGTTTCAGAAGTGTTTAGCTGCGAATAAGAAGCCAGAAGAACCCTAGAAGTTTCTTTCCCATTATTGAATCTAGTTAATTTGTTCCTTTCTAGCCTTGCATTAGTTTTGTTTAGTAAGTTTCTAGTCTTGTAAAACTAGAGAAAAACCCTTATTTGCTAAAGTAATTTAGATAGAATTAGTTTTTAATTTAATTTGTCGTTCCCTGTGTTCGATACCCTGCTTATTTAGCTATACCACAATTGATAGGTTCACTGCCTTTTGTGTGTTATTTGATAATTAAAGTAGGATTAAAACTAAGTGAGTTTTACACACATCAAGTTTTTGGCGTCGTTGCTGGGGAACGGTTCTAAAATTAGCATTAAATTCTAATTCAATCGATCCTTGGTGTAAGATTCATCTTACGCAAAGTTAATTTCTGTTTCAATTTTTGTTTAAGTTTTAATTAAAAAAATAAAAAATAAAAAAAAAAAAAAAAAAAAAAAACACCGATTTTAACGTGAACTCGCCGAGTGCATTCGCCCCGACTCGGCGAGTCTGACGCTGAATCAGATTAAATTTTTGTTCTTTTTTACGCGTTCTGTTTTGTTTTAAGTTGCAGTTAGTTCATGACCCGAGGATCTGCTACGCCTCTAATTCCTCCTCTTGAAGATCCGGAAACCGCATTAAGAAGAAACAAGGGCAAAACCATTGGAGAAACCACTTCTGCAAAGAACTCACCACTCAAAAACTTCAAATCCGTTTTTGGCAAGAAGAGGAGCAGCAAAGTAGGAGCATCCAGTGCGTCGTTGACAACCGAAGATCTACTTCCAAAAGACACCGAATACGAGACCGACGAAGAAAGCGAGCACATATCCGAGTTTGAAGAAAAATTAGCCACCGGTATGGCTAATATTGACGAAATCCCCATGGGGGAGTGGAAGAAAAGGATGCGTGATGACACCGGCCCGGGACTTGTGCAACCCGCAATCCCCACTACCACAACGTTTGAACTAAAGGGCCATATTCTCGCTCAACTCAAGGAGATACCATTTCACGGGAGAGATCATGAAGACGCCTATAAGCACTTAGATGAAGTAAATGACGTGGCGGATTACTTCAATGTACCTAATGTGCCCCGCGAGGTCCAGCTGCTACGCATGCTTCCTGTCACGTTCAAAGGAGCTGCAAAGGATTGGTTGAAGTCACTCCCTCCCGGATCAGTTACTACATGGGCCAAAATGAAAGAAGAGTTCATAGATCACTTCTGCCCACCTTCCAAGATAGCCAAGCTAAAGAAAGCCATTGCCAACTTCGAGCAACAACCCGGCGAATCCCTATATGAAGCTTGGGGAAGATACAAGAGCCTACTTCGAAATTGCCCCCACCACGATCTCAATAGCCAACAAGAGGTCTCTATCTTTTATGATGGAGTGAATGTCACCACGAGGCAACTACTCGATTCACAAGGCCCACTCACTCGAAAGACACCTTGAGAAATAAAGGAGTTAATTGAAGAATTCTCTAGGCACTCTAGAGAATACCACAACCCGAGGAATGAAGTGAGTCGCGGAGCAGTAAATTCGGTAAACGATGGTATGGCGGCGGTAATAGCGAAGCTCGATAGCCTAGACCGAAGAATGACGAAAATGGATCAAACGATCCATGCTATTAGAGTTGGATGTGAAAATTGTGGCGGTCCCCATCTTACCAAGGAATGTGATCGAGATGAGAATGGAAATAAGAAAGCTCAAGTATGCTCCTCCAGCGGCGATAGATATGATGAAGACTGGAGGAAACCGAAGAAGGAGTGGCTCCCATACGAAGAGTACAGAAAGGCTAAGGAAGAAAAATATAAGCAGAGGGAGAGGGGTTATTATCAAAAGGAAGAACCGGTGACGGACAAGAAGACGAACTTAGAAGACATACTTACAAAATTCATAAGCGCGTCCGAGAAAAGGCATAATGATCATGATGTGGCAATGCAAGAAACCAGAAACATGTTGAAAAATCAGCAAGCTTCTATTCTCAACATAGAGAAACAGCTGGGCCAACTTGCACATCAAGTAAACGAAAGAAGACCGGGCCAACTTCCGAGCGACACCCAACCCAATCCAAGGAACGAGAACGTGAGCGTTATAACCTCCAGCGGTGAAGAAGAATTGGCAGAAACACTAAGGGTTTCCAAAGGGAAGGCAGAAAAGGAAGAAGAACCAGAACGAGAAGAACTCGATCCGACTCGCCGAGTCACCAAAATGGACTCGACGAGTCCAGTCGGGAATGATAAAAAAGCCAGTTTTCTGAAGACATACAATCCTCCTTTGCCATACCCATCCAGAGCCATTCCTTCAGAAAAAATTCAAGCCTATATAACCTTCATGGAGCATGTCAAAGCTTTACAAGTCAATATGCCATTCGTGGACACAATGCTCCAAACTCCCAAATACTTTAACTTGCTTAAAGGTTTGTTTGCTGCTAGGAAAGATCTTGCTGAAGTCGCAGAGATATTAATGAGTGAGCTACCTGAGAAGAAGGGTGATCCGGGTAATATATTAATTCCGTGCCAATTTGGCAATGATGTTTCTACACGAGCTTTGGCTGATTCAGGGGCAAGCATTAATTTGATGCCCTATTCATTCTTTAAGAAGCTGAATTTACCAGCACCAAAGCCGGTAAATATGAGAATCCATTTGGCAAATAAAACAATTATTCATCCACAAGGCATATGTGAAAATCTCCTTATCAAAGTAGACAAGTTTATTTTCCCAGTAGACTTCGTGGTGGTGGAGATGAAAGAAGACCCCGAAATACCAATTATTTTGGGAAGAACATTCTTAAACACCGCATGTGCCCTAATTGACATATCCGAGTCTACTTTGACATTAAGAGTGGGTGATGAGTCGGTGATGTTTAAAGCTAATCCAGAGATCAAGCAAGAAGAAGAAAAGAGAGAAGAAATCTCATTTATCCAATTAGATGATGAGGTATTGCAAAGAGAGCTTGATATTTTATTAAAAGAAGACCCAAGTAAGTTCACGCTACACTCCGAAGAAGTTGCAGATGCTGACAAAGACTTGGAGGAGCTAGAAAAGCTACTGGAAGAAGCCGACGCAGACAACGATCCAGAATTGATGGAACCCGACCCAACTCGCCGAGTCGACATAATGGACTCGACGAGTCCAGTCGATTTGGAGAAAAACTTGACCCAAGCTGATTTGTTTGTTGATAGTTCTTCACATACCCTGGATTCAGTTACTGTTAGTGATTCTTTGGAAGAACGATCGGCAGAAGAAGTAAAAGGAATGGAGGTCCAACACGCCAACGTGGCATGCCTTGATACGATGCCATTTGGAAAAGAGTCGAGCACAAAAGAGGATGAAGCCATAAATGGAAGCGGAGCGGAAGCTGATCACCAATTCACCACTAAACCTAGAGCACGGACCAATATGAAGTATGAAGTTATCAAATTTAAAGAAAAGGAGGTTCAAAAATTGGTGAAAAAGCATGGGTTGAAAAAGAAGAAGAGGAAAAGAGAGGCCCAACCAGCTGAGGATGATACAGCGAAAAAGAGAAGAGACGAATTGAAAAGGGCTTACAAGAAAAAGATTCACGCCTACAAGACTAAGTATAAACCGCAAAAAGTACGGCGCACATTCCCGATGCTTGAAGGCGACAAAACGTAAATGGGAAGGAGTCTAGCTAATGACTCCTCAAAAAGAAGCGCTTGGCGGGAGGCAACCCGTCGTTAGAGTTTGCTTTCTTTTACTCTTTAGTTTTTTTTCATTTATTGTTTTTGTTTTGTGTTTCAATGTTAATCTTCCAAATCATCGGACTTGTCTGCTTAAGGGAGCGCCTAGCTTAAGAGTGGGGTGAGAATATTTCGAATAAATAACAAAATTTCAAAAATTAGAAATGTTTTACAAACGACTCGCCGAGTCTGACCCTGACTCGACGAGTACATATTGATCTCAGAAGAAAAATTTTTAACTGCTCGCTCGGACTCGCCGAGTCTGACCCTGACTCGACGAGTCGAGCTTATTTACAGAAAAAAATAAACATTTTCGAAATTACTTTTACATCTAATAGGGTTTTAACCCTAAAAGTTCAGTTTTCACACTACACTCGCCGGGTACATTTCTCTCTCAAGCATTCAAGACTTCTTCAACCTTTCTTCCAAATCTTCAAGAATTAAACTAAAAAGGTAACAACTTTCTTCTTGTTTTCTAGATAGAGAGTGATTATAAGGCCATCTACTCTTGCAATTTCATGAAAAAAACCCGTTTTTGAAATAGTGACTAAATTCTAGGTTTTCGATTTTGTCATGAATCTTGTTGTTTTGAACGTTTATTGTGGCCTTATTACTTAGTAGGAAGTCCCTGAACAAAACCCTTGCAAGAATTTAGAGATTACATGGTTCAATTTTGTGAGACCCGTCGACTGACTCGTACAGGTCCCGCGACTCGCCGAGTCGGGCATGGACTCGACGAGTCCAGTCGAGTTGCAGAAACAGTCCGGTTTGTTAACATTCTGTGTTTTCTGGGTATGGTTTATATGTTTTGCAGGAATCATGTTTAGAAGAGGACAATCTTCAAGGGGTAGCCAAGAGGAATTTCCATGGTTAAATTTCCCGCAAATCGAGTCCGCTTCAACAATGCGGAAGTGGAAGAAGAAGCTTGCCGATATTAAAAAGAAGGAGGTCTATGTCCCGAACAGAATTGATTGGGAATGGCTGCAGAATGTACGATATGAAGAGGAATTAGCTCCATACCTTTTAAAAGAGTTTCAACATGGCGGCGAGTCAATGATATGTGATGGATGGAGCCGGGTCTTCCGCATGCAAGAGCCGGTATATTTGGAGCTTTGCTTGGAGTTCTTCTCCACGGTATCTTTTACCGGTGGAGTGGATTTATATCATCCGGCGAGCTTCACATTTTGTCTTGGGGGCGAGTATCATCAATGCTCGGTGGTGGATCTTGCTTGCCGGCTAGGGATTTATGATCAACCTTTGGTTTCAACGAACCTCTTTCGGGCCTTTTTGGCAACCACTCACATGGTGTTTCCCGATGGGGTTACTAGCACGGGTTGGTGGCACACTATTGGGAATAAAGTTTATATCCCGAAGTCCGCGCAGGAAGGGAGCATCCGATCCCCGACCCACCGCCTCATTCACCGCCTTACTTCCTCCACCATCAACCAGAGGAAGGACGATGACAAGGTTTCCAACCTTGATGTTTTCTACCTTTGGAGCATTATCACACCAGGCGTCTTTTGCAACATCCCGTGGTGCATTGCTTCATACCTCTCAGCGGGTGCGGTCAAAGATCGCAAAACATCGCGTATCAATGGAGGCATGTTTGTCACCCGATTGGCTAATTCATTCGGGTTGATGAACCGTGGTGCCTGGAACCTCATGACTTTGATACTGACACCCCCATTTAATTCCATTCTTTTCCGCAGGGCCCGAATTATTGAAGACTATGGTGGTGGCCATTATGCCATCCCAAATGATGACCCGGTTGTAGGTCCCGAAGCACCGGGAAGGAGGGTGCGATCGCGAAGGGAAAGGGATATGGAGGATGAGCCGCCAGTGATTCCGGTAGAGACTGAAGATGTACCAATGGATTGGTACAATATAGAGATGAGGCGGATGCAAGACCAAATGGCGCGGGGGCTAAATTTTAGCAATCAATCCCACATACGACTTTTTGACCACTTCAATATTCCACATATTGATGGTGGGAATTATCCATATATTCCATCGTGGGATGAGAGGATTAGTGCACGCCAAAGTGGAGTGGGAGGAAGTGGAGCCAACGTCGATGATGAGGAGGATGAGGATTAATTTTTGTGTTTTTGTGTTTAAACAATTTGCATTTTTATTTTGTTTTATTTTTGGTGTGTATGCTTTAAGATATTATTTTGTTGTTTGCTTTAGTTATTTTCAGGATTGCATTTTGATTGCTTAGGATGAGGTAAAGCATGGATGTTTTTACGTGTGAGAGCGAGTCAAGGAAGCGAGTTTTTAACGTCAAAGTGTCAAGTCCGGTCTTAGGAGTGTGAGCGATTGAGTCTGCATGTGAGGAAGCGTTAATGAAGTTGTTGGAGACTCAAACAGTTGCCACATACCTAGATTTTACATTCAGGTGCCAACTCGTCGAGTGCACTAAGCTGACTCGACGAGTCGCTTTGTATTTCCAGATATTTTGAGAATGCGCGCTGCTACTCGGCGAGTCCATCATCAGACTCGACGAGTTGATATATTTTTGTACCGAACGACTGCTGATTTGATGCTAGTACTTATACCACTTGCATCCTTCCACTTCCATATCCATTCTTGAAGATCTTACGCCGATTATCGCATATTTAGAGCGACCCACACGATACATGGATGAGATTGTTCCAATGTATGAAGTTTATTGAAGATGGAGCTTAAATGAGAGTGATCAACCTATCCACTGCTATCCCAGGGGAGTTTGTTCCGATTCCCTCTTTATTTTTATGTTTATGTTTCTACGCATAATATGCAATGAGGGCATTGCATCACATAAGTGTGGGGTAGGGGGTTGGTTGGTTACATAATAGTCAATTTTAAAAAATTTTGCATACCAAAAGGATTATTTAGGATCTAATTTAGGAAATTTTGGTAAAAAAATAGGATTCCATGTTGGAATTGTGTTAATAATTGCATGAAAACCCAAATGTTTAGTTGAGCCTATATACGTTCTAGTGCATTTGTGGCTTCCTTATTTCAGTGAAATCATGAGACAAAAACACGACCTTGCTCAGCCTGAGGGATGCAATATGTTTAGCAGCCTAAACCTGAAATGTATCCAGGAAGATTTTTATCATTAGCCAATAAAGGTTGAGATTGAGCGCCCCTGCTTAAGCATGTAGGTTTTGAGTGAGAAAAAAAAGTGAGGTACATGTAAAAAAAAGAGAGAGAATTACAAGAAAAAGTTTGAAGAATTTTTGGAGCAATTAAAGTAAAGATTTGAAGATTGAAAATTCTCAAAGAAATTCAAAAAGTTGAAGATACCAAAGAAATCAAACAACAAAGGTGGTGAATTCAAAGTTATCCAAGATCAAATTATCAAGCAAGTGAAGAATTCCAAAGAGCTCTACTGTGGTATCATAAATTGTAATTATCTAGATTATGTATGCTTGGGTTGCTCAATTAAAAATACCTTGAGGGTAAAGAGGTTTTCTGAGGATGGATTCGGAGGGTTGCATAAAATGAGCATAGTTCGGGGTGAGTGGGCGAATGTTTATGAGGATTGTGAGTATTTGAAGTATGGGGGGTTTTTAGGAATTTTAGACACAAATGCATGCGTTGCGGTCTTGGCATAATGGCTGGGTTGGATTGGAGTTATTATATGTGATTCTAATGTGTTAAAATTCAGTTTTGCTTGAGGGCAAGCAAAAGACAAGTGTGGGGTATTTTGATATGTGCATATTTAGTGTGTATTAAGTGTAGTTTATTATTCATATATTAGCTAAATTGTGGCATATTATGGACAAAAGGTACTTAAAAGTGTTAAATTATGTTTTTCAGTCCAAAGATGAAGCTCGGAAGCGAAAGGAAGCAAGAGAAGCGGTTAAGAGCTCAAGAGTGGAACGAAGAAAGAAAACAACCAAAAAAGGCTTCTACTCGTCGAGTTGCTTCTTGACTCGACGAGTCCGGTCGCGGATTCAGAAAGATAAGCATTCGGAAGTCAAGACAGTTATCAGGTTACGACTAATGTGAGAGGGACTCGACGAGTCGGTATGCATATATAAAGATAACTCTATAATGCGAAAGGGGGAGAATTCTGGGAAGTTTCAGAAGTGTTTAGCTGCGAATAAGAAGCCAGAAGAACCCTAGAAGTTTCTTTCCCATTATTGAATCTAGTTAATTTTTTCCTTTCTAGCCTTGCATTAGTTTTGTTTAGTAAGTTTCTAGTCTTGTAAAACTAGAGAAAAACCCTTATTTGCTAAAGTAATTTAGATAGAATTAGTTTTTAATTTAATTTGCCGTTCCCTGTGTTCGATACCCTACTTATTTAGCTATACCACAATTGATAGGTTCACTGCCTTTTGTGTGTTATTTGATAATTAAAGTAGGATTAAAACTAAGTGAGTTTTACACACATCAGTAGGACCCGAGGGTGAGGACCGTGTGATTATGGAAATACAGGTGGGACCTGGTAAGCGACCTTTGGGTCAAGGTATTGGATCTTGAGTTACAAGATTAAGTGTGTGGACAGTTTGTGACGCAAAGAGATATATAGGCTGGGTAGCCTTGTTATTTGGACTTTTGGGAACTTGGTGGCAGAACCAAGTGCAAGACTGGTAGTCTCTATGGTGGGTTGGGAACCTTTATGTATCCCGGTTTAACAAGGGGTTGTTGTGAATCAGAAGGTTCCGGGTGAAATATGAGTGTAGATCCTTGGATCTCAGGTTATAAGTGTTGGATTAGTGTCTAAGCCTGTAACTATATTTGTTATGTACTTGACCCGGTTGTGCATGGTCCTTTTGGGTTGCCTTCACCAAAGCAACTTGATAGGATGATTTATGGAGAAAGATGATTAATTATGATTTATTAATATATTATATGAATAATATATTAAAGGATAAATCTATTGTTTAATTAGTATTAGTCAAGAATTAATTATGAATTAGTTTTGTGACTAAAAGACTTTAATTAAACTTGTGGGACTGGAACTGTGATTATAAGATAATTGCAATTGGGCTATGGATCACCTTGGAATATAGGTTGGACGAATTCTATGGGAAGCCCATAAAGAAATTGTCCAATGGGTGTTGTAAAGGGAGTCCATGGGCTGCTTAGGGCCTAAGCAGTCAAATTAGGGTTTCCTAGTTGAAAACCCTAATAGCCTACCTATATAAGGAAACCCTAAGGCCCTAAAACATGGATAACACTTCTAAGAGAACCCTAGACGTTTTTAGTGCCTCCTCCTCCTTCTCATAGGTCATTCTCTTGCTTGTGGTGTTTGTAAGCCATTAGAGGAGTGATAATTGTGACTCTAAGCTCCAAAGACAAGAAGATTCAAGCCATTTGCATATTTGCTTGTGGTGTTTGTAAGCCATTAGAGGAGTGACACTTTTTGGACAACAATTTTGCTGTTTTGGACAGCTTAGTAGGTTGTGTGTATTAGTCTAATATTTGATGTAATGGAACAATATTTGATATTCTCATTTACTGCTTTTTATTTGCTGTTTGGACAACTTTTTTGGCAGTTTTCTTGTTGTTTTGACAATTTTAATTAGGGGTGGCAACTCTCGACCCAACCCGTAACCCGACGTTGACCCAACCCGAAAATAGACGGGTTTGGGTTGTGATTTTTGACCCGCCAACCCATTAACCCGTTTATTTCATGGGTTGGGTTGGTTTATCTATATATATATATATATATATATATATATATATATATATATATATATATATATATATATATATATATATATATATATACACACACTTACATTTTTAAAAAAATGATATTTAATTATTAATGAAATTTGATTTCCATCCGTATTCATAATATTTCGTATCATTGTATTCCTTCTGTATTCGTATGTGACAAATCTGCATTTACGGTTCGTTAATAAAAAAAAAATACATGTCGTTATTTTCACGAGTCATGAACAAAGAACACATCCACTTTCTATGAATGTTTTCATTTTTTATTTTTATTTAGATGTTATCGACTTTATGAATTTATGTTGAAAACTTTTTTTATGTTAATTACTTTAATCATTTTATGAATTTATGTTGAAAAAACCTCATTTTTTAAAATGTGTTGCTTATTTATGAAACGGGTTATATGGTTTGGGTTGGGTTGAGGTTTCCAACCCACCAACCCGTGACCCGCCAACCCGTCAACCCATATATTATATGGGTTGGGTTGAGTTTATGTTTTCTGACCCGTTAACCCGCCAACCCGAACTCAACCCAATTGACAGGCCTAATTTTAATATTGCAGTATTTTTAACAAACCCTTAATAGTGCAACTTTTTGTTACTAAATTAGGTAGAATTTTGATTGTTTTAATACCGTAAATAGTGCAGTTTTTTTTACTGTTTTAATACCTTTAATAGTGCAGTTTTTTTTTTATTGTTTTAAAACCTCTAATATTGCAGCTTTAATATTAGGTAGAATTTTTACTATTTTAATAAATGTAATAGTGCATTTTTTTTACTAAATTAGTTTAATGGACTCGACTAAAATGGACCGAAAAAGCACAAACCGTGAAACCAAATCGGAGCCAAACCGTTAGTAATGGTTTGGTTTGGTTCGGTTTTAAATTTTCAACAGTTCTGCTTCGGTTTTTGCTTGACAAAAACCGTTAGTAACGGTTTGGCTTCAGTTTGACCTAAAAACCAAAAAAACCAGACCGTGAACACCCCTACCTACAACGTTTGGACTCAAATAAGAGCTACGCAATAGGGCTAGACCTAACCTTCTTAAATTATTTAGTCCTCGTAATATGTAACTTAGCGTATCCGTTTACTAATTAGCTAAAGATAACTAGAACTCCCAAAAGCACGAAGCAAGCAGCATTCGAGCATTAAGTAACCATACCAAGCATATCCTATTCAGGCCATCATATTATTAACTAATTAGTTCTAGCGTGTAACTCAATAAGCACATATAGCAGGCACATAAGACATCTTCCTAGATCCTTAGCCCTAATCTAGCATGCGATTCTCATAATTATAACATAACATAACATGTATATGTATATTGGGGAAAACTTACTTGAGCACGACCAGTTGCATGCATCACACACCCTGTTCTTTCTCAAAACCTATTTATTTTAAATTTTAGAAAAATTATTTTCTTGTAAAAATCTTTTAAACCCTCGATCTGAGTCCAACCCCCCTCCCCCCGTGGAGGTGTGTCTGAATCCCTCAAACCAAGGATCTGATACCAACTTGTAACATCCCAATTTTCAAGACCAAAAATTTTGTTTTTGATTAAGTAACTAATAAAATAGTTTACCAAAAAACATCTTAGATTCATATCATTTCATAAATCATAGAAACATGTCTCAAACCATAACATAAAATAGTAATAATGTCATAGTAGAGTCCAATCTCATAATGCGGAAATCTTGTGTGTGTGAGTGATGAGTTGCTACCGTGCCGGCTCCTTCCCCTTCGAAGAAGAGGTATCTGAAACAAAACTAAAAATTATAAGCATGAAGCATAGTGAGTCCCCCCCCCCCCCCCAATCATACCACATACCATATAACAAACATACTGTCGGGCAATTATGGGGTGTTGGACCTACCCTATCTGCCAATTTTGGGGTGTCGACCTACCCTGTCTGGCAAATTCTAGGGTGCCGACGTACCGTGTCTGGGAATTCTGGGGTGCCGACCTACCTTCCAGTTCATCTCAACCTTCTACGGGGACTATTTCACCCTTACCACTACCACATAATAACATAGCATAAACATACTGTCAGGCATATCTAGGGTGCCCGACCTACCCTACGGTCCTTACGACCGTAACACGGGGACTATTCCCCCTACTATCTACTATCACATAACATCATATCATACTAGTACATAATCATAACAGAGAACAACATACCAGATAATTATCACGATAACAACTATCTATACTATAACTCTTACTAGTGGGTCGGCTGTAGCACCTGGTTCTTAGTACGTACTCTGTTGTTAATTGTTCATTTATTTTTGCATTTTTTTTAGCCTTGGACTCGGCAAGTCGAAGCACTGACTCACCGAGTAGAAGCGGGATGAGGCGCGGGGTTTGAGCTGCGAACTCGGCGAGTCGGGTTGTAACACTAATTTTTCAAACAAATTTTTCGATTTTTATAAAACATAATTCCATCAATATTCATAGAAACACCCCTTTTAATTGTTCAACAAAATAGTACAAAATCCCAAGATCAAAATGTCACGCTCCAAACGTGTGTGTACGGATCAAGCCGGCGCATTTCCACGGTCGTCACTAGTACCTGAAACAAATAACATCAACACTGTAAGCACAAGGCTTAGTGAGTTTCCCAAAATACTACATATAACACATATTAGCCACTCGAGGCTATAACTCTGTGGGTCCGTGCACCCAAACTCTGTGAACCCTCAGGTTCTAACTCTGTGAACCTTCCGGTTCTAACTCTGTAAACATGCACAACATCAAACACATAAAAGTAATGCAGTACAACACATAACATACATAGCATACAAATACTCTATCACATAACTCTGGTTACCTACTCAAGGTAAGTATAGTGAGAAGACTCACCTCGCGTGTCTCGGTAAACCGTAACCTTGAAATCGCTAAACACTCGATCTGCCGAGCTGAAGTCCCCCTATAGCACAATACATCTCTAATTAACACTTTCCCAACTAGGGTTGACCATACCATAACAAGACAATCTAGGTCAACGCTGGTCAGCGGTCAACTTGACCGGACTCGGCGAGTGCACTATAGCGACTCGGCGAGTCTGAGCGTATTCACCAATTTCCCTGGAATCCTCTCTTGACACGTCGAGCATCCCCTCCCAACTCGACGAGCTCCACCTGGCACGAGTTGTGGGGCCACCACGACTCAACTCGCCGAGTCTCGAGAACAACTCGGCGAGTCCGGTTTGACTCGGTCCACCTGTCCATCCTGACTCCCCCTTGACCCACTGAGTTCACTCATCCCAACTCGGCGAGGCCACTCGCTGAGTGGTCGTGCAACATTCAAGCTACTCGCCGAGTCTGTTCTTCGGACTCGGCGAGTCCGTGCCATGCACTGACTCAATCTTGCTCTAAAGGCCAGATCCAGTCCACTAATCCATAGATCCAGTCCCCCCATGCTTATTTAGCACGTAAAGTCACAATCTTGATGCATAAATAACCTCTACATGATCACAAATGATGTTTTTGACTCTACTACTTCAACATAAGGCCAAGGACTCCATTTCCATCCATAAAGCTTGATGAGTGAGGCCCTCTAGACCTCTATGGATCCAGATCCATGGTCTCAACTCAAAGAGGGAACCAAAGGGGCACCCAATCACCCCATAAATAATCATATTAAGCCCTAACTTGCATCAAGTTTCACTAAACAGAAAATGGTCCGAAAATAATACCTCTAGAGTGATGATCCAAGCTCCAAATCCACGAAATCGCAACCTCCTTTGCTTCCTCTTGCCTAGGGCCTCCTTCTTCTTGCTAAACAACACACACAAGATCAAGATTGGCTCTCTTTCCTTCACAAAACGCTCAAGAACTCTAGGGACACTCTCTGGGGGTTGGGTGAGCGCAAATGACGGCCATAAGGCCCCTTAAATAGGCCACAAACCCGGAGATTTAGGGTTTCATAACACAGCGCAGACTCGCCGAGTCCATACCCTGGACTCGCCGAGTCCAAGTGCGCACCCTCGATCAATCCCGCGTCCCTACTCGGCGAGTCTGAGCCCCAACTCGCCGAGTCCCTCTCACAAAATAACACAATTAAACTTACATTATACCTGGTAAAAATCCGGACGTTACAACTCTCCCCCACTAGAACTAGACTTCGCCCTCGAAGTCCCGCTCTAAAACAGCTCCGGATGCTGCTCACGCATCATACCCTCCGGCTCCCAGGTCATCTCTGATCCCTTCCGATGTTGCCACTGAACCAATACCAGAGGTACCTCCTTGTTCCTCAAAACCTTGATCTTTCGATCCCTAATAGCCACTGGTCTCTCCGCATAATTCAGGCTCGCATCAACCTGAAAATCCTCAAGTGGAACCACTGCCGACTCATCGGCTATACATTTCCTCAACTGCGATACATGAAAAGTGTTGTGAATCTGTCCCAACTCTGCTGGTAACTCCAGCCGATAGGCTACCCGGCCTACCCTGGCGATCACACGAAATGGGCCAATAAACCGGGGTCCCAATTTGCCCCTCTTCCTGAACCGGATCACTCCTTTCCAAGGAGAGACCTTCAGGAGAACAAAGTCGCCGACCTGAAATTCCAGCTCGGACCGGCGTCTATCCGCGTAACTCTTCTGTCGGCTCTGAGCGGTCAATAACCTCTGCCTGACCAGCTGTATCTGCTCTGTCGTCTGATTCACGATCTCTGTACTGCCCATTACCCTTTGCCCAACCTCTCCCCAACATATGGGAGTCCGACACCTCCTACCATATAACAGCTTAAAGGGCGGCATACCAATGCTCGAATGATAGCTGTTATTGTAGGAAAACTCCGCTAAAGGCAAATACGAGTCCCAACTACCCCCAAAATCCAATACACAAGCTCGAAGCATGTCCTCGAGTGTCTGTATTGTCCGCTCACTCTGACCGTCGGTCTGGGGGTGGTATGCGGTACTAAAATGCAACTTAGTACCCAACTCCTCATGAAATTTCTTCCAAAAATGGGAAGTGAAACGCACATCGCGGTCTGAAATAATCGAGATCGGCACCCCATGCCGAGATACAACCTCCCTCACGTAAACCTCCGCCAACTTCTCTGCTGAAGAACTCTCACTGATGGCAAGAAAGTGAGCGCTCTTTGTCAATCTATCCACAATCACCCAAATTGCATCAACTCCTCTGGCAGTCCTTGGCAATTTGGTGATAAAGTCCATAGTGATCTGTTCCCACTTCCACTCGGGAACCTCCAATGGCTGCAACTTTCCATGCGGTCTCTGGTGTTCGGCCTTTACCCTTCGACAGGTCAAACACCTCTCGACAAACCATGCTACATCTCTCTTCATACAGGGCCACCAATACTCCTTCCTTAGGTCCAAATACATCTTCGTGGCCCCGGGGTGGATCGAAAATTTCGATCTATGAGCCTCCTCCAACAATGTGGTACGGGTACCGCCCACAAACGGTACCTAAATCCTGCCCTGATAAGTCATAAGGCCTCGATTATCCGATATAAACTCAGAAACCATCCCAACAACCCGCTCTCTCTTCTGCATCTCCGGACGCACGGCCTCGGCCTGAGCCCCACGAATGGCGTCCAGAACTGGAGCTATCACGGTCAATCTCAAACATACATCTTGCAAGGGAGTACTCTCCGCCCTGCGACTCAACGCGTCGGCTACCACATTAGCCTTGCCCGGGTGGTACAAGATCTCACAATCATAATCCTTGACCACATCTAACCATCTCCTCTGCCGCATATTTAGGTTAGGCTGATCCATCAAGTACTTCAAACTCTTATGGTCCGTGTAAATCGTACAACGAACCCCATACAAGTAGTGCCGCCAAATCTTGAGGGCGAACACCACTGCCCCCAACTCCAAATCATGTGTGGGGTACCTCATCTCGTGAGGCTTCAACTGCCTCGATGCATAAGCTATCACATGACCCTTCTGCATCAATACCGCTCCCAATCCTAGGATCGATGCATCACAGAATACCACAAAACCTTCCATACCTTCCGGAAGGGCTAATACTGGAGCTTCACACAACCTCTGGCGAAGCGTCTCAAAGGAGGTCTGCTGCTCGGGACCCCATGCAAATGCCACACCCTTCCGGGTCAATCTGGTGAGTGGAACCGCAATCTTGGAGAAATCCTTAATAAATCTCCGATAATACCCTCAGAAGGTGACCTCGGCACCTCCCACCTCATCACTGCGTCAACCTTGGCCGGATCGACCAATATCCCCTTCTGGTTAACGAGATATCCCAGAAACTGGACCTCCCGTAACCAGAAATCGCACTTGGAGAACTTTGCGTAAAGTTTCTCCGCTCTCAAAACCCCAAGCACCTCCCTCAAATGCTCCTCGTGCTGCTCACTAGATCTCGAATATACCAGAATATCATCAATGAAAACAATCACCGACCGATCCAACATCGGCCGACATACCCTGTTCATGAGGTCCATGAACACAGCCGGGGCATTAGTGAGCCCAAAAGGCATCACCACAAACTCATAATGCCCATAACGCGTCCTGAATGCTGTCTTCTGGACGTCCTCGTCCCGCACTCTCACCTGATGATAGCCCGACCTCAAATCAATCTTGGAGAACCAAGATGCTCCCTGTAGCTGATCGAATAAATCGTCGATCCTCGGTAGCGGGTAACGGTTCTTGACCGTCAGCTTATTCAATTCCCGGTAATCAATACACATGCGATGCGAGCCATCCTTCTTCTTCACAAACAAGATGGGTGCTCCCCACGGCGAGCTACTCGGCCGAATAAACCCCTTCCCCAGCAACTCCTGAAGTTGCGAGGATAACTCCTGCATCTCTGGAGGCGCAAGGCGATACGGCACCTTAGCAATAGGCGCGGCCCCCGGAACCAAATCGATGCCAAACTCCACTTGCCTCGCGGGAGGCACACCTGGTAACTCTTCGGGAAATACATCTGGAAACTCCTGCACCACCGGAACTTCCTCCACAGAGCTCGGTCTCTCGGAGATCACTCGCGTATCCATCACATACGCTACATAACCCTTACAGCCCTGCTGTAAACACTGCCTCGCCCTAGCAGCCGAACAAAAGGCTGATCCAGAACGTGTACCCTCGCCGTATACTGAAAGAACTCCCCCACTAGGATCTCGTATAGTCACCAGCTGTTGCTCGCAATCGATAACCGCACCGAATCGGCTCAACCAATCCATGCCCACTATAACACAGACATCACCCATCGCAATCGGAATCAGGTCGATCGGAAACTCGACCCCGAATATCTCCAATACACATCCCCGGAAGACCCCTGTAGCACAAATCACTCTGTCGGCGGCTATGGAAACCCGCAGGGGCCGACTCAATACTCCACGACTAACACTGATACGCTGACTAAATGCCAAGGACACAAAAGATCGACTCGCACCCGAGTCAAATAACACTAAAGCAGGTACAGAATTCACAAGGAAGGTACCTAAGCATAGCATGATATAAGCATAATATCTCAACACCATAAACAATAATGAAAAGGAAACATACCAGCCACAACGTCGGGTGCAGCGCGGACCTCTTCCGCAGTCAGCTGGAAGGCTCTCCCCCGAGCCCTCGGTGCCTCGGCCTTCACGGGCCGACTCTCTGCAGCAGCAGCTCTGATGGCGACGGGAGCAGACCCCTGAGATGCCCCGCGCAGCAGCGGACATTCCGCCTTCCGGTGTCCAGTCTGGTTGCAGTGGAAGCACACTGCAAATCCCCTGGGGCAGTCCTTAGCCATATGCCCCTCCTTGCCACATTTGTAGCAAGACCCTGCCCGACAGGCGCCATCGTGACCCTTGCCGCACTTCCCACAAGTGCGGCCCTTCTGGCTCCCGGGTCTGGGATCAGCGGGCTTGGCCCGCTTGGCTGCCGGCTGGGACTGTGCCGGCCGCCGATCCCTCCCCATAGACTCCGCCTCCTCCCTGGTCTGAGTCTCAAGCTCAATCTCCCTCTTCCGAGCATTTTCCTGAAGCTCGGCAAATGTCCGGTACGAGGAGTTCGCAGCGAACTCCCGAATATCCCGCCTCAAAATGCTTAGATAACGGCTCATACGTGCCTGCTCGGTGGACACGTGCTCAGGGCAAAACATCGCCCTCTCCTGAAACATCCTCGTAATCGCTGTAACTGACTCGGTACCCTGCTTGAGGGTCAGAAACTCCTGTGCCAGACGTTCCCTCTCCACCTGAGGAACATACTCATCTCGGAACATGGAAGTGAACCTCTCCCAGGTCACCGCCGAAAGCTCAGTCGGTGTGAAATGCGCAGTCACAAACTTCCACCAGTCCTTCGCTCCCAAGCGAAGCTGGTTCAGCGCGAACCGAACCTTCAAATGCTCAGGGGACGAGCAAGTAAAGAAGCATCCCTCCATATCAGATATCCACCTCATAGCTGCCACCGGGTCCTGCGTACCATCAAACTCTGGTGGCTTGGTGTTGCTGAACTCCCTGAACAACATCGCATCACCTCCCTGGGGTCTTGCCGCAGCAATCGCTGCGGTAGCTGCTGCAACCGCAGCCTCAGAAAGAGCGGCATAGCGCTCGTCAAACGTCTCAATCAAAGCGGTCTTAATGGACCCGAACATCTCTGGTATCTCGGCTCTGATGACCGCAGCCACCTCCTCATGAATGATCTGTCGAATGTCCTCATCACTAGATCCGGCATCCTCCGGCATGTGTCGTGTCCTCACCATGATCAACCTCTGAAATACAACATGCGATAATTAGAATTCACTCGAACACTCTTACATTCAACAATCCACGCCTCCTTGATTCTTGGCATCCCCAGATTCTTATTTGAACTGTGTACCGCTCCGGTGCTTTTAGTAGTACGGGCCCAATACTACTGTCCGCACCGTCTCGGTACACACCCCAAATCGTCCTCTTCGGATCCCAGTCCCCAAGTACTCTATTATACTTAAATCTCTCTGAACAGATCTCACACAAAGCCCTAGCTGCTACCTAATTACTCTCAGCGTCACATAGCAGCTCACCATTCCCTAAGCTAAGGCATCACAAAACAGGCCACTCTAGCCCTATCAGCAATACCTAGCCTACTCTAGCATGCACACACATCACAATAATAGTTATTACATAACAAAAGATATTTTAGGAATTCACCGTTCGGGCGCTGACTGATCGTACACACGTTTCTTCCTGGAAAACCCTTTACTCTTAGAAAATTTTGGTTTTTATTTTGAAAATATCTCTTTATTTCCTCAGTTTGAGTTCAAATACCCCCGAAGGTGTACCCGAATCCCTCAAACCAAGGCTCTGATACCAATTTGTAACACTAATTTTTCAAACAAATTTTTCGATTTTTATAAAACATAATTCCATCAATATTCATAGAAACACCCCTTTTAATTGTTCAACAAAATAGTACAAAATCCCAAGATCAAAATGTCACGCTCCAAACGTGTGTGTACGGATCAAGCCGGCGCCTTTCCACGGTCGTCACTAGTACCTGAAACAAATAACATCAACACTGTAAGCACAAGGCTTAGTGAGTTTCCCAAAATACTACATATAACACATATTAGCCACTCGAGGCTATAACTCTGTGGGTCCGTGCACCCAAACTCTGTGAACCCTCAGGTTCTAACTCTGTGAACCTTCCGGTTCTAACTCTGTAAACATGCACAGCATCAAACACATAAAAGTAATGCAGTACAACACATAACATACATAGCATACAAATACTCTATCACATAACTCTGGTTACCTACTCAAGGTAAGTATAGTGAGAAGACTCACCTCGCGTGTCTCGGTAAACCGTAACCCTGAAATCGCTAAACACTCGATCTGCCGAGCTGAAGTCCCCCTATAGCACAATACATCTCTAATTAACATTTTCCCAACTAGGGTTGACCATACCATAACAAGACAATCTAGGTCAACGCTGGTCAGCGGTCAACTTGACCGGACTCGGCGAGTGCACTATAGCGACTCGGCGAGTCTGAGCGTATTCACCAATTTCCCTGGAATCCTCTCTTGACACGTCGAGCATCCCCTCCCAACTCGACGAGCTCCACCTGGCACGAGTTGTGGGGCCACCACGACTCAACTCGCCGAGTCTCGAGAACAACTCGGCGAGTCCGGTTTGACTCGGTCCACCTGTCCATCCTGACTCCCCCTTGACCCACTGAGTTCACTCATCCCAACTCGGCGAGGCCACTCGCTGAGTGGTCGTGCAACATTCAAGCTACTCGCCGAGTCTGTTCTTCGGACTCGGCGAGTCCGTGCCATGCACTGACTCAATCTTGCTCTAAAGGCCAGATCCAGTCCACTAATCCATAGATCCAGTCCCCCCATGCTTATTTAGCACGTAAAGTCACAATCTTGATGCATAAATAACCTCTACATGATCACAAATGATGTTTTTGACTCTACTACTTCAACATAAGGCCAAGGACTCCATTTCCATCCATAAAGCTTGATGAGTGAGGCCCTCTGGACCTCTATGGATCCAGATCCATGGTCTCAACTCAAAGAGGGAACCAAAGGGGCACCCAATCACCCCATAAATGATCATATTAAGCCCTAACTTGCATCAAGTTTCACTAAACAGAAAATGGTCCGAAAATAATACCTCTAGAGTGATGATCCAAGCTCCAAATCCACAAAATAGCAACCTCCTTTGCTTCCTCTTGCCTAGGGCCTCCTTCTTCTTGCTAAACAACACACACAAGATCAAGATTGGCTCTCTTTCCTTCACAAAACGCTTAAGAACTCTAGGGACACTCTCTGGGGGTTGGGTGAGCGCAAATGACGGCCATAAGGCCCCTTAAATAGGCCACAAACCCGGAGATTTAGGGTTTCATAACACAGCGCAGACTCGCCGAGTCCATACCCTGGACTCGCCGAGTCCAAGTGCGCACCCTCGATCAATCCCGCGTCCCTACTCGGCGAGTCTGAGCCCCAACTCGCCGAGTCCCTCTCACAAAATAACACAATTAAACTTACATTATACCTGGTAAAAATCCGGATGTTACACGGGTCCCGGACTCGGCGAGTAGCCGCTGTTTGGACAAAAACCCTAATCTAGGGGTTTTCACCCTATTTAAACGACCTTATGCACCCTCCTTTCCCCCTTTATGCTCCCAAACGCTCCTCATAGCAAACCCTAGCCATTTTTGTGAAGATCTAAGGCTTTTTGAGTGATTCTTGTGAGTTTTAATCTCAGGGAAGAAGGAAGAGCATAGAAGGATCAAGAGGGGACTGAAGGATTCGAGTTTGGTTCATCATTTGCAGTCTTTGGAAGGTATAAAGTCTGAACCTTGCTCATTCATTTGTTAGATCCCTCTTTGAGGTGATTTAGGGCTTTTTAAGCCATTTTTGGTGGCCAACCATGTTTGCAAACATGGTTGGGGGTTTGGGCTTCTGTATCACGTCGTTTTATGAGCCACAAGTCAGATCTAGGTTGCTTTTTGCACCAAGGAAGGCCCCATGCAAAAAAAAGGAACCATTTTAGAGCCTTTTAAGCTCTTATGTCCCATGCATGCACGTAAAGTTTGTAACTTTACGTGCTAGATCGAGTTTAGGGGCTTGGATCTATCATTTGGTTAAGTGTTGTACATCAGAAATCGAAGTTCTTGGCAAGGAATGAGATAGGCTCGGCGAGTCCATTCCTGGACTCGGCAAGTCCAGGGGTTTTGCTCCCATATCAGTGAGGGTCATAAGGACTAGTTGAGTGTGGAAGGGTTTTTAGGAGTCCCGGGGAGTGACCCAACGTTCTAGACTAAGCAAAGTGTTCTGGGAATTCATAGTACTCGGCGAGTGCATGAACGGACTCGACGAGTCCAAGGCAATCTTCATGATACTTGACAAGTTGTTCATACAACTCGGCGAGTCGGATGTGGATTCATTCGGTGTTCTGTTAGAAGGAAAACTCGTCGAGTCATCGCCTAACTTGACGAGTAAAGACGGGTTTGAGGTCTAATGGAAGGATAGGGATTCGGCGAGGCGAGTCAGGTCAACTAGAAGCTGACTTTGACTTTGACTTGGTCAGGGGTAAAATGGTCGTTTTACCCTAAGAATAGATGTCAGTTTCTGACTGAGTGTTTTGTGGGAATTATAGCCGGAGGATTTCCGGAGCAGCAGTCAGAGGATTCCTGTACAGTTCAGCAGCTACTACGAGGTGAGTTACCTTCCAATAGCAGTGGGTCTAAGGCCACAATGTCGTCCCAGTAGTAGGAGTGTATGTTTAGATTATTGTCTCTGTGATATTCATCTAGGGCTACTACTACCTTTGTTATGTTTATGTGCTAGTATGATATGATGCTATGTGCTAGTGACAGTAGAGGAAATAGTCCCCAGAATACCGGTCGATAGGACCGAAGGGGCAGATATGCCCAACCATGCTAGATAGATTAGGTGATACATGTTATATGGTAGTGGTAGGGATGAAATAGTCCCTAGTGCCCGGTCGAGAGGACCGAAGGGGAGACCAGCACCCAAATATTCCTGACAATATATGTATGTTATGTGATTGTTTGGTATGTGGTACAGTGGGGGAACTCACTAAGCTTCATGCTTACGATTTTCAGTTGTTGTTTCAGGTGCCTCTTCAGCGAATGGGAAGGAGCTGGCACGGTAGCGGCATATCACACACACGCACTTTGTTTTCCGTACTACGAGATATTCTAGGATTTGTACTCTGACATTATGGTTGTTTTTATGTTTTGGTTTCAGACACGAAATATGTTTATGAAATGATGATGTTTATTCCCCAAATGTTTTCCAAAGTGTTGATTTGAAAATGAAAATTTTGGCTGAGAAAATTGGGTCGTTGCATTGGCCTTGGTGCCTTAGACCCACTTCTACTGGAAGGTTACTCACCTCAGTGTCGTGAGGTGTCTGAACTTTCCTTACTGTCGGAATCAACTCCTCTCGATCCCCACACATTACAATCTTCCTTAATTACCATTTCATGGTCAATTTAGGTCAAAGACAAAGTCAATGTCAACACCTTGGTCAAAGTTAACTCTGGGTCAAATTCAACATTTGGTTTACTTAACTCGCCGGGTTGACCCACCAATTCGTCGAGTCTTTCAAGAACTCGCTGAGCTCTCCTTCATACAAGGTCGGGACTTTCTACCACTGACTCGCCGAGTTCATCCTTGAACTCGTCGAGTCCTTCTTCATCGAAGAAGGCACGTCTAGTTGTCGGCTCGCCGAGTTCCTTCTGAACTCGTCAAGTTCGTCTTCATGCAGTTGGGACTTAGTCTTAAACTCGTCGAGTTCTGTTCTAGAAATCGACGAGTTCCATGATCTTCAGGCCTACAATGAACCCAACGGTCTGAGTGTTCTTCCAACTCAACACATTGCCCAATATCAGAAGAGGTTTGGGGGAAACTGCAACCCAACTCGCCGAGTCACATGAGTGACTCGCCGAGTCCCTCTATGTCCAAAACTATTCAGTCGACTTCAATCTGGCTTAATGCAGTCAAAACATAGATCTGACCTCCTAGGGTCCATATTACACATAAAGTTACAAACTTGACGCTCATGCATGGGGTATTTGGCTTAAATGGTCCTAAAAAGAGGTTTATATGGTGCATGGGACTCTTATAGCAATAAAGTTAGGACCTTTATGTCATGAGAACCTTCCAAGGCTCAAGATCTGAAGTCAACACTCTACATTACGCTATAAACCCAAATGTGACTTAGAAATGCCCCAAAAATGATCAGATTCAAGCTCTAAAGAAGATCTAACAAATGGGAAGTCAAGGTTGAAGCTTTTTACCTCAAACAAGCTGGAAATCCAACCAAGACTCTGGATCTACTACCTTCTTCTCGAACCTCCAAGTCTTTCCTTCATTCTCTAAGCTTCAAATCACAAAAAATGGCACCAAAATAGCTCAAGAGCACTCACAACTGATTAGGGTTTCGAGAATGGGGTATGAGGGTGATGGAGGCTGGAGTGGAGGCCACTTAATGTGTTTAAATTTGCAAACCCTCAAATTTAGGATTTTATTCAGGCAGGTCTACTCGTCGAGTCAGGGCTTCCGACTCAGCGAGTAGATTCTTCCACCCGCATCCAAATTAGCCTCCACTCGACGAGTTGGGGCCTCCAACTCGTCGAATCCCAGAGTAAAAGTGCAAAAAATATTATTTAAAGCGAAAATTTGATATTTTTCTGATATATTTTTTCAACTTTGACACTTCAACATGCAATGTCAGCATGTCACGTCATCAAAACTGATATATCATCCTATCACATCATCAGGCAACCTGGTTAACCGGTCAAATAGTCAAAACTGTAACAAATTGGAAAATAAAGTGTCAAATTTGAGACAAAATATAACGCAATATCAAAATCGAATTATCGTATAAACTTAATGAAGTTTATGAAATTTGCCCTCAATTATTCCATATCACCTCCTATTACTCCCTAGTATGGTCGATTATAAAAATTATCTAAACCGTTCGCATCATGGACTTTATATATACAAGAAGTGTAATGGCTTGTACTTTTTTCCTATAATATGGTTTTACACCCATATATTGGACGTGTTCATCAAAATTAGCTGGTAGTAGGTAGCGAGTAGCTTGTAACTTGTAGTTACATAAAATAACATTTGGATTTGGAACGTAACATTCTGTTGAAAATGGAGCGTTTTGTCAAACGCTAGAAATTTTCAAACGCTATGTGTCGAACACGTCGATTGTGTTCTTGCGTTTTGCTTTGCTTCCTATTATCATCATCATTCTAATCAAATTACTATCCAAATGATATAGCTGAAGAAACCGAAACCATTCCTATCTGGAGTGTCGACATTTATAAATATGTAATACTTTCTTTTATTAAAATCTACTTTCTCATTCGTTGAAAATTAATTATAAGAATTCTCTAGAAGAAATTAATGTTAAAATTATTTATTTTTCTATATATTATGAGCAAGGTTCTAAAAAGCTCGTCATGGCTCCGTCATGGCACGCCACGACTCCAAGAATTGCACATGCCCCCAAGCTTTGCCAAATCGCCGCGTTAATTTATATATGTGTATAAAAATGAATAATAATTGAATATACATATAAAAATATTAATTATATAAAAAATTGCCGCCTTAAGGTTACGCCTTACACATTTCATGACTCGCCAAGGCTCGGAAAAGTTTGAGATTTGATATTGTCGTCAAGTCACGCTTTACGTTATTTAGAACCTTGATTATGATTAATGCAAATAACAAATGGTATCGATTTTGATTACGTTCTCTATATTATTTATATTGAATGAATATACATCGACCTATATATACATGAAGCGTTTCTCAACTAATATTATGCCACAAAAATTAGAAAATTAATGCTGTGTATATAAGGAATGGATATAATCAATATTAATATAATGCCATAAAAATGGATATGATCAATAATAAGATAATTAGATATAATCACACATTGATTGCTATAAAAGGCCCCTCGGTATTGCCTAAAATTTATGGAATATTAAGCAGCTCAACCCCCCGGCCAATATCTTTGATCTTTCCCCCCCCACCTTCAAATCCTAAGCAGCATATACTAACATTGTATACAGAAGAAACCAAAATATATACTATGGCTCTCCCTGAATTACAGGTAGCAAAAACTCTAAGTGATGCTTGGGACTACAAGGGTCAGCCGGCTCACCGTGCCACCACCGGTGGCTGGATTAGTGCCGCCATGATTCTAGGTTCATCACCCTTCCTGTCCTATTCTGTATCCATGTCTTTCATTATAAACTCAGTTGATATTGTGTCGAAGCATCATTCTTGGTTTCCTGCTCCATTTCTTGTGTTTTACGATTATGATTAAGATTAAGATAATCTAAGATGAAGTATATATCGTCTATTCAGGAGTGGAGGCATGTGAAAGGTTAGCAACTTTAGGTATCGCTGTGAATTTGGTGACATATTTGACCGGGACGATGCATTTTGGAAATGCTAGCTCCGCCAATGATGTCACCAATTTCTTGGGTACCTCTTTCATGTTATGTCTTCTTGGAGGTTTTGTTGCTGACACTTTTCTTGGCCGGTAATTACTGCATATCAATCAATTTATTCCTTATATGAAGCTTTGAGTAAATGTAAATTTTTTTCATTTTATGTCATGGGTCTGTTTAATTATAGGTACCTCACCATCGCCATATTCGCAGCAGTTCAAGCAACGGTGAGAGTGATACATTTCATCCATTTTGAAACTATGCAACAGTATAAAATATCATGTATATTTAAAAAAAAAAAAAAAAAAAAAAAAAAAAACTGATTAAACTATGTCCACTATGTTCGTAGTCTGTACTTTTACTTATTTTTGTAATGATTAATTAACAGGGTGTGACACTTTTAACCATCACAACCGCCATCCCTAGCCTTAAACCACCAAAATGCACCCCTGACAGCGGCAACTCATGTGCTAAGGCTACCGATGTCCAGCTGACGTTTCTCTACCTTGCACTCTACCTGACAGCTCTGGGGACTGGTGGACTCAAATCAAGTGTTTCGGGTTTTGGGTCAGACCAGTTTGATGAGTCCGATAAAGAGGAAAAGACCCAAATGGTCGCTTTCTTCAGTTGGTTCTTCTTCTTCATAAGTATCGGGTCACTTGGGGCAGTTACTGTTCTTGTTTATATCCAGGACAATCTTGGTCGTCGTTGGGGGTATGGGATCGTGGCGTGTGTCATTGTTACGGGGTTGATGATCTTCTTGTTGGGTACAAAAAGGTATCGGTTCAAGAAGCTTGTGGGTAGTCCTTTAACACAGATAGCTTCGGTTTTCGTGGGGGCATGGAAGAAGAGACACATGGAGCTTCCTTCGGATCCTTCCTTGTTGTTCAACGTGGATGATATTGTAATTAACGAAGGAGCTGATAGCAAGAAAAGCAAGCAGAAGTTGCCACACAGCAAAGAATATCGGTGAGTCCTTTTCACTTTCTGTTTATTTGTCTTTATATCTAGATTTTGCTTCTGTTTTTAATAGATGATAAATTCCGCCGTGGTAAATATTATTAATTTATTTATTGAAAAGGTTCATCAGACATGAGAATATGTACATGTGACCAATAGAAAGTAATTTTATCGTTTGTTCATGCATAAAAAGAGATTATTCTTAATTTCCTTTTAGCATAAATAAAATATTATCCAAACTATGTTTACAAGTTGGCCCTTGTTTTAGTTTTCTTTTTCGGTTGATTATTAAACTTTAGATGATAAAGAATCTTGACTTAATTTGATGCATTTTCTTATTAAAAGAATGTACGTATTATTAGATAAATCTAACATGCAATATATGAAACATAGTCGACTCTCATCTTCTCAAATATATGGTATGATTGAGTGTTTATGAAAAAATATATTATTACTAGTTAATTATTTAGGATAAAGTTTATTTATGAAGTTAGCTTTTTCTCAATTTTCAAACTAACACAACTATTTAACTTAAATTTTCAAACTTTTATTTAAACGATGACGTGCATAATTGAGCATGTGGAGATCACTATAAGAGTTAAGCTTATGATGGGTCCCATGTTTTAGCAATCAATCAATGATGAAAATAATAGATGTAAATATACTTTGAATAAAATGGCCAATTGGCAATCAGATCCACGAATGATTGATCCTGTTCTTCAAATTTGACAACAAAACTTGTGGGTGCCATCTTTTGTCCATAACTCAAGCAACTAGAATAATAAGCCAATCCTAGGCCACCATATTCCTTGTTATTTATACCAATAATTCTTGCTTGCCTACAAAATATAATAAAAAATCATTAACCAATTTTGTTTTAGCATGGATTTTATTTACTTAAGATATTATTTGTTCTACTTCATAAAAAATATATAACTTAACGAAAAAAAGTAATTTATTGTTTGCTAAATGCTTAATAATTAGATTCAAAGTTTATGAGATTTGAAAACAAAAACAAAAAGCTAAAAGCAAGTATATACAGAAAGGTAAAAGCTAACTATTTCAGTTTGTTTCTTTATGTTTTTTTTTTTTTTTTTTTTAATAATTTTATATCATAATTAAAAGTATAACTTAGAATCCTAAAGATTATCTAAAGACCCAAAAAGATTCCTTATATTGTTTCACCTTTTCAATGATTTTGAAACCACGCACTTTGTGGTTGTCTGCATCTTTCAAAACTGTTAGGCGTCAATGCCAATTATTTAAGGACAAACATCAATGCTCTTGATATTTCACTGTCTACTACTTTATCATGCACCGACTGCATAACCCTTCGATCAAAAAATATAATCTAATTAGTAATTACCATTCGTATTTCTTAATTTTACCTTCCATCGCAATTGGTGTCCATCGAAAAGAAAACTTACCTTGGAAAACAGAAACCCAAATATCTATCAATTTTTCTTGGATATATTGTAAAAGTTACGATTATTATATTGTGTTATTATATATATATATATATATATATATATATATATATATATATATATATATATATATATATATATATATATATATATATATATATATATATATATAGATATATATATATATAGATCTGATTTATGAGTATCTTAATCATTTAAGTTTTAGATTTTTTTAAACATACATGTGCATGCATATGTCTTGATTGTGCTATAGATAACAAATAGTGCACCATCAAGATCACGAGGTTCTGATCGAACATACAGTCTGTCTTCAATCAATCTTGATGCTAGTTGTATAATGTGAAAACCAAGTTTTCTGTCTTGTAACCCTAACCCTAGCCAAAGTCTTGTAGATATTCACACCCTTTTGTCTCCTATCGGAGAAACAAGGCCAAGTTGGATTTAGACTCAGAAAAAGACGTCTGAAGAAAGAATAAAAAAGACAACCATCAGCAACACACGGATATGGAGCTCCAACAGCTGATGAAAAACTTCTATATATCGATCGTATTAGTTATGCAAAAAAAAAATATTACATCCATATTTGCTAAACACGTCTTAGAGCTGATCATGATATATAGACACTAGACAATCGGGTGATGCATCTTGACTATAAAAATAAAGTAGTATAGTTAGTGACAGTTGTGGCCTTTACTTGACCATATATATTCTTTTTATTGTTATTGATTGATCTACTATTTTTGGCAGTTTCCTTGACAAGGCAGCAATTAAAGATGGAGAAAGATCATTCGAATCACTAGCTACTGTCGACAAATGGAATCTTTCAACTTTAACTGATGTCGAGGAAGTGAAAATGGTGATCAGAATGTTACCAACTTGGGCTACCACAATACTATTTTGGACAGTTTATGCCCAAATGACGACACTCTCAGTGTCACAAGCTACCACAATGAATAGACATATCGGAAACTCTTTTCAGATCCCTGCCGCTTCCCTTACAGTTTTCTTTGTAGGAAGCATTCTTTTAACTGTGCCAATCTATGACCGAATCATTGTTCCAATTGCAAAACGGTATCTCAAACACCCACAAGGGCTAAGCCCTCTACAGCGTATAGGAATAGGACTAGTCCTCTCCATATTGGCCATGGTTGCAGCTGCTATATGCGAGATCAAACGACTACGAGTTGCTAGGTCTCATGGCATGGTAGATGATCCCTCTAAGGTGGTGCCAATCACAGTCTTTATGTTGGCTCCGCAGTTTGTGTTAGTGGGTGCTGGTGAGGCGTTTACTTACATAGGACAGCTTGACTTCTTCTTAAGGGAGTGCCCAAAAGGGATGAAAACAATGAGCACTGGATTGTTTCTAAGCACATTATCGTTAGGGTTCTTCTTTAGCTCTATTTTGGTGACAATAGTTCACAAGATTACAGGAGACAAGAACCCATGGATAGCTGATAACTTGAACCAGGGGAGGCTTTACAACTTCTATTGGTTACTTGCAATTTTAAGCCTCCTGAACTTTGGGATATTTCTGGTTGTGGCGAAAGGTTATGTCTACAAGGAGCGTAGGCTTGCTGAAGAAGGGATCGAGTTGGAAGAAGATGACTTTGTAGGCCATGCATAAATTTGGAGTTATTTTTTGTTTAGATTTCCCTTTTGATGTAAAATTCTGATTGCTATTTCTCCTTCTTTGTTGTTATGCCATGTTTGGTCCTAACTTTTTGTGAAAAAGAAATAAGGGACAAAAATGGAAATGTAAAAAAGGAAGGCCATTTTTGTTGTTCATATGAAAAAAGGAGGCTTTGACGAATAAATGGTTGTTTAAATCTTTTTCGGTCTTTGTGGTTTGCTTGCTTATAACTATTTTTCTTAATTTCAATACCACGATGTAGAGTATATTGAATGTGTTGGTGCATAATCAGCCTTTGTAAAATTATAATATTTCACTTTGATGTGTATTTGACTATGCTTACTTTCCATTTTTATGAAGCAATTTTTTATTGCTGGTTCTTGTGTACTATTTTATGCGAATACCAGAGTTATTAGTTAGTTATAACACCTTAAACATCTACAATTCATTGACTTGATAGAGTAAAATAGAATATCACATTATTTTTTTATATTTCATATGTCTATCAATTTTTTTATGAAAATATATTGAACTTTATAAAATTCAACAGAAAAATACAAAAGTTAATTTATAGTATATATTTGACAAAACTATAAAATTGGTCCCTGTGGTATTCAAAAAACTTTGGATAGAGTCCAAAAAGTTTTCAACTTGCATGGAAGATCCAAAATCAAGAATTTCCTTTGGTTTTGGTCCATGAAGGACTTGAAAAGACTGTTTTGCCCTTTTTATTTCTTTTTTTGTATTTTTTAAATTTTCTTTAATAATTTATTTATTAAAAATTAAAAATGAAAGAACTGGGCCCACTCCCACCCCTACTCTCTCTCTCTCTCTCTCTCTCTCTCTCTCCAGAAAGAACCCACACACACACACTCCATATACGAACACAATCCATGATGAACACACTCATCCACCATCGGTTTCACCGATAAACTCCACCGCCAGTCCACCCAACAACACCGGTTTCACCGATAAACTCCACCGCCAGTCACCGTCATCCACCACAACCCTTACCAGAAACATCCTCATCATCTCCCTCTCTTCACCAGAGTAAATCAACCCCAAATATGTCAAACATCACTACATCACTCACTCAAGAACATACAATCACTCACTCAAGAACATACAACCACCACCTCAACGCCTCAGAAGGCCCATGAGCCGCCGAGAAGAAACCCACTCGTTGGCCGTTTCCAAAACAACTGTCTCTCCGATCTACAACTCGACGAAGACGATGGTTGATCCGCCCGTCTTTCTCCTTCTCCGGAGATGTTCCAGCTCACTGATGACGGCGACATTTAGGGGTTCCAGCTCACTGATGGCGGCGACATTTAGGGTTTCAAGCAATCATTTGCAAATGAGGGTTTCAGATCCGTTTCCGTTTAGGGTTTCAAGCGATGACGGAGGCAACAAAGAGGGAAGATGGATGGTCGATGTATCTCCAACCTCCTGAGAATCGTCGAGCTCCATCGGTGACATATCACACCTTCAGATCCAAAGTTTTACTACTGAATGTGGGTTGATGTTATTTTTGGATTTAAAAGTGTTTTTTGTATTTTTGTTTTCTTTGTGTGTATGTATGAGAGATAAGAGAGAGGTAAAGATAGAATAAATGGTGGTGGTGGTGGCTAAGAGTGGTGGCCGACGATGGTGGATCGGTATTTGTTTATGTGTGAAAGAAGAAAGGATGAGAAGAAGAAGACAATGGAGAGAGAGAGAGAGAGAGAGAGAGAACCTGCTGGTGGGGTGGACCCAAAATATATTTTTTATTTTTCTTTTATTTATTTTTTAATTAATAAGGTATTAAAACAAATATAAAATAAAAAAAAGAAATGAGAAGGGCAAAATAGTCTTTTCAATATTTTTTGGACTAAAATTACAGGAAATTCTTGATTTTGAACCATCCATGCAAGTTAAAAACTTTTTGGACCCTATCCAAAGATTTTTGAATACCACAAGGACCAATTTGACAGTTTTGTCTATATATTTAAGATTAAAAACTTTGATTTTTTCTATTGATCAGTTCAGTGGACATTGAACTCCAAAGAATATCAAGGTGGCATTGGTAGAGTTTAATGTATTGAATGACAACTATATTTGTCATCATATTAGCTCTCACATTAAATTCACCATTGTAGATGTTATTATAATTAGTTAGCAAAGTTTCCTAATTAATTATTATACATTTTTTTTGGATTAAGTGTAGATCCAAAATTTTCAAAACTTGATTGGTTTGTCTGGTTTATGTCTTCTATATTAAACTTCTCTTATAATTTCACTTGAGTCTCTCGTTTTAATCTTTTATAATGCTAATCTTTTGTTTGTCATTCAAGAAAAAAAAACTATTATGCTTTATAGAGATGCTAAGGGTGATGGCTTGATGGGTATCCTATAACTATCACCCCTCCCTTCGGTGAAACAATAATCAGCCCAAACATAAGTTTTGTTCTTTCTTATCATTCTTTACCTCTCTTCCATAGACACATGGAAATAGTTTTCACTAGCTAGTATGTCTCCCATCCCTCGCTTTTTGGTATAACTACGATACACATAGTCCAATATGAAGAAGACGAAAAGGGAGAGGAGGCTCGGGAGATCTTCTGGGAAATGGATTTCTCCCATAAGTAACAAGACATATGGGCGATGTTAGCATCCTCATCACCTTCTCGCTCGATATTGTCCACCCTTAGAACAATGTTTGTAAGGCTACATATAAAGATGTTAAAAGTCATATTTTTCATTCAAATCTTTCAGAAGCCTCTTTCCTTTATATATTACCTTAGTGATTTCATCATTCTTGTAACCTCCCTGCACTATCGATTTTACAAGAATAAATAAGAGTTCCCTTCTGGTTTTTCCAAAAGGGTGGTTTTCACCCAAGTATGTTTTGCTTTGTTTTTTTTCTTTGTTGTTGTTATTTTTTTTTGTTCGCATTTTTATGAGGTGAGTTAAGATGCAACATCGAAAAATACGACAATGATATGGATGAGTATTCTAAGAAAATTAAATAAGAACAATATAACACCCCTCGCATGCGCCTATTTGAATTAGCCTTTAATTAAATCTTTAAAAAAAATTAGAGTTGTAGCTTTTAGGAAAAATGATTTCCAAAGTTTAATACAAAACCATTTATTGGTTTAATACAACAAATCATGCGAGAGTACTAAAATAGATATCAAAACAAGGGTTTAAGAAGATATTACAAATCAAGGGTTATTAAAATATCAAAAGCTTATGAGTCTCCTAAGCTTCTGCTAATGTCTACTAACTTGAAACAATTTATCAATAAGTAGGTTAGGCTACAAGGAAGCCTAGTGAGTACAATTTAATGGTTAGACGTTATGGAGGGTGTATGAATGAACATTGTGGTGCATACACCAATGTACAAACCCGTACTTTCTAAAAAACAACAAATCAACATCAAAGGTTAGCTTGGGGGTAAAATTAGATATAAGAAAAAGTACATTGTCATTTATAACAATTCCCAAATAAACTTCATTGTTAAGTAAATAATATCAAGTGTATAACGTCCCAAAAATTCATTGTAAAATTTTCATTTTTAAAACCATAAACAATACAAACGATTTGTTCCAAAACCAACCAAAGTAATTACATCATTTAAACATCAGAGTAAAAGTTACAAAAAGCTAATGTAGAAAACGTTGGAGGATAATGTGCAGTCACCCCAGGCCCTTCCCTTTCATACCAAAAGTATCTAAAACCAAGGGCATAAAGTCCTGAGCATAAAGCTTAGTGAGTTCCCAAAAATACCATATACCATACATATAATAGAGATTGTTGTGTGTTAACCATAGTCTTTTCATTATGTCATGAGCCCGTATCATGATCTCTCCTTATCAGGCCTGGGGGCCAAAACCCTAAGTATTATAGACAAGTGTCAAGAGTCACCTCGCGGTCTTCCATTCAAGTATCACAAAGACAACTAGCATATTATATATAACTATCATGATCCAATCCCTGGTTTTGCATACAATTTTTTGGGAGCCACCTCCAGGTCTTTCATAAAAATGTTAGGGATCACCCCCTAGTTTTCATATATAACATAAACCAGTAGGCTGGTATTGGTGCATTCGACCTCTATACAGTGAGGAAACTAACCTGAATCACCATGCTGACTAAAACCTTGTGCAACGCCGCACCGACCACAACCAACAGCTCTTACCGAAAAAATATGTGTGCTAAACACCCCCAAACAATCCACACAAGGTAAACCCTATGTCAACCTTATAAAAACAGAGATTGACCAAAAGTCAACGGTCAAAGTCAACGACCATAGTTGACTTTAGCCAACCATCACGTCGTGGCCTTCACCCAAACAAACTACGAAATTCCAAGGCACCGCATCGTGGCGACCTACTACCACGTCGTGGGAACTGGGTTTCCAGCAACTTAATGGATTAAGTTGCTTTCTTTGATCCCAAGAGCTCCAAAGCTCAGATCTTGTCCATACTATGGTCTAAATGGATAAAGTTTCCAATTTTATCCATTAAGACACCCAAAGAGATGAAGATCTCTAACGCTAGGTCCAAAACCCAGGATTTCTTAACCAATAAGCTCTTAATCTGAAAAATTCCTTAACCCAATCACTCCCGAAGGGTTTCTAATGCTAAATCTATCAAAAAGGTGGAAGGTTTATAGATATGTATGTCCAATACATGTCTAAGATCTATCTTAGGTCAAAATATGAACTCTAAAGGCCAAAACTTAGGCAAATGATAAAAACTTCCATCAAATACTAGATCAGTAACATATAATACTCTTGGGAATAAAGAGAGTCATAAATTTTCCAACTTTACGAGTTCCTTCCCTCCAAACTTGCCCAAACATGAAGAGCATGGGATAATATTCAAGATCTAACCACCAAATGACATAAAGCAAGGAACTTGGACAATTACAAAGGTCTAGAGATAATATAAGGTGATAATAATGTTGAATCCTTGTAAGCTCCACCAAAAGATCACCTTTTTCTTTTTCTTTTTTCTTCTTCTTCTCTTCTCCAAGCCAAGGAAGCTCCCAAAAAGACCAAGAACCAAGAAATAGATGAATGATAGGGTTTTAGGAGGTGAAAGGGGGCTTAGAGGCTAATAATGAACCCTATAATGGGTTTAGAGGGGTTTACATACGAAGGGAACCCTAAAAGAATCACAGGCTTGGGCATGATCAGCTGCCACTCCGTAGCCTTCCTTGGCCACGTCGTGGTGGCCCAAAAACATGTGATCCTCTTAACCATTGCCACATCATGGCATACTAGCACCACATCATGGCACATGGTCTCTTGCAAAATTTCATCTTCGGCATTAGAAAATATCAAGATTAACCAATATGGAACACAGGTGTTACAACTCTCCCCTACTTAAATTAGATTTTGTCCTAGAAATCACTTATTGCCACATTCCAGGCACTTCGGACGATTCGATTAATTCTTCCAGAACCCCAGTAAAATTCGACTCTGACACACGATGGCCCTCCAGTAAAATAATCGAACCCAACCTTAGCATGACTCACACACTGACGACGAACAAATCCCCGCCCCGCTAACCTTAACCAAGGAAGAATAACCATCACTACTCAGCTCAAAATCCAAAAATCCAATACCTTTCCTGAGTTCCTGACATACAAAACCATTTTGAATCATTGCCAATACAACTCTACTTCACAACCTAAACTGAATGAAAATCCATCCAAACCTGAATTATCTTGCTGATTCCACTGAGAAACAAAATCCCCGACCATTCATCGTTGTCGAAAACCTTTCACATGAAAACAAAGACGACTCCCAACATGAGTCTCAACCATTGGTATCATCCCATACTCGTCTTGTTGATCCATAATCATATTTCAGATCTAACTTGGACCTCCTTGGCCTTGTACTTACCTTCCAATTAACCAAAATATTATAATCCCAACCAGTTTTTGAGGATAAGAACCTCACACACAAATGCACATCACGACTCCGAAAAAGGGTCTATCTGGCAAGATCTATACTAGCCTACTTGCCATAATGGCTCCAACAACCCTCTTGATCCAATTAGGGATAACATAACATACCATTACATTGATGTAACATAATACACTTTGCTCTAAATGAATGTTACTAACCCAGCTGTAGTCTTACATCACAACCAGCCCCAAACGATCCACAACCATCCTCAATCCCATGAATGTTGTAGCCTTCCCACAGTCTGACAACCCGATCTACCATGGTCTAATCCCGCCTAGAGGAAACTACGAGCCTAATCATATTTCCTCAACATCCTTGCAACTGCTCTTGTACCAGGTGAATGCTAGGATAGAGTTGAGTCTTCTCAGGTACCAAGGTCGGCCCATTATGTGATTATGGCATATGTGTTAGTAAAGACCATGTGGGGTAGCCCATAGCACAAAGGTGTAAGACCCTTGGGGAGCCCACGACATCCTTATAGGTTTATGTATGTGCATGTAGGATGATAGTAATTTCTATGATTTGATATGCTATATGATTGTGTGTTATTGCATGAAAGACCCTGGGGGAGCCCGTGGCAATTAGCTGTAAGACCATGTGGAGTAGCCCATGACATTTCCAGGTAAAGACCATGTCGGGTAGCCCATGGCACATGGATGTCAGACCATGTGGGGTAGCCTATGGGATTCCCAGGTAAAGACCATGTGGGGTAGCCCATGGCACAAAGGTGTAAGACCCCGGGGGAGCCCATGGCATCCTTACAAGTTTATGTATGCATAGTTTATGTTATATGTAGCTTTCTAACTAATATGATATGTGATATGTGGACTGTGTGTGTGGTATGCTCTGGGAAACTCACTTAGCGGTTAGCTTATAGGTTGTGGATTTGTTTCAAGTACTTCAGATCCCAAGGGCAAGGGAAAGTCGTGATGGCACGACGTGCACTCTCTCTCAAGCATTTTTACGGGATACTCTGATGTTTGGAATAAAAGTTGTATTTGACTTGTGATTTGAAAACAGTTAGAATTGGATTTCTTAAACTATGGCAATGTGTTTGATTATTCAAAAATGAAAATTTTCTTTGAAAAATTGGTCGCTACATCTTTACCAGCAGCTGCTAATGCAATAAACTCATATTCCATTGTCGAGTTTGTAATGCAAGATTGCTTCTTGGAAGCCCAAGAAATGGCACCTCCCCCATGCAAGAATACCCAACCAGAAGTTGAGGAATGGTCCTCCATGTTCGTTATCCAACTTGCATCCGAATGACCTTCTAAAACCTAAGCACTCCCCAACTTGCATCCGAATGACCTTCTAAAACATAACCACTCTATTTACATCTTGTCAATGTTGAGCACTAGGATTACTAGTGAACCTGCTCAATTTACCCACAGCAAAAGCAATATCAGGTTTGGTACTTGTCATGGCATACATCATTCTACCAATAGCCTTATAGTATTCCAACTGTAAAATGGGAACACCCTTATTTGGCATTAGTTTCACACTTGAATCCATAGGAGTACTCATAGGAAAACAGTCGGTAAAATTAAACTGCTTGAGAATTTTCTCAATATAATGACTTTGAGTCATTACCAAACCTTTGTTCATCCTTTTAGCAATTATTCCAAGAATTACATCAGCCTCTCCTAAATCTTTCATGGGGAACTTAGATGATAACAATTTCTTTGTTTCCTCTACTTGATTTTGGTCGGTACCAAAAATCAACATGTCATCTACATATAATCAAATTATTACTCCAGCTCTAGTAGCATCATCAAATCTACTATAAACACATTTTTTCACATTGGTTTGTCTTGAAACCAGAAGACAAAATAACCTCATCAAATTTTTGATGTCATTGTTTAGGTGCTTGTTTCAGCCCATACAAAGATTTGACAAGTTCACAAACCATATGCTCTTTACCAGGCATGATGAAACCTTTTGGTTCTTTCATGTAAACTTCCTCATCAAGATCACCATTTAAAAAGGCTGATTTTTACATCCATTTGGTGAATAACCATATTGTGGATACTTGCCAAAGCAATCAACAATTTAATAGTAGAAATACGTGCAACCGGAGCATACGTATCAAAATAGTCAACACTAGGTTTTTGCCTAAAACCTTGAGTTACTAACTAGGATTTGAACGTGTCAATATTCACATTAACATTCATTTTCTTTTTGAAAATCCATTTGCAACCAAGTGGTTTAGAACCTGGAGGCAAATCAAACAACACGCATGTGTTGTTCTCAAGAATTGATGACATTTCAACATCAGTTGCTTCCTTCCAAAAGGCACTATCATTAGACTCCATAGCCTCTTGATATGTCTTAGGATCATCTTCAATATTACAGCAATAATTGTATTCAAGATTAATTTTATCCCTTGAACCTTCCACCAAATATACTTGCAAGTTGGATCCAAAAAATTTCGCAATTTGGCCTCTTTTGCTTCTACGAAGCTGTTGTGGTTCTTGTACTTTACCACCATCTTGACTTTCTGAATTTTGCTCTTTATTAGCACCAAAAGTCAGATCCTTAGGCCGTTGAATCGATGAAAACCGCATCTCATCAAAAATTGCATCCTGTAATTCGATAACAGTGTTAATTGAAACCGAATCATTAGGTTCTATTACATAAAACTTGTATGCATTGGAATGTTCAGCATATCCAATGTAATACAATCAATTCCACGTTGTCCCAAAATTTTCTTTTTGGGCTCGGTGAGTTTTACAACTGCCCGACATCTCCAAACCCGAAAATAACTTAGATTTAGCTTTTTCTTGAACCAAAGTCCATATGGGATTGTTTTGTTCCTTTTATGTGGAACCCTATTTAATAAATAGTAGGCTGTTAACACGGCCTCTTCCCAGAATCCTTCACTCAATCCCGGGTAAGACAACATCGAGTTTACCATTTCCTTTAAAAATCGATTTTTGCGTTCAACAATACCATTCTATTAGGGTGTGTAAAGTGTCGTGGTCTCATGAATGATACCCATTGATTGGAAGTATATGTGATCCATGTATTCACCTCCCCTATCAGTCCTAAGATATTTAACCGAAATGCCCAATTGCAATTCCACCTCTATTTTGTATATTTTGAATTTTCTAATGCTTCATCCTTAGAATGTAACAAATACACATAGCACAACTGTGTGCAGACATCAATAAAAGTGACTACATACATTTTGTTTCCCAAGAATGAGTGGGGTAAAAATCACACAGGTCACTGTGTACAAGTTTCAAAACAACTGAATTTCTAATGATATTAGGAAATGACTGTTTTGTTACTTTTGTAAGCATGCATATTTTACATTTATCAGATGTCATAACAAATGCTGGAATTAATCCATCTTTTGACATCTCATGCATTCTTCTAAAGTTGACGTGACCTAATCTTACATGCCATATCATAAATTTCTCAACATTAGAAGCAGAAGATACAAATGCAGAATTTTGAGCAGGTAATAATTTGTCAACAATATTTAAATGAAGCATTATATTATTTAAATATCCAAAGCCAACAAAAATTCCACCCTTAGATCAAATAAACTTATTCGACTCAATAACTTGTTTAAACCATCAGAATTCAAACAACTAGAACTAACAAGATTCTTGCGAATCTTGGGAACAAACAAAACATCAAATAACTTAATTGTCTTTCCAGAAGTAAATTCAAGACACACGACACCTAAACCACAAATAGGAATAAAAGAATCGCCTCCCATTTTTAGCACCTACCTATCTTCAAGCGGATTTAATGTTTCAAACATCCGTTTATCCTTGCATACATGGTTCGTTACCCCAAAGTCGATCCACCAAGAAACATCATCATGCTGCACATAGAGTGATTCAGGAATGAATGAAACATAATAAACATAATTCTGATTAGAATTATCAAAGTTAGTCAAGAACTAACCTCCTTTAACTTGGGCGAAGACCCATTCATTTTCCCATTGGCTCCATTGTTTTCCAATACCATTGTTGCCTAATTCACACGATAATCACGCTTGCAATGGCCAACCTGATTGCATCTCCAACAAACCATATCCTTTCTCCTTTTGTTGGAGTTGTTTGGGACATGTTCCTGCTTACGTTTGCCATGTCCTTTGTGGTTCTGGTTCCTTGGCTTGTTTTCAACCATATGAACCGAGGACTATCCATATTCAACTTTTCCTTTGGGTTTTTCAGATTTGTCACTTTCCTTCGCACGGAGAGATTCTTCAATACGAATGTGACTAGAAAGTTGAACCAAAGACAGATCCTCATTTTGATGTTTCAAGTTTTGTTTGAAGTCTTTCAAGGATGGAGGTAGTTTGTCAATTATGGTTGACACAACAATGGATTCATCTATATTCATACGGTGCAGTTTAAACTGACCGTGTATGCCAAGGAGTTCATTGTATTGTTCAGTAAAAGACCTTGAATCATCCATCTTATAATTGTTAAAGTCACTGACCAAAAACTTCTTACTAGAAGCATCCTCGGTGATATATTTCAATTCAAGTGTGTCTCACGACTCCTTAGCACACAGGGCTTCACTATGGATATCAAATAAGGCATCAGACATACCGTTCAAAATGTGACATTTGCAAATGTAGTCATTATTGTCCCACTTCTATCTCCTTCTTATCTCTTCAACTGTCTCAACAACACCTTCCTTAGGCTTCGCTGGTCTTGGAGTAGTCAACACATATGCTATTTTCAAAGTAGTCAACATGAAGTGCGTCTTCTTCTTCCAATGCCTGAAGTCGATGCCTTCGAACTTCTCCATTTTAGCAAACTTAGTGGTCATCTCGCAGATTAAGTCACCCATCTCCGGGAACAGGAAATATCAGTTCGAATGTAAGAAAATTTAGGGTTTGTGGTGGAGATCTGGATATCAACTTGGATTGTGAGAACACTTTCGGAACTGATATTTCTACCCTATTCCTGGGTTGCAAGGAATTTAGCCTAGGATAATCCAAGTGGACACTTATGATACTAGGCACAGAAATCGTAAGCCAAATTGCTAGAAGGATTCTGTGAAAGTTTGAAGAAAACAAGAGCTAAATTTCGTATGTTTCTTCTAAGAATGAAGAACCGTTTATATGATAAACGAGATTAGTGTTTCATTAGGGTTGGGCCGTCATGAGTTTCTTTGGAAGCAAGTCAGGGTAATTCGGATTTGAATAAAAATTTAGGGTTACGAAAACTAACGAGTTTTGTTAGTTTTACCATAATCACCCTCAAGAATCCTAATTTCTCACTAAGTTCCCATATGTAAAATTCGGAGAGGTTTTGGGGCGCTGCCCCTAGACCCCGTCAAAGGGGTGCTGCCCCTTTGGAAACCTCGGATCCAGGGGCATTGCCCCCGGACCCCCGACTTATCGTCGAACCGGCTGCTAATTTGATCTTATACATGCGTGCACTCCGCATAAACCCGGACATATATTAGAATACAAATTATGAATCTCCTTAGCTCATATGTTAATTCCAGTTACATAAAATGACATGATGACACTAAAATCACCAACAGGCCAAAAGGTTTTCGAAACCTAAATTATCAACAAAATAATACTAGAATTCAAGTTTCAACTGACTACCTTCGGTCATCCATTCACCATAAATCATAATTCCCTGAATGGCATTCTTTGGTTGATGTAAAGAATAATGTGGTAGCTTGGAGGTGTTGTATCATTAATCAAATAGAGGGTCAAGTCAACATCATGGAATCTCACATAAGGGTGACATTGGATCACAAGCTTCATAAATGTTAATTGCAGAGTGTCATTATTATACACAACCAACATGTCACTCTCACTTATACGTGTTTGTTTTGAATTGAAAGAAGCTTGATTTACCACTTTGCAAGCTATTGAAAGAAACTTGATTTACCACTTTGCAAGCAATGTCGTGTTTCCAGTAGGTTCATAAAAAACAACACATCTTTTTAGTCCCTTTTCTCTGGTGATTATCCCGCAACAAATCAAAATCACAACAAACCGGTGGGTTTCGATTGCATTTAAGAACTTTGACCATATCGTCCTTTGCATATGCTTTTGTGCAAATAGTACCAATTAAAATGGAAGTCTGTAAGGATGCCTTTGTGAGAGAAGTTTGTAATTGAGAATATTGCAAAAATAATAATAATAATAATAATAATAAAGTAGTCAAGAATGGAGAGCATTGTTAACGGTGTGTTGAAACCAACAAAATCAAAACATATATATACCAAGTCTAAAGAGGGAAATTATGATTTTGGGGCTTCGAACCGCTTATAAACAACCAATTTCTGCTTTTTATTTCCATTGGGCTGAAAAATTAGCGTAAAAATCTGTAATCGGGTTTTCGGATGATCCATGTGCAATCCAACATATATGATTGATCCAATATTCCAAAACACGACATATGAAAACAATAACAATTGTTGAGGATAGAGGACCCAATCGGGCTTTTCTAATTTGGGCTGAAGCCATATTAGTCATGGATCTTCTACCATCTAGGACCCAATCAGGCCTTGGCTAATTGGGCCAACCTAAGCATTCCTAATGGGCCTCGAACCAAATATCTGAATCTATTTAAATCCATCACCAACTTATTACGTTAAATAAACGTAAAAAGCGAAACAATTTGCACCATAAACATATTAAAAATAAAACAAAACATTTAGATACAATTATTTCACCAAAGATATTATATATCATTGCATCAACAAAACTTAAATCATAAAAAAGATAAAACTATTTCCCTAAAAATACATTCTTCTCTAACACCTACCATCTAAACAATTCCTTTTTCACCATATTTCACTCTGTTTTTTTTTTTCTTTCATTTATTTCTATCATCCAAAACAATACAACAATAGTAATAGTAAAACTCATCATCATCATCTAAATTAATTCACTAACAAGTCAGCTTTCACTATATAACAACAACAAATTACAAACACTACGCCGTGTGGGTGAGGTGGGTCCCGCTTCCTCTGCATACAAAAATCAAAATAACGTAAGCAAATAATATAGTTTAATAAAATAAATAAATAAATAAAAATGAAATTGTTACCTTAAACGAATTTAGGAGTTATTATTAACAAACAATGTGTCTTGAGTAAATTCACCAAATATATTAGGGCAATCTTCCCAATTTTGTTCTTCTCTTTTTTCCCAATAGCCGCCTACGTATTTATAGGTCCCATCTTCCCCATCTTTCTCAAACCACCTTGGCTTCCATCCGTTTTCTTGTAATTTTCTCGACTACAAAAATCACCGAATACACTTTTTAATAATATTCGTTATACAAGTCAAAAAGTCTCAAATACCCATCCAACAAAAAGCATACCATTCTTTGCCTCGTCTCCAATCGTAATTTCTCAGAATTTGCCATGTCATATTCGCCATTCTCCAAATGCCTTTGATCCGGTCTAAGTCTTGAATCCGTTGGTGGAAGTTTCTCCTTTTAAAAAAAATATATATATACCCAAAATCAGATATTTTATAATATATATACATATAGAATTAATAGTTGAATGAATGTATCATATATATTTTTTTTTTACCTTGAGTCCTGGTGTTAACTCGTTCAATGTGATAGCGAATGAAGTTAGATTATAACGAGTAAGATTGACAGGTGGCATAGTCCTTTTCCACAAAAGATTTTCATCTCCCATAACATCTTTTGTTTTATTTGTTCCCTCTCCAATTGTGTAATGAATACTATTGTCCCATTTTCCAAATATCGTAGCCTGTTTTTTACCACTTGAATCTTCAATAACCCCATGAACCTATTCAAAACATATAAATGTTACATTTTTTTTTTCTTTTATAAATAAAGTGTGAGAATAGATTTATTTATTTAATTAATTACCTGGTGAGGGTTCCTATCAAGAAGCGACTGCTCTTTAAATCTAAGCTTGCAAGATAACTCTCTATTACCAACTATATGCATAAGTCCATGATGATCACAATATACTTTTCCCAAAATAAGATTATAAATACTTGTTGTCACCTGTATTACATCAAAACAAACAATTATTTAGAAAACCGTTCAAATTTTCATAAATGGTCCCTACTAATTTTTAATCTCAAGGATGGTCCCTGTTCCTGTGGTTTGAAAACTTTTAATCCTCTTTTACAATACCACAGAGGGACCATTTATGAAACTTTTTTGATTTTTGACCTCAAGGGCAAAATCGTCTTTTTTTACATTACCTTACTCCACTGGAAAACTTCACCATCATCAAACTCAAGGGTCAAAAGTCCAACAGGGTCAAGCTGAATTGATCTCCCCCAAAATTTTGTTCTTATGTTGCTGTCCCCCCAAAATTTCCACCCTCTACCCTCACAGTGGCAGGCTATCAGGGTAGGATGATGACTCACCTGTCATGTCAGGTCAGGGTAATTTAGTAATTTACAAAAAAAAAAAAAAAACTTTTTTCTTTATATGTCAATTTAGTTTATTAACAAAACATGATATACGGGAATGTAATCATCCATTCCTTTGCAATTCCATTCCAACATACCAAATGTATAAACAAGATTGAAGTAGGAAATACAAGAAACCTTTTCAGAAAAGAATCGAACGCCTTTTTCAGGGTAATCAGCTTCATAAGTTTCCCCTAATAAAGGATTAAAAGGTTTACAATGTCTTCCTTCAGAAGAAGCATAACCAGAAACTGCAAATGCTGCAACATTCAACAGTCTTTGAAGACTATTGCCCTAGGACAAAAACACAACAGATTAATTTCCCTATTTTCCACCACATTTTTTATTTTTTTTATTTTATTCTAAAAACAAATAAATTATACCTCGTTTCCATACTCGTATGCACGATCAAGAAGGTAAGAGTATTCAAGATCTTCAAAACACTTTTGGAGAGATGAAATAGGCTCATTGAAATAAACAGGTAGGCATACACGTGTAAGATCTTTTCCTACATTGTCTTTAATCATCGACCATAAACTTACACCTTTTTCTTTCTCAATTGGATCTGGAAGCTTCTTTCTTCTTTCCAATTTCAACTGTTTGCTGTTTGTTTCATCCATAAATCCAGATTCGTTTCCTATAATTTGTCCAGAAAAATGATCTTTTGTGTCAAAAAAGTAACTCTCTTCTTCTTCTGAAGCTTCCTCAAGCTCTTGTTTTTCAACATCATCCGATGATGCAGTTGTACTCCATTCTGAATATTATCAAGGGTGGTTAAATATGACAATATAAAATGAATTAGAAAGAAAGATAAATAATAATAAAAAACTTACCACTGTATTTTCCACGTTGAATATCTGATAACTCGTGTTGTGTTAATTGATATTCGCCTTCAGGAACTCCAGAGGGTTCGGTTTCTAAATTAGCAGCCTGATAGATTCATAAAATCAAGATTTCAAATTACAAATAAATTCAACATTTTTTTAACCCAAAAAAAAAAAAAAGAAGAAGAAAATTTAATTACCTCTAGTTGCCTCAAGGTGTCGAGCAAACTGGAACGTTCTTCACAAAGAACTCGAACTTGGCCTTGAATTTCTGAAAATTCTGTGAGCATAATCTGCTCACAGTCTTTTACAAGTACTTCACTTGTACCTTCTTCGAGTAAACGTTGCTTTAACTTTTCAGTTGATAATGATATATCAGTTTGTACAATGGATAATTTGTCATTTAATCTTCTTAAAGAAAACAGATTTCTAGCAGAAGCCAAAGCTTCAATCCAAGCTACTCTTTCTTCCTTCAAACTAGTCCTCAAATGAAGTGTCTTTGTAGCAGTGAATATGTAAAAGCGTCTGCTATCTGATCTGCTCTCTCGAAATGATGAGATCTGTAAGAAAAAAATAAAATATATATATATATATATATATATATATATATATATATATATATATATATATATATATATATATATATATATATATATATATGTGAAAATTACCACATTGTGAATGGTTTATGAAATCCGAAAAGAATACAAATCTAAATAACAGAATAACAGAATCGAGATCATGAAGATGCAGTTTTTACCCTAAAACAGAATACGACAGAATGATGAGAAAATTGGTGGAGAAGACAATAATTTCTTGGGAAATAGTGTTGGAGATGGATTTGAATTAATTTAAGATCGTCAGATCAAGTAAAAGAACACGACAGAAAAATTTGCGAACAGTGAAACGGATCCTTTGTGTAGTCAACACCAGCTTTAATTAACCAAACAAAAAACTTATTTGGGGGAAAAGCTGTGATCTAGAACAAAATTCCAGGCGACGAACTTGGAGGAAATTGAAAATAAATTAGTGAAAAAAGCGGAATAGTGAAGAATTTATATGAACGTGTAGTCATAGTAAGAATAGTCAAATGAAAGAGACAGGCAAAAAGCTCACCACAAGACAAGATCCAGATGAAATGAGGGTATGAAATAGAAGGACAAAGCAAAAACACATCCAGATTTTGATCAAATAAGCACAAAATGGGGTGCTGGTGTCACACTAATAGATAAAGGGGTAGGCCTGCTCTACAGAAGGTAAACCAATTGGATTGGATAGCCACTTTGTGTGGCCCTCTTGACGTGACCCCAAGATCCAGTCCTTTAGTCCTTTTTATTTTGTTTCATATACCCATTTTGATAAATCATTCGGATTTCATGAGTAATCAAAATTCAAACTTATGTGTGAATGTAAATGTAATGTAGGTTTAAGTTGTGATCAATGGAGGTGAGCTCGGGAATCGAGAAAAATCGGAGTACATTTTCTGGTTCGATTTATTGCAGTTTGAGGGAAGAAGTTTTTCACCTGAAGATTGGGAACATTTTCCTAGAACAAGAGGTTTAACAGTATTTTTTTTCTCTCTGAGAAAAAATTGTTAACCCTTATTTGTTTAATTTGTGTTTATCAATCAGTTGATGGATTGATTACCTTGAGATGAACGATTCCGACGGTTTTCTGATGCTTATTGCGTCTGGTGCCAGAACTATTAAGACGTTTGAGTCTTCCAGAAGATACATCGCCGATGAATCTAACGTCATCAGCGGCGATGAGGCTTTCTGGCCGGAGGATCTTCGAGTAAGAAAGGACGCCGTTCCGTAAAAGAAACCACCTGGATCTCCATCCTTTACCGTAGTTAGTCCATTTGTAGAGCACGCCGGCGAAGCTGCTACTTCCGGAGCCGGAATCAGATCCAGAAGAAGGCCATCCAATGGCATTGGGATCGGATCTCATGTCGGCAACAGAACAAGACCTCGACAACGTCGGCATCGGCTCCGGTGAGTTGTCTCCGATCGCTGAACTCTCCAGCGATATGCAACAGAGCGGATACATTTCCTTCACTCGCATTCCGTTAATCCGGTGAACTCCCGTGGCACAAAAAACCCCGTCAAAACCTGATCAAATCGCCATCTATACATCAACAAACACAAAATCGCAAATCACAAAACTAATCACTTCATAAATCAATCAATACGCATGACAACAGTCACGCATACATTAAACAAAACACTCTTGTCGATATACATACAGAGATGATGCAAGATTGCGGAGGAGATGCCACAAAACTTAGAGAGAGAAAGGATGGAAAGACAAATTCAAGTAAAAAAAGGAGGCTTTGGGTGTTATTACACCATTATTAAAGTATTATAAATATATATATGGATACAGAGAGGATGAATGGCAAAAGGGTCATTTCAAAGAAGACCACCATGGAAGTAGAGTTTCGGTAGAACTATAAGTTTAGAAAAGAAAGAGACTTCATTTTCTGTCAAACTCTCACCCAGATGAGAGAGAAACAGAGGTACATGCAGATACAATAGGTGAATATATATATATATATATATATATATATATATATATATATATATATATATATATATATATATATATATATATATATATATATATATATATATATATATATATATATATATATATTACACTTTATTATTAGTTATTATAAAATAAATAATTATCAATTTTAAGTAAAATATTAATCGTTATAAGTATTTATATGGTCACTGTTAATATAAATTAATTAATATAGATATCTAGTTGAAGAAATATAAATTCATTTATATAAATAAATTTTAAATTTTAAAATTTTTATTTTGTTCTAAATTGAATTTCTTAATTATTTTCTTTAATTCAATTATTCACTTTAAGTATTAATAAATTATTTATGTATTGAATTTATAGTTTATACATTTTAAAATTCAATACATAACTAATATATATATATATATATATATATATATATATATATATATATATATATATATATATATATATATATATATATATATATATATATATATATATAACAAAATTGCAAAAATGGTCCTTGTGGTTGGCAAAATCATGCATTTTGTTCCAAAAGGTTTTGATGATGCATAGATGGTCCAAAAGTGAAATGTACCTCCTTTTAACCCAGTCACAAACTTTAGTTTTGAAACTATCAATTAAGTTCACATCACTAGGTAAAAGATTCGAAATGTAAGTCTTCGAAGGTTTAGAATTGTTATTGACAATAGCCTTCGTCCTCTGAGATTATGACTCAATTTTCGCATCTTTCACAACTGCTCTGCATTTCATTACTGAAACATTCGAATCCTTTGAGGATGAGCTTTCAGTCGATGAAGTATTCACATACTTTTCATATGCATCTTTGATTTGTTGCTGAGAGTAGTTTCTTGATTGATACATTCGTCATTTTCCCTCAAGCTAGTGATCAATATTTTTCGCTTTAGACAACCCTTTTTGTATACGAAACTTTTGAAGGTTGTTTAACCGAAGGAATTGGGAAATTCGGTTTTTGAGGAATATAATTAATATTAGATTTTGGACGATATCTTTGCGCATTCTTACCATCAATCTTTTTCTTATCATATGATTTTGAAGAAAACCTGTTTTGATAATTTTTCGACAAATTTAAAAATGATTTCGGTTTCTGGTTCTGTTTTTGAGAAAACTGTTGTTGTGAATTATTCTAAAATCGATTTGGAACTTTGTGATTTTGAAAACTTTTTGAAAATTTTGAGTCCTTGAGGAAAATGAAGTTTTCTTAGCTTTTAAAACCTCATTTTGAACGATATTTGTATTTTTGTTTGTTTTAGATGATGATGAAAACACAGTCTTTTTGTTAACAAATTTAGTTTGTGTGTTTAGACATTTTTTTAATTTCAAATCATTTTGAGCTTTTCGTGATTCAATGGTTTTCCAGAAAATCTTCTTTCGTACTTTCCTTTTTGAAATTTTATTTTCTTTCAAAAACTTGTCAATTTGTTCTTTGAATTCTTTTGAGTTTATTTTGACAAAATTTTATTCTTTCACGACTTTTTGTTTTAAAACTTCTTTCACAACTTTAGATTTCTCAATCCATTTTTGTTGTGGTTTTTATCTTTGAACAACATAGGAATTCTTTGTTAGATTATTTTCAACCGTGCTTTTGTTTGAAAAGAATCATTCATCTGTTGTCTTCTTGAACTAATTGCTTGAGCTCTTGTTTGATATTCTCAACATTCCTAGTAGTAACAAAGACTTGATTTGGGAATATGACATCATCAGTACACTTAAAATTTGGATAAACCACAGTGTTGGTTTCCAAATAATTATCTGCTTTTTCCGACAACACCTTTACGAAGAGCATGGTGATTTGGGTGACAAAAAAGATATATTCGATCATAGTAAATGAGTACAAAAAAGGGATCTAGTCTAGAACTTTATAAATATCTCACTCACTAATCACTATGACTACATCTCTCAAGCACACTTGTAGAAGTGGTATGAGCCCACCTTATATAGAGGTGTTTACATCTCTCTCTCTCTCTCTCTCTCTCTCTTTCTCTCTCTAATACTCATTAGTCATAAGGCTAATGCACCACATGCAAGTGGGTCTACAAAAGTCAAACCATCTATAAAGTCATACATGAAGAACTTTGCACCCCAACATTCTCCCCCTCAAAGTTAGGAATGGATAACCCACTTCAAATCTTCCAAAATTAAGAAACTACGCGGTTCGAGCCTCAAAGATGACACATGTTGAAATAAACGTCAATCTTCAATTCTTCCATGATTCTTCAATTTGGGCTCTAGGATGTGAGACCATACAATTCGAGCATCAACGAATGATCACGAGCTTCTCAAACTCTAAATCGATCACCCTAAAGTTGAACATAAAAACACACCCCAAAAATCTTCAATAATTCCTAACCCATTTTGAAAATAAATCATTTCCGAACTTCCAATTGCATCATCTCGTAGGCTTCAAAACTTCAAGATCACTTCGGTCTTCAAATCCGTGTAATATGAAAAATTCAAGTTCGAATTTCCATATAAACTTCTCCCCTTTTTATAATCGAAATTTGACTATAAAACTCCAAAGGAAAAAGAACGTGCTCTATTCGGAATTTTTCGTGTCAAAACTCCCCCTTAAAATGTGGCATAAACTTTGTGCTTCAATCCGGAAAATCCAAAAAATATTCAATTTTTAGCTGCGTTCACGGATCGCCTATGACAAAATTTCTCAAAAAATAGATAGAAATTGTCAATTTCAAAATTTTGCAGCGTTGCGCTCAAAACAACAAAATATGCAAAACTCTCCCCCTTTTCCAAAGCTAGGTAGAAAGCGTCAATTTGTAAAAGTTGCAGGGGCTTGAAATACACTTTCTTCAATTTCTCAGCAAAAATAGTCCTTTTTCAAATTTGGGTACAAACTGCCAAATATGCAAAAGTTGTAGGGACTAATTTCGAAGTTTCTTCTTTTTCATTCCATACGTATGAAACTAAACTTTTGCATACGAAACTTTGTATATACATACGAAAGTTTAGGGGTTGATTTCGAAAATTTTCCATTTTTCTTCAAAACCAACGAAGACTAGGGAAATTCGTATGAAAGTTTTACACTGTTTCAAACTAACGAAACTTTAAGGGCCATTTTCAAAACTTTGGATTTCTTCTTTCCAATTCGTATGAATCCTTCTTCTTCCCAATTCATACGAAATTATATCAACGTACGAAACTTCATCTTCCCATTTTCTTTCTCCTCTTCGTTCAATCAGAGCACCCTTCGTACAAAATCATCTCTCACCATATTAACGAAAATTTGGAGTCCATTTTAACAAAAACGAAGGCATTCGAAGCCTCTGAATCTCGCCGAATCATTCACAATTACCCACTGAATCACCATTTCGTTAATACAGGCCTTCTTCCCAATCAACAGATGACCATCAACTTACGAACCCAACTCCAAATTTTCATCTTCGATTCCAAACCCTTCAATCATTCGAAATCAAACCAACATAAGGAACTGATTCTCAAAAACAACACTCGTAATCAAGAATTTGACTAGTTCGATTCGTCCCCAAACCATTGATCAATGAATCCTAATTTCAACACAGATTCGTCTTTTGCTAGTAAACCCAATTCATCAACATCGTTGATTCTTAACATCTCGATCATGTTCTTCATCAATCATCGACTATTGATAATCATCCAAATCCATTGCTAACACAGGGAACCTTAGCACATAGCCGTCATCTTTTTGATATCAAAACATTGACTAACAGGTCTTCACTTTTTGAGTTTCATTCCAAAGCAAAGTGTTTAATATCGATACATAGTCATCGTCCATTGTCGACATCAAACCCATTTTCCAAGTCGTTCCCAACTTTGATTCCAAATCAACTTCGAATCCTTGACAACTAAACTTGATTTCCAAGTTAAATCCATTCACTTCCTGTTTGACGTTACAAACGACTCAAACAAGAACAACAAATCCAACTGATTTCGAAATTTACCTCCAAGTTAAACTTGAATTCAACACACAAAGCCTCAAAACAACCTTTATCTACCAACTTCTTCTTTCAATTCATCGATTCACCTCATAAAAATCGAGTTTGACTTTCTTCTGTGTTTGAATTTTCGAAATCAAATGCAAATAAACACGGAATCGATGAATCTCTCAACAAATTTTAGATCAAAACGGGATTGCTTTACTGTTCTTCATCATATTTAACTGTTCTTGACAATATTGATCAAAATCAAAGATTCACTGTTCGATTTCTTAGCCAAAACTTGATCCTCGTCGATTTAGAGATTTAAGACAAGAATAATAGAATCGATTCACAAGTTTACAAAACAATCTCTAATCATCGGTTATTCAGAATCACCAAATCGAGATTGGAACTTTAGAACATTTGATAACAAGGAAAGTCAAGAACGTACAAGTCGATTATGCACATTACGATGACGAACACAACTAGAATATATCACTCCGGTTGAATGATTTATTGGGCTGCTTGTGATAAAATATCGAATCATGGGCTTAAAAGATTGGACATAAACAACAACTAACATGTAATTGGGCTCAAAATTGATTTGTGTATAACAAAGAGTTCGAAAATGGATCAATGAACTGTGAATAGTAACCAGAACATTTGTTTAATTCATTTAGAATTAAATTCGGATTCCAATGACCTATTGAAAAACAATTTAAGAATCAAATCGACCAAAAAATAGGATTAGATCTGGCTTGATCAAAAAAATTATTGGATCATCAATGGGGTTTTTCAAAAAAAAATGATCCAATGAGTCAAATTATCAGAATTCAAAAACGCAACGCACGATTCAAATATTACGAGAGATCATAGAGAGAGACTCACCAAAATTGCTCAAATTGAGACAAAAGTTGCCAAACCGAGAACCGTTCTTCAAAAATCACCTTGATCTTGAAGACCCGCTCTAATACCAATTGTAGTGATAAAAGAACATGGTTTGGCATGCAGAATTAAGTTTGCACAATTGAACATAGTGATTTGGGTGCTAAAAGATATATTCAATCATAGTAAATGAGTACAAAAAAGGGATCTAGTCTAGAACTTCATAAATAACTCACTCACTAATCACTATGACTACATCTCTCAAGCACACCTCTACAAGTGGTATGAACCCACCTTATATAGAGGTATTTACATGTCTCTCTCTTACTCTCTAATACTCATTAGTCATAAGGCTAATGCACCACATGCAAGTGGATCTAAAAAAGTGAAACCATCTACAAAGTCATACATGAAGAACTTTGCACCCCAACAATTTTGTAGACAATAACATTAATGTCCATGAATAGTAGAACACTATAAGTGGGAAAAAGAATGTATCAATATAGTGGCATAATAATTTATCCTAAAAAAAATACTTTTGACACAAAGAACATGTTCGGTAAATATACCATTAATAAAAAAAAGGTATTTTTAATACACATAAAAAATTTTGGACTCGCCAACATTATGTTGACATTTTCAAAATCGCATGTATTCCTAGGAATTCAAAGGATGGGAGCTTGCATCGCTGGAAAATAAGTCTCGAAGTTGTCTATAAATTAGCAGTATAATATGTAGCTGGATGTGTTAGGCATGGAGTATAGTAAACCTTGAATATTATTGTAATCGTTTTCAAAAGTTATACAATCCTTATTTATGTTATAATATTTTTGTACTATTCAATGTACGCTCAATATCTATGATCCAACAACGAACGTCGCATAGACCAACATTTCCGCAATTGGCCGGGGATATGATACATTGGTATTAGTGTTATCGGCTATAGCGAACTAGTAGTTAGGAAATTATGACTCTAGTTTAGGGTTTATACTCTGATTAGGTTTATTCCTTAATACTAATAATAAAAATATTATTATTAATTACACTACTGATAGACTACTTATGAGGGAGGTGTCTAGAATTGAACTGTCATCTTGGGTTACTGGATTCTAGAACTGCTATAGACAGTAATGGTCCCACCCTCCGACTTTTCCTACATGTCTAATCCTTACTTGATAGTCTAGAAGTATAAAACAAGAACTAATAAAGTGTGCAAATGAACTTCAGATAGAAAGATAGTGTTGTCAAACTCACCGAGTTGGCTGATTACTCATTCGAGTACTCCATACTCAGCCCCTTAACGAGGCGAGATACATAATCCGAGTACTCCCCGATCAGCCACTTACTGAAGCGAGCAGTGTTGTAAAACTCAGCTAACTCGGTGATTAATATGTATAATATCCTTAATGATTTAATAATTACCACACACACATGTGATTATTACTACATATATATCTTAAATTATCATTAATTATTCACGAAGTGAGATCATTATGTGTTTTTCATTTTCTGTGTATGCAACTTATGGTTTTAACTTATGATTTTGACATATATAATTTCCCTAAAAATATTTCTACATGAATTACCAAATCCGAGTACTCCCGATTGCTCCCGATTACTCGCTACTTGATAGTTGGACGCACAGGTACCGAGTAGCGGGTTCTACAACCATGTATATATGTATGTATGTAAGTATGTATGTGTGTGTGTGTGTGTATATATATATATATATATATACCGGTAGCACCATTCAAAATAAACCATACAAACCAAACAACCTAAACACATCAAATATAACAAACATAAAAAGGATAAATGTATAAAAAGTAATCATTCTCATCATCTTCGTCATCGCCCTGTTATGCCCCAAGATGGACCGACCCCATCTCCTAACAGTGGAAGAAGAAGATATTCAATCCCATCATAGTGAAGTAGTTTGCCAAACCACCAACCACCCACTATTGAGTAGGTTTGGGATCCACCTACTGAAGAGGTATAGTAGGATCGTAGTCTGAAATTCCCAGAGAACCATCCACACGATTGCTCCTAACCATATGCATAAGAGCATGAGCCCTAGAATCCAAGTCTCGAGGAATAAACTGGATCATCCTGTCAGTATCAATGTCATAAGAACCAGACAATTGTCTAAGAAAATGCTCTCCACATAATTTGTTACCTGTCGAGGTCCCAATATCTAGAAGTAATACAACAAGATTATATGAGATCTTGAGGTGAATCTCGGAGCGAATAACACACCACATGTAGAGTAAGTCGCTCAATGACATTTAGTCACTCTCACTGCTATGACAAATAGTAGAGGCAATAAGCTGATGGGCCAACCTTGTAATAGGAGATCGAAAACTCCTATCTATATCCCCCTAATCTATGTAATGACTTCTTGGTTAGCAGCCTAGCCATCTGAGAAACATAAGGGTTCAAAATGGTAGAAGGAAACGCCTCTGGAAACTAAAAGTAAGGTGTACTGGCCAGTTTCACGGAGATTGGTCTAGTCATTGCCTACCACCCCCAATGCATCATAAATCCCGAGAACACAAACATACTAATTTAAGCTAATGAAGGATTTTGAACAGATGAAGAATGCACATCAATCATCAAGAATGTGCATCACGCAGGAGTGCATCGTGCAGCAAGAAGGTACATCGTGCGCTCCAAGAACATTAACAAGCTGTTCCGAATTATGCTCAGATGCCGCTTGATTCGAACCTATTAATGTATATGGTTTGCTAATTGGTAGGTATACAAGCTAAATCCATATCCAGTTCAAGCAAAATAAGAAGGAATCGACAGATTTATGCATAAACCATAGTTTGACCCAAAACCCAAAAACTCATATACAAAGGTATAATTTAAGTAAGATTTTCCACAAATTGATGGTAAGGGTTTGCTAACCCTTTCCAGCAAGTTTAGACATTAAGTTCCAAATATTCCGATTTAAATCGATAAAACCACCGGTATCGTCATATAATAAGCATCTTAATGATTTGAAGGTATGAAGACCAACAACAAGGCTAGTTACTAGAACACTAGTTGGTTGGATGATAAGTAACAAATTAAATCATCTCTTAGACCGCCCAACATACCATGTCTTTCCCCTATCAACTAGAACATCCCCCAAAATAGATACAATATGTTCTTGAAATCTATGTGTCAGAAGCATCAGATTGAGTAGAATAATTTTAATTTAAAAACTCAATGAATAAAGTCATTAAGGGTTTTGGAAAAATCCTTTTCATACTTATAATTTATGATCTAACTAGCGTATAAAGAGTAATACGATTTCTATCATACGATGAAACCATGTCAACTCCAAGTTTAGGATTATCACCAATAGACTTAACGACCATCAAGACAATGATTGAGCAGCAGATCTCCGATGCTTTGGTAACTTACAAATGCAACACCTCCATACAAAAAGAAGAAAGGTATGGTAAACATGATGGCGGCAAGAATAGTCAAAGGACTTGTCTTAGGTTTCAGATCTTATCATGTATTGTTTCAAGTTTGTATGCATTTCGTTTGTAGTTTGTTTCATTGTTATAAAGCCTTCACTTGTCGTATGTGAGTTTAGGAGTTTGTATTTTTCATATTAGTTTATGTTTAGGTTCATAGCTTTTCTATTGACTTAAACATACTCCTTTCTGAGTTTCCTCACAGACCTATATATATATATATATATATATATATATATATATATATATATATATATATATATATATATATATATATATATATATGAAGGTAAGTTAGTAGATAGAATATCATTTGTAGTGAATAGTTGCCTACATCATTGTACAGAATTGTTTACTTTGCTCTAATGATATCAGTGATCATATTTACATCTGTGTGTTTAATTGTTTTGATCATATCTTTCATTTTCTGATTGATTTAGAATCTATTAATTCCTATAAAGCAAGAAAGTGGCACCGGAGTAGGAGATTTATGAGCTATTTTTCAAATCCCTAATTTTTTTGAAGTTCTTCGTGTTCTTCAAATTTCTACTTTGAACTTTTGATCGTTTTGGCATTTTTCAAGTTTTTATGCAAATTGATATTAAGTTCTTTACTTGAATCTTTCACTTTGATTTGAAATATATTCTTTACTCATAGCTCTGATTCTAAAATTGTTTTTATTTGGATTTTTTCTAAAATTTTCAAAAGGATATTCATATTTGATTTCTTTCAATCTTCTTGGTAGTATTGGATCTACAACTAGGAATTCGATTCTTTTTCCTGAAGACAATGAAGTTTAGGTTTTGCATTTTAAAGAGTATGTTGTTAGAATTGAAACTCATGGTTTAATTATCTGGCACGCAATCACAAAAGAAGCTTCCAAGTACTCAAAAACAAAAGATGTTGTATAAGTGATTTAAACCTCGAATTATACTTTGGAGCTAAAGGGGTAAAATAGGAAAATTAATTGTAAAATGACTTTCATGAATTATGATTATAGTTTGGTTTGTTTAATTCATAAGTTATTAGATATAATTTTAGGACTCGTCAATGCATTCATATAGATATAGAGATCACCAAAATCAAATTTGAAATGAAGAAGTTATGGCTATTTGAAGTTGGAGTTGTGAAGTTATCCCTACGCTAAGCATAGGAAGATCTCCTATGCTAAGTGTAGGGGAATTATTGATTGGGGATTTAATGAGCTACATTAAGCATAGGTTAAGCTATGATGAGCATAGTCATGGAGATCAAGACCCTAAATCTAGGGTTGTAAGCCCTATTTAAAATATCTAATTGCTTGAGATTAAGCCCATGATCAACCTTCACCCTCCTAAAAGTTTGTATTGAAACCTAGCCTCCATTTGTGAGTTTTGAAGATTTACAGAGTTTTGTGTGCTCTTTCAAGAAAGAAGGTTTTGTAGAACCAAGTGTAAAGCTTCAAGGTGTGTTGATCAGGGGTTTGCAAGCCAACATCTATCTCTAGAATGTATAAATATGTTATCTTGATGCTTGTCCATATTAGATCTAGTATGGTTGTGAGTTTTATACTTTTGTCCCCATAATCTTGGTTCTTAGGAGTATGGGTTACTCCAAAACATTTGAATGCCTCCTTCTAATGTTGTGAGTTCTGGAATAAAAAAGTGATAGCATGGACTTAGAGTTTGGTTTTTTGCTCTTCTTAGCCATGAAAAGGGATAAAGTCAAAGACTTTATCCATTAAGACATTCATTTAGGCCAGATCTAGAAGAGGGGCACTTTCTGTATTAAGAGCTTATTATAAGATTTTGGGAAGTGGGTGTTCTATTCTGAGCATAGCCTTCCGTATGCTAAGCATAGCCCTCCATTGAACATAGATCAGTGTGCTACAGTGAGCGTAAGTCAACTGAGGGTCAGTCATTGAGCTTTTGACCAATTTGACTTTTAGTTAACCATGTTGTGACTTAGTCTTCGAAGGGAAAAATGATCTTTTGTCCAAATGAGGTTTAATTGTGAGCCCAGAACTTTTGAGAGTTTGTTAGGACTCTCCCTACACCCCCAGCATTAGGGGCTCGTGCCTTGGGGCAGTTCCTCCTGAAGTGTCCCGTTTCACCACACCCATAGCAGGCTTGGCTTGCTCCAGTGTTGCCGGTCGTAGCGGCTTGTGTGGCGGGTTGGGTAGTCGCTCTACAGAATCGTGCAGTGTGCCCCTTTTTGTTACAGTTATTGCAGTGTAACTCTCGACAAGCACCGTTATGGTGGTAGTTACACTTGTTGCATTTGGGAAGAGTTCCTGTATACTGTTTCGGTGGCGCTGGTGCGACCGCAGTAGTGGCGGCGCGAACAGCAACAATCGGTTGCTTTTTGGCGGGGTCCTGAATTGGTTGTTTCCTTTTATTGCCCCAGAACTTCCTCTTGTTGTTCCCTCCTTTTGTTCGGTCGGTGGTGGTTATCACGGTACCACGGCTAGCCCTGTGATCTATGAGTTGTTGTGCCAATTCCTTGGCACTCTCAAAGGTAGTGGGTTTCGAAGCCAATACACTATCTTGAATCTGGGATGACAGCCCCCAGAGGTATCGTTCCACCTTCTTCTCTTCTGGCGTGACCATTGTTGGACAAAGGAGTGCTAGGTCGTTGAAGCGGGCAGTATAAGTTTCAAGATCAGTGCCTGTCATCCTGAGGTTCCAAAGTTCTTCTTCAAGTTTTTGTATTTCGCCCCTCGGGCAGTATTCCTTTAACATTAGAGCTTTCAAATCCTCCCAGCTGATCGCGTTAGCTACTGCAGGCATAAGTGACTTAACTCGGCCATTCCACCAAGTAAGTGCTTTTCCAGTGAAAGTGAATGCCGCAAACTTGACCTTGCTCGCTTCGGGACAAGCACAGATTTCAAAAACTGCCTCGGTCCTTTCGAACCATTGAACCAGTGTGATAACGCCCCCGCTTCCATTGAAAGGATCGGGTTTGCCATTCGTGAAGACCTTGTAAGAGCATTCCCTCGTACGCCCCGTACTGTCCCCATGAATGGAATTTGTAGCTCCGGATCCAGAACCGCCGGAACCATGGGTTCCCATTTGCGACATTGCTGCCGCCACGGCTGCCGTTACTGCAGCCTGGAACATTGCAGGATCAAACTGCGGAGGTGCTGGTGGAGGCGGCACGGGGTTGCTGGAAGGCCTTGGTCTTTTCCTTGGTGGCATGGTTCTGTCATAAAAAAAATGACTAGTCGGTAAGACTTCAATAGTGATAACGAGTCGAGTGTTACTGGTTTCATCCCTCTTGTATTTTATCATAATCTTTATTATCCGTAACTGTTTGTGTGATCAGGTTATGATGTATAGTGCCCAACATTCAATAAATAAAACACATGCCAAATTTCATTGATAACTTTTAGTACATAACGTTTAGAGAGAAAAGTTTGACCTCATAAGGGTCTACATTACATCGTTACAAAAGGTAGTTTTTTTGGCATTACAAAAGCCCTTTGAATAGTGTAATCACATAGTCGCAGGGTCGACCTACATACAAGGAGTAGCACCAACGCGTACTCATAAAATTCTACTACCAAGACGGGAGAATAGCAACGAGTTCTAATCACTGCGACCCTTCTTTGACGGAGGCTGCGATGATGTCGATGCGCCCTGTAGTTCCGCCAATTTGCGTTCGGCTGCAACCATTCTCTCTTCGAGTGCCATGTATCTTTCCCGATACTCTCTTGTTTCTGCTTGAGCCGCGAGAAGGTCTCGAATGAGTTGGTCTCGGTGATGGGAGTCTCGTTCCAGGTTTCTGGTGCGATCCGTAGTAGACTGTACAATGGCGCTTAACTCCCGGACCTGATCTGCCGTTGTCCTACCACGATCATCCATTCTTGCCATTCGTTGTATCGTGACGGGGAGAGCCCTATCAGCCGGTCCACCATGAGTGAGATCATAGTAACCTCGTTGGTAGCCATATGGTGACCGTTGGCGTTGTTGTCGGCTCCATCTTTCGATCGTTGTTACCCAAGGGGGTTCAGGTCCGTTGTAACCAAAACGGTGCGCGGGTACCCTCGCGATGTAGGGAGGGTTGAATACTTCTGGTGGTTCCTCCGCTTCATTCCCAACCATGACTACCTCATCACCTTCCTCTTCTTCCTCTTCTTCCTCTTCTTCCTCTTCTTCCTCTTCTTCTTGGTCGTCTTCCTCTTCTTCCTCTTCTTCTTCTTGTTCGTCTTCCTCCTCGGGCTCCTCCTCGGGATCCTCTTCGGGATCTTCCTCGGGTTCCTCTTCGGGATTCTCCTCGGGCTCGTCTTCAATCCATCCTGCGTTTCCCTGATTGGGAAAGTAGGGGTCCCCGGGTATGTGAAATCCTGCCATGTCGTCTGCACGAGAAACGGGGTTAAGAAGTATGTATCGGAAAATAATAATTTGACGCTATAGAAACGTACAAATACTCCTATAGTATTTTTAAATGTTTATATTTGGTTCTTAGCGTGTTCTTTATGGAGTGTTATTAGGTTTTCAGATGTGTCGCTCATTACGACTATTCCTTAGTGTGCGTAAGTCACTTCTTGGACGGATATAGTTGATCAGGCTATATCCTTCCCAGAACTGATTACACATGCTAAGGCGTATTAATAATGTTCTCCTAAGTTATGACACCATGCTAGTATAGAATGCATGCAAGTATACTTTAAAACAAGAAATTATTTGTTTTCTAAAAGTACAACTCTTTAAATCACTTTAAGAATCAGAGACTTTTAGTCCCAAATGTGTTTATAGTTTGTATATCTTATGTGGTTGACATACTTAATTCACTATAAACCGTGCTCTGATACCAATCTGTCACACCCCCAAACCAAGGATGGCGGAAACGTCCGGGGGTGGAGGACTTCATGTATAGCATCATAACCACAATTTTAATAGTAATTTAAGCAAACACAACCAACATATATATAATTGAAAAAGTTACATCACTTGTATGAATTACATGTTTCAAAATCAATTACAATATGTTGTCAAAATGTGAAAAGTTTGACGCCTTAACGTCCCATCCTCAAAAGCACTTGATAACCTGATTAGTGTTTTCCTGTGAATACAAGTTGTTTGAAAAGTGTCAACACAGAGGTTGGTGAGTTCATAAGCTTTTATTAATAAACTTAGTAGAAGTATTTCACATGCAAATGTCGCGTTTGTTTCAGAAAAATCCGATATTTCCCTTGAAATCCGAGAAATGTAGCCTTATAACCAAAGACTAGAGTGTATGAGAAATCATCGTTTCTTAGTAAAAATGTTGTGAGTTTAAAATGTTATGGAAAGTAAATTTCTTTTATCAACTTAAAACCTACTTCGGTTTTATGAAACCCCGTAAACTTCATGAATTGTTATCCCCCCTAAGTGAGTCGCTATAATCATATTGTGACTATGTGAACCTGCCACAACGTTTCTCAGGCGTCGCGAAAATGAAATGACATTTGTCACCCGTAGACCTGCAGGTCCCACTGTAGCTAGCAGCAAGGTGTGGGGTGTCAAACCCAATATAGATCTATATACAAGTATCACGTTCTCCCTCAAGGAGATTTTGATTATAACTACCAGGAATTATATCCCGCACTCGGACGTACGGGGAGAGAGAGAGTCTCACACATAGGTTAACAAGTTTACGTGAAATGTGTGTGAATATAAATCCTTCTTGTATGGATGTACCCTTTTTGTACGAGTGCGTTGAGTGATGTATCATAAACTATACCTATTATAGTTTATCTAAAACGTATGTAATATGTATGAATTCTTTTATGGGAATGTATTAGTATTGTGAATTTATCAAACTATGCTTTTTATAGCCTAATAATACGTGTTCCAAAATGAATGAATAATATTTAATATTTAATATGAATGTCTTAGTTTCAGTTCATAATGATAAACTAACAAGGAAACACATACAAATACTAAAACTTATGATTATACACTTTGCTCAACATATTACAAAGTGTTATGATATTTACATGCTGTTGACAAAATTTAGCAATTCTGCCCTGTTTTGGAAAAATCATAGAGAAATCATATGAAGTCGAAAACTAGATCCGTAAATTCTGAGAGTTCACAAAATGTGTCTAGTTTGCTCATAATTTTTATCACAAATTAATACGACCTCTAACTTGGGTGAAAAAGTCCAAAATCACAGACTGGTCCGGATTGTTGTTTGAAATGATAGGCAGTTTTGTAAAAATCACCATAAATTGTAGAAAAATCGTATGGAGATGTGCAAGTAGCCATTTTAAAGCTAAAAACTTGAACTATTTGCACCTTGTACAGTTTTGAAAACAAAAATATTTAAGATGCCCAAAACAGTCCGTGAATGGAGTTGAACTTTTCTGATGAAGGCTGTTAGAAAAATTTAGATATGTTCTTAGTGTTTTAACTTGTATTCCCCCCCTGAAAACTTGAGAAAACATGAAAATGTAGGGGTATGAACTCACCTTGAGTGATTTCAGTAGATGATTGTTGAAGAATGGAAGTGTTTAATTCAAGAACACTTGAAGATGCCTTGAAGGTTTTTCGAGAATCTAACATCATAGTTAGGGAGTTTGTGTAAGCAACCAAAGATTTGAGTAGAATGAAGTGAAATAGTAATAGGGAGGATGAATTTTTACTTACTAAGTGTGGAAGAACACTTTAAATCAGCGTTGGATCTCGAAAATTTGTGTAGAAGAGTTTGAGAGAAAAAGTGGTGTTTGTTACTTAGTGGAATGAGAGAAATGAGAGAAAATGAGGTGTGTGGTTGTTTGTTCCAGCTCAAAAACGTGGGAGTGAGTGAAATTTGAGTGTAAGGGAACATTGAAGTGACATAGGTAAGGTGGGGAGGTATGGCTGGTCATAGAGTGGGTGTGGGGTGGTTGCTTGTGTCATAAGTTAAGGCAAAGTCAACCCTCTACCTTAAATAAATCCTCCATTAGATCTTTATTATTTAATTAATGATTTTTATAAAAATGTGTTTAAATTATGAATATTTAGGGTTTATTATGTTAAAATAAAATTTCTGGAGAAAATCCCGCTTTAAAATCACGAAAAACGGGCTTAAAATGTTAAAAATATCAAAAATGGGCTGAAAATGACAAAAATGCGAAACCTGGCCGAGGTTCGGCCCTCTTATGCTGAACCGAGAGAGAGGGAGGCGGAACCGAGAGGAGAGGGGAAGGAGGGAAGGAACCGAGAGGTGGGAGGGGACAGAGAGGCGCGCGAGCAGACAGAGCGAGAAGAAGAGAGACAGAGAGTGCGAACAGAGACAGGGAGCGAACAGAGACAGGGAGCGAACAGAGACAGAGAGCGAACAGAGAGTGGGGGCGGACCGAGAGGCACCGAGAGGGACCGACCGCTCGGTTGTGAACAGTAGATTCGGTTCAACATCAGGGGGGTTCGGTTCTTGCCTCTTGCTCTCGGTTTCGGTTCCTCCTGGGCGAGGTTCGGCCCCGAGAGGACCTTCGGCTCAGGAGGGTTCGGCTCCTCCTTGCTCTTGGTCCCTAAGAGGACCTTCGGTTCCTAATGTCCAATTTTCTCGTTTTCGCCCCGTTTCAAGCCGTTTTTTACCCGGTTAAGGGCCGGGATGACCCGAATGATTCCAAAAAGTTACGGGAAACTTTTGAGAGAGATTTGGGAGAGATTTCTCACACTTGGAGAGATTTGGGAGAGATTTGACATTCTTGGAGAGATTTCTCATACAAAGAGATATTTGCGAGAGTTTTCACATACTTGGAGAGATTTGGGAGAGATTTGACATTCTTGGAGAGATTTCTCATACAGAGAGATATTTGAGAGAGATTTCACATACTTGGAGAGATTGGGGAGAGATTTGACATTCTTGGAGAGATTTCTCATACAAGGAGATATTTGAGAGAGATTTCACATACTTGGAGAGATTGGGGAGAGATTTGACATTCTTGGAGAGATTTCAAGTGTGGCATTAGTGAGTGTTTGGTTCCGTAATGCGAGTCTCTTGAGCCCGTTAAGTCATGATTAAGGATCCCACACACTCCTAATGAGTATGCAACATGGTTTTCATCAGTTTAATTCATTGATTAGTACTAAGGCTTAGGAAGTTTTTAACACAAAACCTTTCTCCAGTGATGTTTTCCCATTTATATAGCAAGTTATACAGTACGAACATAACACAAACCCTAATACACAAGGTTTAATAGAGTTGACCGGCTTGACTTGATGACTTGACTTGACTCAAGATTGACGATTGTCACATTATTATTGTTTTACTATGATGTTTGAAAGATACAGTTTAATCTGATTGGTTTTGGAACACATGGTTGTATGGATTTGATGGTTTGAAAATGAAAATTTTTGTTCGTATTTTGGGACGTTACAAAAACGCAAGGTCTAAATAAGCAAAAGAAGAAGGATACAACTCATATCAGAAAGGAGAATAAGAAAACAATGTCAAAAATCTAGTCGAAGACTCTGGACGTGATTGTAATTACTGTCATAGTAAAAGTCATTTCTCAAAGGAGTGCACGATGAGAAAAAAAACATGAGAAAAAATACAAATTAAAAGATGAAGCTTATTGTGTACAGAAGATTGAAGATTTTCACAAGTCAAAGCTATGTGGAAAAGTGTTTCTTGTTAATGAAGATGATAGTGATAATGGAAATATTGAATTATGGCCAACAGACTCAGAGGATGATGAAGTTAGGAAACTAACTCATGAGGAATGTTACATTATGAAAGAAACCAAAGATGTGAAAGAAGATAATGTTATGAAAGAAAGCAAACGCTGATGATCAACAACGTGACTTTCGAAATTCAAGAATATTTCATAGATGACGGTGCTGATTCGAATGTCTATTTGTCAACAAAAAGTGTTTGTGAACACGTGGCTGAAAGTGAGAAAGTGATCAATATGGTACATTCTATTTTTGAATCTCTTTATATTACTATTTCTCGTTATGATTTAGAACTAACTGAGTTACATTATATGATTTCTAAATTTACTGAAAGCTTAAAACGGAATCGTATTAGGAACCCTAATCTTGATGATAATCGTAGAAGGATTTCATTTCAGAATGAGGAGAGAATAATGAAAATCGAGGGGTTGGAAATTAATTTTATTAGAGCTAGAGGTGATATTATCATTTTGAAAAGAGATAATAGAGCTGTACGAAAAAAAAAACATTTCCTATTCAATTGTTATATGGCTATATAAAATATTACTCAACTTTATTTGAACTGCAAAATTGGTAAACATTTGCATAAGACGATTTTGCCTTTTCTTGAATTTAAAGAGGAAGAAATTGATATTCATTGTTACAATTGTGAGTCTTTGGAATCATCTGGTGAATCTTTAAATGACTTATATAAGGTTTGAACGGAAAAGATTGAGGAATTCATAAAAGCAAAAGTGAAGAAATTAATGTTGAGGAATATTTTAACAAAGGAGGACAGACAACAAATCAAAAATGATTCAATTGACAAATATAACTCTTTGGCCAAATATTGAAGTAAGAAGAAAATCATGACTGTATGAATGATTTTAGAATTTTGATGAATATGAAATGAGTGAAATATCAGTTGAAGATGAAATTTATCGTTCTTATTTTTTGAAAAATATTGATGAACCGAAAAAGAAATTGATTTTTGAAGATTCGATTGAATTTGAACAATTTGTTGAAAATCAAGGTTTAAAAAAATTTAAAAGAAAAAGTTGTTGTTTTTCCAAAAGTTCAACAAATACCAAATCAAATTTTTGCTAAGAATGGACTTGACAAAGATGATACTCCTGAATTGGCATCAAATTTTAAGATTGATAATGCTAATTTTTCCGGGGACTACTTTTGGTCTAAAACAATTAATAATAGTGAAGAAACGAAAAGTTTTTCGGAAAAGAGATCATAGAAAACCAAAGGGAAATGCATTTCAAATCCCTTGAATAATGTAACCATTTCGCATAATGTTGTTGGAACAAGTGGAACAAAAGAAATTCCAAATTGTGTTCTAATGGATATTGGTGCGTTGAACAATTTGAAAGGAAATTCAAAATTAAATAAGAAAAAATATGATGTTCAAAAGAAAGAAAAGAAAAAGGAAATGAATGGTTGTTACAAAAAGAATTTGAGAGAAATAAAGAATTTCTAGAAACATAAAAAGGAAAATGATCATATTTTAGTTAATAGTCAAAAGAATGTTAATTCTTGTTGTTTATCTTATAAAAGTGATCAAAAGTATATCAATTCATCAAGATCTTTTAGTCAAACAATTTATTCATCACAAGTCAAAAACACAAAGTCTCATTTTGGTCCCATTTGGTTTTATTCAAGTAGTTCGAAACCAAGCAAATCAATTTTTAAAAAAAATGTATGTACAAAGCAAATCATTTTTTGAAAAAGACGTTATTTTAAAGAATTATGAGTTAAAATCAAAGGTAGAAGAAAATGAATTTTTTAAAAAGATACTTGCAAAAATGAAAGCTTTTCTTCAAAGGAAAGAGACAATTAATCAGATAAATCTTTATGATTTCAAAACTCAAGTTTTCAAATGGATACAAGATGATAATAATATTTTGACGATGATATCATTTAGGATTGACAAGACCAAGATCTTTCCTATTTCTATCTCAAATAAAAAATATCGTAGGTGATACGTGACAAGCGTATGAACTAGAATGGTATATTGATAGTGGTTGCTCACGTCACATGACTGGAATGAAATCACAATTGAGGAAATTTTGGAGTTTAAAGGATGTTGGAAGAGTGAAATACGGAAACAATGTAACTGGAGAAATCAAAGGATACAAGCATTAGAGATTTTACCATCCATAAGGTAGCATATATGGAAGGATTACAACACAAATTAATTAGCGTTTCTCAACTTCTTGTACGTTTTGATCTAAAAGTCTCATTTGATGAAGGTTCAGAAATCATCTACAACGAAACTGAAAATGTGATTTCGAAGTCAAAGAGGAAAGGAGAAACATATCCTCTTAACTTGAATCCAATTCAAGGGAAACCTTCAATATGTTTGCTTGCGAAAACTTTTTCAGATTAAAGTTGGCTATGTCACTGGAGATTTTCGCATCTCAACTTCAAAGATATCAAAAAGCTTGTTCTTGGTGATCTTGTACGAGGTCTTCCACTTCTCAATTTTGATAAAGATCATATATGTGTCACTTGAGAAATGGGAAAAAAAAGTAAAAAGAGTCATTTTTTTGTCATGAATACAGAGATCATTAAACTACTCAAATTGATTCATATCAATTTGTGCGATCCATCTTCAATTGAAAGTATTGGTAGTGACAAATACATTTTGGTTATTGTTAATGACTTTTTAGGATTTACTTGGGTATTTGTTTTCTTAAACAAAAATCTGAAACTACACGGAAGTTGATAGATTTTGTAAAGCATATTGAGTTGTAATTACGAAAGCCTGTTTGGAAGATTAAAAGTGATAATGGAACCTAATTCAAAAACAAACATTTGAGGATTTCATGACGAACAAAGGAATTAGTCACAATTTTTCATCACCTTACACTCCACTAGAAAATGGCGAAGTTGAAAGGCAAAACCGTTCGCTCTTTGAAGCCGCTATGAAAATCTTATCATATGTGAATCTTCCATGGAATATTTGGGCTAAAGCAATTGGAGTTGCATGCTTTATGCAAAATCGTTCTTATATCAATAAGCAATTTCTTATTACTCCTTATGAAATTTTTGAAAAACCACAAGCCAAACGTAAATTTTTTTTCATGTTTTTGGCTCTAGGTGCTTTCTCTACAATTCAAAGGAACATAAAAAAAAAAATTCGATGTGAAAGCTAATGAAGAAATATTTATGGGTTATTCATTAACATCAAAAGCCTATCAAGTACTCAACAAGAAATCAACAAAGGTTGAGGAAAGCTACTATGTTACTTTTGAGTACAAATATATCAAATCATTTCAGAAGAGAGATGTTCAAGTTGAAATTTTACATCATCATGTTGAAACAAGAAACCTCTCATGTCATTATATGATGATTTTCTCAATTTGTTTGATGAACCTGATCGAGCGATATCTCCTAAAAAATGTAGTTGATAACCAAAGAATGAATTGTTAAAATTGGTTGATGCAGTTATTTCTAATGTTGAGATTCAAAAGGAAGACTTTATCTCCACAACACTTAATTCACAGAGTGATCTGATTGAGAAGGATAGTATAGCAAATTCTTATTCTCAATCTAGTAGAGAAGTTTTTAGTTTAATTCTGTACCCAATTGATAAAAACAATTTACAAGAAATTGACATCATTGCTAATTATCTCATGTAAGGGATACAAAAAATGATGATCATTTCCACGGTAGAATTACACTTTTGATGCTAATGTCCAAGGGGAGAATCTTGTAAATAACGATAATGATGATCAATATAAATTTGAATTAGTGCTGAAATCAATTCAGAATATGATATGAACCATCCACCATTAACAAAATGGACATGAGATCATCCACAAAAATCAAGTTATCGTTGACACTTTTTCCAGACTTCTGACTCGAGCTCAAAAAAGGAGAAACAGGTTTCTTTAAATAGAAATTAGGAATTTTGTATTTTTAATTGTTTTATATCCAAAATTGAACCTAAAACTATCAAAATTGCTCTTGATCATGCAGATTGGGAAAATCTACGCAAGACGAATTGGATGAGTTTAAGAGAAACAAAGTATGGAGATTGATTTCGACACCACCAAATGAATCTGTAGTAGAACTGAAGTGGGTGTTTCATAAAAAGTTGGATAAAGAAGGAAATTTTGTAAGGAACAAGGCACATCTTGTAGTCAAAGGCTATTGTCAAGAAGAAGGAATAAATTACGAGAGACGTTTACACATGTTGTAGGATTGGAGTCGGTTTGTATTTTCCTTGCATATTCCACTCACAAGAATTTTGAAGTCTTTTAGATGGACGTAAAGTGTTCTTTTTCTAAATACCGAACTTGAAGAAAAAGTCTACATCGATTAACCACCAGGTTTCAAAAATGACAAATATCCAAATGATTGTTATGCTCTTGATAAGGTTGCTTAGGGACTAAAAAAAGCTCCTCATGCATGGTGTGAAACTCTAACTCGGTTTCTTGAATAATCTAACTTTAAACATGGTTCAATTAACCTTAATTTCTTTCATAAGAAAGATGGTGATCATTTGATAATTGTCCAAATTTATGTTGATGATATGATCTTCAGAAAAACTAATCTTCATTTGACTGCTGATTTCTAAAAACTAAAGGAGACTAAATATGAGATGAGATCAATGGTTCCAAATAACTTTTTTCCTTGGATTGAATATTGGGAAGAGAAAAGAGGGATGTTTAATAAATCAAGAAGCTTTTATGAAGTCCTTGCTTACAAAGTTTGGCATGACTGAAGAATTAAAGGTGAAAGTTACATTGTTGTTCAAAGCTTACATGGAATTGGTATGATTGAATTTGGTTCAATGTCAACAAAATGAACTTCAACATTCCCTCCTTCTCTTGATAAACATGCATCAGATATTACATGGGATTGGTAGGATTGAAGCTGATTCAGTTTTGATATCATCTTGAAGATTGCAAGTTGTGAAAAGGTTACTATTCATCTACGAACGGTTGTGAACTTCATAGGTGATCGCAAGACAAAGATTGCGAGAAGATCGTTGTTCATGTACGAATAGTTGCAAACCGCGCAAGTGATAGTAGCGTATTTTTGTAGTCACTCTTGGTTTGCAAGAAGATGTTTGCAATCACAGACCGGTGCACATGGTAACTATTCATTCATTTATGTTGTTTTACATTTTTTTTTTAATTTTTATTACTGTTCATTTGCAATGACTTGCAAATTTCAAAGGTCGTCATAGCTTAAATCTTTTGTTTTGTTTCTTAGAAAATTCAAAAATCCAAAAATATTTTTTTATAAAATGTTTCAAAAATCCAAAAATAGTTTTCTTTTATAAATTTTTTCAAAAAACCAAAAAATATTTTATTTTTCAAAATTTTCAAAAATACAATTTTTTTTTCCTTTCTTAATATTTTGAAAAATCCAAAAGTATTTTTATTTTTCTTGAACATTAATATGTTCTAGGATGTAGCAATGAATTGACAGAGAAACTTCTTAAGTTTCACTTTGCCACATCATTCCATCAAATTCTTTCTTCCATATCTCAAATCGATTTCACTTTACCCCTTGATGATTCAAGTATATACCAACATGATCATTGGTTATTGAAAATTCTATGTTTGTGATCTCGAAGTCATTATTATCATGATTTTGGTGAAACCCAAATAACCATTTTCAATATGAATTGACCGGTCATTTAACCATGATTTTTGGTTAATCCATGACATTCTGAGTCAATACCAACTTGGAAGTATGGTTATTCCAAAAAAAAAAAAATTCTATAATCAAATTTCTTAGCACTACGAATTTATGAGAAACTTGCTTTCCATCTTCATACCTCATTTTCTTACACTTTACACACACTATATCAAGTTCTTGGTGAACAACTTTTTGTTCTAGTTTTTAAATCATGAATTGATGTTAGTTCTCAATGTTCAGAATATCACAACTCTTCATGTTGCAAAACCATAATGAAACTGATTGATTCCATATTGTTTGTACAAAATTGATGCACTTTTTGAATTTTTCTTATTGTGAGATTTCCAACCGAACATCATTTTATTATTTTGTTACTTAATTTTTATTCAACGGTTAAGCTTATTTAAATTTGATTACACTGATCAGTCCAAGATTTTCTTTCATATCACTGCACTTATTTGGAGATCCAAATATGTTCAGAAGCGAAACTAATCATTTGGCCTATGAAAAGAAGCCATTCGTAAATTCTTAACAAGTTGATTATTGTAATTCAACGGGAAACCATGCAAGCACTTCTTAGTCTCTTTTGACTACGAAGGAAGAGAATCTTTAACTAGGATAATATTACTTTATATCAAATTTAATTTTATATCACGAGATTTCAAAATTGTTTCTTATCCTTGATTCTTTCTCATTCTTTGGAACACCTTTTTACTAGAACCCTCGAGGTTACGAGTAATATAAGCTTGTGCCAAGATTCTACAAAGTCAAGTTTTATTCTAGTCACTATTCCCATGATTAGATGAAACTCTGCTTTAGCTTTGTTCGATTCTGAGTAACTCAACTTTTAATGTTAATCCTGGTCATAACTCCAATGGACTCTATTTCAATTTTTGTTAAATTGAAGGTTAGATTAGTTTTTATGAAATTGATGCAAATTGAATTGATTTGGTTATTCAAATTCAAAATTCAAAATGACACGTATCTACGTGATTATTGATAGTTATTAGTAGCTGAATTTTTTCTGTTGAAATGTTAATGAGTTTGCAAGTTCTTATTGGACCTTATCTACGCGAGTATTGAGGTGGAAATTTTTGTTGACTATGAAGAAACGGGTATTAAATGCATGAACGTCGGTTTTTCTCCGTCCACTTATTCAAGTCGATTCATATTTAAATAAACCGTTTGGGTTTTCAACACTATATAAACCCAAAGAATTCTACATTTTGCTCTTTACTCTTTAAGAACATACAAAGGCATTTGAAGATTTTCTCAGAATTCTGGCAATTTTTTGTGATTCTACTAATTCTCTTCAAATGGCTTCATCTGAGCAAATTTGTTCATGGATCAATATGCTACATCTGTTATGCTAAGTATCAAAGAGAATTACATATGATTGCTGATCTCAATGTTGAAGGATTCCATAACTGTTCGTACGTTGATTGAATGTGTCAATCATTCTCACCTCAAGGGAGCTTTGTTGTTGTTCGAGAATGTTCCTTTATTAGCATTGACAATGGCGTATTCAATTGCTATTTAAAACAAGAAGTTGGAATAGGTGAATTTTGAAGTTTGTGACAATCACACATCAATCAGTAAAGCTCATTTTTTCAAACTTTTATGGTAACTCCTTCTGAAGATGTTGTGAATATTGATTTGGTTGCTTCTACAAGCATAAATAGGGCATATTATCAAATTAGGTATAAGTCTAATTTATCTGTTCTTTTCCAAATTTAGATGTTTTTCGGAAAGGGTGATTGGATCAGACAGAGTTAGCAAATTATTTCACACTTTTCTCTATGATTTATTCACTAGGGATAATGTTGATTTTGGTCAAGTTCTATGGGCTCAATTAGTGCAAAGTCCTACCTCTCATACAAAGGATCCAGACATCTAATGTGCTTGATTTTGGTCAATTGTAATGATACATGCTCTAAACCTTTACAAGGCTCCAAAATGACTGATGCAGTGATGCCAGAGATTCTGATGATTCATACTTCCATGTTTGTTACTTTATATGTGAATAATTTTATCTTTGTTTCTTCGATTCCTAAGCTTATTTTATCTAAAGTTACTTTGGAAAATGTAACTATTCAAGATTATAAAAAGATTCCTGATTTTGGAGAGCAACCTATTTCTGATTCAAAAACAGTAATTTTGGATGTTGGTGATATTCCAAAAAGGGTTGGTTTGAGGAGGAAAGGGAAAACATTTGGTGAGGGTTTTCCAAGAAGTCAAAGTCACAACATAAACCAAATCCCAAGAAGTCAAAACCATCGGTTGTTGATGAGGATTCAAAAGGACATATTCTCACTAATATTTGCGTTGAGGATGTTCGGAAATAAGAGAATATTGAGAACATATCTCAGGTCCAAACAAAATTTTCAGAGTCGATTGCCACCTCTGAAGCACCAATGGTATCGACTCCACCTTCCTATTTGCGAGTTATTCCACCAATACAAGCTACAACTCCGACCGAGTAAGATATTTTTTGGAACTTGATAAATGATCCTATTGAAATCCTTTCACAAACACCACCTACACCTATCCAAACAACCACAGTTCCGATTCCAGCCACCACTATTCCAATTCCTACTACCATTTCTAAACCCACATTCACAACTCAACCTCTTTCATCTCCAATCTTTACTGGTTCTACAACAAATCCTTCTGTTACTCAAGCAATAACGACCTCATGACCTGTTTCTACTGATGTTCCACTAGTTCCTCATGTACATGAAGAATCAACTGTGTCTTAAGTTAATCCTTCTACACCTTCGGAACATGTAACTGTTGGATTAGTGTCTAAGTCCATAACTATTTTGGTATGTACTTGACCCGATGGTGCATGGTCCTTTTGGGTTGCCTTCACCAAAGCAACTTGATTGGAGAAATGAATAAAGAGAGAGAGGATAATATGATTTATTAATATGTTATAAGAATAATATATTAAAAGAGAAATCATATTTGTTTAATTAATATTGGTCAATAATTAATTAAGAATTAGTTTTGTGATCAAATGTAATTAATTAAAGTAGAGGGGCTGAATTGTAATTATGTGATAGTTACAAAATAAGGTAAGGATTATCTTATATATATGGTGAACGAATTTGAGGTGTAAATCCCTTAGAATTCGAGTATGATAAGGATTCAAGGATTATCTTATTGGTTGCTTAATGGATAATCAACTAGATAAGGATAATGACTGAAACCCTATCTCTACACCTATATAAACACCCCTAGGGTCATGAATTCGTGTATCCCTTCCCAAGAGGTCCTAGATACGAATTCTAACCTCTCACTCCTCTCTTTATACCTTCTCCACTTGCTTATGGTGTTTGTGAGCCATTAGAGGAGTGACACTTGTGACTCTAAGCCTTCCAAAGTCAATACAAGGAGATTTGGGATTGTTATTGCTACATAACAATCAAGGTAACACTATAAACTTATTCTCATGTTAATATGATTATATGTATGCTAGAATTAGGGTTTATAGTCTTGGATTCAAAGCATGTACAATAGAGAAACCTAGATCCAAGCATTAGGGTTTGTATGAGCACATAGGATGTCTTATGACCAAAACCCATCAGTGGTATCAGAGCCTAGATTGGTTTCAATTGTATTGATGCATATTTGATCGAAATAAGCACTGAAAATCGATTTTTTGAGTTTCTGAATGTTTGACTCGCCGAGTCACTTGGTGAACTCGCCGAGTCAGTTGTACTCGATGAGTCCAGGTCCAGACTCGACGAGTCAAAGGGTCTGACAGCTCAGATTCGCGATTTTCTTCCTGTTTTGGTTTTGGATAATTACCATAAACTTGCTTTTGTGATAAAATCCGAATTTTTTCATTATTATGTGATTATCCTTACCAAAATAGAAGATAATTGTCAAAATTTAGATAATCACTTGTTTTATTAGATAAAGTTTGATTATTTGTAATTTAGATTTGAATTATCTTGTGAAATAGTTTCAATTTATCCCTTTAAGTTTTATAGTTTAAATTTGAACCCCAAAAGTTTTGTTGTTTTGAAATTTAAATAGTTAAAACCCTAATGTTTTGAAATGTTTCAAAACTTGCCCTCAAGTTTTGGAATTTAAAGGTTGATTAAAAGGTTAATTAGAAATGTTAAATTCTAAAACTCTAGTAATGTTTTGAAAAGTTCAAATCACCACTTTATGGTTTTATTAATTAATTAAGGAGTATAATTAAAAGAGGTTTAATAAATCCATAAAAGTTTAGGTTAACAATTTAATTGAATTAAAAGTGTAATTATTAAAGTTAACCACATAGTATTTTAAAAGTATAAAATACACCCTATACTATATATAAGATTAAAAGTCTAACATTATATATATGTATGAGTAAAAGTCAGTCTTACCGTTAGTAGGCCTCATTCACGAAGCTGGTCTATAAGGGGTGTTTAAGGAAATTGCCTATAAAATGGCGATTGAATGGGTATCCACTCTTACCCACCGCACTCTTGACTAGTGGAGGGTCGTTAGCCGAACGGGTAGGATAGGACGAAACCTTCCATTATAAGTATAATGAAATACAAAGTAACCAAATGTTTTTCAAATTCCCAATCTTAGTTACTTAGGCAAAAGTGAATTGATGCAATTCCATGAAATTACACTTTGTGCCCTTGCGAAGACGTTAGTGGAGCGTGTGTGGTTTACCGGCACACTAAATGGTTCTAAGCAAAGGTAGCAAAGGGTGACTCAATGTTTGTCATAGTTCGGTGGAGCGTGTGTGGTTTACCGGCACATCGAATAGGTGATTGTAACATGTGAGGGCACCATGTAGTTTGCATGGTTATTCACACCCGCTTTGTGATCCTCGGCATCCCAGTCACAAACTAGAGGGGCATATCGAGATTTAAACATGCCATTGAAATGTTCAATGAATCTCAAAGGATCTAGGAGTTTTCATAGATTTAAAACTTAAATTCCTTTTCGTTTTTCATGGTGGAAATTAGTGAATCGTCATTCACTTACCTTCAAATATTCTACAACTAGATTACGGCATCCCTTTTCTAGGTTGTAGCGTATTGTGTTGGGTCCTAGCCTTGAAATTTCATTTGGGTGATTTACCAAGGACTCAATCAATCAACTAACTTGAATTCGTTTTCTCCCGATGTCAAAGTTCGACAACTATGATCTTCTCAAATCCCGTGGAACAAGCATTCCACATGAAGATGATATTCCACGATTCGATCGAGGAACAAGAAATCATGCTTCACTTCCTCCTCCTCCTCCAATTATTCTCCCTAACCCACAAGATTGTAAAATTGAAAAGTTCAATATCACTCAAGTCCTTTTGGCAAGTAAACATAAAGAAGGAAAGTCGGTGTGTGCACACGTCCTAGGGATGAAGTCACGCATTGATAGATTAAGAATGATGGGATCCGTTGTCGGTGAAGTGATGGCTGTTGATTGGGTTCTTCAATCACTTCCTAACTCATATAGTGAGTTCGTAAGAGAGTACTATATGATGAACCGCGACGTGACCCTTATAGATCTCACCTATATGCTTATTGCTGCTGAATCAGCAATGGTTTGGCGCAATAGAAAAGCAAAGTTGATTGGTGAATCTGCCTTCGAGACCTCTGTGGATATAGACAATGGCAATGAAAGACATGCAATGATCGAAAAGTTTGATCATAAGAGAAAGGCGATGTCTGAAGTAGTTCCATGTGTTGTTCCAAAAAGAGTCAATTTGCTTTTATTGCCAAGAGAAGGGGCATTGGAGACGAAGCAGCCCTATTTACCTAAGAGATCTAAGAGATGGGAGAGTCGAAACGTATGGCTCTAATTTAGGTAAAATCCATCGACTAACCCTTTTAAGCTTCATTCTAGGTTCTGAATACATAATGTGATAAGATTACAATTGATGTTTAGAAGGATCAAAGAAAAGAAAAGAAGCTTAAGGGAAGAAGTGAGCAGAATCTAACCGTGAAGGAATGGATTTCGATTGCGTTTCTCGAAGATTAGATTCTTGAGCTACTACTTAGAGTTAGAATTAGATTTCTAAGAAAGATGTATTCGCATAAGTTTTTCAATGAGTTGCATTGTGAAGGACAAATTTTTCCGCAATAAAATAAATTTTGATTTTAAATTTTATTTATTTATCCTTACAATGGCGTGTATGAAAAATCGATGTTAAAATTATTAGCAATAATGGATTTGTTTCTTATTGTGTTATGGAAAGTCAAGAATTTACCAAATAGGGAGAGTTTCTCATCGCCCAAGTTTCAATTGGACAGAAACTTGGAATCATGCAACTTGGTTGCATGATGAATGAGAAATTTCATATTTGATAATTAGACTAATTCGTTGACAAAGTGTCAAGTGAAGGACTAGGAGATCGAGTACACAAAGTTGTGTGTTGATCAAGTTCACCATAAGAGTAACAAAGATATTTGTCATCATTTACTAAAGGTTTAGTAAATATGATTATACTTACAAGATTAAGTGTAATTTTGAATTGATTAAAGGGTTTAGATCAATAGCAAAACGAATAAGAAGAATCAAATAGGTAGAAAGATAAGAGTTTCTCCATTCTAAGAAGAAGGGAGAGTGGCTTTTATGCTTTATGATAGGTCTTAATGATTAAGAACCATATCTCAATTGATCCTCTAAGTGAGTCTTGGTACAATTGTATGTCCAAGAAGAGGAATCAAAGATTGATGAAATGGTCAAATCAAGAAGACAATCATACTTTGTTCCAATAACAAGTCTTAAAGTTAAGATTGTGACAATGAGTAAAAAGTATTAAAGGTTTATAACATTCATCAAATGTGGAAAGTTGTGATGTCTTGGATAAGACAAAGACCAACTATGACCAATTTATGAAGTGTTTTGATACAAGCTACACTAACTCTTGAAAATTTGTTTGTCAAGAAATGTTTATTGACAAAAGAATCTTATATGTCAAGGAGTCAGTGGGAGTCTTAATGGTCTCGAAAAGTTTCAAGAACAAATCAAATAAACCTTATCGATCATCACTAGCACACGAGTTGAGGTTTACAACCTATCGTAAAGACATTATTTTGTTTCTGTGCCAATCCAATCGAGTTAATTATGCATGTGAGTCCTATGAGTTCTCATTTGAATGCGTAAAAGGCAAGGACCTTGATCAATGAAAGGTACATTGATAGGAAAAAGGTAAGATGCTTAACTACTTGGAAGACGTGGTGGGCAGTTGTGCTACCATAAGGCAAGAAATCAAGATTAAGAAAGTTCGATCCATATGAGTTTGAATTTGTCGTAAACTTTGGTTTTAACAAATTCGCATGGATAGGAACACATACACCGTTTAAATCTAAGTGTCATAAGATTTCCTCCTTCATGAAAATGATTGTGAGAAAATGCTTTCACTAAGAAAGATTTTCAAAGATAGTGATTGTAAAATTGCATTCTCAAATTCGATCATGGTTACGGCATCCCTTTCCATAATTTGAATTGTGAGGTTTGGCAATTAGTCTTAATTGTTAAGACACACATATAAGGCAAAAGTGTATAAGTTCAAGAAGCCTTGATAAAAGATTATCAAAGCACTAAGTATTAGAAACATGAACTTAAGAAATTCAATAAGTATTGTTTTTCTGAAAGTTAAGATGTTTATGAATACATGTCGAAGCTAGTGGGAGCATAAGTGTTATGTTTTATAATAATCATCATGATAGTGGGAGCATAAATGTTATGATTGTATGATTATTAAGGCACGTATTGCATAGTTGGCAATATTAATTATAGAAAACAAGAGTCATACTTTGCAAAGTTGTAAGAGTTGAAAGGTTGTTTTGCTATAATTAAGGGAGAGAATATTATGCTTCATTTCAAATCTAAAGGATTAGTTTGTGGAATGTTAATAAATTTAGTCAAAGGTACATAGTGTGTTCTTAAAATTTCGATTGTGATTACGGCATTCCTCTTCGCAATTCGAGTTTTGAGAACATAGCAAATAAAACATTATGCGTCGTGTCCCATACGCTTCGGGTATAGGATCGATTGCGAATGCTTTAATGTTTGACCATTCTAAAATTTTCCAAATGTCTAGTGCATTTAGAGGGAAAAGGGACTAGAATTGGTTTTGACAAAAATAATTAAACAGCTATCAAAGGACAATCCAAAGTTCGACGAGGATTGGTCGCTTGCGAGTAGTTGGAAGTATAGTATTGGAAATTATAGAAGTGTTTCCATATTGGATGGACAATATCGACATCATTACGAATAGATAAGATTCTATTAAGAATGAGTTGTCATATGGAAAATATGGAAGTGTGTCCATGTTGGGAAGTAAATATTGAAAATCTATGTCTAGATTAGAAACTTTTATGCAAAAGGATGTTCAAAGGAATGTACTTTGAGAGAGAGACATCATATCTAAGGAATTGTCTTGTAACAATCTCCGATAGAGGACTTTGTAATATCATTGGCAATAGTCTTTGTGACTTTGGTGCAGTGACATTACGAAAGGATCGTTGCATAAAGTGTTAGAATCTAATATATTCTATAAGTAACAAGAATTTGATATTCTTACACTTAAGAAAATGGATTTGGAGTTGTAAAATGAGAATGATTGGAAATGTGTTCAATTTGTCTATTTCACAAAAGTAAGAACCATAGGTCAACATTGTGTGCATGCTAGGAGCATGGGACAAGTGTTGGAATTCAAATGCGAAGTTGATTACCCGAAACGACAAATAATGAGTAATCGATATGGTGATAAATAAAACGTGTTTTGTTTATACTCAAAGGTTTGAGGCCATATGGGATTAGTATTATTCTTGTATTTCACCTTGCATGTTTTGACTTCCAGAATAATTGAGTTTATTAAGAATAATCGAATTATTCAAACGGGCCACAGTCGTTCATATGTTGGAAGTAGATATGAATGAAGACTGTCGTGAATTGGTGTGTGGATTGTCTAGAAGAGTATTAAACATAAGCAAATGTTTGCTGCAACGTTCATGAGTGCTTATGAATATGATTTGAGCATTGGATTAAACCCACGCTCACTTGGATCACTCCATGAATTGTATTACGAGTGATTAGTGAGACGATAACATCTTATATTCTTGAAACCGAGATGTGTGAGTTGTATCTTGCGAATCGGTTGCACATTGATAATATGTAAACGCACCAGTAACTTGGTGTTATAAAACATATTGTTGTGTGTAATTCGGTGAGTGAGTGCAAGCGAGCATTGTATCAAAGTTTATCCGTTCCTTTTATCCAAGGTAGGATAAAAGCGATATCTTTGGGCCCCTCGATGGTTTAGTGATGACATACGTAAATGCTCGGCCGGGCTAGGGCTAATTTGATTTGTTCAATTAGTCTGTCGTCATAAATCGGAAATCGAGATGTAGTACAAAGATAATGATTTGAAATCATATCTCATACGATATCTAGAATGGAGGAATATATGATCCCTTATCTAAGGACACGCGTATCTGATATGATCAGAGTTGACAGCGGCTTTGGAAAGCTACGATTGCAGATCAGGATCTGAAGTCATATGCAGAATAGTTGTTAGACTTATCCAAGTGGGAGACTGTTGGATTAGTGTCTAAGTCCATAACTATTTTGGTATGTACTTGACCCGATGGTGCATGGTCCTTTTGGGTTGCCTTCACCAAAGCAACTTGATTGGAGAAATGAATAAAGAGAGAGAGGATAATATGATTTATTAATATGTTATAAGAATAATATATTAAAGGAGAAATCATATTTGTTTAATTAATATTGGTCAATAATTAATTAAGAATTAGTTTTGTGATCAAATGTAATTAATTAAAGTAGAGGGGCTGAATTGTAATTATGTGATAGTTACAAAATAAGGTAAGGATTATCTTATATATATGGTGAACGAATTTGAGGTGTAAATCCCTTAGAATTCGAGTATGATAAGGATTCAAGGATTATCTTATTGGTTGCTTAATGGATAATCAACTAGATAAGGATAATGACTGAAACCCTATCTCTACACCTATATAAACACCCCTAGGGTCATGAATTCGTGTATCCCTTCCCAAGAGGTCCTAGATACGAATTCTAACCTCTCACTCCTCTCTTTATACCTTCTCCACTTGCTTATGGTGTTTGTGAGCCATTAGAGGAGTGACACTTGTGACTCTAAGCCTTCCAAAGTCAATACAAGGAGATTTGGGATTGTTATTGCTACATAACAATCAAGGTAACACTATAAACTTATTCTCATGTTAATATGATTATATGTATGCTAGAATTAGGGTTTATAGTCTTGGATTCAAAGCATGTACAATAGAGAAACCTAGATCCAAGCATTAGGGTTTGTATGAGCACATAGGATGTCTTATGACCAAAACCCATCAGTAACTTCTCCTTTAGATTCACATGTTGATTTTATGGTTCTTGAAGATTCAGATCAAGAGATTACTGGCTCTTTTCAATATTTTATGCCACCACCAACTGCTTCTTTCTTATTTGAAGAGGACAGTAACGATGATGTTGATCCTAATACTCCATTAACTCATGGTAAGTATTGTATATTGAATAAAGAGTTGAATAATTTGCTTTTCCATGTTGGTACCTTCTCAACAACAAATTTTAAGAATGTGGTGGCTACTCATAAAGCAATCATGTAGTCTTTGACTTCTGAGAATGCAAAAACTTTTGAAGCTCAAAAGGAATTAATTGAGGCAACTAATACCAAAGTTGATTTCGTTATCATTGTTGTGAAAGATTTATCTAAAAAGGTTAATACTATACTAAAAGATTTTCAAGAAAGAGCAAACACAGATTTCAAGTGTTGTGAATGAAATCAAGGGGTTTCGTGATTTCCTTAATAGTGAGAAGAAATCTCTTTCTAGAATTTGCTTTGGGATTTAAAAAGACAATGATGATCATCATACTTCTATTTCCAATTCTGTTATGTCATTCCAAACAAATTTGGAAGGTGAAAACAAACTTTTGGATGTATTTACTAAGAAGACACAGAAGATGAAAGTTCTTAATGAAACATTAGATGTTGGTTCTTGTGTCAATGAAAAAATGAATGAAGAGCTTTTGGTAGTGAAAAGAATTTTTTTTAAGACCAGTCAATTTTTTGTGAAGATTATTAAAGAAAAGATGCTCCATATGTTGATTACATTTTACAACTCATGGATGCGAAACTCAATCCTATTTTTACCAAGTTTAATCAGCTCTCTAAGGTAACGACTAGCGTTTCTACTTCACAACAAGGAGAATAGGGAGTTCAACATGTTAATACTGAAGTGCCTATTGGTGCTGAAATTTCATCTTCTGAAAAACCAACTCTGACGGTCAATATTAAAAATCCTTATCAGGCTTGGAGTATGGAGATGTTTGATGTTGCTACGAAGATAGTTCTTGAAAACCAAACTATGGATAATAAATTGAAGGATTTTAGGGGAAAATAAAGCAATAGGCAGAAGGTTAATGTGACTTCTAGTTCAGGAAAGGAAAAATGAGCATTATTTCTGATGAAAAGATTAATCTTATACTCACTAAGGAAGAGAGAAAAGCTCAAGTTGTGCGACACAATGAGCTTGATGACTTAAAAGCTCTTAACAAAACTCTTGATCAACTGGAAGCTGAGAAACAAAATTCTGTTAAGATTGAACCATCTAAAAGAACATTATTTCCTGAATGGACTATTGATCGAATGGATAAAGATACGATTAAGAAAGTGAATCCATTTTGGTTGGAACCAAATACATCTTTTTGGTGAAAATTGATCCTGGTTGTCAATTGGATCTCCTAATGACTGCTAGAGCTTGTGTATTTTGGAGTTTGGATACAGTTGTAGATATTCCTTTAGGAAATGGACCAACAAATAAGAAATTATTCAATTTCTAAGCAAAGCAGTCAAGACCTGAATTTGAAATTTAGAGCTTGAAAAGAATTTCTGGTCTAAAGGTTGGGAAACCTTTTGAAGCTGAAGGATTAGCGAACATAACTTTCGAAGGGTACATAAGAGTTATTCATGAAGCTTTTAACTTTACACTTTTTGATCTTCCACTAATGAATCCATATGACTGGATTGTTCTTCTCAATATCGTTTCTAGAGATCCAATTAAGTATGCGCTTATTTCTCAGATTCTAAGAAGAATTATAAGGGGCTATATTCAAGAAATATCAAAGATGGATGTGGAAATTGTAAATGTTTTTAATTGAAAACCACGATTCCCATTACTTGAAGGATCAAAGAATCTTAAGGTTGGATATACTCAAAAGGAGCCATGAGGAGTGGTTTACAAAACAATGGAGAAAGGAGTTATGTAAAATTGTATGATGTTCTTGTGAGATAAACACTTATTTCCAACAATGCCTCTCCCTAATGTTCTTTCAAGAGTTGAAGTTTGCTAGTTGAATACTTCAAGTGATGAGAAGTATTTTTCGGATATGATAAGGTTGTAGGTGACTGTTCGTATGGTGTTGTTGAAGACAATTACAAAGGAAATTGATGAGAAGATGTGAAGAAAATATTTTCAACTTGACACAAAGGGGATATTGTTAAGTTTTAGATCATATTTTGTATTATGTCGAGTTTATACATGTCTAGTTTGTAGTTGATTTCATTGTTATAAAGTCTTCACTTTTCATATGCATTCTTAAGGGTTTGTATTTCACAAATTACTTTACGTTTGAGTTCCAAGCTTTCTTGTTGACTTAGACATACTCCTTTCCGACTTTCCTCACAGGCCTATATATAGAAAGGTTAGTGTAACACCCCATTTTTACTACTTTCTTAGACTGTAATAATAAGCAATTATTATGAAATACAAAGTATAAATATATTACTTTTGAGCCAAAATAATCATCATAAACATATGGAAAACATTAATACAATTTCTGTAGATATATACAGAACGCTTAAAGCTGAATTCCTATGAAGAGATTATGCTTCTTCAAAGTTTCGTGATTAAACACGATACGTGTCATAAAAAGGAATTTTAGATATGTTGCTTATTAGCCTAATAAATATATAAAAAAATCATAGAAATCATAAAACCGATAGTGTACGTATAGAGAATGTCCAAATCTGACTTTGTATGAGGAAGTTACGATTTTTAGAAATTTCAACACAATAGTGTGCAACAGAGAAACCGAAATCAAGATCATTTGATTGTTAGCCAAAACAATCTAAACCAGAATTGCAGATCTCGTGGATACAATTTCGTCGATATAAAGATAGTCAAGAATGGATGTCGTACAAAAGACATGTGATTTTTAAACAAAGTTTAATAGTCTAAGCCTTCTAAAATAATAAATTTAAAATAAGTTGTGAATTATCTGATCGAGTCTAAAAACCATTGTAGATCTTATTGATAGCTATGTGTGGATATAAAAGAACAACAAAACGTAGCTAGTATGAAGAATTTATGGGATTTTCAAAATTAGTGTTTTGCATTGCGCGTAGCATGCGGCGCACGCAAATTCTAGAAGAAAAAACATAGACCATTGAGCAAATGACACATGGCAACCTCCGACACCACCTAAGTGTGCAGAGTGCCTATTAAGATTGTGCAGAGTGCCTTCCCAGAAAACCCATATATATAGCTCTCATTTGTTCCTTCTTTCACCATACCAAATCCTTCAAATTCTCTCTGTAGAACCGAACTTCTAAGGTATTTTCAGGGTCCTGAAGAATCTAATTAGTAAGATACTGAATCATAGGATTTCCCAACTTATAGGAGTGCGCGGTATCGAAGCCCTACCAGCGGAAATCATGATTTTCGCTAGGAACTCTCTAGAAGTTATGGTAGACTTACTATGCTTTAAGTGTAACTTATGTTAATATTCATGGTTGTTATTATGAGTATTTAAATAAGATTTATGAGTTATTCTAGTTATAATACTAGTTGTTCTACTTGTGGGAGAGGAGCATAGAATGGTCATCTTGGCTTGGTTGTTGGATTTCAGAAAGCTATACTCTATAAAGGTCTTACCTCCTAACTGTGTTGTTTGGTTGATCCTTACTTGATAGAACTCTTAGTGTTCATTGGGATTAGTAAAGGATCCAACCTTTGATTACAAGATTCACATAGAAACTAATAAACTAAAGTAATATTGGTAAATGCTCATTGGGGTGTTTCTCGCCAGTTGAATTGTCCGGTTAACGGCTAAACCTTTGAGAAATTGTCCAGGTGAGTTCTCCTCACTATATTGTATACTACAATATGTGTTCTTTGTATGCTAGGATATAGTTATCTTGTAGTATAAATTTAGGCTACTAGACTAGCATAGTTAGTTGCCTATCATGTATAACAGCTTACATGTTAGATGAGTATATATATATATATATATATATATATATATATGTGTGTGTGTGTGTGTGTGTGTGTGTGTGTGAAAGATAATGTATGCTCAAGAATCATATTAAAGTGATATTGCTAACTTACTAATGGGTCACACTAATAACAACATGATTTAATTGATTATTTATTGGAAATTGATTTTCGTAAATATTCAAATACCTCTTATAATTAATTGGAAATTATTTATTTCTTGGAAATAATAATTTTTATTAGCAAGTAACATTAAATAATTCATACGGTATGGATTAATAAGTCATGCACAATATTTTGGACTTGATGAATTCTTTTGTCTTTTACCAAAAATTTAAAGTTTATATTTTATAATCTTGTGTTATAAAAAATAATGGTTTTTTCCTCTTTTGTCTTCTAAAATTTGAAAATATGGAAGAAGAAACAAAGAATGATTGTTTGATTTATTTAATCAAAAGAATACATGACCTAAAAGCATGGGAACACTTAGGCTTTAGGTGCATGAGTTCTTAAAGTGTTAAGGACTTTTGGACCACATATTAACTTTATGAAAATAGTCTTAATTGTTTTATATAAAAGAACTAGCACTCCACATCAAGTTGATATATTGTTGGTATCTCTAAAGTTCATCATTCTTCATCAACTTCCAAGCCTCCCAAGACAATCTAAAGAACTACAAATATTGTTATTTCTTCATCTCTTCTTTGGTTGGTGTTTAATCTTTCTACAACTTGTAAGATTATCCATGTTGGGTTAAACTTGTTTTATGTTATTTAAAATTATCAAGTCTTCTATTGCCTAAAATCATGTTTTTGAAACTAAGTTTTGAATAAAAACCCAAAAATTTGTATCAAGATCCATTTTTCAAGTTCGGTTAGATTTTTTATTTTTAGAAATCTTAGTTTTTGGAGAATATCGATAACTTGGTTTTGTATAAAAACAAGTTCATACATATTTCCTATGACAACTTTATAATTGTTACTTTTTATGTGACAAAAGTTTCATGCATCTTTTGTCATTTAAAGTTATCTTAGAAAAACAAAGGTTGTCTAATGTATATGTTGATATGTATGATGTGTATAAACTAACCAATGAACATTATGGTTGATGTGTTGTTGTGTTTGGTGTATTTATTATAAAAATGGTTGTAATAATTTTTTTATTCATATGGTATGTAATAAATTAAATAGGTTAGTTTTCTTGGTTTATTTTTGTAAATAATATATTAGTTGTTAGAAATAATTTATTTGTACAAAAATGTAACAAGAAATAAAGTGTGAGCCATTTTTTTACCACCAAAGAGCAATTTTTGAGTTTAAGAGCATGCTGAAAGTTAGTGTCAGTTTCTGAAAAGTGTCACTAATGTTGTTTCTTAAGGGTAGATAGACTTTTAGCGACAATTGCTGAAATATTGATTCCAATAGGCTTTTCCAATATTTTGCATGCAATGGGTGTTTTCTCAAGTGGGAGCTCCTACAATAACATTACAAGAAGACTTTTTCGTCCCTTAAAATGTCCATTTAGGAATGGACTTGACATTTTTGCGTTGGCTAACAAAAATGTCATTAGTTGGTTATGTTTATGCACATTTTTATGCATGTTTGTGTTGTATATTTTATGCAATTATTATGTGTGGTTCATAAATTAGTTTTTCACATGCTAAAATAATTTTCGACAAAATAAACATCACATGGAGTTTGGTTTTCAAAATTTATAATGTGGACATAAAATGTAACAAGTTATTGTTTAAAATTATATTCACTTTTATAAAACCATTAATAACGGAAAATTATGAAATACTTAATTACAAGTTTTAAAATGGTGATTTGTGTACCTTATACAAACTCTAAATATATAAGTAATAAAAGGAAGTTTTATTAAACATATTAAATGTTCAAATGGAGTCAAACTTAATAGCTGGTATTAAAATTGAATTTTGTTATTTTCTTTAATGACTTAATGAGTTTTTTTACTTTCATTAATGAATTTTGTGAAAATTTTATAGTTAAATAATCTATTCTCATTAATATGAATTGTCATTTTCTTTAATGACTTAATGAAACAATAACATTCACTAGATACAACTTCACATGAATGAGTTCATGTCTTAAGAGACAATCTCATGAGAGATATGAAATTATATACACTTAAAGGTCCTAGATATATTCCCTAAGTTTTTTTCTAGTTTGACTCCAGTTAGGCAAGTTGAGTTGAGGATCAACCTGATCCTAGTGCATCCCCGAGTAGCAAGGCGCTATATCGCTTTGCATCGCCCAAGATACAAATTATCCTTACAACGTAAGGAGCTGTTGGGAAAGGAGTTTATCAGATCGAGTAGTTCACTATGGGGTGGAGTAATAATTTTTGTCAAGAAGAAGGATGGTTCACATCGAATGTACATAAATTATATGGACTTGAACAAGCTAACCATGAAAAAGTTATTATCCACTTCCGAGGAATATTGACCTTTTTATCAGCTGCAGGGTACATCTTGGTTTTCCAAGATTAATGTGAGGTTAGGATACCATTATATGAGAGCCAGAGAGGAGGATGTGTAGAAGACAAATTTTAGACTCATTATGGTCTTTATGAGTTTGTGGTGATGCCATATAAGTTCACCAATGTACCAACACCATTCATGGATCTCATGAATAGAGTGTGTAGGCCGATGCTTTATCAGTCATCAATCGTATTCATAGATGACATCTGTCACACCCCCAAACCAAGGATGGCGGAAACGTCCGGGGGTGGAGGACTTCATGCATAGTATCATAACCACAATTTCAATAGTAATTTAAGCAAACACAACCAACATATATATAATTGAAAAAGTTACATCACTTGCATGAATTACATGTTTCAAAATCAATTACAATATGTCGACAAAATATGAAAAGTTTGACGCCTTAACGTCCCATCCTCAAAAGCACTTGATTACCTGTTTAGTGTTTTCCTGAGAATACAAGTTGTTTTAAAAGTGTCAACACAAAGGTTGGTGAGTTCATAAGCTTTTATTAATAAACTTAGTAGAAGTCTTTCACATGTAAATGTCGCGTTTGTTTCAGAAAAATCCGATATTTTCCTTGAAATCCGAAAAATGTAGCCTTATAACCAAAGACTAAAATGTATAAGAAATCATCATTACTTAGTAGAAATGTCGTGAGTTTAAAATGATATGGAAAGTAAATTTCTTTATCAACCTAAAACCTACTTCGGTTTTATGAAATCCCGTAAACTTTATGAATTGTTATCTCCCTAGGTGAGTCGCTATAATCATACTGTGACTATGTGAACCTGCCACAACGTTTCTCAGGCGTCGCGAAAATGAAATGACATTTGTCACCCATAGACCTACAGGTCCCACTGTAGCTAGCAACAAGGTGTGGGGTGTCAAACCCAATATAGATCTATATACAAGTATCACGTTCTCCCTCAAGGAGATTCTGATTATAACTACCAGGAATTATATCCCGCACTCGGACGTACGGGGAGAGAGAGTGTCTCACAACATAGGTTAACAAGTTTACGTGAAATGTGTGTGGATATAAATCTTTCTTGTATGAATGTACCCTTTTTGTACGAGTGTGTTGAGTGATGTATCATAAACTATACCTATTATAGTTTATCTAAAATGTATATAATATGTATGAATTCTTTTATGGAAATGTATTAGTGTTGTGAATTTATCGAACTATACTTTTTATAGTTACATAATACGTGTTCTAAATGAATGAATAATATTGAATATGAATGACTTAGTTTCAGTTCATAATGATAAACTAACAAGGAAACACATTCAAATATTAGAACTTATGATTATACACTTTGCTCAACATAATACAAAGTGTTATGATATTTACATGTTGTTGGCTAACTTTAGCAATTCTGCCCTGTTTTGGAAAAATCATAGAAAAATCATACGGAGTCAAAAACTAGATCCGTAAATTCTGAGAGTTCAAAAAATGTGTCTAGTTTACTCATAATTTTTATCACGATTTTTAATGACCTCCAACTTGGGTGAAAAAGTCCATAATCACAGACTGGTCCGGATTGTTGTTTGAAATGATAGGCAGTTTTGTAAAAATCACCATAAATTGTAGAAAAATCGTATGGAGATGTGCAAGTATTCATTTTAAAGCTACAAACTTGAACTATTTGAACCTTGTACAGTTTTGAAAACAAAAATGTTTAAGATGTCCAAAACAGTTTGTGAATGGAGTTGAACTTTTCTGATGAAGGCTGTTAGAAATATTTAGTTATGTTCTTGATGTTTTAACTTGTATCCCCCCCTGAAAACTTGAGAAAACATGAAAATGTAGGGGTATGAACTCACCTTAACTGCTTTCAGTAGATGATTGTTGAAGAATGGAAGTGTTTAATTCAAGAACACTTGGAGATGCCTTGAAGGTTTTCGAGAATCTAACATTATAGTGATGGAGTTTGTGTAAGCAATCAAAGATTTGAGTAGAATGAAGTGAAATAATAATAGGGAGGATGAATTTTTACTTACTAAGTGTGGAAGAACACTTGAAATCAGCCTTGAATCTCGAAAATTTGTGTAGCAAAGTTTGAGAGAAAAGTGGTGTTTGTTACTTAGTGGAATGAGAGAAATGAGAGAAAATGAGGAGTGTGGTTGTTTGTTCCAGCTCAAAAACGTGGGAGTGAGTGAAATTTGAGTGTAAGGGAACATTAAAGTGACATAGGTAAGGTGGGGAGGTATGGCTGGTCATAGAGTGGGTGTGGGGTGGTTGCTTGTGTCACAAGTTAAGGCAAAGTCAACACTCCACCTTAAATAAATCCCCCATTAGATCTTTATTATTTAGATAATGATTTTCATAAAAATATGTTTAAATTATGAATATTTAGAGTTTATTATGTTAAAATATAATTTCTGGAGAAAATCCCGCTTTAAAATCACGAAAAACGGGCTTAACGTGTTAAAAATATCAAAAATGGGCTAAAAGTGACAATTTCCCGAAGTCTGGCCGAGGTTCGGCCTTCTGGTGCTAAAATCACGAAAAACGGGCTTAACGTGTTAAAAATATCAAAAATGGGCTAAAAGTGACAATTTCCCGAAGTTTGGCCGAGGTTCGGCCTTCTGGTGCTGAACCGAGAGAGAGGGAGGCAGAAACCGAGAGGGGAGAAGAGAGAGGGAAGGAACCGAGAGGGGGAAGGAGAGAACAGAGAGCGAGAAGAGACAGAGTGGCGGGTAGAGACCGAGCGAGAAGAGACAGAGCGACGGGTAGAGACCGAGAGGAGCAGAGCGGCGGGTAGAGACCGAGAGGAGCAGAGCGACCAGAAGAGAAACCGAGAGAGGCAGAGACCGAGGCTCGGTCTCGCATGCCTCAGCCACCAGAGGCTCGGTTCTGGTCCTAAGAGGCCTCTCATTCCGGTTTCGGTTCCTAAAGCCTATTTTTCTCGTTTTCGCCCCGTTTTAAGCCGTTTTTGACCCGATTAAGGTCCGGAATGACCCGAATGATTCTAAAAAGTTACGGGAACTATTTGAGGGAGATTTGGGAGAGATTTCTCATACTTGGAGACATTTGGGAGATATTTGACATTATGGGAGAGATTTGTCATACAAAGAGATATTTGAGAGAGGTTTCACATACTTGGAGAGATTTGACATTCTTGGAGAGATTTCTCATACAGAGAGATATTTGAGAGAGATTTCTCATACTTGGAGAGATTTGGGAGAGGTTTGACATTCTTAGAGAGATTTCTCATACACAGAGATATTTGAGAGAGGTTTCACATACTTGGAGAGATTTGAGAGAGATTTGACATTCTTGGAGAGATTTCTCATACAGAGAGATATTTGAGAGAGATTTCAAGTGTGGCATTTGTGAGTGTTTGGCTCCGCAATGCAAGTTTCTTGAGCCCCGTTAAGTCATGATTAAGGATCCCACACACTCCCAATGAGTATGCAACATGGTTTTTATCAGTTTAGTTCATTGATTAGCACTAGGGCTTAGGAAATTTTTAACTCAAGACTTTTCTCAAGTGATGTTTTCCCATTAATATAGCAAGTTATACAGTATGAACATAACACAAACCCTAATACACAAGGTTTAATAGAGTTGACCGGCTTGACTTGATGACTTGACTTGACTCAAGATTGACGATTGTCACAATATCTTGGTCTATTTGAAGACCAATGAGCGTCATAAGGAGCACCTTCGAGAGATTCTTGGGGTTTTGAGGATAGAGTGGTTGTATGCCAAGCTCTTTAAGTGCGAGTTTTGTTTAAGTGAGGTTTAGTTTTTACGACACCTCATCAATCAAAATGGTATTATGGTCGATCTGACAAAGATTGAGGCAGTGATGTAATGGGTGGTTCCGAGGTCTCCATCTGAGATTTAGAGTTTCCTTGGTTTACCAGGTTAGTACTTGAGGTTCATTCGAGACTTCTCCAAGATTGCAGTTCATCTTACCCGGTTGACTAAGAAGAGCGTTACTTGTCAGTGGTTTACCAGGTTAGCACTTGAGGTTCATTCGAGACTTCGATCACTGAGTTGTCCTCATGCAGCGAGGTCGGGTTATTGCATACGATTCAAGACAACTGAAGCCTCACGAGGCAAAGTATCATACTCACGATTTAGAGTTGGGGGCAGTAGTGTCTGATGGGATTTCTACAAACAATCCTATGTGTGCATGTAACCCAAATTTGGATCTATGTTTTTACTATTAGATACACAACATTATGATCACTTGGATAAAACCCTAATGTGGCATGCTATTTTCGAAATTTATATATAAGGTTAGATCACATACCTCTTGTTTTTATATTGCAATAACAACTTAAATCTTCAAATCCTTAGTCTTGAAAGCAAGCACCACAAGTGTAGTGCCTCTAATGGCTCACAAACACCACAAGCAATTGGAGAGGCTATAGAGAGAGAAGTGAGGAGGTAGAAATCGTCCATAGATGCTCTAGGGATCAAGTGGACAAAATCCTAAGGCCTTAGGGGTCTTTATATAGGGTTGGGATTAGGGTTTCAGTCCTTATCCTTATCCGGTTACTTGCCCACCAAGCAACCACAAGATAAGCCTTGAAAACCCTTATCTCGTGGACCTTCGACGATTTTAAGGATATCCTTATCCTTGAATTCGTCCATACTTTAACAAGGATAACCATTGCCCTATTTTGCAATTATCACATAATTACAATTCAGCCCCTCTAGTTTAATTAATTACACTTGATCTCAAAATTAATTCCTAATTAATTATTGACCAATATTAATTAACAAATATGATTTCTCCTTTAATATATTATTCTTATAACATATTAATAAATCATAATAACCTCTTTCTCTATTTATTTCTCTAGTCAAGTTGCTTTGGTGAAGACAACCCAAAAGGACCATGCACAACCGCGTCAAGTACTTGCCTAATATAGTTGCAGCCTTAGACACTATTCCAATAGTCTCCCACTTGAATAAGTCTAGTAACTATATGCACAAGTACAATTCGGTTTGCAATCGTAGCTCTCAAAGACGTTGTTAAACTCTAATCTAATCAATCTTGTCCTTTAGATAAGGGATCGTACAGTCCTCTGTTAGATATCATGCTGACAATTTTATGGAATAATTAGTCTAGCATTTGGTTTCTCGATCTCGATTTATTTGACATAGAACTTAATCGAACACATCAATTCAGTTCTGACCGGGCCCGACACATAAGTCAAATCAAATCATCAAGCGACCGAGATATCGCTTTTTCCTTCTTAGGATAAAAGTAACAGATAAACTTTGACTTATATGCATTTACTTATTCATTAATCAACTATACACAACAATGCGTTTTATAACACCGAGTTACTGATGCGTTTTTGCATTATCAATGTACAATCAATTAACAAATAACAAACCATATATCTAGGTTTTAACACTATATGATATTATCGTCTTGCGATCACCTTTTATATCATATTCCATAAGGTGATTCCAGCAAGCGCGAGTTTGTTCCAATGCTCAAAACTAGTTCATAAGCACTCATGAACGTTGCAGTAATCTTTTGCTATGTCTAATACCATTTAGACAATCTACACACCAATTCATGACAATCTTCATTCATATCTACTTCCGACATATGAACGATTGTGAACAATTTGAATAATTCGATTATTCTTAATAAACTCAATTATTCTGGAAGTCAAAACATGCAAAGTGAAACAATAGTTAAACAATTAACATAAGACAGTAACATTACTCATAAATAAAACTCCATTATTTATTCATCAAATGTTAATTACATTTACTATCTAATCTATGCTGATATCATCCTTCAGCCCAATACTCCTAGCATGCTGCAAGTGCTTAACCCTACTCAGTCCCTTCGTAAGCGAATCTGATGGGTTATCTTCTGATGATATCCTTTTCACTACGAGTTGTCTTTCTTCTACACGATGTCTGATGAAGTGATACTTTCTGTCGATATGTCGAGATCTACCATGATCCCTTGGTTCCTTGGTCAAGGCAACCGCTCCTTCATTATCACAGAAAATCTCCATGGGCTCCTTTATGGCAGGTACAACTCCAAGGTCACCGATGAAGTTCTTCAACCATATTGCCTCCTTCAACGCTTCGCTCGCTGCAATGTACTCTTATTCACATGTTGAATCATCTACAGTTTCCTACTTGGAACTCTTCCAAGTTACTGCTCCTCTATTCAGGGTAAAAACCCAGCCCGACAGCGAACGGTAGTTGTCCCTTTCGGTTAGAAAGCTGGCGTCACTATACCCTCGCACCTTCAAGTCAGCACTCCCTCCGAGGACTAAAAACCATTCCTTCATCCTCTGAAGTTACTTAAGGATATTCTTCACCGCAATCCAATGGGCTCTGCCAGGGTTCCCTTGATATCTACTAACCATGCTCAAAGCAAAGGCTACATTAGGGCGAGTACAAGTCATAACGTACATGATTAAGCCAACTGCGGAAGCGTATGGAACTCGGCTCATTTCAGCTATCTCAGCTTCGGTACTCGGACTTTGATTCTTACTCAACTTGGCATTACTTTGTATCGGTAATTCTCCCTTCTTTGAGTTTTCCATACTAAAACGTTTTAGTACATTCTCTAAGTAAGTGTTCTGACTAAGTCCTATTAGTCTCTTACTTCTCTCTTACTATCCTCATTCCCAAAATATAGGAAGCCTCTCCGAGGTCCTTCATAGCGAAGCACTTCCCGAGCCAGGACTTAACTTCCTGCAGAGTCGGGACATCGTTTCCTATGAGTAATATGTCATCGACATATAGAACGAGGAAGCTTACTATACTACCACTGGCTTTGACATATACACACGATTCATCTTCGCTTCGTATAAATCCAAACTCTTTGACTTTCTCATCGAAGCAAAGATTCCATCTGTGAGATGCTTGCTTAAGTCCATAAATGGACTTCTCAAGCTTACACACTCTATTCGGATGCTTCGGATCCATAAACCCCTCTGGCTGAGCCATGTAAACATCCTCATCCAACTTCCCATTAAGGAAAGCGGTCTTGAAATCCATTTGCCAAATCTCATAATCATGAAATGCGGCAATAGCTAGCATCACTCTAATATACTTTATCTTCGGAACTGGTGAGAAGGTCTCATCATAGTCAACTTCGGGAGTTTAAGTAAAGCCCTTCGCAACCAATTGCGCCTTATACGTGTGTACTTTTCCATCCACGTTGGTCTTCTTCTTGAAGATCCATTTGCACCCAACGGTCTTACGTCCGGGTACATTATCAACCAAATTCCAAACTTGGTTATCATAAATAGATTGGATCTCGCTATCCATTGCCTCTTTCCATTTTGCAGACTCCGGGCCTGCCATGTCTTCCTTATATCTATTAGGTTCATCAAGTTTTATTAGTGTACTATCACTAATATACGTGTCCCCTTTGGTAGTAATATGAAAACCATACAACTAGGGTTAAACTTTAACTCTTTCGGAACGTCTAAGAGGTAATGATACGTTAATTGGTTCAACCGGAGTTTCCTCCTCGGGTTGAGTGCTAGCGGTAGAGGTTCCTTCATCTATCGACTCTTGAATCTCTTCAAGCTCGATTTGCCTCCCACTGTCTCCTTGGCCTATGAGTTCTCACTCTCGGAAAACTCCTCTCCTCGCAAAAAAGACAACATTGTCCTTCGGTCTATAGAAGAGATATCCAAAGGATTTCTGCGGGTAGCCGATGAAAATACATCGCTCACTACGAGGTTCGAGCTTGTCGTGAGTATCTCGTCTTATGAAAGCCTCGCAACCCCAAACCTTGATATGTGCTAACAAGGGAGCTTTCCCTGTCCACATATCGTAAGGTGTTTTGGCAACCTTCTTAGTAGGGACTCGGTTAAGGATATGGGCGGCAGTCTCTAAGGCATACCCCCAAAAAGAGATAGATAGTGAAGCACGACTCATCATAGAGTGAACCATGTCCAACAAGGTTCGATTACGCCTTTCTGCCACACCATTCAACTGTGGTGTCCTAGGTGGCGTCAATTGTGAAAATATTCCACACTCCTTGAGATAATCGTGGAATTCAAGACTTAGGTACTCTCCTCCTCGATCGGATCGAAGCATCTTGATTTTCCTGCCCAATTGATTCTCCACTTCATTCTTGAACTCTTTGAACTTTTCAAATGTTTCTGACTTTTGCTTGATTAAATAGATATACCCATATCTACTATAGTCATCGGTAAAAGTCACGTAGAAGCGGTTTCCATCCTTCGTGGTTGATCTAAACGGTCCACACACATCGGTATGTATGAGGTCCAATAGACCCTCACCCCTTTCGCAAGTACCAGCGAAGGGTGACTTGGTCATCTTTCCAAGTAAGCAAGAATCGCATGTGTCATCTTCCCTAAGGTCGAATGACTCCAACACTCCATCCTTTTGGAGTTGGGCTATGCGTTTCTTGTTGACATGTCCAAGACGACAATGGCACAAGGATGCCTTATCCATACTATTGGAAGAATCCATGCATAAAACATCATTTCCTAAGTTATCTATAATCATAAATGTTTCATAAATTCCATTACACGGTATTGCTTCAAAATAAAAGACACTATTTAGATAAGCCAAAATAGAACCATTCTCATTATTAAAAGAAAATCTAAAACCTTGTCTAAACAAACCATGAAATGAAATGATGTTTCTAGCCATTTCTGGCGAATAGCAACAATTGTTCAAATCTAAAGATAAACCATTCCTAAGCACTAAAGAATACACTCCAATCTTGGTCACATGCGACGATCTTCTGTTCCCCATTATTAGATTTATTCTTCCATACTCCACGTCTCTATTTCTTCTTAGTCCCTACACATTAGAACAAATGTGGTAACCACAACCGGTATCAACAACCCAAGAAATATCATGAGACGGATCGTTAGATTTAATTGTGTATATACTTGCGAAAGATGGCTTGATCTTTCCTTCCTTGATGGCTTGCAGGTACTCTGGCTAGCTTCTCTTCCAATGTCCTATCTTGTGGCAATAGTGGCACTCTGCCTCCTTTGGGTTAGGGCAGGGTTTAGCAGGATCAACTTTGGTCCCACTAGAAGAGGCACCATCTCGGGGATTAACCTTGCGATGGTTCTTAGACAAAGCCTTCCTCTTCTTTCCCTTTCCTTGTCCAATAGCCAAAACAGGAGCAGCGGGTGTATTAGGAGTTGGTGCTATAGACTTGTCCTTGAAGTTGCTTTCAGCGACCCTCAAGAGACCTTGGAGCTTGCTTAGGGTGACCTCTTCTTTGTTCATGTGGTAGGTCATCCTAAATTGATTGTAACTTGGAGACAAAGAGTGAAGCACCATGTCGATTGCCAAGTCTTCCCCAAAGTCAACATTCAACTTGTGAAGACGGTCGACATACCTTTGCATCTTTTGCAGGTGCACGGTAAGAGACTCTCCATGACCCATCTTAGCGGAAATCATGTTAGTGAAAATCTCATAACTCTCTTGTCTCGTGTTTTGGTGGTATCTCTCCAACAAGTCTTGGTGCATCTCGTACGGGTACATGTCCTCATAGGACTTTTGGAATTCGGAGTTCATAGTGGCTATCATGATGCAATGTACCTTCGTTGCATCACGCTCGTGAGTTTCAAAAACGGTCATTTCAGCCGGAGTAGCGATTTCAGGGTTGATTTTCTTGAGCTTCTCATCGAGGACATACTCCTTGTCCTTGTAGCGAGCAATTGTGCGAATGTATCTTATCCATTCGCTAAAGTTTGTCCCATCGAAAGTCACTTTTTGACAAAGGCTGATCAATGTGAATGAACTAGCAGCAGCGTTGTTCGCGTTCGACATCTATAACTAGAAAGGAAAAAGATAGATTAGAATATGAATCCCTAATTATCACCCAATAAGAAAAATTAGGGCTAGGATCCAACAACAATATTTACACATTAGAAAAGGGATGCCGTAATCCAACATGCAAACAATTTGAAGGTAAGTGAATGACGATTCACTAATTCTCCATCATGAAAACATAACTTTAAGTTCTAAATGCATTGAGAATTCCTAGGTTTGGATGAGATTCATTGAAACCTTTCAATGGCATGTTTAAATCTCGATATGCCCCTCTCGTTTGTGACTGGGATACCGAGGATCACAAAGTGGGTGTGAATTACCATGCAAATTCACATGGTGCCTTCATTGTAACAATCACTTATTCGATGTGCCGGTAAACCACACACGCTCCATCAAACTATGATAAACAATCCACCTTTGCTTAGAACCAATTAGTGTGTCAGTAAACCACACACGCTCCACTAACTTCTTAGCAAGGTGCAAAGTGTAATTTCATGGGATTGCGTCAATTCACTTTTCCTAAAGTAACTAGGATTGGGAAAATTTTGAAAAACATGTAGTTACTTTGTATTTCATATCATACTTTTAATGAGAGAATGAGGTTGCCCTATCCTACCCGTTCGGCTAACGACCCTCCACCGATCAAGCAAGCGGTGAGTGTGAGTGTACACCCATTAAGCGCCATTTTATAAGCAGCAACCTTATACCCACCTTATAGACCGGCTTCGTGAATGAGGCCTACTAACAGTAAGACTAGCATATTAATTATACATATATATATATATATATATACATATATATATATATATATATATATATATATATATATATATTTATTAAACTTGTAATAATATAATAGTATAGGGTGTATTTTAAACATTTCAAAAATACTAGGTTTTTAATCTCCAATTTAAAATTTTCAAAATTTAATACCATTTAAATTAAAATTTTAAATATTAAAACTCTTGATTTAATAATTATCACAAATTAAACTATTAATTTAAATTATTAAATCATAAGGGATTATCTAAATCATGAGGATAATTACCATTTAAACAATTAACTTATCCTAATCCCTTTTATCCCTCTAAATTTTGAAAAATAATGGGATGGGATAATTCAAAATCTTTAATTACCATATTTAGCCATTAAAAGATAATTACAAGATATGGGATTATCCAAATCCTTAAAATCTAGGATCTTATCTTGGGAAGGAGGCAAATCTCGAAATCTAAGGGTTTGCAAACTCTAGATTTCGAAATCTTGGATTAAAAGGAAAGGATTCAAAAACCATTTCAAGATTTTCGCAAATTAGGGTTAGGAAACCCTAATCTCGAAATTTATGGCCTCCTAGGGTTCATTGGCTATAAACCCTAATTTGTCAAGTTCATATAATTGAATAATACTAATTGAAAACAAGTTAACCAAAGGCTCTGATACCACTGATGGGATTTCTACAAACAATCCTATGTGTGCATGCAACCCAAATTTGGATCTATGTTTTTACTATTAGATACACAACATTATGATCACATGGATAAAACCCTAATGTAGCATGCTATTTTCGAAATTTATATATAAGGTTAGATCACATACCTCTTGTTGTTATATTGCAATAACAACTTAAATCTTCAAACCCTTATTCTTGAAAGCAAGCACCACAAGTGTAGTGCCTCTAATGGCTCACAAACACCACAAGTAATTAGAGAGGCTATAGAGAGAGAAGGGAGGAGGTAGAAATCATCCTTAGATGCTCTAAGGATCAAGTGGACGAAATCCTAAGGCCTTAGGGGTCTTTATATAGGGTTGGGATTAGAGTTTCAGTCCTTATCCTTATCCAGTTACTTGCCCACCAAGCAACCACAAGATAAGCCTTGAAAACCCTTATCTCTTGGACCTTGGATGATTTTAAGGATATCCTTATCCTTGAATTCGTCCATCCTTTAACAAGGATAACCATTGCCCTATTTTGCAACTATCACATAATTACAATTCAGCCCCTCTAGTTTAATTAATTACACTTGATCATAAAATTAATTCCTAATTAATTATTGACCAATATTAATTAAAAAAATATGATTTCTCCTTTAATATATTATTCTTATAACATATTAATAAATCATAATAACCTCTTTCTCTATTTATTTCTCTAGTCAAGTTGCTTTGGTGAAGGCAACCCAAAAGGACCATGCACAACCGGGTCAAATACTTGCATAATATAGTTGCAGCCTTAGACACTATTCCAACAGTGTCTACCCTTAAGATTTGGTGTTATTATTTATATGGGGTTCAATTTATCATCTACACAGACTACAAGACTTTGAAATATTTTATGGAACGGCAAAATATGAACATGAGGTAGCATTGGTGGCTTGATGTAGTGAAGGACTACGACTATAGGATTCTATATCACCCATGCAAGATCAACATGGTACTCGATCCCAAGTCGATTGGTGCACTAGTTTGAGATATTCGTTTGAGGATGACTGTCGTGACACCACTATTGGACATGATCAAGGAAGCTTGGTCAGAAGCAATAAAGGAGTAGCACCAGAAAAAGTAAGCAGATAGTTGGTCAGGTCTCTACTTTCGACATCGAAAGTCGAGGTTTGTTTATTCTGCATGGTACATTCTAGATTCCTAGCATGGTTATTGTTGGTCACAAATATGTATATGGCTTTGAGGCATGGTTATTGGTGGCCTAACATGAAGCAGGATATAGCTTGGCACATTAGGAGGTGCTTGACCTGTCGGAAGTTTAAGGCCAAAAATCAGATGCCTCATGGCAAGTTGCAACCATTGAAGATCCCAGTGTGGAAATAGGAGCAGATCACAATGGATTTCATCACGAATCTACCAAAGACTAGTAGGGGTTTTAATGCTATCAGGGTTATTAAGGATCATCTTACCAAGAGTGCCCATTTTATCTCCATCCAGGAGAGCTCTTCAGCCGAGAAATTAGCTGACATTTATATTTGGGAGGTGGTTGCTCGCCACAACATGCCAATTTCAGTGGTGTCTGATTAACACATTCGTTTCACTTCCAGATTCTGGAAGTGGTTCCACGAGGAGTTAGGTACTCAATTATGATTCAATACTGCTTATCATCCACAGACGAATGGTTAGATCGATCGAACTATCCAAACCTTGGAGGATATGTTGAGATCTTGTGCTCATAATTTTTATGAGATTAGAATATGTATGTTCTGTTAACATAATTCTCCTACAACAACATTTATCATTCTAGAAATGATATACCTCCCTACGAGTTACTTTTCGGAAGGAAGTGTTAAACCTTGATTTTCTAGGGTGCGGTTTTTCAGAAAGTGATAAGGAGCACGATGGTGGTTCTCAGGACCATAATGTTGATCTAACACATGCAAGGGAAGCTACTAACCGCACAGAGCCTACATAAGAGTTATGCATACCAACATCGGTCCCATATTCAGTGTTATGTTGGGGATTTTATAATCATAAAGGCGTCCTCATGGAAGGGTGACATCAGGTTCAGGTAGCGAGGCAAGTGGGGTCTAATTTCATTAGACCCTTCAGGGTTTCAGGTCAGGTAGGCAAAGTTGCCTACCAACTTTACACCTTTCATGTTTCTCAGTTGAGAAAGTGCCTTAGATGAGATTTATGTTGTTACGTTGCAGGATATTCAGGTTGATGAGCACCTAAACTACATTGAGAGGCTGATCAGGATTCCAAAAAAGAAGATGAATACCTTGCACAACTAGGTAGTGATTTTGGTGAAGGTGCAGTGGCAGCACCAGAAGGGTCCCGAATGGACTTAGGATCCCAAGGAGGAGATGTGTGACCACTATCCAAAGCTTTTTAAAGCAAAAGATTTCAAGGATGAAATATGATTCAAGTGGGGGAGAATTGTAACATCCTTATTCCCATTATGTAATTTACATATGGTTTTAATTTGGACATTTACTAAAATCTAAAATCTGGAATTAATCGCAAGGAAGTGTGACGTGCTCAGGCCCAACTGCTGAAAGATTTTTTTAGGGTTTTGGGGCTATTTAAACACACTTAAGCCTTTAGGGTAGATCATTTACAACCCTCCTTACCCCTAGAGCATGTTTTTGGGCACCCAAGATCCTCTCCTCTTATTTTGAGTTTGAAATCTCTTTTGGAAGCTTATTTCTCTTGATCTGGTATGAAGATTGAAGATCAGGGGATTTGCAAAGTGTTTTTGTGAAGGGATCAAGTGTAGATCCAAGAAGGTTGCTTCATTTTTGGACCACTGTGAGTAAAAATCTTCTAATTTGCTCATTCATTTTATAAATCTTGTTGCTTGTAATATTTGCCACTTTTTGGTCCCTTTGAGATCGTGTTTTGGCGTTGAGAGAACTCAAGCACCTTTTGAGATTTATGGAACAATCCTTGGACTTTTGGAATAGGAAAGTTATATATTAATGCTTGTTCATTAAATCATGTAAGTGTTATTTAACAACCGATTTTTTGGGTATCAGTTTTGTGCTTTACAATAATGTGGTTTTGGGATTTTTTCGTCACCGTGGCACAGTAGGGCTTGGACCAAAGTGTGGTTTTCATTTAAGCACCCCGACACAGTAGGAACCTTTGCATAATTTGGTGGCGGCTAGGGCTAAAACCTTATATCTCTGGCTTTCGACCCTATTTAAGGGATGCGATGGCTAGGTTTTGTCCACCCTCAGCCTTCAGCATCTCCAAGAGTAGAGATGCAAACTATGGCTTCTTTATAATCATTTTGAAATCATTGTGGATGTTTTATGGCCTTTGAAGGAAGAATGTAAGCTTTGTAGCGCAATGAGTCATCGATCAACTCATCTCCACCTCCTTGTGCATATTATGGACTTTTGTAAGTCTTCAAGTTCTCACCCTTTTGATTCATCCCTTCTAGATCTAGAAATTTGACTTATTCTTCATGATTGTGTTAGTTTGAATGGATGATTTCAATAAAGTTGGAAACTTTATTGATCTCTAAGGGCCCAAGGATCTCCTATGTTATAAATCTAAACTTGCATGTGATTTTGGTGTCATGCATGGGGTTTTAACCTTATTTCTCTCATTTTGACCTAGTTGGGTGCTTAACATGCCTTATACATGCATGTCCATAAAGCAAGGATTTTTATGAAGATTTTGTGTGTAAGGAAGCTTTATAGAAATTATGAGTGTTGTTCTTAATAGATTAGTAGCTTAATCCATTACGTTGTTTTGGCTAGTTCCCACGTCATAGTGTGTAGCTCTAGACGACGTGGTGGCGGGTTTCATCCACACCTGTTTTGTTGTGTGGCTGTCACAACTTGGTTAATGGTTGGCCACAATATGATGGCTGACAATTGCCTTTGACCCTTGTTGACTTTATGACCAGGTTGACTTGTGGTCAATTTGTTAGTTTTAGTTATCAGACTAAACTTTGGCCTTTTGTTTAGATAAATTAGCATGTAGTATCAACCTTTTGATCTCATGAGCTGAGGTATAGTCTATATCAATAGAGAAGTGAGTATTCTCTTTATACTATGTCGGAGATTAGGTGTCATTGTATGTTTGTTTGTCTTTGTGACTAGCATGAAAGACCATGGTTTGATCAATGCAGAAAAGACTGCAGTGGGGCTGTAACAACGGAAGTGACTATAAGACTATGGCTGGATCATATAATTTAAATGGTTGAAATAGGTTGTTGGTTTAAATAGACCGTTGGGTAGGGCCCGTTGGCTGAAATAAGTTGTCATTTGTATGATATATGGTATTTTGAGGAACTCACTAAACCTTGTGCTTACGGTGTTAAGTTTAAATGTTTCAAGTACATCTTATAACAAAGGTAGGGGATGACATGATTACATTGCATCCATTGGAGATTCCACACTTTTGATTTCTGATACTCTGATGTTTATTGGGAGCCACTCTTGATAATTTTATGATCTTTTGATGAAATGAAATGAATGGTTTTGTTTAATTAAACATGAAAAAATTTATGAGTTTTAGACGTTATATGTTGGGGATGATTTATGTCATTTTGAGTTCGAAAATCTAGATCTTGTGAGTTTTGGGATGACTTAATAGATAAAGTTGGAAACTTTATCTATTTGGACATTGTTAGAGCCCAGATCTAAAAGATGGAGTTTTAACTTAATGGATTAAGTCGAATTACCTTGTGAAATAAGCCTAAGTGCAGGTTGCTTTTAGTTGACATGATGCTCTTTCAGAATTTTCAGGAGCGTGTTTGTTTTAGCTCGAAAACCCGCCTGTTTTATTCTTTAGTGGGTAGGGAGGGCCAAGAGAAAGCATGACACACTTTTGACCAAAATATTGGCTTGTTGACTTTTTGACTAAATTTGACCTTGGGTCAAATTTTATGGTTCTAGTTCATAGTTGAGGTTGAGCTTTGATTTAATGTGTAGGTGGTATGTCAGACCCACCTGTTAGTATTTGCGCCTGGTGGTGGTTTTTCAATCTATATGTAATGTGAGTTTTCTCACTATATTAACTATGTCCTGTTTGTTATGATTTGACTGCATCTTTAGTTTTCCTTGATTATTTTTGTATGTTAATATGTTGTAATTGAGTCATTGATGACTAGGATGACTACGAACTTGTACATGCTGTAATTGAGTCGCAGATGACTCGGGGTCGCCGAGGACCCACATACGCTGTATTTAAGTTTATGTGGACTTGGGGTTGAACCGACCCATTTATATATATGTTTTGTTGTGATGTGTTGTATGATAAATTTCGAGGAACTCGCTAAACTTTGATTTATAGTTGTAGATTTGAATGTTTCAGCTACTTCTCATGATTGAAGAAATACAAATACATGGTTGTACACTCTTGTCAACATCTTGAACATTTTATGAATTCGTGTTCTTTTGATACATGATTTGGATGATTGTCTTTTGGAACATATGATTTTATCAACTTGGTTTTATGATGATGACTTTTTAACTTAATTAAAATTTAAAAAAATATATTGTAAAGTTAGGACATTACGGTTATTATTCCGGTGGTAACATTATGCTTTGATTGTAAGGATAGTATCATATAATATAATATTGATGTTAGTATTTTAATGATACATTATGTGTTCTACTCGGTGCGTAGCTGACCCAACAATCCGGCATGGTTTAATGTTGTCTTACCCGACTGGTTAAGCTTCTAAGATGTTTACCGTATAACCGCTAGTGTATAGGCTTATCCCATACACCATTAATGAAAAAGTAGAGTAACCTAATCGTGTATTGGTAGAATCGATGATAAGTTAACAGAATTAGTTTTGTTTTTGTTTTTAGTTAGAGTATCTTACACTCTTGCTTTTAGAAAACTGTTGTATGTACTAGTTGAACTTTCATATTACACTTTGTAAAATAAATTATATATCAAGCATATTATAATTTTGATTTTAACAAAGAAAATATATATATAAATGGAAGCATTAATTGTAGTCCTTGGATACTGAATTACTGTATGTCTTTGGAGATCTCATTCCTTTGCTTGTAAACTACGGTATCACTTTGAGTTCAACACAAGATCTGAATAATTTATTTTAACCCTAAAACTTCATATAAAATCGTTGTTCAGTACTCACCTATTTATTTATGTTTAGTATTTGGGATAATTATTTAGGAAGATAGCGAAAATTTATTTTTATTTACATCTAGTCATTGTTTTTACATATATCATATATTATTATATTTTTAGTATCATTAAATATCATTATGAATGATTATTATTTGTCCTAAGGTAATTTGAACATCAAAAAAATTGTAAAATTGTTCATTTTTAGAACATTATGCTTTATTTTAATTTTATTAAAAACTTAATGAATTTATAAATATTTATTTTTATAAATAGTTATTTTATAAGTTTAATTTTAGTTTCCTTCTTATCCAGATCAAAGGCAATTAAACATTCAAATATGTGTTTTAATTTTATTAAAATATTCTTTAAATTTCACAAGCAAAAATGTCAAGTGGAATATCAAGAACTTGAAACTACATTTAAGAGACACAAAATTCTAAGAGAGAAAATAAAATTGTTCTTAAACTTTTGAGATTTTAAAAGAGTTGATGTTTAATGTTCTAAGAAGGAAAAAAGATTGCTATTAAACATTTGTGTATCATTCAAAGGGTTGTGCAAGTTTTGATGTTCCTATCTAGTATCCATTTGACATTTTCGTTTGTGATTTGTGAAAGAGTGAAAAAGATTGTAATTCCAAATGAAGATAATATTTGAACAATCATTAGAATAACTTGTATTTGTTATAATTAAGATGAGGTGGCTGGTAAGTCATAAGTTAATGCTTAATTATTTGTTTTGAGAATAAGAAATAGAGTTCCACAAAACGAAATTTTATAAGATATGAATATTTTTCAAATTAATAGAACTTTAATAAAATTATAATGATAAACTAAGAAAGGTTAATCAATTATGCGGTTACGAAATTGTATTTATTTTTATATTTAGTCTTTTTTTTTTTTTTTTTTTTTTTTTTTTTTTTTTGTATATACAAGTATTAATAAACTCTTTTTTGTTGTTCAAAAAATATGCTTTTATGATGTGCAATATTCGATCTTAACGATATTTTTTAAATATAAAAAATAAATTAACTGATAAATGATATAAAAAATAAAACAAAATAAATAAATATAAAGGAAAACGAAAATTTTGTCGTTCAAAAATAAAATCGCTCTCAATTAATTATGTCATCTGTAATAGATTTTTTTAACGGCGTCGTGGGTAATATATGGTATACAAATAATGAATTGGTAATAATATACAAATAAAAACTATTCATGAAATTCGCCATCTACATTGGAAATGATAAAGTGATTAATTATTAATTATTATTATTATTATTTATTAATATTATTTCTTCTCTCTCCGTCTCTGGTCCCAACACTTGTGTACATAATAAGAGCTAGAGAAAGAAGGATAGAAAGCGCTAGCATTTGCCAAATCTATTAGAATAGCTATTTAATTAATTTCAAAATCTCATTGATCACTACAAACTCTTTATTTAATGTCACACATTCCATGTTTAAGCCATAGATGGGTAATTATCGTAGAAAGAAACCACAGTAATAAAAATTATGACAATTTTATTCATATTTAGCACAAAAATAACGAGCGTTCTATTTAGATCCGGTAATAGAGCGTTTTTAGATATTTATTGATTCAGTGGATAAGTGGATAAATGTATGAGTTAATTATTTAAAACCATGCAGGTTATAAAGCGGATTTAAACATATTTTTAAATAAAACAAATATTTATTTAGAAAATGTATTACGTATTCGTGGACTTTTGATTGGGAATAAAAATCACAATTGCATCAATTTCTGATTGGTTCATGATTGTCAATTGACTATAGTGATAAAAAAATAGCAACTGCAAACATTCTTCCGATTGATAGATGATTTTATTGATTTATAAATGGCACTGACAATTGCTTGATGAAATATAAATGGAATGCATCATGATTCTTGGCTGACGATACACAATCTGGAAGTCGACTCTTCGAGTCCTTGGTAAACATAGTTTGACATTTGGACTTTCAATTGGAACTAAACATTTTGGTGTATAAAATACAAATGTATAATTCTAAAATTTATATGAGACATTTTTATAAACGAAGCGGATTGTTGATGCTCAAATGTCGATTTTAAAGGTGTGAACCTTCATTGAGGACCAAAACACGACCTTTGTCCCACGACATGCCTTTTATCGGTTCATAAAAAGTAGGGGAGTTATCTGGCCCTCTACGGATGAGGATGTAGATGAAGAGATTATTACCAAAATTAATGTTTTCAAAAAGCATATAATAAAAATGATTCAAAACCAAATTTTATATATAATTGTGTGATTGAGGAAATTATGTCTAAGACTTAGGGACATGCCTATGTCTAGTCCATAAAGATTAGTGGAGTTATGTAACAACGTAAATTTTAAAACAAATTTTTCATTTTTGCAAACATCAAAAACCATCGTTTAATATTCCAAATTCAAACGTGAACAATGTTATCATAACAAAATACATCCCAATGATCATAAATAGTTTCCCCGACAATGTGTATGATCACGCCGGTGCCTTCCCACGGTCCTCGCTAGTACCTGAAACACATAACACAACAACTGTAAGCATAAATGCTTAGTGAGTTCCCCAAAATACAACTTACGCACATACGCCTTTCCAGGCCTTAACCTTCCGGTCCATGTGTCTCAGGGGACTTCCATCCCGACTAGGTAAACCTTCCGATCCTACCTGCGTCAACCTTACGGTCCACATCACAACGCCTTCTGGCCCATAACATATACGCCTTCCGACCCATAACATAATGCCTTCTGGCCCATATCAAGCATATCATACATGGCACATATAAACGATTAACTTATCACATACAATGCATATAACTCATAACATATCCGACCTTCCGGTCACACAATAAAACCCTTCTGGGTACAGTATAGTGAGAAAACTCACCTCGTGGAAAGTCTAAGATCTCGCGTACTCGCTATCTCCAAATCCCAACGACGACTCTACCTCGCCTAATCATAAAAATATCATTTAATAATCAAAGACTTCCACAAATAAAACTTTACCCCTTATCATCATTCCTCAGAGGGTAAAAGACCATTTTACCCTTCCTTGACCCAAGTCTTCATGTTGACCAAAACCCTAAAAGTCAACAAAAGTCAACCATGTGAGTACGCGGGGCGTACATCGCCAGCCCATGGATCGGGGTCTCCACCCAGTACGCTGCGCGTACTGGGAGTTACGCCCAGTGTAACCATCAGATTCTAACATGCTTCATTTCTGGTCTTAATCGGTTAAGCCATTACTCCAACTTCTAGATCCAACTCTGTTTATGCGTCTAAACCCTTAAAGTCGAGACCTTTAAGCCTTGGCATGGCTGTAAAGGCTCCAACACTTCTTAACATCATTCTATTCCAACTCAAGGACCTAGATCTCATGCATGGTGCAACATTCACGTCCAAGATATCATTTTTATGAGTCTAAAACTCCAATAGGCCAGAAGTATGATGGATCTAAGCTTATGGAGACCATTTGCACAAAAAGTCTCCACCTTTGGGACTAAAACCCTAGAAAATGGTACTTGAAGCATATAACATGAACCAAGTGACAAGATCCGAACTTTTTACCTGATAATGAAGCTTCAACCCTTGCAAAGCTCAGATCTACACTTGAACACCACTTCTAGCCTTCCCAATGAGCTCTTCTTCTCCTTTGCTACCTTGGAATGACACCACCAAGCTTAGAATACTCACAAAATGGCTTAAGAACAAATGCACACTCTCTTTAGGGTTTCTCTCTGAGGGATGGTGGCTGAGAAGTCCAACCACACATTCCTTTTATAGCCCTCCAAAGGAATTAGGGTTTTTAGGTCTGGAAAGGTTACGACCAGCGTAACCTTGGGTACGCCCAGCATACCTGAGGGTGAATGCGTCCAAATGAAGCGAGCGAGACGCGCAGCGTACACCTTGTACGCCCAGCGTACTCGCCTAACATGAAAGCCCTAAAATGAAAACATAACAAAGATGCAGGGCCAAATAGAAGGATACCTGGATTTCGGGCTGTTACAAGTTATTTGGTCATCTATGGATGAGGATGTAGATATGAGATAATTATGGAGTTTGCCCCTAGTAATCTTACTTCACAATCAATCATTCCTTCCATAGTACTTCCCATGCGTAAACACAAAATGTATCTTTCAAGAAAATCATAATGAACAAATTGATGCCTAAGCATATTTGTTACGCAAAGGATTTAACGTATTTAACAAAAAAATACATCATTTGATAACAACAACTCAAATCACTCGTCAGCATCAAGAAAATCTCAACATCTCTATATCAATCTAATGTTAAAAAATTCTAATGTAGGTGGTGTGTTTTCTTTTTCAAAAATCCACTACTCACCTCCTAACTTCCCCAACCAAGTCTAACAACCTTATGGACCATTGTATCACAAGAGACATTACTTTAGGAAGAAACCTTGGCTAAATGTCTCTAATGTTATTCTAACAAAAATCAAAGAAAGGATTGAAGTTGTTGATGAAATAAATTCCAGAGTAACAATCAGAATCAAAGTTGTAGAGATTGCAAATAGGAGTAAGAATTAGAAGCCAATAAGAACACATTCAAAAGTTAAGAGAAATGTAATATTACCTCTCCTTGGCAACCTATTTTACAAGCAATTCCTCTCCAGAATGAGTCTACACCAAAAATTGATCTTGAGACTCAATCCATTGTTGACATGCATCCTACTCTGAAGCTTGTATAGAGTTATAAGATGAATAAGTAGATTCTTAAGGAAAATGAGAAACTATTGGATCCTCCCTTTCCAACGGATGAAGTTCTCATAAAATCCACAAAAGTGTCTATTGTTTCCCCACAACCCTTGGTTAAAGGCGAATGTTGGATCAATGAATATACTTTTTCCTGGTGTATTTTTCATACTAAGAATAAAAAGAAAAAAAGGACAAATCCTTACCTCAATAGATCTATATGAAGTTCCTTATGAAACATCTGACATAGCCTTGTCCAAAAAAAAAAAATTGTAACATCTGTGACTTGAGGTAATAATAATTATTTAATATCTTTGTAACTAATTGTTGGACTATGAAAGAAATAGTGGATTATTGATTTGTGCCTTAGCAAGTGGGTCGACATAATTGGGTTGCCCGAAGGTGTACGTTGGACGTAAGCTTGGCATACGCGGGGCATAGTCCAATATTGGATGTGGGGAGTTCATGCATGTATGTGCAGCGTACCAAGGAGTATGCGCAGCGTAGGCGAGCAGACTCAAAATCCTAATTTTTAGGGTTTAAGCCATATAAATACAACATTGTGTCCCAAACCCTAGCCTCCTTACCAACCACCTCGACTCACAAACCCAAGAAACCTTTCATTCATCATCTTTGTGTGTTTTTGGCCTTGTGAAGCTTATTTTGGTGATTTGAAGCTTGAAAGGAGAAGCAAGAAGTTGAAGAAGAACTTTAGTAGCCTGAGCTCAATGATCTAAGATAACATCACCATTTGTCATTCATTTGAGGTAAAAAGCCCTCAACTTGCCTCATGAATGCTTAGATCTATGTTAATGGTGTTTTGGACCTTTTTAGGTCCCAATAATGAATTTTTATGGTTCTAATCAATTTCTAGGCTTAGGGTTGCCACCCTTAGTGCTATATGAGTTCCAAGAGAAGAAAAGTTTCAATCTTGAAGGTCTTTTGTGATCATGCCTGAGTTCTAGTTATTTCCATGGAAAATAATTGCCATATTTCAAGTTTGGGTACATTTGGTGGGTTGCAAGCCACCAAGTAATCGACGTTATGGGTTAAGACATGTTAATGGACTAAGATCTATGTTTTAAACTTAAGGTCTTAAGGGATTAAGGACTTTTGAAGAATATGGATTAACAGGCTAATACGCTAGGCGTACAAGCCAATACGCGCAACATACAAGCCATGAAAGATGTACGCTTAGCGTACAGAGTAGTACGCCCCGCGTACTCATTGGGTTTGGGCTTTTCGTCATTTGGGCCTCGGTTTGGGATATTCTTTGGATTTCTTAGCTATTGGGCTGTAACATACCAAAATACGACCCAAAATTTTTTGTTTAAACATTACTAAAATCATTAGATCAATACCATAGAATAAAAACCATACGTCAATGTATCAAAACCATAACCAAGTATCACAAGAAAACTGTATCAAGACTGTATCAAATCATGTCAATGAAAAGCTAAATCAACTCTCAGGATAAAAACTGAAGCTGTGGTGTGTGCGATGCCATCATCCCGAGCTCTTCCCTTTACTTGCGGAAGTACCTGAAACCAAAACTGAAACTGTAAGCACGAAGCTTAGTAAGCTCCCCCAAAGTACCACATACCATACAATAACATATAAACACATACTGGGCCTTGCCCACTGCATCGGACCGAAGTCCGGAAACTACATCGGACAGTAGTCCGGAACTAACTAGGGCCTTGCCTACTGCATCAGACCGAAGCCCGGAAACTGCATCGGACTGAAGCCCGAAACTAACTGGGACCTTGTCCCTTGCATCTGACCGAAGTCCGAAACTAACTGCATCGGATCGAAATCCGGAACTGAGTGGGACCTTATTCCCTACATCGGACCGAAGTCCGAAAACTGACTGAGCATAACATCGCATAACATAAACATATCAACTGGCATAAGCACATATACTGCATATTGCATCAGACCGAAGTCTGGAACACATAATACAAAACATACTTGAATCACAAAGACATCAAGCAATCTAACTACTGCATCGGATCGAGGTCCAGAACTACTGTTAACTAAACGGGCCGGCATTATGGCCGTAGACACGTTCCTACTGGAAGGAAGACTCACCCCGTAGTCTAGCTGCTGAATGAACTGCTCTGGAATCTGTTTGCTGCTGCTCCGGTTTCACCCCGGCTACAATTTCCATAAATACACTCAATCAAATACTGATAACTATACTGAGGGTAAAATAACTATTTTACCCCTGGTCAAAGTCAACCTCTTGGTCAAAGTCAACATACATTTGACCTGACTCGTCGAGTTCGGCCACCAACTCGTCAAGTCTTTACTCTCATTTTTCAATTCTGCTCACTACAACTCGTCGAGTTTGGCATAGACTCGACGAGTTCCTCTTTGATACAAACACTTAGTCAATCTGCATCCGAGTCGCCGAGTTGTATGAACAACTTGTTGAGTTCTCCTTCATCATATGAACACTCCAACTGGGACTTGCCAAGTTGTATGAACAACTCGTCGGGTCTGTTCTTGAGATATGAAGATTGCCTTGGACTCGTCGAGTCAGGGCATTGACTCGCCGAATCCCTCCATGGGTAAGTCCGATCTCCGACTCACTGAGTCCCCCTAAAACTCACTGGTTCCACTTGGCATAATACATAGAAGGGGAAAACTCGAAGACTCGCAACCCAAATCGCCGAGTCTGAAGAACGACTCGCCGAGTCGGTTGCATGCAACTTCTATACAATCAATTATGCTTAAAACCACTGCATACAATTTATAGATCTGGGTTCCTAAGGCTTGTTTACCACATAAAGTTTCCAACTTTATGTGTACATATGCATGAAAAGGAATTTAAAGGCTCAAAAGACACTTAAAAGAGTAGATCTAGGGCTTTCATGCAAAATGGCTCCAAAAAGGCAGTAGATCTGGGATCTTGAAGCTCAAACCTAGCTAGATATAAAGGCCATTCCACTCAATATGATCTCTATATTACAATCAAGCTAGGAAATGGATAAAGATGGTTTAATTGGGGTTTCTAAAAGAGAAATCATCATGGCAACAGAAAAGATCCGAAATATACCTCAATGGACTCTGGATTGAGTTCTAGATCCTTGCTCTTCTCCTTCTCCTTGGTCCTTCCTTCCTTCTCTTCTTCAAACTTCAAGGAAAAGCGCACAAACACTCAAATCACAAAGGGTAGGGTTAGGGTTTGTTAAAGGATGCTCTGAGAGTGAAGAGGGCAAGTTTGGGGGATCATAACATGGTTTAAATAGGATGCAAAACCCGTGGATCTAGGGTTTCTTCCAGATTGGCGGACTCGCCGAGTCCAGGGTATGGATTCGCCGAGTTGCCAACTTAAACGTGCTCAATACCTCGACTCTACTCGGCGATTCGGGCCACCAACTCGTCGAGTCCCAACTAAAAATGCAAAAATACTTAGATTAAAATACATACTAGGAACCAGGTGTTACATGGGCCTTAGTGGGCCATCCAAAGTCAGTTATTGGGCTAAGGACGTGTTTGGGCTTATGGGAAGGCCTATTTAAGGAGTTAGGCCCAATTTAGAAAATTGGGCCATTAGTGGGCTTGGAAAGGTTGTATAAAATTAGACCATTGATGTTATGGATTTGGGCCTAGGTTATGGCCTAATTAGATCAGGGGTAAAACAGTCATTTTACTGTAAGAAGGATTATTGAGTTTGACTAAGTGTTATTTTTTACACTGATAACTCAGGGAGTCGTTAGAGCAGCCGTTAGGGATTCCGTGCCATGAGATTCTTCATTCAGCATTGTGAGGTGAGTTTTCCTCCTGTATGAACGGGTCGAAGGCACCAATACTGACCCGTATATGTATGCTAGTTTCGGACCAATATCTGATGTTGGGCAGTGCCCGATGTAGGTTTATATGTTTCCAGATCTCCAATCCGATGTCGGGCGGTGCCCGAGGAATATTTGTATGCTTGATGATTCTTGCATGTGTCTATTTTGTATGTTTCCGGATTTCAGTCCAATGTCGGGCAATGCCCAAGGAATGTTTGTGTATGTTTTATGTAACAAAAGATGCATTTCACATCAAGAAGATGAGATTCGTTAGGATTTGCTTAATAACGAGCACACATATTTGCTTGATAACGGGTACACAATATAGTAGCAAACATAATGTCAGGGCGACTGGCAATAAGGTAGAGTAGATATCCTACCATTCCTCGAAACATGGTTGCGTTTATATTAGCACCACTTGGATCATCTCCAATAGATGTTGATGAGGACATCAGAGTTTTTGTAGGCTTGCAATAGGACAAACAATACTTCTTCAGCGTATCTGCAATATATTTAGCTTAACAAATAAAAATTCCATCAATTAACTGTTTAACCTACAATCTCAAAAAGAAAGTTAATTCACCCATCATGTTCATCTCGAACTTCCTTTCCATCATCTCAGCGAATTCAGAACTTAGGGTTTCGTCGGTTGATCCAAAGATGATATCATCAACATACACTTGAGGTAGAATGATGTCAGATCCTGAATGTTTGATGAATAAGGTGTTATTAATATTTCCTCCATTGCATCCACTTGTAAGAAGATATCTTGCCAGCGTGTCATACCAAGCTATAGGTGCTTACTTTAAACCATAAATAGCTTTATCAAGAAGATACACATGATTTAGGAACTCTTCACTTTCATACCTTGGTGATTATTTTAGAAATACTTATTCTTGAAGATCTCCATGTAAGAAGGCAATCTTGACATCCATTTAATAGACTTTGGAGTTCTTAAAGTAAGCAAAGCCAAGAAAAAGGTGAATTGCATCAACTCTAGAAACATGAGCAAATGTTTTATCATAGACTAACCCTTCATGTTGATAGAAACCTTGAGCCACAAGTCTAGATTTGTTTCTTATAACAATCCCATGTTCATCTATTTTGTTCCTAAAAACGCAGCAAATGCTAATGATAGTATTTCCTTGAGGCTTGGGAACAAGAGTCCTAAGGCATAGAGTTGTCAACTTTATGCCCTTGCATGCCTCAAAATCGTCCAACACTTCCATTAAGACCTTTTCAAGGTTCTTAATCCATGCATAAGGCCTAAACATCCATCAAGATCCCACTTTTATGCTTCTAAACGTCTAAGGGACCTCAGATCTGTCATCCTCAACTTATGTAGTTGCTTAACTCACCAAAAGAGGTCCAAAACCAACCAAATGGACAAAACTAGAAAACCCTAGATAGATCTAAGGATTTAGATGGTAAGGTGCAAGATTTTTACCTCCAGAAGCTTTGTAAGGTGAGTTTGGTGCAGGATCTTGAAGCACCTATATGATCCAAGCTTGCTTGACCACTTCTTCTTCTTGCAATGAACACTAAAAGCTCACAATGCACTCTTTTATGCTCAAGAATGATCTTACAAGGTTCTATGGGGGTATAAGGATGCTCTAGGTCTATGGAGGCTCTTTGGGGTTAAGTCCAAGGGGCTTAAGGTCGTTTAAATAGGCATCAAGTCTGAAGATTAGGGTTTTGGGTCTCTGACGCGTACGCCCGACGTACCCTTACGTACGCCCAGCGTACGTGAGGCTCCTCCGCGATCAATCATGCAGAGTACGCTAAGCGTACTCCGAGGTACACCCAACGTACTCGAGGGACCAAATACGCTCATAAATGAAATCTTGAGGGTTTCCAAGACATACCAGATTAGGGTGTTACAACTCTCCCCCACTTGGATTAGACTTTATCCTCAAAGTCCACAACGGTGAACAGATCAGGGTAATTCTCCCGCATTTCCTCTTCAGGCGCCGACATCCATTCGGAGCCCTTCCGATGCTGCCATTGCACCTTTACCAACTTCACTTCTTTGTTGCGAAGACCCTCTGTCTTCCTATCTAGGATGGCGACCGGCTTCTCCCATCCATCTGAATGTCGTCCAAGGAAACAATTACAGTCTCATCAGCAATACACTTCCGAAGCTGAGACACATGGAAGGTATTGTGAATTTGACTAAGCTCCTCAGGCGGCTCTAAACGATAGGTTACCTTGCCCACCGGGCTGTGATCCTGAACGGGTCTATGAACCGAGGCCCCAACTTACCTCTCTTACGGAATCTGATAATCCCTTTCCAGGGCGACACTTTGAGTAAGACAAGACCCCCCACTTGAAACTCGAGAGTTGATCGTCGTCGATCAGCATAGCTCTTCTGACGGCTCTGCGAATCGCAAGTGGTTGCGCACCTGCTGAATCAACCCGGTAGTCTTTAGCACAACCTTAGTGCCCCCCATGACCCAATTCCCAACCTTGTCCCAGCACATTGGGGTTCTACACCTTTGTACATATAACATTTTGAATGGAGCTCGGTCAATAGTGGCATTGTACGAAAACTCTGTTAGTGGGAGGTATGTGTCCCAACTTCCTCCAAAATCCAGCACGCATGCACGGAGCATGTCTTCCAATGTATGGATTGTCCTCTTACTCTGACCGTCAGTCTGAGGGTGATATGTCATACTGAAATGTTGTTGGGTGCCCAATTCATCATGGAACTTCTTCCAAAACCTGGAGGTAAACTGAACATCCCTATCGGAGACCACAGACACGGGCACCCCGTGTCTAGCTACCACTTCACGAACATACATGTCTGCCAATTTCTCTGCGGATATACTTTCAGAAATTGGAATGAAATGGGCACTCTTTGACAGTCTATCCACGATAACCCATATGGCATCCATGCCCCATGCCGTCCTCGAAAGCTTCATAATGAATTCCATAATGATCTCCTCCCACTTCTACAATGGAATACGTAGTGGCTGAACCTTGCCATGGGGTCGCTGATGCTCAACCTTGACCTTCCTGCAGGTCAAGCACCACTCCACAAACTAGGCAATCTCCCGCTTCATGTAGGGCCACCAAGAACTCAGTCTCAAGTCTCTATACATTTTTGTAGCTCCTGGGTGAATAGAGAACTTGGACTTGTGCGCCTCCTCTAATAACTTCTGCCTCACTCTCCCTGCCATTGGTACCCATACTCGGCCACACTGAGTCAAAAGGCCGCGACTATCCTTGACAAACAAAGGATACTGTCCCTGAATTTTCTCTGTTTTCCAGTTTTCCATCTTCACCCCCTCAACCTGATCTCCCTTGATTATATATAACAAAGACAAAATCATAGTCATCCTCATGCAAATGTCCCTAATCGGGGACCCCGCCGATTTACGGTTCAAAGCATTGGCCACCACGTTGGACTTCCTTGGATGGTATAAGTTCTTACAACCATAATCTTTCAGAACATCCGACCATCTCCTCTGCCGCATATTGAGGTTCTGTTGATCCATCAAATACTTGAGACTCTTATGATCCGTATTAATTGTGAACCACCCACCATACAAATAGTGCCTCCAGATCTTGAGGGTAAACACTACCGCCCCCAACTCCAAGTCATACGTGGGGTAGTTCTCCTCCTGAGACTTCAACTGCCTCGAGGCATAAGCAATCAAATTCCCCCTCTGCATCAATACCGCACCCAATCCTGAAATCAATGAATCACAGTACACCACTAAATCATCCAACCCTTAGGTAGTACTAGAATCGGAGCCTCGCATAAATTCCATCTCAAGGTCTCAAATGCCATCTGTTGATCCTCACCCCACCGAAAGGTCACATTATTCTTGGTCAAGCAGGTCAGTGGCATAGCCTTCAAGGTCTCCAATACCTCCCTCAAATGTTGCTCATGTTGCTCCCTGGTCTTAGAGTAGATCCGAATATCATCAATAAAAACGATCACTAACCAATCCAGCATCAGCCTACATACCCGGTTCATGAGATCCATGAACGCTTTCGGGGCATTGGTGAGCCCAAACGGCATCACTACAAACTCATAATGCCCATATCTAGTACTGAAAGCTGTCTTCGGTATATCCTCGTCCCGAATCATCATGTGATGATACCCGGACCGAAGATCAATCTTAGAGAACCAAGATGCACCCTGAAGCTGGTCGAATAAGTCATCGATTCTTCGCATAACGGTTCTTCATTATCAGTTTGTTCAGTTCCCTATCATCAATGCACATCCTGTGTGATTCATCCTTCTTTTTCACGAAAAGGATCGGTGCTTCCCATGGAGAGCTGCTCGGACGGATAAAACCTCGGTATAGAAGTTCCTAGAGCTGCATGGATAACTCCTGCATCTTAGGTGGTGCCAACCGATACGGTGCCTTGGATATCACAGCCGCACTTGGCACTAAATCAACAAGAAACTCCATCTGCCTCTCCGGAGGCAGTCCCGGTAACTCTTCGGGAAAAGCATCCTGATAATCCCATACAACTGGTACATTATCCACATCAGACACGGTCTACATTCTAATATCTGAAACATAAGCCAGAAATCCTGAGCAACCATGTTGTAGAAACCTCCTTGCCCTAGCAGCCGAACAGAGGGTCGGTCCCTACGAGGCCCTCTCACCATGAATAACTAGCTCTCCCCCACTTAGGGTTCAAACCCTAACCAGTTGGTGCTCGCAATCAATCATGGCCCCATTGGCCCCCAACCAGTCCATTCCGACAATCAACTTGAGTCCTCGTAACGGTATCGAAACTAGATCTACACGAAACCTCTCGCCTAACACATTCAAAACACGGCCGCAATATACCCTCGCCGCACTAACGGTGCGGTCATCAGCAATCTCCAGCTTGAGTGGGGAATCCAAGGTCCCCGACGAATCCCCAAACTTCTTGCTAAGGGCAAGAGACACAAACGACCGGGTAGCACCCGAATCAAACAAGACATGAGCAGTCATACCGTTGACCAAAAAGGTCCCTATACAAACGTAATTACACATAAGTCATACAAAATAATAAAAGTAGAGGATAGTGAACATGTACCATTCGCAACATGTTGCGTGGCCCAAGACTCCTCGGTAGTCAGCTGAAACACACGGATCTTCACCGCTGGGGCTTCCGCCTTAGCAGGGCGACCATCATTGAACCTCAGTGTAGTGGGCGCAGGTGCCACCACTTCTCCTCCCCCTCCCTACAACCTAGGATAGTCGGCCTTCTTGTGGCCAGTCTGGTTGCAGTGGAAACATATCAGGCCCTTCTTGGGGCACTCCCTGCTCACGTGGCCCTTCTTACCACAAGAGTAGCATCCCAATACCCCAGCTGTCCGGCACGACCCACTATGAAACCTCCCTCACTTGGCACACCAGCCCCGGCCCTGCTGGCCCTTACCCGAAGAATCAAAGGTCTTAGGCTTCTTAGCCTGATCCCCTGCTGCCTGCACCTACTCAGTCTTCCGCTTTGTGCGAGTATCCAACTCCATATCCCTCTCACGGGCCTTCTCCACCATCTTATTCAGAGTTTTACACCCCGTAAAACTCACATACTCCCTAATATCATCCCTCAACATGGAACTATATCCGGTCCTCCTCATCTCCTAGTTGGTATCATATTGTGGGATCAACAAAGCTCGCTCTCGAAACCTGGCGTTGATCTCCGCCACAATCTCGGTGGTCTGCTGCAAATCCTGAAACCATCTCACTAGGCGTTGCACCTCAATAGGTGGTGCAAACTCCGAATCAAGCCACCAAACAACCTCGGCCCATGTCATATCGGCCACTCCGATTGGACCCACCTGGCTAGTAATCTCGCCCCACTAATCGTAGGACCTGTCTCTCAACAAACATGAAGAAAACCCAACCTTCTTCGCATCCGGGAAAGAACTCGTGCGTTGGGCGTTCTCGATGTCCGCTACCCAGCGTCGGATGACAATGGGGTCCCTGACCCCGGAGAACTCTAGTGCCCTAAACGCCTTGAACTCCCGGAACAAGGGAGTTCGGGTCCCCACCTGACCCGCTGCCAACTCAACCCTGAACGATCTAATTCTCTCCTACATAATCTACATAATGCCCTCCTTGATCATCCCAAATATGACTGGGGCCGCGTTAAGTATGCCCCTGGTAACCTCGGCTGCAATGAGCTCACGCGGCCTCTCATCAATGACATCAGTAGTGTCTCTTGATCCCGACCCCGATCCAGATCCTCCTGCTCCAAAACGGGTCACCACCATGCTGAACTGAAATATCAACAATTATAATGATAAGGATTTCCATATAAGGGATCTTCCCACACCGGTCCTCCTTGAAGTTGTCAGATCTAACAGTGCTTCGGGTACAGGTACTGTGCTTCCGGTAGTACGGGCCCAATACTACCTTCCACACCTACAAGTACCTTTCCCTACTGTTCTATCTGATAACTTCAATTCGTCCCACAACCAAACCATATCCCACAATTACCGAGTACCCCGGCCTCATGCTGTCCTAAGTTTCACTCTACAATCAAACCAATCATGAAAGGTTGTCCTTATGCATGCAAATTGTACACAAAAAAGGATCAAATAGGCTTTCGAATAAGAGACTCTACCCTAGAACCACAACCAAACAAGGAACATGAAATAATGCCAGATCAACCATTTTGAGGCTATAAGCTCCTAATCGTATGCAATTTTAAAAACATACACATAGCAAGTTCCATATGATCAATAAGGCTCAATTATCAGTATAACATGGCTTAATATATTGGGGAACTACTTACTTGACTCGACTGATCATGCGTGTTGCACTCTCATCTTTTCTCTTCCTTTTGAAAACTCTTTTAAGTTACTTTGAAAACATTTTTGTTTACGATTTCCTCAGTTTGAGTCCTGATACACCCGAAAGTGTACCCGAATCCCTCAAACGGTGGCTTTGATACCAACTTGTAACGACCCAAAAATTTAAAGAAATTTTTCGCATTTAATTAATAAAACTTAAATGCATAAACCATGAAATTCCCACATAACTGTTTTCAAATCAACGATTCATTATAACTTATTCAAAACATCAGAGTGTCCCCAGTACCTAATAGTGAAAGAGAGAGAGAGAGAGAGAGAGAGAGAGAGAGAGAGAGCATACTGCGCCATCACGCCTTGCCCTTGCCCTTGGGCTCATATGTACCTGAAACAAATCAACAACCTATAACCGAAATTCTTAGTGAGTTCCCCAGACCATACCATACACCATACATGCACATACCCTGTTAGCTAATTAAAACTACACACATATCACATAAACCATGCATACATAAAACCTATAATAGTGCCATGGGCTGCCCCACATGGTCTTTACCTAGGACTGCCATGGGCTACCCCACATGGTCTTACATCTAATTCTATGGGCTACCCTACATGGTCTTTACCGAGGATTGCTACGGGCTACCCCACGTGGTCTTACATCCAATGCCACGGGCTCCCCCAGGGGTCTTCATGCAAATTACATAATCACATTTCATATAAAAGCACATAATGGCTAACACATATATCATAAACACATAATGGGCCAGCCTTGGTGCCTTAGACCCATGGGTATGGTGAGAAGACTCACCTCAATCTGCTGAATACAAACAGTGACTTCCTAACAGTCTGTAATCCCCCGAGTTGGACAATAATAGAGGTAATATAATCAATATTAGAACTTTAAAACAACCAAGGGGAAACCAACTTCCAAACCCCTCCCCAAGGCTCAAATACCCTTCATATTACTAATGGGCCCCAAGTCCAAGTCTGATATCCTTCATGGGCCTCTTAGCCTAGTAAGGTCCAAACATTGAATCTATGGCCCACACAAATGAAGAAGTCCATAATTCACAGAATACGACCAAGCCCTAAACCCAAATGAGGCCCACAAGCTTAAAGGCCCAAAACAGATTAAGGCCCAACTGTTAGTGCGTACGCCCAGCGTACCATCTAGGTACGCGCAACGTACTGAGGGTTTGGGGCTACACGCCTCATACAACTAGTTACGCCCAGTGTACAACCAGTTTAAGCACTTTCTCCATTGAGTGCTTAATGCTTGGTTTCCTCACGACCAAAAGTCAGATCTATGTCTGTTAAAACGTCCTAAGGCATAAAGTTGCCAACTTTATGCCCTTGCATGCCTCAAAATTGTCCAACACTTCCATCAAGACCTTTTCAAGGATCGTAATCCATGCATGAGGCCTAAACATCCATCAAGATTCCAATTTTATGCTTCTAAACGTCCAAGGGACCTCAGATCTGTCATCCTCAACTTATGGAAAGAGGTCCAAAACCAACCAAATGGACAAAACTAGAAAATCCTAGATAGATATAAGGATTTAGATGGAAAGGTGCAAGCTTTTTACCTCCAGAAGCTTTGTAAGGTGAGTTTGGTGCAGGATCTTGAAGCACATATACGATCCAAGTTTGCTTGACCACTTATTCTTCTTAAAATGAACACTAAAAGGTCACAAATGCACTCTTTTAAGCTCAAGAATGATCTCACAAGGTTCTATGGGGGGTACAACGATGTTATAGGGCTATGGAGGCTCTCTGGGGTTAAGTCCAAGGGGCTTAAGGTCGTTCACATAGGCCTCAAAGTACCATCACACAACATAACAAACAAAGCATGAAAATATGAGCCTTCAGCCTGACTAGACCGCCTCACAGAGCCTACAGCCTATCTGGACAACTTTACGAGCCTTCGACATGACTGGACCGCCTCATAAGGCCTACAGCCTATCCGGACCGCTCTCCGGGCCTTCGGTCGGACTGGACTGACTCGTAGGGCCTACAACTTATCCTGGCACCCTAGGTATCTTGGTCTTCAATACAAATCCGGACCGCCTCAACCCAAACATAATATTTCGACATATGTAATAGGTAAACATAAACATAGAACTAGAAAATACAGATAATCATACATATATATTAATCAGTCGTATACTAGCATAACAATATCCTATAACCAGGATACATAATCTAGTAGGGCGATATTGGTGCCTTCGACCCACGAGTACAGTGATGAAAACTCACCTCTCAGTATAAGGAAAAGTTGAATAAATGTTTGCTCCGAATACTGGCTCCACCCATCACCTACTATTCAAAATATTGCCTAAATTAAAATTAATATCAAATTACCCAAAATACCCTTTGGTCAAAAACTGGTCAAACTCATCAAACCAGCCGAGTCAACCGAATTGAGTACATGGGACGTACTCAGATGTATGCGAGGCGTACTCCGTTTGACTGAGGAGTCAGGGCATAGACCACATATGCACATCGCGCCATTTGGTACCCCCCGCGTATGCACCTGGTCAACAACCCTTCTCAAAAAGAGCTTAATATATTAAGTCTTTTTGTCCAAACCCAGATCTATTCCCAAAATAACATTATAAAAGTCATAAAGTTTCCAACTTTATGACTTTTCATGGCTAGAAGTGCTTGATACCAACAAACCCTAACTTCTTAAACCATTAGGACATTGTAGCACATACATGGGGAAGAACTAAGAGCCAAGATCACATTTTTATCCTTCTAGACATCTCAAAACATTTGAAAGGACAACTTATATGGGCTAGAGCATGCCATACTCATAAAGGTCAAGACTTGGTACTAAAATGCTACAAAAATCAAGACTAACAAGATCTAAAAGAAATACAACCCAAGTTCAAAACTTTATACCTCCAAATGATGCCAAAATCTAGTGTTATTCTGGATCTAAAGAGTCCTCATCCTCCAAGGTGATATTCACTTCTTTCTCTTTCCTTCAAGACCACCAAAATACACACACAATGCTCAAAAAAGGCTCTAGGTGGATTAAGGTTTGCTTTAGGAGGTAAAAGTGGGTTGGAGGTTGATGAGGGAATGAGCCTTGGGGAGGTAATGTTGTATATAAAGGGTCCAAACCCTAAAAATTAGGGTTTGAGGATCATACATGTACGCCCTGCGTACGCTAGGTACGCCCATCGTATGTGAGCTCGGGCCAAAATTACAAAAATGCCACAATAGCGTATGCCCATTATACGTAAGCTCGGGCCAAAATTACAAAAATGCCACTCTGGGCCATTTTGCAACATTTCTCATGTACAAGGGCTAAAACACAACCTTCATACATAGAGTTAAAATTGGAAATACCTCAATATCGAAATGTTACATTAGCAATATTTAGGAATCCTTAACATGATAACACACGACCTGTGTGTTTTTCCCTTGGAATACCCATGACATGTGCATCCTCTATAGGTCACCAAAACATGACATTTTCTCTTTAGGGAATTGTACTTTGCTTCAGTGGCTTCCAATCTTTCCTAAACTTTTCCATTTGATGCTTATATGCATATAAGTCTTAACCATTCTAATCACATTGAAAAAACTATTATTACATTTATGTCTTAATACTCAATGGTATTAATGTCTCATGGAACCAAGAGTTGCTCAATCAATTGCTTAACACACTCCCATTTAAGTCTTAAGTCACCGATAACTTTATAAGTATCCAGGGCCGGTCCAAAAGTATATGGGGCCCGAGATATAAGGAAAAATAAGGGGTCCTCAAAGGCAAATATAATAAAGATTAAAAAAATAAATCATTTATTCTTTAATATAGACGTGTTCGATTAGCAATAACAAACAAGTCAAATTGTTTATCTTTTGAGCTAATTTAAGTTTGAACCAACTTTAAGCCTTAAAAATTACTTACGTAATAATTATATATGTAGTACATAACCCATAAATTTTGGGCCCACTGGAAACGTAGGCCCTGGACGATCGTCTGGATTGCCCACTATGTGGACGGCCCTGTAAGTATCTGTGGATTGCTTTCTTATAATTTAATGGTCAATAATGATCGCGTGGGGTAAAACCTAGTTAAATAATTTTGGTAAATTTTCAACATATATACAGGAAAGCTAGTACCATGAGAGTGAAACTTCCATCTTTTCTAATGTATTATATTTTTAAGGGTATTTTTGAATTTTATTTGTTTTGCATGTTAAATATTGAATGTAAATATAAATTACTTCAACTTTTCACTAATTTAATAAAATTGAAATCTCTCATATGAACATTCCGTCAACCATCTATTTTTCTTTTTGGATAACGACAAAACCAAAATATTAAAATTTCATTAGTTTTACAATTGAGATGATAAATAAAAAGTTTGTTTAATTTTAAAAGTTTACCAAAATATTTATGAAACATGATAACGTGATTTTGTTAGACGAATGATAGTGGCCTACAACTAAAGATCACCCCTAATTGTCTCTGTAGAACTACCATTCTCCACCAACCATACAGCTGGTGTATTCACCAACCACCGTTGACCACCGTACACCATCATCACATAGTTGTCATCCACCCCTTAATCTACATAAACTAACCACCGAATCATCCAAAATTCATTAATCGTTTTAAATGAAAATGCTAAATCAAACATTACAATTTGCATGAGACAATAAATAAATAAATAAATTGTAATTTAGTTTGTTGTCTTGTAAAAACGGCTATTCGTACCATTTCATGGTGTCTCCTAGTATCTTATCGTTTCATTGTATCGCCACTTGTAATTAAAAAACATTTAATCGTTCAGGATTGCTCAAAGGCAATCAATCACTACATAATTTTCTTACCAATTGTTGAGAATTGAGAGTGTTTTAATACTACTTAGAAAAACTATTTGTTACTTCTCTTCTCACAAAAATTTATAAGCAACAGATATAGTAAAGTATAACTTATTATATTAATTTTATGTATAGAAAAATACTCTATCATTCAAATTGTATAATTTCATTCTCCTAAATAGATGTATATTATATTTTTTTAGCAATAAAACATTTAATATATGTGTTAGGCTAACACACATCCATTAATTATCTCAAATTTACAAACTTGTGTCTCGTAAAGATTGAATCCTCAACCATTAGCCGAAGATCAATTTTTCATCGACTCGTGATATGGACTATAAACGTTTGTGACTGTTAACCAAATAAGAGATATCCAACTTATAACAAATGCCACACATATTTTGGTCTAATTAATAAAAATAAATGAGAACAAGTTTATATGGTTACAAGAAACAGTGCTTAGTACCAGTTTTGAAAAAAATGTATACACCTAACAGTTGTTACATGCAAAACAAAATAAAGAGGAACAAATTGATACAGTTACAACTAGAAAGTTTCAATATTTTGGCCTAATTAACAGAGTAATCATAATTTTTTTAATAGAAAATATCATATTACCGGGTAAAACTTAAAAAAAATATATTTCTTAGTGTAACTTTGAAAAAAATATATTTCTTAGTGTAACTTTGAAAAAAATATATTTCTTAGTGTTGTTTTGCATATCTCACACAATATAATGTGTTGATCAAAATATTGAGATTTTTTTTTTTAAAATAACCATGGCTTTGACGAAAGAAATCAAGTCAGTGGATGAGTACACCAACACCTTCACTAATAAAATGGAGTTCGCCTTTGGACTTGTTCTAGACGAACTAACCAAGATTGAAAGGTATGCCAAGGGGCTACCTTGGGAGTACACTATGTTGGTTAAGCAGGCACGTATCGAAGGGTTGATGAAGAAAAGGACATCCAACAAAGATGAAGTCAGTGAGAAGAGGAAGGTTGAGGGAAGCAACAAAAACAACAACGACAAGAAGAAAAAGTCAAGCAACGAATCTGGGAGCAACCAGGAAGGGAAGTGATGTGACCAGTGCAAGAAGAGGCATTTTGGCGACTGTGTCGTCTGCTACAAATGCAAGAAGTCGGGGCATATCTCTACAAATGGTCCAGTAAAAGGAAAAGCATGCTTCACTTGCGGAGAAGAAGGGCACATGAAGGTGGAGTGCCCAAAAGCCGAGAAGCAAGCCCCAAGGATCCTACCAACAAGGCCCAAGGGTAGAAACTATCAAATGATCCTTGATGAAGTGGATGTCATTGTAGGAAATCAAGAGTAGGAAGTTGCTTGTCCGAAGATCGATATGTGTAGTTGTCCTATATAGATAGTAATAGGATGTGAAGTACGATCAACGTTCTAAATAACGTAAGGCGTCACTTGGCGGCAATATCAAGCCTCAAACTTTTCCGAGCTATAGCGAGTCACATCGTTTGTAAGGCGTGCCATAAGGCGGCAAATTTGCATATAATTAATTTTATACACACACACACACACACACACACACACATATATATATATATATATATATATATATATATATACTATTATTCCTTTTTATATACATATATGACTTAAGGAGACAATTTGTCAAAGCTCGGCAGCAACTACAAGCCTTGGAGTCGTGGCGAGCCATGACTCGAGCTTTTTAGAATCTTGAGCACGATATAAGGGTGATATTGTATGAATAAATGTTGTAATCATTTTCGAAAGTTATAAAATTTCTAGTTGTGTAGCATTAAGAAATTATGATTTCAACATAATGGGTTGGTTAAAAATAAACTCTGGTATAGTGTGCCTTGTAAAGCAGGACATTACACATGAAAGAATTTATACCAATGGTTGGAGAGTAAAACTGCGATTGAAGTTACGCATGGAATATATCGTAGTAGAGTCTAGGAAATTTGTTGTGTACTTGGACACATTAATATGTGTTAAATTGCTTTTGTGATCTTTAAGAAATAGTGACTTGGGAAAACTACGAGAAACTTTTGGTACTAGTTTGACTTAGTGTGGAAGGTAGTATGGGCCCGTACTACCGAAAGCATATGACTCGTACTTGGATCAGGAGAAGTCACAAGGTTACTAAGGCACAAGTAATTGCATTCATTCTTGTTTAATTCCATCCTTATGTTTGTTTCAGTGATGATTTCTATTTTGACCATAGTGGTCAAAGCAAATCGAGTCCAACTAATCTACAAAGTAAGTTTGATGTAATGTCTGACTTTAGATCGAAGGAAGAGATAGTCAAAATGGTCGATAAAAGTATCACAGTCGTCGTAACATGTAGCTACAAGTGCTAGAATATGATTGTATCACATTAGAACATGCAGGAATGTATCATTCGTGTTAAGAGTCTGACTCAAAGAGAGTTGAGTCTAACTATTGTATCATCGATGAGAGGTCATTAAGAACATGACCCATCGATCTGTTACAATAAGTCAAAGTAAGAACCTTAATTTAAAGTAAGAAACAGTACGAGATTCCAATGAAAATCGAATTTAGAAGGAATGATAGATGCAACACCATCACCGGTCAAAAAGTCTAAGAGTTAGAAACTCAATAGAAAAGACATGAAAGTTACGATTACCACCTAGGGTAGAAAGGTGACGTGCGGAATTATTATACAAGCCTTATTTTGTTGACGATTTTGGGCGTAATCATTCTCAGGGAGAGATAATTGTAACGCTCGCAGATAGGGCTAGTTAATTTATAGAAGGTTAATGTCATAAAAACCATCAAGTTTTAAGGGTTTTGTCATTTTTGCCCAAAGCTGAATTTTATGTCTGTTTTTACTCTCACTTTTTCCAAAAAAAAATTGGTTTTACCCTTTTACCGGTGGCAATAAGTTTTCCGAGTTACCATTATACTAACTTCTTTTTATACTTTTACGCTAATTATTTTTTTCATATTATATGTATTCATGTACAAAAATCGTATTTATATATGAAAAAAGGTTTAATTAATCATTATATTTACATTTTTTAATGTTATATATATATATATATATATATATATATATATATATATATATATATATACACACACACACACACAAAATATACAAAAAATAAATTAATATGTTTTTAGAACTGTAAATACGTATTTTTATGTATTTAAAAATATACATATCAATAAAAAAAACTTGTTCAATCATAAACGTGTTTATATAAGTTTTTTAGAAATATTAATGTGTATTTTAGAATTGCAAATATTTGTTTTTACGTTTTAATAAGTATATGCATATATTTTTAGAAGTATTGATACTTATTAATTTTTTTAAAAGTATAAAACTATGTATTTATACTTTTTAAAACCATATCTATAAAATATGTATTCATAATTCTAGAAATATTTTATTACTTTTTAAATGGTATAACCTTGCAAAATACACACACACACACACACACACATATATATATATATATATATATATATATATATATATATATATATATATATTTTCGTATATAAATACGATTTTCTACATGAATACATATATTATGAAAAAAAACTTTAGGTATAAGTGTAAAAAAAGTATAAACTTAAGGGTATAAAAAAAAACTATATACTTAAGGGTTTTTTTTGCGAATTTAATATAATAGTAACCTGGAAAACCTATTATCACCGGTAAAAGGGTAAAACCGATCATTTTTTAGAAAATGTGAGGGTAAAAACGGAAATAAAATTCAACATTGGGCAAAACCGAAAAAACATTGAAAATTGAAGGGTTTTTTTTTTTTTTTTTTTTTGATATTAACCTATTTATTGATAATCAGCATAAAATGACTTTTTGGTAGAAGGTTATTTAGGATAAATACCCTTAACTAAAGTTATAATCTATGTGACAAATGTTCCGCGATTAAACCGGCATAACTCTTCATATCGTGAAAAGTGAAATTTTGGTAGATTACTTTTTAGGCTAAGTGATATAAATGAAAGTCGTAGTAATCATTAAACCGGGAGCGTGCATATAGAGAACGTCCAAATCTGACATTTCAAGAGGAAGTTATGAATTTTCTAAGATTTGACATAGCAGTATTCTGTTCAAAGATTGAATTTTTGATCGGTCGGCTTTTAGCTAAAATAATCCAAACGAGGGTTGAAAATCTCATTAATAGTAGTTCAAATATAAAAATTCTGTCGAAATCAGACACCGAACGAGAGAGTTAAACTTTGTATACGGGTTTTAATAAGTCTAAGCTTGTGTGAAAAATATAAATTCAAATTTAGCCGATAGAATCTAAATGTAAGTTTTAGATCTCGTTCTATTCTATGGTGAAGCCCATTTTTGCTCATTTTATTCTATGGTGAAGCCCTGTGACACCCCTGAGTACTCATCTAAGTAATAGCTTTCGACTAGGAGATCCCGAGTCAGTATTTTACCTGCGTAGATCCTAGTTCTTTTCTATAGTCCTATGCAAGTGAGCTACATTTAATCTACTTCCGCTTAATTTATGATCATAGTTATAAGCCGTTACTAGGAACTTATAAGTAAGATTTATCAGTGATTCCAAGTCGTTATGCTGTTTGATCTACTTTGGGGAGTAATGCTTAGGTTGGATTTAGTGAGGTCTTTAAAGTGGTATTTCCAAACAGTATACTATATATACCAAACAGACCCTACCTCCGACATGATCCCACCTAGTTATTTACTTTTTACATCTTGAAGTAGGCTTTTATTGAGGAATCTAAACCCTTAGGATAATAGTTCCATGAATTGTGAAATTAGACTAAGACTTAACATTATAGGTCTATTGGAAAAAGGTGTAAGGCGAAGCTCTACCCAATTCACCAATCACAAGACACTTTGTCAAGTGAGTGCATAATCTCTTTCATTAACATGATTTAGTACGAGTATTAAATTAAAATATTAAATATCGGTTGGAAGTCGTATGTAAATTATGCGCTTGTTGCCCGGGTTATATGTTAGGATATATATTGTGATATGTGCGAACCATATATGGTTTTATATTATGTGAAAATAAACAGATAATATTATATAATAATATTAAAAGTAGAAATTTTTATAAGATAAATGATTAATAATACCTAATACTCTTATGGAATCTATATACACTAAGATAGGTTAGTGTCACTCATGAATAGAGTTAGTATTAAAAAGTTGGTTTTAGGCACTGTAATCTACTCTAGAGATGAACTTAGACTCATGGAAGATACATATCTAAAATTAGGTTTGATATTAGGTGGTCTCATTAGGAGAATGTGCGTAACCTATGAACAGAGAGTAAAGTTATGCTCCATGACACTATCAGGTGTCGATGCACTGTAGCTCCGTACGGGATGACCAGAAATGGTAGGTCCTGATCAGACAACTGTTAGTGGTATGCCTGGTCATATCTTAAAGTAGGATGACAACACCTGACCATTCTAGGAGGTCTTGTGAATTACGTTGTCAGTGTATAGTTAAACCCTTACCTTTGTGTAACGACCTAAAAATTAGGCCTAAAAATTTCATTTTATTTATAGTTAAAACACAGATATCATTTGAATTCAAGCATTTCAAAAACATTGCTAATTAAAACATTTATCAGAGTTCATCCCAAAATCAAATATTACGGAAACACGGGTGTGTGCGTTGTGATTATGCCGAGTCCATCCTTTCTAAACCAATGATACCTAAAACCATAAACAAAACTATAAGCATGAACCTCAGTGAGTTCCCCAGAGCATACCCCACATAATTCACATAAACCATATCAATCACATAGGCCATATCAATCACATAATCCATGCATATAAACGTATAAGGATGTCGTGGGCTCCTCCCTAGGTCTCAGACCTATGGATCATGGGCTCCCTTATGGTCTTTACCTGGAAATCCATGGGCTCCCCCATATGGTCTTACATCCAAGTGTCATGGGCTCCCCCCCCCCCCCCCCCCACCGATGGTCTTTATGTAACACTCTAAATTTTCAAATAAAAATTTCATTTTTAAATCCACACAAAACACAATTTAACATTTCTCAAATCTAATTTGTAAATTGTCCCAAACACAAAAAAATAAATTGTTGGACAATATCCCAGAATCCTCAAAAACACAATCAACTAGCCGGTGTGTACAATCATGTCGGTACCTTCCCACGATCCTGAGATGTACTCGAAACACATTTCACACAACATTGTAAGCACTAGCTTATTGAGTTCCCCAAAATACCACACACAAATAATTAGCCTCTCATGGGTATATCTCGATAAGGACCCTCCGATCATGTTTCTCAGTGAAGACCCTCCAGTCTCACAACTCGGGTTGGACCCTCCAGTCCTGTATCTCAGTGAAGAGCCTTCGGTCTCACAACTCTGTTTGGACCCTATGGTCCTAACTCAAGAAGGAACAGAATAATATACAACATAAATCACAAAGACAAAATCCATATATCACATAACTCGGTATAAGCACATAAGACCCTTCGGTCAATAACTCATATAAGAGCCTCCGGTCATACAATATTACCACTTAGGTAAGTATAGTGAAAAGACTCACCTCATAAGTACAACAGGTAGTTCTCGTACTCAACAATCGGTCTAGACTCCGCTACATGTATCATAATCATCTCTAATTAACAATTTATAATAACAACTCCAAAGATGTTAAGCTAACTCCTTTACTAACTCTCGAAAAGGTTGAAATACCATTTCACCCCTCAATGGTCTCCTAAGTCCATAACTTGCAAACCCTAAAAGTCAATGGAAGTCAACACTCAAGTCAACAGTCCATGTTGACCCAACTTGTTGAGTGCATCTATGCGACTTGTCGAGTTCCTTCAATTCTCAGAAAAATCGGGAAATCCAACTCAACTCGTCGAGTTGTCTCACCAACTCGACGAGTTTGTGCAGCGTCCAGGATAACGGGTAAAACCCTAACCAACTTGTCGAGTTGGCTAACCAACTCATCGAGTTCCTTCAGCCCAGTCACACATTCAAAAACATTTAAGCGAGACTAAGGCCCCAAACTCTAGATTTGGCCTTCTAAAGTTGAAATACCATGTAAATTTGCAAGCTTTACGTCCATGCATGGCATCCAGGGATAAGTTCGCCAAAACAAAGCTCAATAAAGGGTTTAAGGCATGGAAGTTGGCCAAAGCTTGATAAAGCTTGAGTCTTTAGGTCTAAAGTGCCTAATAATGTCTAGATCTGAAGTCTTAGCTTCAAGGTAAGCTCAAAACCAATAATGACTCAAGAAAAAGTTAAAAATGGCCATAAACTCTCTAATGGAGAGATCTAACAATCAAGAGATCAACATAATGGCTTTTTACCTCCAAAAGGCCGTTAACACTTAATGAATGCCGGATCCAGAGACTCTTTCTTGTTCCAAGCCTTTTCCTCCTCAACTTCCTTCAAGGAATACACCAAAACACACACTCTTAGCTTCACTCTCTCTCACGGTGGAAGATAGATTGATTAGGGTTTGTCTCAGGGTGATAAAGTGATAAGGGAGGCGGGATAAACATCTTAAGGTCCTTTAAATAGGATCCACACCCTAAAAATTAGGGTTTTCACACTCAACTCCAACTCGTCGAGTTAATTCTAAAATTCATGCGGCCATTCAATATCTACTCGATGAGTTGGGGCCTCCAACTCGTCGAGTTGCCCTGTCAAAATGAATATAAAACAATTTAAATTTATAACTGGGAGTCGGGATCTTACAATTTTCCCCCATTAGAATCAGAATTCGCTTTCGAAGTCATTCTCCGTAAACAGCTCTAGGTACTACTCATGCATATCAGACTCCAGCACCTAAGTCCACACGGATCCCCTCTGATGCTGCCACTGAACCTTAACCAAGGGCACATCCTTATTCGTAAAGAATGTAACATCCTAAGACCAGGTATGTAACACCCGATTCCTGGTACGTATTTAATTCAAGAAAACTTCATGTTTTACCCTGAGACTCAACGAGTTACAGGCCCAACTCGTCGAGTAGACACGTCTTTAACCGAGGGTTTAAGTGACCTACTCGACGAGTCGGGAGACTGAATCGGCGAGTAGGAGTTGTCTGATTGAAACCCTAAATTTCAGGGTTTGCACCCTATTTAAACAACTTATCTCTCCCCATCTCACCCTCCATCGTCCTTTATACTTCTAGAAGACATTAGCCTAAAACCCTAGCCTTGTTTGAGTGTCCAAAGGCCATTTTTATGTATTTCGGTGGATTGTGAAGCTTGAGAAGAGGAAAAGAGCTTGGGAGTTCAATTTGAAGCTAGAAGATCCAGAGATTGTGTTCCATTTCCAATTCATTTAAGGTAAAAATCTTCTATCTTGATTTTCCATGTGTTTATTCATCTTTAGGGCTTGGATTTCGGTATATTTAGGACATTCTAAGCCATTTTTGGGTTGTGGAGTGTAATATAGAGTTATGGCTTCAGATCTTGGTCTTTGTAGGGTTCTCATGGCATAAAAGTGCCAACTTTATGGCTATGAAATCCCCATGCATCTTGTGGATCGCATTTTTGGTCCTTTTGAGCTTAAAGACCCATGCATGGACATAAAGTTTGTGGCTTTACGTGTTATATCGACCCTAGGAGGTCAGATATAACCTTTAGATGAGAAGAGCTTAATTAAAATCGAGTTTATGGACATGGACCTTAGTGGACTCGGCGAGTCGGATAGTGGTTCCCCAACCTTTGCTATTTTGGGGGGTCTGGTTAAGTCTAGAGAAGGAATCAACAAAGTTGGATGAGATTCCAGACCAGGAAATCATGGGACTCGATGAGTGTATGAACAAACTCGGTGAGTCCAAGGAAATCTCCCAACTCATGAAGGCGAACTCGACGAGTTGTTCATACAACTCGGCGAGTCACGGACTAGACAGGCTGATATAAGGAAGCTGGACTCGATAAGTTCAAGGAAGAACTCGACGAATCAGTTGAAGATTGTCCCGATGTTTTGATTGAAGAAGAACTGATCGAGTTCTTGCTACACTCGGCGAGTAGAGTCGGGTTGGGGGCAGATAATGGTATAGGGACTCGACGAGTTGGCGGGACAAATCGACAAGTCGAGTCAACTTGAGGTTGACCTTGACTTTGACTTTGAATTTGACGTGGGTTTGGGTTGACCTTGTAAGGTTTATTAGTATGTATAGTAATCGAGAAAGATCGTTGTATAGGGGTTGAGGAGTTGAGGCAAGTCGATTTCCACGCCGAGATCAACACAGACACTACACGGCTTCGAGGTGAGTTACCTTCCAGTAGAAGTGGGTCTAAGGCACCAAGGCCGACCCACTAGTAGTTGGTTAGAGTTGAGATGATTGTCTTCGTGATAATTGTATGGTTTGCTATTACTAGATATGTTCTATGTGCCATTATGATATGTTCAATATGATAGTGTTAGTAGGAGGGGAATAGTCCCCTGATCGGTTGTTAGGACCGAAGGGTAGGTCGGACACCCCTGATATGTCTGACAACATGTTATGATAAGTTGTTATGTGATAGTAGTAGGGGTGAAATAGTCCCCATGACCGGGTGATATAGATTGGAGGGTAGGCAGGCACCCCATAATGGCTTGACACGGGTAATCAGCACCCTAGAATGGCTTGACACGGGTAGTCAGCACCCCAGAATGGCTTGACATGGGTAGGTCGGGCACCCCATAATTTCCTGGCAGCATGTATGATTCTATAGTATGTGGTATGATGGGGGAACTACCTAAGCTTTGTGCTTACAGTTTTAGTTTTGGTTTCAGGTACCTCTTCATCAAAGGGGAAGGAGCCGACGGCGTAGCAGCGCATCACACACACATGATTTCCGCAATGAGTTTTCTGGGATTGGACTCTGATTTATACTACTGTTCGATGTTGTGATTTTTAGACATGTTCATGATGGTTTATGGGTTGATATGATATTGACAATGTTTTTAGTAAACGATTTTATAAATTACTTAATTACAAACGAAATTTTTGGACTTGAAATTTGGGATGTTTCAAGTTGGTATCAAAGCTTTGGTTTGAGGGATTCAGACACATCTTCGGGGGTGTTTGGACTCAAATCGAGGGCTTAGGAAAGAACGAGGTTTCTGATGCGTGCGACCGGCCGAGCTTAAGTAAGTTTTCCCCAAGATATCCATACTTGTTACGTTATGTTATATGATATGATCATGAGAACTGCATGCTAGATTATGGCTAATGATCTAGAAGGAGGCCTTATATGCCTGTTGTATGAGCTGATTGAGTTGTATGCTAGGGTTGTTAGTCAATAGTATGAAAGCCTAATTAGGTCATGTTTGATTTGGTTACTCAATACACAAATGCTGCTTGATTTGTGCCTATGGGGATTCTAGCTAGCCTTAACTAACAAGCAAGTGGATATGTACTAGTATTCACAAACTAGTTAGGGAAGGATGATAGGGACTCCTTGTGCAGCTGATGGTGGAGATTAGGTCAAAGAGTGCCCTAGGTTAAGCCTAGGATGAGATTAGCATGGATAGTTGTATTAGTAGAAAGGGACTTGGTGAAGTCAATGCCGTTCTTAAAGAAAGTATGGATAGATGTGGAAGGTAGTATGGGCCCGTACTACTGGAAGCAGAGGATCCGTACTCGAATCAAGGAAGGCTGAGATTGAACTGGGAAAGCTGTAGAGTGTGTGATCTCTCGAGAGTATGTACGACCCTGACATCATTGTGTTTCAGTATGGCGATTACGCGACATGGAGCAGGATCGGGGTCAGGATCAGGGTCAGGCTCGGGCATAGGATCCGAGCAGGTTGATGATGGGCTACACGAGTTCATCGCGTTTGAGATCATGAGAGGTATCCTTGAGGCTACCACAGTCATATTCGGGTCGATAAAGGAGGGGATTATTGAGCTGATGGAGGATCGCCTCCGGATATTCAGGAGTGATTTAGTGTTTAGCCAGATGATTATGCATACCCTGTCCTTCAAGGACTTCCAAGGGAGTGGTGCGCCAGACTTTCATGGGGTGAAAGACCCCATTGCTACCAGGAGATGGATTACAGACATTGAGTCTGCTCAGTTGATGAGCTTCTGCCCGGAGAGGTCGAAACTCTGCTTTGTTGTGGGTTGTTTGAGGGACAGAGCTAGGGATTGGTGGGAGTCATTTGGTGACTCGTTGGGAGCCCTAGCCATTGAGACTATGACTTGGTTAGACTTTGTGAACAGGTTCAGGGCTGATTTTGCGCCAGCTGTGGAGCTTCAGCAGTTGACCAGGGAGTTTCTGGATATGAAACAGACTACAGAGTCGGTGGCGAAGATTACCGCCAAGTTTAGGGAGAGGGATTTGTTGGTACCTCGTTATGTGGGGGACAAGGAGATGCGGAAAACCCGCTACCATGATATGTTGAGGGCTGATATATAGGAGCATGTCAGGTATTCAGCTTACCCGACCCTAGAGTCCATGAGTGCTAGAGCGCAGGAGAGAGTGAGAGAGATTGATTTAGAGCACCTCAGGAAGAGGAAGGCAAACACAGAGCAGAGTATTAGGGTTTCGGAGAAGAAACCCAAGGGATCCGACACTAGGTCGAAGGGCCATCCAGGCCAGAGGCGTTGCAGGAAATGTGGTAGGCCGCATGAGGGAGCTTGTAGAGCGGGATCGTCAAGCTGCTACAAGTGCGGGAAGACGGGGCACTTTGATAAGAATTGTATTGCCCCTGCCCCCACAGTTCAGACATCAGACTTGATTTGCTTCCATTGCAATCAGAGGGGACATAAAAAGGCCAACTACCCTAGATTGACAGCAGCGCCAATGGTGGCGCCGACTCCAACAATAACACGAGTTGTGGATGGCTGGAAGGTCAAGGCAGAGGCTCCAGTGGTGTGGAGCTGAGCATTTTAGTTTACAGCCGAGGAGGCACGCACCGTACCCGATGTGGTGACGGGTATGGTTTCTTCTCTCTAACTTTTATATTATGTCACTGTGATTTTGATATGTAATGTGCTTTGTTCAAGATCATTCCATGTGAACGGTATTGCATTTCAGGTACTATTAGATTTGGGTGCTACCTGATCATTTGTTTCTCTTGCACTTAGAAAGAGGTTTCCTGAGTCTTCAGGCATGTTAGAGTGCCCCCCCCCCCTAGAGATTGAGATTGCAGACGACCGATCAGTGCGGGCGTCGAAGGTTTTCAGAGATTGTGTTCTGAGGTTGCACGAAGAGCGCTACATGGTAGATTTGGTTCCCATACCTTTGCGGGGGACCAAGGTTATCATAGGGATGAATTGGTTGAGCCCCAATGGGGTGGTGATCGACGGCGCACAACAGTTGGTGCAGATCAGGACCCCAAGTGGGGGAGACTTTGTGATTTAGGGCGAGAGGCCACAACAGGGACCAACTTTATGTTCAACAGCAAGAGCTAGGCGCTACCTCTAGCATGGTTGTGCAGGATATGTCACCTATGTTATGGATACCCGGGATGTGGATAAGGTGATGGTGGGCAATGTGCCAGTGGTACGAGAGTTTGCGGATGTATTCCCCGAGGAGTTGCCTAGGATACCTCTAGAGAGGCAGGTAGAGTTCAGGATCGACCTAGTTCATGGTGTGGCTTCGATAGCTAAGGCACCGTATCAGTTGGCTCTTCCTGAGATGCAGGAGTTGTCTACAAAGCTACAAGAACTATTAGACAAGGGATTCATCAGACCGAGCAGTTCACCCTAGGGAGCCCCGATTTTATTGATGAAGAAGAAGGACGGGTCACATCAAATGTGTATAGATTATTAGGAGCTGAATAAGGTAATGCTGAAGAACCATTACCCAATCCCGAGGATTGATGACCTCTTTGACCAGCTGCAGGGAGCATCTTGGTTCTCTAAGATTGACCTGTGTTCAGGTTATCATCAGATGAGGTTCAAAGAGGAGGATGTGCAGAAAACTGCTTTTCGGACGCATTATGGTCACTATAAGTTTGTAGTGATGCCTTTCGGGCTCACCAATGCTCTTGTCGCATTCATGGATCTTATGAACCGCATGTGCATACCGATGTTGGATCGATCTGTGATAGTTTTCATCGATGAAATCTTGATTTATTCCAAGACGCAAGAGCAGCATGGGGAGTACTTGCGGTAGGTTCTGGATACTTTGAGGAGGGAGAGCTTGTATGCCAAGTTCTCCAAGTGTGAGTTCTGGTTGCACGAGGTGCAGTTTCTTGCGAACCTTGTCAACCAGAACAGGATTTCGGTTTGAGCCAGCCAAGGTGGAGGCTGTGATGAGGTGGGAGGTTCTGAGGTCTCCATTTGAGATTCAGAGCTTTCTGGGATTGACAGGCTACTATCATAGATTCATTCAGGGCTTATCCAGGATAGTCGTGCCCCTCACCCGGCTGACGAGGAAAGTTGTGGTCTTTCGTTCGGGGCCTGAGCAGTAGGCTGCATTTGATACATTGAGACAGAGATTGTGCGAGGCGCGAATCTTAGCCCTGTCAGAGGGCATGAATGATTTTTTAGTATATTGTTATGCGTCCGTCTCAGTTTTGGTCACAGTATTGATGCAGAGAGGGCATGTTATCGCTTACACCTCGAGGTAGTCGAAGCCTCACGAGGCTAACTATCCGACACATGATTTGGAGCTGGGGATGTTGTCTTTTCCATCAAGATTTGGCGTTATTACCTCTGTGGGGTTCGTCGTACCATTTACACGGACCACAAGAGCCTGAGGTATCTCATGGATCAGCCAAATCTGAATATGAGGCAACGTCGGTGGCTTGATGTGGTAAAGGATTATGATTGTGACATTCTCTACAACCCAGGGAAGGCCAATGTCGTGGATGACGCGAATAGCCTCAAGGCAGCACCGATCAAGGATATCTGTATGAGGATGACGGTTGTGACTCCACTGTTGGAGCAGATTCGGGAGGCCCAGCAGGAGACCATGAAAGAGGAACATCGTAAGAGCGAGCATATTGTGGGTCAGGTTTCCTCCTTCGATTATGATATTCGTGGATTGTTAAACCTTCATCGGAGGGTGTGGGTCCCATATCATAAAGGTGTGTGCCAGGTATTGATGGAGGAGGTGCACAGATCCAGTTTTTCTATCCATCCCAAGGCGAAGAAGATGTATAGGGATCTTCGTCTTGACTATTGGTGGCCCTGCATGAAGAGGGATGTAGCCTGGTTTGTGGAGAGATGCCTAACCTGCAGAAAGGTCAAGGCCGAGCACTAGAGGCGTCATAGAAAGGTTCATACGTTGGATATCCCACTGTGGAATTGGGAGGATATCACTATAGATTTCATCACGAAGCTTCCCAGGACCTCGCGGGGAATGGATTCGATTTCGGTCATCATTGATCGATTGACCAAGAGCGGACATTTTATTCCAGTTCAGGAGATCATTTCGGACGAAAGGTTGGCCGACATCTATATCAGGGAAGTAGTGGCGCGGCACGGGGTACTAGTCTCAGTGATTTCCGACAGGGATGTGTGGCTCACTTCCAGATTATGGAAGAAGTTTCACAACGAGTTGAGTACTTGTCTACACCTTAGCACTGCTTTTCACTTGTAGACAGATGGTCAGAGTGAGCAGACCATCCAGAATCTAGAGGACATTCTGTGGGCATGTGTTTTAGACTTCAGAGGTACTTGGGATACTTACCTTCCTTTGGTTGAGTTCTCCTATAACAATAACATTCATGCAAGTATTGACTGTCCTCCTTTCAATATGTTGTATGGGAGGAAGTGTAGGACCCCGATATGCTAGGGTGAGGTGGGTCAGAGGGTCATGGGGAGTACCGAAGTGGTACTCAAGACTACAGAGAGGATCCAATAGTTGTTTGGAGCAGGCTTCAGGCTGCTCAGAGTCGGAAGAAAAGTTATGCCGACAAGCATCGTTCAGACATGGAGTTCCAGGTCGGGGATATGGTACTCCTGAAAGTGTCGCCTTGGAAAGGTTTCATTCGATTCAGGAAGCGGGGAAAGTTGGGCCCCATGTATATTGGACCCTTCGGGATTGCTGCCCGGGTGGGCAAGGTGGCATATAGGTTGGACCTGCCAGCCGAACTTAGTCAGATTCATAGCACTTTTCATGTCTCCCAGTTACGGAAGTATATGGTGGACGATTCTGCAGTGGTACCTTTAGAGGATATTCAGGTGGATGACAACTTGAACTACATCGAGCGACCGGTGGCGATCCTCGACAGGAAGTCGAAGGATCTGAGGAACAAGAGAGTGGAGCTGGTAAAGGTGCAGTGGAAGCACCGTAAGGACTCTGAATGGACCTGGGAGCCGGAGGACGAGATGAGGGAACACTACCCCAAGCTTTTCCCGGACTCAGCAACAGAATTCGAGGATGAAGTCTAAAATAAGTGGGGGAGATTTGTAACACCTGATTCCTGGTATGTATTTAATTCAAGAAAACTTCATGTTTTACCTTGAGACTCGATGAGCTGGAGGCCTAACTCATCGAGTAGACTCGTCTTTCATCGGGGGTTTAAGTGACCTACATGACCAGTCGGAAGACCGACTCGGCAAGTAGGATTTGTTTGAGTGAAACCCTAAATTTGAGAGTTTGCACCCTATTTAAACAACTTATCTCTCCTCATCTCAGCCTCCATGTCCCTTTTACTTCCAGAAGACATTATCCTGAAACCCTAGCCTTGTTTGAGTTTCTAAGGCCATTTTTGTGCATTTCGGTGGATTGTGAAGCTTGAGAAGAGGAAAGGAGCTTGGGAGTTCAAGTTAGAGCTAGAAGATGCAGAGTCTGTGTTCCATTTCCAGCTCATTTAAGGTAAAAAGCTTCTATCTTGATCTTCCATGTGTTTATTTATCTTTAGGGATTGGATTTTGGTATATTTAGGGCATTCTAAGCCATTTTCGGGTTGTGGAGTGTAATATAGAGTTATGGCTTCAGATTTTGGTCTTTGGAGGATTCTCATGGCATAAAGGTGCCAACTTTATGGCCATGAAAGCCCCATGCATCTCGTGGGTCTCATTTTTGGTCCTTTTGAGCTTAATGACCCATGCATGGATGTAAAGTTCGTGGCTTTACGTGTTATATCGACCCTAGGAGGTCAGATCTACCCTTTGGATGACAAGAGCTTAACAAAAATCGAGTTTATGGATAGGGACCTTAGTGGACTCGGCGAGTTGTTCTTGGGACTCGGCGAGTCGGATAGTGGTTCCCCAACCTTTGTTGTTTTGGGGGTCTGGTTGAGTCTAGAGAAGGACTCAACAAAGTTGGAAGAGATTCTAGACCTGGAAATCATGGGACTCGATGAGTGTATGAACAAACTCGGCGAGTATAAGGCAATCTCCTAACTCATGAAGGCAGACTCAACGAGTTGTTCAAAGAACTCGGTGAGTCATGGACTAGACAAGCTGATATGAGGAAGCTGGACTCGACGAATTCAAGGAAGAACTCGACGAGTTAGTTGAAGATTGTCCCGATATTATGATTGAAGAAGAACTCGTCGAGTTCTTACTAGACAAGCTGATATTATGGTTGATTCTAGATAAGGACTCAACAAACTTGGACAAGATTCTAGACCTGGAAATCATGGGACTCGATGAGTGTACGAACAAACTCGGCGAGTCCAAGGCAGTCTCCTAACTCATGAAGGCGGACTCAACGAGTTGTTCATACAACTCGGCGAGTCACGGACTAGACAAGCTGATATGAGGAAGCTAGACTCGACGAGTTCAAGGAAGAACTCAACGAGTTAGTTGAAGATTGTCCCGATATTGTGATTAAAGAAGAACTCGTCGAGTTCTTACTAGAATCGGTGAGTAGAGTTGTGTTGGGGTAGATAATGGTATAAGGACTCAACGAGTTGGCGGGACAACTCGGCGATTCGAGTCAATTGGAGGTTGAATTTGACTTTGACTTGGGTTTGGGTTGACCCTGTAAGGGTTATTAGTATGCATAGTAACCGAGAAAGATCATTGTGTGGGGGTTGAGGAGTTGAGGAAAGTCGATTTCCATGCCGAGATCAGCGCAGACGCTACACGGCTTCGAGGTGAGTTACCTTCCAGTAGAAGTGGGTCTAAGGCACTAAGGCCGACCCACTAGTAGTTGGTTAGAGTTAAGATGATTGTCTTCGTGATAATAGTCTGGTTTGCTATTACTTGATATGTTCTATGTGCTAGTATGATATGTTCTATATGATAGTGGTAGTAGGAGGGGAATGGTCCCCCTATCGGTTGTTAGGACCGAAGGGTAGGTCGGACACCCCTGATATGTCTGACATCATGTTATGATATGTTGTTATGTGATAGTAGTAGGGGTGAAATAGTCCCCATGACCGGGTGAGATAGACTGGAGGGTAGGCAGGTACCCCAGAATGTCCTGACATGGGTAGTCAGCACCCCGGAATGGCTTGACACAGGTAGTCAGCACCCTAGAATGGCTTGACATGGGTAGGTCGGGCCCCCCAGAATTACTCGGCAACATGTATGATTGTATAGTATATGGTATGATGGGGGAACTCACTAAGCTTTGTGCTTATAGTTTTAGTTTTGGTTTCACATACTCTTCATCCAAGGGAAGGAGTCAACAGCGTAGCGGCACATCACACACACATGATTTCCACAATAAGTTTTCTGGGATTGTACTCATATTTATACTATTGTTTGTTGTTGTGATTTTTAGACATGTTCATGATGGTTTATTGTTTAATATGATATTAAAAATGTTTTTAGTAAAGGATTTTATAAATTACTTAATTACAAACGAAATTTTTGGACTCGAAATTTGGGATGTTTCAAGGTATATCTCATAAACCCTTATTTTATTATAGATGCCAAGTTTATCCTTTTAATTGAGAAAAAGTGGTATCTGAGTACGCGGGGAGTACGCGTGTGTACGCTCGGTGTACTCATGTGTGTGATTTGGACACAGAAGCCACCTAGTACATTGGGCATACTAGAGGGTATGCTAGGCGTACTAGGCTTGGAGTGAAAACCCTAATTGTGGGGTGTGTCCCTATTTCAGGGACATGATGGCCTTATTTCTAGCCACCATTTCCAGCCTTCAACCTTCTCAAAACCCTATTTTCCGTTCCTTTAGCTTGAGTGACCATTTGTGGGCATCTAAGTGTTCTTGTGGGATTCTTTTGGATGAAGAAGGAGCATTGAAGAGAATAGAGTTGGAGTCCAGGCTTTGCATCTGAGCTTTATGTGGTTGGAGCATCATTTGAAGGTATAAAGCTCAAAGATTTCCCATCCTTTTTTATTTATGCATATTATGGTTTATTTTATTGTTTTTTCCCAAAGCTTGAAGCTTTATGATTTGTTGAACTCCAGAGCCTAATATATGTCTCATTAAGTGTCTCTAGTGGAGTGGACTCATGGAAATGGGATCTTGGACGTCAAACCACCCCATGCATGAGATATGAGAATTTTAGGAGTAAAGAGTGAGAGTTTTTGGGTTTGGGACTTTCTCAGCCATGCAAACGCTTAAAGTCACAAACTTTTTAGAGTATGAGCCTTTAGGGAGTCCAAATATGATAGTATAGCTATGGTCTTAACGGATTAAGACCAAGAGAGTAGGAAAATCAAGTTTGTGACATACGCCGAGCGTACATAGCATCAAGGATCCCCGATGCATGCATGGCGAGGTAGTACGCCCAGCGTAAAGGGGTTGTACACCCAACGTACGCATTGCAGTTGACTTTTGTTGACTTTTAGGATTTGGTCAAATTATGGACTATAGAGGCCATGGAAAGGTAAAAATGGTATTTTATCCTTCCATGAATTTGTAGTGGGTTTAGCCTAGCTTCTTTGAGGGTCTTTTAGTAATTAGAGATTTTTATGGTATCTTTTAGGCGGAGGCTAGACCGGTGATTCGAGTACGAGGTTTATTTGCTTTCTTACGAGGTGAGTCTTCTCACTATACTTACCATGAGTGGTAACTTTGTGTGACCAAAGGTTATTGTATGTTTATATTAAGTATTGTGATATCCTACATTATGTCTTTGTGATTTATGTTGTGTATTATTTTGAGCTTTACTGAGTTAGGATCGAAGGGTCCACCTGAGTTGTGGGACCGGAGGGTTCCATTAAGACACATTGACCGGAGGGTCTTATTCGAGATATAGCTATGAGAGGCTATGTAACGCCCCGGTTCTCAGGTATTGATTAAATAAAAGGTTCTTTGGGGTTTAAGTCCTACTCGATGAGCTGGTTGCCTTACTCGTCGAGTAGCAGCGGGATAGGATCGCATGTTTAGTGACCTACTCACCGAGTCTATAAGGGACTCGACGAGTAGGAGATGGCAGATGAAACCCTAAATCCCGGGGTTTTGCACCCTATTTAAAGTTTGCAACATTACGTGAAAAGCATGCTCTAGAAGCTTGGATCTATAATTTGGAGCCATTGCATGGCTTAAATGAATCTACATGGCTTAAGGACTGAAGGAACTCGGCGAGTCGCAAGGTTGACTCGGCGAGTCGTATGAAGATGGCCTTGAACTCGATGAGTTGGATGAGCAACTCGGCGAGTCCGATGAAGATTTTCATAGACTCAGCGAGTTGTATGAAGAAGTCAGCGAGTCAGATAAGTTTTCTCCAGGATATGTAGGCGTGTGTATTCGTCGAGTTGCAAGAGGGAAACTCAACGGGTGTCTTACAAGTGTGATCAAGAATCGGAGGAACTCGACGAGTCACCTTGATGACTCGGCGAGTGATGTGTGTAAAACCAACTAGTTTTAATCCTACTAACTTAAACACAAAGACAAACACACGAAAGGCAGTGTACCTATCGATTAGCAGTTTAGTTCAGGTAAGTAGGGTATCGAACACAGGGAACGGTAAACAATTAAAATAAATGCTAATACTATCTAAATAAAACAAGTAATAGAAAGAGTTTTCTCTAGTTTTGCAAGACTAGAAACTTCAACAATTAACTAAAACTTAAACTAAGAAACTAAGAGCTAAGCAAATAAAAATCAACTAAATTCAATAATAATGAGGACTTCTGTTTAGGTTCGACTCATTTGTTCCCATGGATGATTTCGATGTATCGGATTAATTCTTCATTAGCTACCGACTAAGATGATTAGTTCCACTTTCGCTATTACTAATCCTTAGGAAACAAATTAACTCAAGCAGTGGCCAGTTGTCTAAATCAACGGATTTCCTAGTTATTGATTCGGGTTTAGAAAGACTTGTAATTAGCTAATCAAATTGGCGATTCAATTAACCTCTTGTTGATGGTGTATCACACAAGCTCACACATTAACTTACCTATCTTCAAGTTAATTCTTGTTTCACATTCGTTATTCCTAGACATACAACTATGTGGTCACGTAAATCATATGAAATTAGCAACTAAGAGATGTTCATACAACTTAATTACTGATTTATTAATAGAAGAATAGTTATTGTCAACACATAAGGTTCTTTAACAAGCTTAACAAAACATAATTACCAATCAAAATTAATCCTACTCAAATAATCAATCCATGTTCACAAATTCATCTACCTAAACAGAAGTTAAGAGTTTTTAGCTCATGATTACAGCAGAAACAAGCTCAAAAACGAAATCAATTGGTAAAAACATAGTTCAAAAAACAGATTAGGTAAGAGTAAACTTGATTTTGACTTGATTCTCCTTAAAATTGAATGTAGGGTTGATTCCCTTGCTTCCCACGCTCCAGCAGCACCTTTAGTCGACAATTGGCCTCCAAGGGTTCATCTATATGCTAGGGTATCAATCTGAAACTCCCTTTATATAGATTTTCACAAAACAAAGGCTACTCGGCGAGTCCAGTGACCTACTCGGCGAGTCCGTCACTTAAAACCCGTGTACGGCAAGTCAGCGCGTCCAGAATCGCGAAAGTTCGATACCACTCGCCGAGTAATCGACCCTACTCGCCGAGTACGTTTCGAATCAGCATTTTCTCAAAACACGAAAGTCGTCCTAAATTGTGTCTACTTTTCAGAACATTTTGAATCTCGTCAATCGAAGTTACGGTTCATGAGATATGGCCAAAACACTGATGAGGGGTCAAGCTGTCCAACAACATCCTTCTTTCTTCAAAATCCAAGATCCAAGCTTCCAATAGCTAGTTTCGCTTCCTTTTCCTTCCGAGCATGTCATTATTGCTGAAAAATGAAATTCTAAACTAATTAAGCACCTTTTGTTCTTTAAATGAGATAAAATCAACATAAAGTATTAAGATAATGCATGAAGTTTATAACTAAATATGCTCATATCAGCGAGTTAAGGTCAACATGGACTATTGACCTTGACTGAGGACTTTGAGTTTGACATGGGGTTGACTGGTTGGTTTATGGAGTACTTGTGAGGTTGAGGATTTATGAGTATGCTCGTACTATGGTAATAGGTGGAGGAGTCTTTGGCGAGTGATCCAAGAGTTGAGGTTTATCTACCGAGTCGACATCTGCAAGGTGAGTTATCCTCACTATATCAAAAGGGTCTAAGGTACCAAGGCTGGCCCTTTAGTTGTTATCGTTATGATATATATATATATATATATATATATATATATATATATATATATATATATATATATATATATATATGGTTATGATCTGATAGATTTGAATCAGGATAGACAGTGTGTTATGCTTCTATGATCCTTAGGGATTGGGGTGTTAGTGGCCTGCTAGGTTTGTATTCTAGTCATGAGAGATTGCTATGATTGTTGATCAGTGAGTTAGCTATGTTTGATGCTTATATATGCCAGTATATGTTAGTTTTGCGCACATGATTTTTTGCTCGTTGATTCGGGGTTGCGGCGGTCCTGCTTTGTGCTGAAGGCCAAAATACCTTATGAGTGGTCCGAGAAGACTGTAGGCCCACGTGGCGGTCCAGTCATGCCGAAGGCTCGGTGGAGATTCAGTAGATTGTAGGCCCCATAGGGCGGTCCAGTCAGGCCAACGGCCTAGTATGCATGTTGTTGAATTATGGTTACAGATTTGGTATTTCAGTGTGTTATTGGAATTTTGGGGGTAACTCACTAAGCCCTTGGGCTTCCAGCTTGCAATTTATTGTTTCAGGTACTTCAGGAGGAGATCATGGCAAGGCAAAAGTGTGACTGTACCGCTCCTCATCCTTATGATCTTGTTTTGGGACACTCTGATGGATATTGATAGAAAATGTTTTGTAAACTGTTACTATTTGGTTTTATTTATGCTTGAAAAGTTTAAATTTGGCGTAAAAACTTATGGGTGTTACAAGTTGGTATCAGAGCCTTGGTTTGAGTGAATTGGGGGAAACACACGTGTGAACCCAGTCTCAAATCAAGGAAATTTTCGAAATAAATTCTAAAATGGTTCCCAAAATAAAGGATGGAGGATGCAGAGGGTCCGGTCAGCCGGAGCCTGTAAGGGAACCCAAAAATACCATACAGTTATTTGATATTTTGATATGTTAGAACAGCATGCTAGTGCTAGGCTAGGGATCTTCAGGAATCTCATGGTAGATTTTCCTGATTATATGATGCCTATTAGCCTAGGGTTTCTTTATATGGAATTGACATCATAAATGTAGATGTTTAGTGTATGCATCACGGTTGTGCATAATAAGACCTTATAGCCTGAGAATGTTAATTCGGCCTTCGGGTAGGATTGAATATTCGAAAGTATATCGGGCCCAGCGTTATGTGCAGCTAGCATACACTAGCGCTGTAGGGGATGATGAAAGTTTCATGGATGTGTGGGTTGTGAGGAGCTGTAAGATTAGTTAGGGGATGGGTGATGTTTCCCTAGGAGTAAGGGTTGAGCGCATATTATGTTAATGATAGTGCTAGGGTGTTGTGGTGATACTTGAGACAAATATGGGTAGGTGTGGAAGATAGTATGGGCCTATACTACTAAAAGCATAGGACCCATACGTGTGGCAAAGAAGTCACAACCCTTAGGGTTTGTGGGTTTTGGTCTCCCGATATTATGTTATTTATCTGATGACTTATATATATATTTCAGTATGGTGGTGACGAGACGTGTTGCTTCTGGATCCGGATCAGGATCAGGATCAGGATCAGGATCGGGAGACGGAGGGTCAAAGGTGCCGATAGCAACTGAGCCTGTGGTACAGATAGGGACCGAGGAGTTGGATGCCAGGATCCGGGAGATTATGCACGACGAGATAGCTGCAACGTTCCGAGCGCAGCTGCCAGAGATGTTTGAGTTGATTAAGACCGCGATGGTCGAGTACTTTGATGAGCGATATGCATCTCTAGCAGAGACAGCTGCCGCTGCAGCCACTTCGGTTGAAACTGCGGCAGGGGTTGGAGGAGGAGCCAGCAGGGCTTTCCAGTACCGGGACTTCAATAATACGAAGCCCCCGATGTTTGATGGTATACATGATGCGATCAGCGGTATGAGATGGTTATCTGACGTTGAGGGATGTTTCTTCACGTGTTCATGTCCTGCTGACCAAAAGGTCAGGTGTACCCTGAACCTGCTGAGGCTTAGGGCAAAGGACTGGTAGAGATTGACGACAGGCTTGTATACTGATGATCACCGAGCTGCTGTTACTTGGGAGCAGTTCCGGGATATGTTCCGCACACGCTACGTTCCACGTGTGGAGCGGGAGCGGCTTGCTCGGAAGTTCTTGACTTTGAGGCAAGATGGGGAGTCTGTGATGGAGATTACCTATATGTTCACGGAGAGGGCAATGTTTTGCCCAGAGTTTGCTTCAGAGCAGTCTCAGATGAACCGTTATCTGAGTATGCTTAAGACTGATATTTGGCAGTTCGTATCTACACAGCGTTGTGATACCCTCTTGGATCTTCAGGAAGCCGCGAGGCGGCGTGAGTTGGAGTTAGAGCTGCACCTAAAGGAGCAGCATCAGGCACCGACACAGTCTCAGTCGGCGCCTAAGAGGTTTAAGACCGCTGATACTCGGGCTGGGAGTCAGCAGAGTCGCACGTGTGGAAAGTGTGGCAAGAGTCATTCTGGGGTTTGTCGAGCAGGAGGTGGGTGCCAAAAATGTTTCAAGGAAGGGGATCATGCCAGGGACTATTGTCAGTCCGCCCCTCCAGCAAATATGAGGATTTGTTACCATTGTCATCAGGTTGGTCATGTGAAGACCAACTGTCCACAGCTTACCGCCAAGCCGGCACAGGGTCCCGTGCCAGGTACTGTGAGGATTGGAGATTGGAGGCCAGTCAAGGTGGAGCCTCCGAAGGCTCAGGGTCGCGCCTTCCAGCTCACGGCCAAGGAGGCCAAGGCAGCACCGGCTGTGGTTGCTGGTATGTTTCTGTTCTCTGTCTCAGTTATTGTATTTGTGATATGCACATTGGTTGTACTTGTGATTAGGTACATTTTTAGTGAATTCTTTACATGTTTTGGTTTTATTTGACTCGGGGGAGAGTCGCTCGTTCATATTTCAGACTTTCAGTAGAGGGTGTAGTGTGCCGATAGATGAGCTTAAGTGCCCATTGCGAGTTTCGATCGCCAACGAGCACGGGGTTTATGCTTCTTTGGTCTACCGGGGATGCGAGTTGGAGATTTCGGGGTGCCATTCCCGATAGATTTGATTCTGATTCCCATGGGGGAAGTGTGCGTGATCGTAGGGATGGATTGGGTCATCCGATTTGGCATCATGATCGACTGTGCGAGGTAGCGAGTGGTAGTTCGAACCCCAAGTAGGGGAGGTGGTATATAGCGAGGGCACCAGGATGGGATCAGGGTTTTGTTCGGCGGCCAGGGCTCGACAGTATATACAACATGGGTGTGTCGGTTATCTAGCGTACGTGGTGGATATGCGGGTTAGGGATCAACCCTCAGTTTCGGAGGTCCCTGTAGTTAAAGAGTTTGTTGATGTGTTTCCGGAGGAGTTACCCGGAGTGCCTCCGGAGAGGCAGGTTGAGTTCAAGATTGATCTAGTATCGGGTGCGTCCCCTATCGCTAGGGTGTCGTACCGTCTGGCACCGCCTGAGATGCAAGAGCTATCATCTCAGTTGCAGGAGCTGCTGGGTAAGCAGTTTATTCGTCCAAGTAATTCGCCATAGGGAGCACCGATCCTTTTCGTTAGGAAGAAGGACAGTTCGCACAAGATGTGCATTGACTATAGGGAAAGAAGTTAACATTGAAGAACCGTTATCCACTCCCGAGGATAAATGATCTTTTCGATCAGCTGTAGGGTGCATCTTGGTTTTCCAAGATTGATTTGAGGTCAGGATATCACCGGGTCAGGGTGAGGGAGGAAGACATAGAGAAGACCGCTTTTCGGACTCGTTATGGTCATTACGAGTTCGTGGTGATGCCGTTTGGGGTCACCAATGCGCCAGCAGTGTTCATGGATTTGATGAATTGAGTCTGCAGACCGATGCTCGATCGCTCGGTCATTATGTTCATAGATGATATATTGGTGTATTCCAAGACTCGAGAGCAGCACGATGAGCATCTCAGGGAGCTGCTGGAGGTCCTGCGGTGAGAACGGTTGTATGTCAAGTTCTCGAAGTGTGAGTTTTGGTTACGAGAGGTTTAATTCCTCGGACATCTCATTAATCAGGAGGGGATTTTGGTCGATCCGGCCAAGGTGAAGGCGGTTATGCAGTGGGAGACTCTGAGATCTCCCTCAGACATCAAGAGTTTCTTAGGCTTAGCAGGGTACTACCGGAGATTTATTTGAGATTTCTCCAAGATTGCAGTACCCCTCACTCGTCTTACGAGGAAGGGGGTGGATTTCCGGTGGGGCCCTTAGCAGCAGAGGGCATTTGAGACCCTCCGGCAGTGTTTATGTGAGGCACCAGTGTTGACACTCCCCGAGGGGTGTCAAGGACTTTGTAGTGTTTTGTAATGCATCCATCACGGGCTTGGGGGCAGTCCTCATGCAGAGAGGACGGGTGGTAGCCTATGCATCGCGGCAGCTGGAGCCGCATGAGACGAAATACCTTACGCACGATCTGGAGTTGGGAGCAGTGGTTTTCGCTCTCAAGATTTGGAGGCATTATTTGTACGGTGTCCATTACACTATATATATGGATCGCAAGATTTTGAGACACATCATGGATCAGCCGAACCTGAATATGAGGCCGCACAGGTGGCTGGATGTGGTCAAGGATTATAATTGTGAGATCTTTTACCATCCTGGTAAAGTGAATATGGTTGCAGATGCTTTGAATCGCAAGTCAGTTGGGTCTTCTACCCCCCCCCCCCCCCCTCCTTCCCTTATACTTGTCAAAAATAAGTGAAATATACAATTTGATGTTTATAATTCCATAAGGTTTTTAGTCGCCATGAGAACGGAGAGAAGTGTGGCAAAGAGAATATAAGAAAGATGGTGGTTGTGGCCGGTGGCCAGGGGAACTCCGAAGGAAGAGAGAGATATCTTCGAAAATGATCAATTTTATATCTTTTGTTCCAATACCACGATAATTGAATATTTTCTTATCATAATGATCTTTCTTTAATTGTAAATATATACGCAAAATACATGTATAAATATAGTGAGTCAGCTTATACAATATGGGCGGAATACGTAAAATAAATATAACCCACAATACAATTAATCTAATAGCTAGCATACCATAAATCAAAATATTATTAAGTGTCTGCACATTATTAGTCACTAAAAAAAAAAAAAAAAAAATAAAAAAAAAAAAATCATTGGAAGCATGTTCATATGTTTAACAATATTTCATTTAATTTCAACCGTAAGTGATACATCTACTCAGATCAAGACAAAACAAGAGAGTGAACGATTTACAATAATAGTGTTACACATCTTGATCTATCATTATTAATAATTTATGATAATTGTATAAAATTACTTTTTGATATAGTTAGAAAAGATTGTATCACTATCACATATAAAATTCAATAAAAGTTGATGCTCTTGGAAATACTTGAACTCAAGTTTTCCAAACTTCCGTCTATAGAATATTCTGAAGCATAAAACTGATTTCTTTTCTTGGTCTTATTTTAATTAACTTTTATACTTTAGAAATCACATGTGAGATAAACATAGACCAAAAAATCGATAGAATATTCATGTTCTGTAAAAAGAAATTATAAGTCTTTACGAATCAAACAAAACAACGATCAACTATGGTTGGTGCGGATGAAGTGTCCATAATGATTAGAGATTAAAACATCATTGTGAAGCTCCAATTAGAAACACATAATCACTAACAATGGCCAAAAACACATCGGTTAGAACTTTAAGTCAATCTATTATTAATTCATTTGTATACTAAGTTTAATGATTGAGGTTTGAATGCATTATCCCTAGAAACAAATATAATATGCCAAAGCATAATCAAAGACAAAGGAATAATATGATTGAAGAATTGCAAAATCGGATAATAAAAGAGAAAAAAATAAGAAGAAAGAACAACTGGCAATCAATTTCATGTTTCATAAGTACTTAACACAAGAAACTATTTTCTCTGCAAAAGGTTCATAATACTCGTGGAAGGCTTTGCAGCCAACCAATTAATTTAATTTTTAAACTAAATTGGTCCCTCCACCTTCACCATCATAAACTTTTCATCAAATATCATTTTAATATAAGTAATAGCTATCCACATACGCGTAAAACAAACGATTTGAATTAGCTATATGTGATACTTAACAAAAATAAATATTTTTGATTGTTTGCTTTTAAGACCTTAATTAAGCTTGTTATTAAGATCCTATAGCCAAAAAAGATCTCGGTCATAATAGGATCAATCCTAAAACAAAATCTATATTGGGATTTTACAATCCCCATTAGGATCATAACGTTTTAACATAATCCAGTTTTATATCTTTAATCTTTATTCAGTAGTTAAAGTCATTAGTCATCTAAAACCCTAGGAATTAAATTCTTATTTTCTGCCCTTATGCATAGAATAAAAATTGTCAATTTAGTTTGAAATCGAGCCTCAAAAAGTCATTCATTCAACTTGAAATTGATTATTACCAATCATGGGAAGCCTCATAGAACATCAAAGCTCCATCCATTTATCTCATCAGGCATATCATCACGATATACAAGTTAGACCTTTTGTAATCGTGTGCATTTAGTTGTATCTGCTCATGGTGATCTTTTTTTTTTATTATTTAGATGTTTTCTACATAAATTTGTTTGCATCTACAATTTTTAGGGATTTTGTTTTAACCACAATCAAGTTATTATTATTTTTTTTTTCTATTTTTGAACAATAAGAAGATGGATTAAAAGCAAATACAAAGCATAGCGAATGGCGGACAAAAGCTCCTAAATTCAACCCTCCTATTAATGGTGATTCCCCTACCTCTTATTAAATTTTACTGCAGTAAAAGTTTGATTTTATCGACGTCTTAATTATATCAAGTTTTTTTATTAGCAATGAAATTTTATTAAAAAAGTTAGCAAGAAGCTAGACTAAAAGCAAATACAAAACATTAAAGTATAATTGGCACTATACAAATAAAACATTTGCGAACAAATTATTCTAATATGATCATACAATCACAATCTTACAAAATTTAAGAATTTGTAAAATCATGTTTTTTTTTTACGATCTTTAATGATATAGGTACAAAAATAACCATGAAGTTCACAACGGATAAGTTGGCAATTTTCCACGAGAAAAAGAAACAAAATTAGCTTTTACTGACAAGCAAAAAAGCATAATGTTCTATAACAAGTTTTGCAACTCTTTTTTATGGTGGGGAGCAATTTTCCAATTTCTTAGAACTTCTTAATTAACTCCATCCAAAATTGGTTAATTTTTTTTTGTGCAATTGGCAAAAAAAAGTTGTCCATAAATTCGTCATTTTGTAATTATCTCTATGTTAAAATTTACTTTATTATCTTTATGAACGAAAACTTTTGTGGAACAAATCTATAAAATTGGGATTTGAGCTTCTATTACTCTTAGGGTTGCCATCCCTCCTTTCGGGAAATGGTTTATCTAGCTAAGTACTTGAATCCCGGGTTTTCTGGCGGAGCTATATGGGACGGTGGGATACTACAGGCGGAGCTATATGGGACGGTGGGATACTACAGGCGGAGCTATATGGAACGGTGGGATACTACAACATTTCCAAAAAGAATATTATATATATATATATATATATATATATATATATATATATATATATATGTTCTATGTTATTGTACCATGTTTTTTAAAGTCCATGATAGGATAACTACATAATATATATATATATATATATATATATATATATATATATATATATATATATATATATATATATATATAATGTTTGTATCATATATCAAAATTTCTGGTTCTACCACTATTTCTCGGAATCAACACAATTGGTTCATATGGAATTTGAAGATCGAGATCCAAAAACAACTAAGAGTGTTATCATCAATGAAAAGCATGAATACAATGAGAGAAAAATGAAACTATACAAGTTGGAGTTAACTGACTAGGCTAACAAGATGTCTAACTATAAGTTTCTAACAAAGAAGTCATGAGTTCACTTCCAAACAAATACTAACTCCCACTGTTCAAAAAATAAAAGAATCCATTCTTTTCGAAAACATTCCATAAACCAAACATGTCTTATAAGGTGACCTAACCAATTAAGGAAATGACAAGATGCTGATTACCCTACAATTGGTTGTGCATGTTTGTAACTATCCGTTTGTTATAACAACTAAGCTTATGTTAGGGGACCAATAACTAAGATACAATTCTCTATGCGTATGGTACATGTCATTATAGCTTTCATGAAGAAGACTTCACATGTAAGGAAGAAACAACTGGTGCCCACATATGGGTATAGGCCTATAGGGTCCATTTACAGTGTAGCCTTAGATCGAGTTACATATTCCATCATGAGATGTGATCGTTGTAACAGGAAGAAACAAGGAATTTCAAATTAAAAAAAAAAAAAAAAAAATGCTTTTAATTATGACCATTGGATTCGATCTTCGGATTGTGCTAGTGATCTTGGGTACAATTATATACTTCCCATATTATTAGGGTTTTTTTTATACCTCTCCATTTTCCAATTTCACTTCCTGATTTGATTTTTTTTTTTTTTTTTGTTTTTTTTTCTATTTTGTTTTTTATTTTGTTTTTATGTTGTTTTTAATTCATATTATTATTATGATTATGATTATTATTATAATATTAATATTAATATTATTATTATTGTTATAAATTTTGAACAAAATTTTATAATTCGGACAACGTTATAAAATTCGAATAGTTATATAAAATCGGTTTTTAATTATTTTTTATTATATATTTTAATAGTAATACTATTATTATTATTATAAATTTCGAACAATATTTATAAATCGGATGACATTATAAATTTGAACGAAGATATAAAATCGGTTTTTAATTATTTTTTATTTTATATTTTATAAATTGATTTTTAAAATCGGCCGACATTATATATATATATATATATATATATATATATATATATATATATATATATATATATATATATCAAGTCTAATGATGACAAATAAAATGTAAAAAAAAAAAAAAACAAAAAGGAAAATGAAAAAGATATAATGTCAAATCAAATGTCAAAAAATTGATTAGATTGAGTTTAGAAAGGATAAATTTGGTTAAGGGGGAACTTATACTCTGAAGAACATTTATTATTATTGCCAATAAAAAACATTTTTATAGTAATCAAAATAATATACCTGTAATGTAATAAATCATTAAAAAAATGAGAAGAAACATATGATGAAAATGGAATGAAAGTAAGAATGCAATTCATTCCATAGTGATGGTTTTTTTTAATAATATATTATAATTATCACTTTTTTTTTGCATTCTTATAACATCGTTTGGAATTGATACGATATTAATGTGGTCGTGCCCTTTTGTAGGGTCCTAGGGGCAAAGCCACAAAAGGTATTCGGAAATTTGAATTAGTATAATAGTGGAAAATCCAAATTCTATTGAGTGATTATGGTAAGATTGATAAATTTCATCAGGTTTTGGAACCATTGATTATGTCATTAATTTGTGATTTATTTAACTAATTCAGAAGACGAAAACTCTAATTGTCATGTATAAATACGACTCCTCTCTATGAGCCACATACAACCCTTCTCAACTATTCTTCTTCTCTAAATGATCTTAGAATACTCTACCATTTTAGCTTGTTTTTTTGTACCTAGGTTTGTGAGTGTCCTTTATCCTAAATTGGATTTCTTGTAACCTAGACATAGAGTATAAATATCAGTTCGGAAAGCGAACTTACACAATCCATTGGGAATCCAAATTTCCACATTTACCCCTGCTAGCCCTAACAATCGAACTGATATTTTCTTTCTAGTAGAGATGGTTGAATAAATCCGCGAGTTGACCACAAAATTCAACAAACTAGACAAGTTTAAAGGCAATGATTTTAGGCATTGGTAGAAAAAGATGCGCTTCATGCTGACCACTCGAAAAGTTGTGCATGTCACGAGTACTCCATGGTATGAAGTGGTTGAAAACGAGACATTGGAAGAAACCAAAAAGAGGAGCAAGTAGGACAATGATGACTACATTTGCAGATGTCATATTTTGAATGGTATGCCTGATTGTTTAATTGATACCCATAGTGATGCTAAAGGTGCAAGGGAGTTGTGGGACACTCTTAAATCAAAATACATCGTTGAGGATGCTTCTACCAAGAAGTTGCTCATTAGCGAATTTAATAACTATAAAACGGTAGATTCAAGATCTATCATGGAACAATACAATGAACTCATTAGCAATTTGGGTTAATTCAAACGGACAGAAAATGAATATGGATAAATCTATTGGTGTGTCAAGTGTGATTGACAAACTTCCATCATCATGGAAAGACTTCAAACATAACTTAAAACATAAAAAAGAGGAATTGTCTATGCATAATTTATGCATTGAAGAATCCTTTCGTGCAAAAAAGAGTGACAAAAAAAGGGAAAGTTGAATATGGATAACCCTCATGTGGTTGAAAACAAACAAGGAATCTAAACAACAAAAGACATTGCAAACGCAAGCATGAATATATCTTAAATAACTTCAACATAAAGAAAAGGAAACTAGTTTGTTTGAGGTTCTTGAATGTGGGACATTGTAAGTGTGATTAGCGTGTGAATTTGGGAAAAAATGGTGTTGGCACTACTAGAATAATACACTTTAATAACACGCATTGCATGTTATAAAAGGGTACATATGACATGCAAATGCGTGGCAAGGAAGCCCTTGTCATAAAGGAAGACATGACGTATTTGCATATCGTAACCTTAAAACGCACATTTACGATACGCATTTACGACACACAATGCATATCATTAAATCCCCAATCATAAAGAAAGACAATACACATTTTGGCATGTCATATTTTTAAATGTTTTAAAAAAAAATGTAACATCATAAAAATACCAAGTAAAAATTTCATTTTCAATCAACCAAACATTTCATTCATTTCTTCCAAAAGATAATCAGAGTAACAATATTCTCAAAACATCAGAGCAAAAATCACACATACCCAATGTGGAATATCTATGGAGGATGTTGTGTAGTTAAGCCAAACCCTTCCCTTTGGAACCGGAAGTACCTGAAAAATGTTAAACCACAAACCGTAAGCACAAAGCTTAGTCAGTTCCCCAAAATACCACATAACATACATATAATCGGGCCTAGGCTGTACATTGTGCCCAACCCATAATAATGGGCCCAACCCTCCATACCAATGGGCCCAACCCAACATAGCAATGGCCCATCCCAACATGCAATTGGGCCCAACCCAACACATAAAGTAAGAGTCACAAAGACAACTAGCATCCTACATAACATAATCCAATGGGCCGACATTTGTGTCTTCGATCCACAAGTATAGTGAAGAGACTCACCATGATCGGTAAATGGATAAATCGCCTTCACGAGCTGCTGGTGCTAAAGTTCATCCCACTAAATATATCCACAAATCAATACTAATTAGAAATTAAGGCAATACCCTACTTAACGAGTCCAAAATCCACTGTTAATCCTTATTTTGGAAAAAGACCATTTTGTCATTCCAAGTCCTCAACTCCTCATAATTGACCAAGGGTCAAAGTGGTCAAAAAGTCAATGGTCATCAACAGTTGACATACACCCTAAATTCCCAATCTACACCATGCGTAGTGGCATGTAACATTCCGGATTTCAGGTATTTATTGAATCCTTCCTTGGTATTTTAATAAGTCAATTTTAGCCCCCCCTGATATTGTTTTGGACCTAGCCCTAGGGACAGATTGATAATTTTTGGGAAGTTGAGTTGCACGTTGAGCATACATTTTGGAACACCCCACGTATTAGGGCACGCCCTAGTACGTTGGGCGTACACTCATGTACGTCGGGTGTACGTGTGTCTAGATAAGGCCCTAATTTTTAGGGTTTGTAGGGTATTTAAGAACCATTATGGGACATTATAGCTCACTCTTTCAACCTCCAAACCTCCCTTAGCCATCTTGAGAGAACTCTAGCCTCATAGTGAACATTTTGAGCTTATAAGTGTGTTTTGGTGCCTTCAAGGAGAGCTTGTGCATCAAGGAGTCAAGGAAGGAAGATTGGCTTGTAGATCTTGGTTCATCATCTGGTTTGGGAGCTCCAAAAGGTACAAAGTTGCTACCTTTGTGTCTATTTCTTCTATATCTCTCCTTGGTAGCTTATTTGCATTCTTTTGTCCCATAAAGTCCCATTATAATGCATGATTCGTTTTGAACGTTTTGAGTTGTCCTTTCAAGCCGTAGGAAGGGTTCTAAGTAATAAAAATGAAGTCCCAATGGCTAGAACTGTCCCATGAAATTGGTAGAAAGGTCTTAATGGATTAAGACCATGTATTAAGGACGTTTTGGACATCCAAAGTCTTAAAGTTTGAGACTTTATGGTTTTGAGACACATTTGGTCAATGGATCTGGAATTCGGGCTCAAGTGCTTAAGCCATTAAGCACTTATTGGAGTTTTGAATACAGTAAGGGTACCCCCCGCTCATAGAATAGTACGCCCCACGTACGCAGGTAACGTCTCTGTTTTCTAGTCAATGCAAGGCTTGTGTATGCCTCACGTAACTTCGGGGTACACCTAGCGTACGCCCTACAATGGTTTTTTGTGAGTTGGGCTTCGGATTTGGGCCACCTTTGGGGCAGTTTGATTTGGGCCCTTGCTGGACTTTATGAATGGAAGTATCTTGAGCCAGTTATGGAAATAGACCTTAGGATGAGGCCCAATTAAAGAGTTGGGCTCAATTTGGAAAATTAGACCAATTATGGGCCTTGTTTATTTGGACCTTTAGATTAAGGATTCGGAGTTGGGTCTTGTCCCAATTAGGGAAATGGTAATTTGGACTATTACCCTATGTTTGGGCCCTTAGCCAAGAGATATTTCAACTATTGATTAGTGTTCATCTATTCTGATAGTTTGGGATTTTAGGTGAGTTATCAGTCAGATATTTTTAGTTCACTACGACATTGTGAGGTGAGTTTTCCTCAACTTCCCATTGGATTGATATCCTAGTAGTTATTGATATGTCAAGTATGAGTTAGATATGCATGCTAGTTTTATATGCTAGTCTGGTAGATTTATAGGACTACATGTGATATTGTTTGATTATCTGTATGCGTATTTATTTGTTACATGTTGACATGTTGTGTGGGATGGGTTGAGGTTGTACTGCTCCATGCGGTAGCCAACAAACCTTGGAGTATGCCAGATATGAGTTGAGGGACAAGGAGGGCATGCCAGACTCATACTGAGGACTCTTGAGCATTCCAGATACGAGCTGAGGGTCGGACAGGGCATGCCAGACTCGGACTGTGGGCTAATCTTTTGTATTCCAGTCCAAGGATTGAGGGAGCAAGCTAGACATAAGTTGTAGGCCCAAGGGGCAAGCCATACTTATGTTATGGGCTCAGGAGCAATCTAGACATGAGCTGTGGGCCCGATAGGAAAGCCAGACTCATGTTGTAGGCTCGGGAGCAATCCAGACATGAGATGTTGGCCCGACAGGCAAGCTAGACTCATGTTGTGGGCTCAGGGGTAATCCAATCTTATAGTTGTGGACCCATTACATGTTGTTATTTGTATATGTGTTATTTGTTATGTATCGGTATTTGAGGGAACTCACTAAGATTTTGGCTTACAGTTGTGAATTTTGTTTCAGGTACATCGGATGATCGCGGGAAGGCGAAGACTTGATCATGCACCTCCTCATATTTTGTGTTATGATTTTTGGGATTTCTCTGATGTTAAACTATTTTGAAAACAATTTATAAACAATGGATGGTTTGGAATGTTTAAAGAGTTTAAATTTTTCATGAATTTAATAGATGTTACATGGTACACCCTATTTACTACCCTGTTAAGACATTTCCATTTTAGCTCTTAATCCATAAATACCAACCATCTATTGCCCGGATCTGGTCCTAATAAACATCTAGAGTATTAAAGTTCCTAACTTTATGTCTTTGCATCGCTTAAAAGAGAACAATACCAAATCTCAAGTCCAAATCACATCCCTAATGCCCAAATACTCATGCATGGAAGGATAGGAGTGACCAAGCTCCCATTTTTACCACTCTACAAGCTTAGAAATGCTAGAAAATGCCACTCATGAGGTTTGGAGTAGTTTATACGCACTAGACCTAAGATCAAGGGAAGAAAAGCTCATAAAACCCATAACAAGCTAGATCTATCTAATGAATCATGAAGGTTCAAGCTTTATACCCCCCAAAAGATGTTAAAGAAGAGTAGAGTTTGGATCTACAAGCTTTGGAGTCCCCAAAAACACCTTCAATGACCTCCTTCTTCTCAAAACACACAAGGAACACTCAAATGCTTCAATATCTTCACAAGATGGCTATGGTTTTGATTTGTATGCTCAATAGGGTGAATGTTGATGATAAGAAGGACCTTAAGGGGTTAGAGTCCTTAAATAGGGCTCACACCCTGAAATTAGGGTTTTTACTCTACGTAGTTACGCCCTGCATAGCCCACTAAAAACATGTGCCACCTTCAGTCACTATGCCCTGCGTACCTGGAGTACGCCTTGCATAGTGTTAAACTCCATTTTCCAGCTCAACTTCAAACAACCATAACCTCTTCGTTTCAACTCTGTTTTCGACGTTATTTATACGCACAAAAAGGTATTGAAGAGCCTCACAATCCTATGTAGTTACTTTTGTCTTATCACCTACCAAACTTAAACCATAATTCACGTAAGAATCCCAATCTATAACTTTTCTCTTTCTACCCTTTGGGTCCAGCTTACAAATCAAGGGCTTAGACCTCACAACCAATGTTATCAATCTTTAATAAGGTCCAACTTTACATTCTCATAGCCCAAAGCCTTTTCATGAATAAATTTAGGTCTAGAACCCCAAATGAATAAACAACCCGAAACAAGGTGTTCCAACACTCCCCAACTTAAATTAGATTTTGTCCTCGAAATCATTACTTATTACCTCCACTGCCACACTAGTCGACCCTCTTCTAATACTGCTATCAAAGTCCATTCTTAGAATAAATCACTCATCATGATGAAAAACTGAACCCTATCATTCTGTCCTCAGCCAACAAAAGAAAACCCAACTACTCTGCCAAAAACTAAAAACCCTAAACAGTGTTTGACTTCTCAACAGATAAAATCATCTCATCCCACATCCATAAAGACTCCAATTTGAAATCTAAACCAAACGAAACCCTTCTGACCATCAGTTATCTTGCTGATAACTGGAAAATAGAATCCCTCACCATTCATTGATGTTGAAACCTCCACTGAGACTGACAATCTCATGCATGATCACACGACACTCTGCTTAATAGTCTAATTGATAAAGGCTACGCTAGCCTATTCACCTCACAAATCCAATATGTTGATCACAGAGTTTCCCCCACTCTAAATGTGATCTAACACCTCAACCAAGCCAGTTACTACAGGGTCCCACCCTTATGAGTCACGCACTTACTACTTCATGACACACCGAGGTACCATCTAATTTTCTACAACACTTAAGATTGCAAGTCACAATAATCTTGCCATCTCTCCAACACCAGTCTGGAGACTACGACCGATACCTCATGCCCTGAGCATATCTTCAAATGTCTGGATGGTCTGCTCACCCAACTTAATCTAATGAATAGGGACTTGCCCACGGGTCTCACCGACAATATCATAACCAATGGGGACTCTCCCATGGACCTTACCCAATATATCATAACCCTATGGGCCTCGACTATGGGTCTCACCCAACCTAAAATAACCAAACGGGCCTCACCCACGGGTCTCACCCAACTGAGAGTTGTACAAACTAAGAACACCGTCACAGCTCTAACAACCCTTATGCCCAACCAGGAGCAGCCAACCAACAAAAACGACCCGACTTAACCCATGCTAGCATATTGATCCTCCCTCAGTCTAACAACACTCATGTGATGGTCTAACTCGTCCTAATGAATGTTACGACTCGAATCATAGACTTATAACACTTCCACAATATCCATTGGCCTAACCTATGGTCTTTCCAACCAACCAAAAATACTGAATCAAGCTCATCATGAGCTGAAACCCAGCCTGCTAAGTCCTTATCAGTGTTCGGCTTGTGCTTCAAACCCCAAAGCCTTTATTAAACAAGACCAAGAAGAAAAGTGCTAACATAACCCTTAACCTGAACCTAGCCATGAACCCATGGTGTGCCAATATAATGTTTTACGTCCTTGGACAAGATATCCTGAGCCTTGAACATTTGTCTCTCCAAACAATGAACATTATACCAAGGATAAACTCCAATTCATGCCATGACCAGAACTGAATCTTCACCTACCCAAGAATATGAAATTCCACATTGATTCTCATGGGGAATATTATCATTAACCCTCACCACAGTGTGGTTGAGGTTGGGGTTTACAAATCTAGATCATGGACCTCGATCCCTATTTAAAGGATGTGATGTTTAGGGTTTATCCCACCCAGAGGCTCCATCACCTCCAAGAACATAAAACCAAACCCTACCCTTATCTTAATGTTTTTAGCTCATTTTGCTTACTTAGTGCCCATTAAAGAAAGAAGGGGATCAGTTGTAGTGAAAGGATCCATTTAACAAGCTTAAGCAATTCCTTTGAGCATCTCATGGACCATTATAAGTCCTCAAGGCTCAATCTTAAAGAATAAAATCGTGTAGATCTAGATTTTAAGCTAGTCTGGTCCATTTGATGACTTTTGAGCGAGTGGTTGCTATAAAGTTGCAACTTTATTAATCACTAAGGTCCCACGAGTATTATATGATTTAGATATGGACTCCCATGTTGTTTTGGCACCATGCATTGGGTTTTGACCCCATTTCTCACAATTTTGACCTAGTTTGGGAACGACATGTATTGGAAATGCATGTCCATAAAGTTATGATTTTTAAGGATCATTAGAGTGCCATGAAGCTTTCTGGAAGCTTTTAGTACTGGACTTAACGAATTAAGAGCTTAATAAAGTTTTGGATCCACTAGCTTAACAACGACGTGGTCAAGTGATGGTCATGGCACGATAGGCAGATCCATCGCGTTTTTTATTTTAGCCAAATCACGAAGTGGCCAAGGTCTTTCCACAATGTGATGGTATGTATGGTTGACTTTAACCATTGACCATTGACTTTTTGACCATGTTGACTTTTGGTTAACTTGAGGGTTCTAGATTGTGGAGTGATGCTTGACCTCTAATTAATGTTTAGGTGGTGTGTAGTACCAATGTTTACGTCTCTTGCAAGTTGTGGTGTTGTCTGCTTTGACTACAAGGAGATTCTTCTCACTATATCATGTGGGACACATTGTTTCATGTTAGTGTTTTTGTCTTTGTGACAACACCATGACCTAGCCCATGGCATTTGTATGAAAGATCATGATTTGGCATATGGCATTGTATAAAAGACTATTATTTGGCCCATAACAAGGAAGACCATGATTTTTACCCATGACAGGAAGAGATTGTAAGACTATGATCTGGCCTATAGCATTCACTTGAGTTGAAACATACATGTTACCTTATATATATGGGTGTATATGGTATCTTTGGAAACTCACTAATCTTTATGCTTACAGTTTTAAGTTTAATGGTTTCAAGTACTTCTGGTAGCAATAGGAAGAGCTCGGCCTAATTGCATTGCATCCTTTGGAAATTCTGCACTATCTACTCATGTTTACTCTGATGTTTAATTTGAAACTACAGTTTATACTTTGATGATCTTTTAATGAAATATGATTTGGATGGTTTTGTTTTATTTAAAAATAAAAGTTTTTCTCTATGATTTTAGGGACATTACATCTAATCAGTGGGCATCATTCATGAAACCACAACGCCTTACTCACCCCAACAAATATTGTTGAATGCAAAAATTGAATTTTAAAAGAAAACGTAAACTCAATGCTTTCTTACATGGGATTAAGTGAAGGCTTCTGGGGAGAGGCCGTGTTAACGGCCTACTATTTGATGAATACAGTTCCAAAAAAAAAAAAAGAACAAAACAGTCCTATATAAACTTTGGTTCAAGAAAATCCAAATATGAGCTACTTTCGGGTTTGGGATATCGAGCTATTTTAAAACTTACTGAGACTAAAAGAAAAACTTTGGAAGAACATGGAGTAGATTTTATATTCATTGTATATGCTAAACATTCCAATGCATATAGGTTCAATGTAATACAACCTAATGATTCGGTCCTGATTAACATCGTTATCGAGTCACAGGATAGGATTTTCGATGAGATGCATTTTTCATCGATTCAAAGGCCTAAGGATTTGACTTTTGACACCAATGAAATGAAAATTCCATAAATTCAAGATAGTGTTGTTGTAACAGAAACACAAGGGCTTCGGAGAAGAAAAAGAAGTCGAGTTGTGAAAGATTTCAGTTCCGACTTCCAACTGTATTTAGTGGAAGGTTCAAGGAATGAAATTAGTGTAAAGTACCCTTATGTTTTATAGTATTAAGGATGATCCTAAAAAATTTCAAGAGGCCATGGAGTCTCGAGATGTTGTCTTTTGGAATGAAGCAATTGATGATGAAATATCATCAATTCTAAAGAACAACACTTAAGTGTTGTATGATTTGCCTCCAGATTCTAAACCACTTGGTTACAAATGAATTTTCAAAAGTAAAATGAATGTTAATGTGATTATCGAAAAGTATAAAGCTTGTTTGGTCATTATGGTTTTAGACAAAAACATGTTGTTGATTATTATGATATGTATTCCCCGGGGCGCGTATTTCTACTATTAGATTGCTAATTTTCTTAGCAAGTATTCACAGTATGATTATCTATCAAATGGATGTTAAAAAAAAAAATAACGGTGAACTTTATGGGGATGTTTACATGAAACAACCACAAGATTTCGTTATGCCCGGTAAGGAGCATATGGTATGTAAACTAGTAAAATCTTTGTATGGGTTAAAACAAGCATCCAAAAAATGGTATCAAAAGTTTGATGAGGTTATTTTTTTCCTCCAGTTTTAAGTTAAACAAATGTGACAAATGTGTTTGTAGTAGATTTAATGATGATACTGATGCAATAGTAATCATTTGCTTGTATGTAGATGACATATTGATTTTGGCACTAACCAAAATCAAGTAGATGAAACTAGGTAATTAGTGTCATCTAAGTTTTACATGAAAGAGTTGAGAGAGGCTTATTTGATCCTTGAAATAAGGATTAAGCAGATGAACAAATGCATAGTAATGACTTAAAGTCATTATGTTAAGGAATATCTCAAACAGGTAAATTTGAGTGATTGTTCTCTTGTGAACACTCATATGGCTTCGAGCGTGAAACTGATGCCAAACACTGGAATTCCTATTTCTCAATTAGAGTACTCTAAGGCTATTAGTAGCTTGATGTACTCCATAAAAAGTACCAAAGCTGACATTGCTTTTGATGTGGGAAAGTTGAGCAGGTACACTAGTAATCCTAGTGCTCAACATTGGCAAGCAATGAATAGAGTTTTTAAGTATCTCACGGGAACCACGAATTATAACTTGAGTTATTTGGGATATCCTTCAGTTGTAGAAGGTCATTTTGATGCAATATGGATAAACAACATCGAGGATCACACCCAACTACTGGTTGAGTATTCTTGTTTGGGGGATATATCATTTCCTGGGCTTCCAAGAAGCAATCTTGCATTACAAATTTGAAAATAGAATATGAGTTGTTGTGTTACTTGTTGCTGGAAAAGAGGCAAAGTGGCTAAGGAATTCAGTCTATGAGTTTCATTTGTGTTCAAATCCGATAACACCTATTTCTATGCTTTGTGATAATGTTGCTGACTTGGCTAAGGCATATAGCCATGTTTATAATTGAAAGTGTAGACTCTTAGGTGTTAGAGACAATATGATTAGAGAACTAATCATGAATGATGTGATTTTCGGTTGAGTTTGTGAAATCACAACAGAATTTAGCAGATCACTTGACTAAATGTCTATACAAAGACTTAGGCTATGGAATGGTAGCATCCCTAGCACTCCTTGTTTTTTTCATTTTTTTCAAATTTAAATAAATTATATTTTTAATACACAAACATTTCATATTAAATAAATTTTGTTTTTTAAAGCATAAACAATTAATATTAAATAAATTATATTTTTTTTAAAACACAAACATTTCATATTAAATTAAAAAGTTATAATAAATTAAAACTTAAAATACGTAGAAACACGACTTAATAATTCAAACCATGACTTAATACCTAGAAACATGACTTAATACTCAGGAACACGACTTAATACATAAAAACATACTTCATAACTAAACCAATGGGTCTTCCTCTGAAAACTGGCCTTCCAATTCATCTTCCGGTAGAATATTAAGATCAAGATTGTTAATCGTCCAAAGATGATCGGTCAAATGGCGGCAAAGATCTACATGGATTACTGCATTGTTGACTATCCTCAGTCTCCGTATCCATTCTTGACTACCATATACAAGTGGTTGTGTCTCGGGGATGACTTCATTCTTGTCGTACACACATACCATGTTCTAGTATCATATTATGCAATATGATACACGTATACATCACCTTTGTCCTGGTACGAACATTACAAAACAAAGATGATTTGGCAAGTATCTGAAAATTCTTTTTAAGTGCTCCAAACGCTTGTTTGATATATTTCTCGCTTTTTCTTGGACTCTCTTAAATATGGACGCTCGTTCGATATCTTTTTTCACTTTATCTTGGACTCTCTTAAATTTGGACCTTTTAGGGTCATCCGAACACAACAAAGCTTTAACAAAAACGAAAATGTCAGGATAGATCTCAACAAAAAGATATTACCCAAATTTGTATTCCATTCCTTGGAGTAACGAATCTATGGCAATACTATCATGCACTTCGTTGAATAATGGTGACTTATTGAGAATATTAATGTCATTAATCAAACTGGCACTCAAGAAATAGGCATGCAAGAACCACAAATCTTGTGAGGCTACAGCTTCAAGTAGGATAATGATAATTACCCTTCGTGTATTGTCTATGATATGCATTTGGACAAAAATTCCATATCCAACGAATGCAATCTAAACCTCCTAACATCCCCAGTAAACCATACACATTCGCATGATGAGCATACAACTGTTTTATGTCATTAGAAGTAGGATGACACAAATATCGTGGACCGTACAAAGACATGATAAATATGCAAAATTCATGAAGAATTTCTCATGTGGTACGTGAAAACGTCCTAAAACTCTAGTCAAGTGCATCAGGGGGTGAGATATGCTAACATACGAAATACAACAATACATTTTTGAATTGGATCAAATCCTAACGTACATCTTGCGTCTGAGCATTGTTGCATATATTAGATGTTGCACTCACACCTTGGACAATACACATAAAAAAATCTTTATGCATACGGAACCGTCAGACGAAATAATATCCTTGAAAGAGAGCATGCTCGTCAAAATAATCAAGCACAAGACGTTGGTGGGCTGCTGCATGCTATCTTTCGATATATCTTATTCGTTTACATTACACAGTCCTAACTTCATGGGTGTTAGCATGTTGTTTGAGCCTATTACGTATGAAGATCATTGACCATAATACGTTATCAACAACGTCATCTGATGAAGATGATGATGATGATGACGAAGAAGATATTTTCTTTATAAACTGATGGAGTGGTCTAAAATTTGTTGTGATGTATGTGTGGTGAAATATGAAGGTGAGTGGTTATTTATATTGACTGGGTTAAATTTTGAAATTTTGAATTTTTTAAGAAAAAACTAGTTATTTTTTAATTAAAAAAGAAAGAGTCTTAAAAAAATTGGTCAAAATATTAATGTTGATCAAAAGTTCCAAGTCCAACAACCAATCAAAACATAGCCTTCTTCTCTCTTTCCTCTCACTGAGCTGCTAGCAAATTCTTGGTGGCCATCCCCCTAATGTGAGTCAGGGGTGGTATGTAACAATCCAAGCAAGGGCTAGCGAACCTCGTGTAGCCCACGAATCCGTATAGCCGTAGTGCACAAGTCTGTTATTGGGATGAGATTAAAGTATACATATCATGTATATGTTCGGTTCAGCAATTGACCAAGTTGAAGTTTAACTTCTTAATAATTTATTTGATAAAATGTATATGTAGATAAATGAAGTAAAGGAATTACCTACGTGATTATGAAGTGTAGCCACATTTGTTGAATTACCTACGTGACTATGAAGTGTAGCCACATTGTATGGTTCATGATATTTGTGTAAGCCTACTTCAATGATGTTCAACGGTTGTATGCTCATCATCCAGACGTATATGACTTTCCTTTAATGCTAGAAAGTTTAAATTGCCTCTATTGGTTGTGGGGTAATTGCCTTAATGCATATTATGGTCAATATAGTTGGGTTATAAAGGACACCCAACACTAATACTTGAAGAAATAGCATAAAAAAATCTTTAGATTTGGCATGCCTACTTTGGTGTTCATGGTTCAAACAATAACCTCAACGTTCTAAACATGTCACCAATATTTGACAACATTTGTAACAGGACTACACCTGACTGTTCTGACTGTTCTTTTGAAGTAAATAAAGCGTATACAAGTACGAGTATTATCTTGCTGATGAAATTTCTTATGATTGTTGTTTTTGTAAAATCAATGACACGGTGATGGTAAGCATAAAAAGTTTAAAAGAGCTCAAGAAATAACTAAAAAATATATACAATGGGGCATTTAGAGCTCCTAAAACTAAACCATCGGAAACAACTGAGCAAGGTGGTAAAACCTACATCCATCATGTGTATATGCATCATATTATACAATATGACATTAGATACAAGGGTAAAACAATATGACAATATTACGAAAACGAAAACGCTCTCCCAATTATGCTAATAGAGGCAGTACCCCCACCGTATGTGGCAAGAAGAATAGAGATACATGACTCAGGAAAAACATTATGAGTTTGGCAACGACTTAGAGGAAAATATTTATAGAATTCGTTATATTTTTTTTTATCTAGAAAGGCTAAAATATATTAAAACTAGCAAGAAGCTAGAAAAGAAAACAATTACATGAAGATAGTAGTTGAAGCAGGGTTATGAAGCCAAGTAAGTCAACCTATCGTAGGTTTGCTACATTTATTCGAAACCTAAAATAATGACTTATCTACGATATCATCAAATAACAAAGCCTTTTCTAGGGGAAACCTCTCCAAAAATCGTGAAATTCCAAGACTTGAGAGACAATTCCAGTAACAAAATTTTGGATTGAATAACTTTATTGTATTTCTATTGTAATTTTTATTTTTCCATTGTTATTGCTTTGTTTTGAATTTTTAATTTAAAGTTATTTTTTTAACATATTTAATGATTTTTTAAAAAATTGTCAAAATTAAATAAAAAAATAGAAATGTGGAAAACCATGACACCATTTCATTAGTGTCATATATAAAAATAAAGTAAAATAGAAAAATGAAGTGACACCTATATTACAAGCAATAATCATGGCAATGAGCTGCACCCATTCTTGCAATCTAAACTAAGTCTATGAGGTATGTTCACATCCTATTTATGGGTAAAAATGTATATCATCATCATATATTTTCACAATATATTTACTATTATTTGGGGTGGTGTTCACTAGTAAACAACTAATGAACAAGAGAAATAAAGAGAGAGAGAGAGAGAGAGAGAGATGTTTTTCGACGATGTGAGAAACCATGATCACCTTCAATCCTTACCATCGGTCCACCACTACATCCATTGGGGGTTGTGTTCACGAGTGAACATCTCCTCTACATAGGATTTCTATGCGTTAAAATACATCCATAACTCACAGCCAAAGGGAAGTAGTAGTGTTGCCATTTTTTCATGCCATAAACTTATGAAAAAAAATTGAAACTTAATTAAATTGTTATTTTTTTCTAAAATAACTAAAAACATATTCTTACTGTAATTTTATTTTATGATTAGATGGTATTTATTTATTTTTATTTTGTGAATAATTTTTAAATGATATATAATTCTTTTTATACTTTTTTAACATACAAGTAACATGTCTTTTAAACACGTATGCTTATACGTATTTTACTTGGTGATATACTTTATTTTTTAAAAGTTTATTTTTCTAAGGCAATCTATTTTTGTTATTTATCAATTTAATTTTATTTACTTTTCTATGTTATGCATACATAACAGAGAACATGTTTTGAATGACTTGTATCTATCATCAGGAATAACCAACCATATTAATTGAGTATAAGGATGCACGGTTTTATGGGGATTTTGACGATAACATGTTGATGTGGATTAGTTTGTGAGTAGCAAACACTATCCCTTGATTTTTTTTTTTTTTTTTTTTTTTTTTTGCCATTGTCAATTTTCATCTGCATCTTATTATTGATTACTATCGGTTACTATTACCGCAAAAATACATTTCACATGATTCAAGTTCTATATTTTTTGATAGGCAAAGATGGCACCAATGGTAAGAATTACAAAAGCTTATATGACATCAAATTTTGGTAGACAAAGCATCACATACCCTTTAGACATCATCATCAAATTTCGATAGGCAATGATGAGACCTTATGTAAGTTATTTAATTATGTCATTTGTTTTTGTTTGATAATCTTTCATCATATCAAAATGATAAGTCGTGTTCTTTTTTACTACATAAAAATAAATAGTAAAAAATGAAAATGAAAATGAAAATAATATTATCAATGAAAGAATCAAGTAAATTCAAGATTTAAAGCACAGATATTACCATTATCTGGAACTTATTGAGCAAAAATGTTATGGTTGACAAAATCGACAGTTACGTATTTTTGTTTACCGCAAACAAGTAAATTTTTTTTTTTTCTTAACCCGAACACATACTATAGCATTTTTTTTTTTTTTTTTTTTGTTAACATGAACGCAACTCCATAAAAACACGGAAAGCACGATACAAAAAATATAAAAATAACCATTTGTATAATGTCATACATAAATTATTGTTAAAACTTTAATCTAAGTACGAATAACATGACAAAAATAATATAAAACAACATATTATGCTATTAAATATATACGGTTGTTGAACACAAACACGAACACGACACACCATTATGTTTCTTAAACACGACACGCACATGGTTTTGAAATTAAATTTCATCCAAATTTCATATTGTATCGTATATTTATGTCATGTCGACTTTTGTCACCCCTAAAAAATATACCTTGATCGATATTTGTTGTTTTGCTTTTCATTTTCTAATATCAATAAGTTTAATAAAAAAACTCATATATATATATATATATATATATATATATATATATATATATATATATATATATATATATATATATATATATATATATATATATCTCTGCAGCTAAAAATAATGTCTTTTTTTTTTCTTTTTTCATACCCTCTTAACTTTTTTAAATAATTAATCAATGGATAATGTTGGTATTTGTCAGATTTGATTATTACTTTTTTTTGTCGGATTATTTACTTCCAAATTATTAGGGAAAACAACAAAAATCAAAACTAGAGACAAGTTAAATCTAACCTACTTGACTAACAAAGTATCCAATAAGATGTTTGTAACAATAAGGTCATGGGTTTAATCTAAGACATATACTAATTCATTCTAATGAAAATCTAAAAATATGGATTAATCACTTGTATTTTATTTTTTCCAATCAAACCATTAAACTTTCAAGATTAACCATTTTAACCTAATTTAAAAAATCCAAATGGATAATTAGAAAAAAATATATATATAGAATAAACCTAATATATTATGGTTAATTTGGAAAATACAAACTCGCCTTTCTAAAAAAAACTACAGAAAAACCAATATATTTTAGAAGAAATATGGATTAGCCACTTATATTTTATTTTTTCCAATCAAACCATTAAACTTTCCAAATTAACCACTTTTAACCTAATTTAAAAAGACCAAATGGATAATTAGAAAAATCATAGAATAAACCGAATATATCATAGTTAATTTGGAAATATATTTGAAATTACAATTGGGTTAATTAAAAAATAATATTAATGGTTAAAACAAAAAAAGTACCAAATATATAATGATTTTATTGTAAATTGGCAAAAACAAAACAAAATAACTTTTTGTACATAATAATAATAATAAAAAATAAAAAAATAAAAAAAAAAAGCTTTTTTGTGATTGGGTCTGTAAAAGAAAGCCTCAGAGAGTTCAAAAATAAGCTTTGTTTTTCCCGTATATATTTCCAAAAATGCCCCAAGAACCAATGATTAATAAATAAATAAAATAAAACGAAAAAATGAGCCTTACATAATAATAATACAGAATAAAGCAGGTATACAAGCACCTGAGCTGAAACTTTTCTCTGCATCGATGTATGAAGTGGGCCCCTCTCCCTACATGGGCACAGATTTTCTAATGCTGACATGTCATATTCATCTCTTCATTTTTTTATTTTTTTTTAATTTAATTTAATTCAATTTCAAATTCATGCTCTGAATCTTTCTGCCCATGTTATCTTACTACCAATCATGAATCAACATCAAGTTATTAAAATCACACACAAAAAGTAGGATTCATTTTCTTCACATTTCAATAAAAATTTGACCAAAAGTTTTTCTTTTTTGGAGTATTAAAAATCAGCAGTTTCATAACCTAATTTCATATTTCCAGAATTACCCTTTTTCAAAAACATCATCATACAATAATACAGTGTGTGCATTCGTGCAATGACAGCAACTTCATAAATAATTTCCTATATTACCCTTTCAACAATGTGTGCATTGGTGCAATGACAGCAACTTCATAAATAATTTCCTATATTCCCATAATTGCCCTTTTCATAAACATCAACAACACGACATACAGTGTGTGCGTTCGTGCAATGACAGCAACTTCATAACAATTTCCTATATTTCCAAAATTACCCTTTTCAAAAACATTAACATACAGTGTGTACATTCGTGCAATGACAGCAAATTCATAATAATTTCTCATATTTCCAAAATTACCCTTTTCAGAAACATCAACATGCATACATATACTGTGTGTGTATTGGTGCAATATTGACATCAATGTTATAATAACGTCTCATATTTCCATAATTCCCTATTCAAAAACATCAACAACATACAGTCGATGCAATGACAGCAACTTCATGACAATTTTCTATATTTCCAAAATTACCCTTTTCAAAAACATCAACATACATACACTCTGTGCATCAGTGCAATGACAGCAATTCCATATAAATTTCTCATATTTCCATAATTGGTCTTTTTTCAGAAACATCAACACATATACAATGTAAGCATTGATGCAATGAAAGCAATTTCATAATAATTTTTGATATTTCCAAATTTACCCTTTTCAAAAACGTCAGCATTCAGTGAGTGTGTGCAAATAATTGCTCTGCAATGAACTGAGAAAGAAGAAAAACCAGTACCTTTTGTCTGCACAAACCATCAATGTAATTTAAAGCATTTGCAGTGATACAATAACAACCTGTTAAAAAGGAAGTTTATTTTATAGATCACAAATAAAGACTTCATTTATTTTTTTCCTTCAAATCCTTTTAGTGACAAGACCTAAAAAGCTAACAAGTCATTATAATGTAAGGTTACAAATGTCTTTAATGCCCTTAATACCATGTTATAACAACAAAATGATGAATATAAAGATCAAAGTCAAAAAAAAAAATGTACCAAACTATTCCAGTACCATTTATTAAATGACAGCTAAATGTTTTGGGACCATTTCATAATTCAAAAATATATAAATTATACAAGACTTATTATCACAAGAAATTTGATTAGGCTATGGACCACATAAGTTTTTATATTCTGTAAATTTACAGTCAAAATAGGTATAGATATTAGAAGCACCCTATATTATGTGGGACATCTAGATTAAAGAAGCTTTGTATATTATATATATATATATATATATATATATATATATATATATATATATATATATATATATATATATATATATATATATATATATATATATATATATATACATGGCTTTATTGATGTAGGACACAAAGGTAAAAGAAACCCTAAGGGAAAACATATAAGCACCCCACACATCAACTCAAGATTCATTGAGAAAAAAGGTTCACACCTCATTTTGATAGAATGTGTTCCCAAATTCAATATATCAACAATAATGAACATTGAATCAATGTATGCATAGAGACTACAGAGGCATTTCTTCAAAATGGCACGTTAAGATGTTTCATTGAATTCGAAATTCAGAAGATATGTAAAATCCATACCAGATTCAATAAGAATATATTTAGAAGCATGCTAGTGAATTTGTAGATCTGTAAGATAGAAGATTCGACAAATCACTCAAGAGATTCTAACTACGAAACAATGATTTTTTTTCATATAAATTATACATCGTACGAAACAAAAAATAGCGATGATAATTATCGCAACTAAGGTAAAAAGAAAAAACTCACAATTCAGAGTGTGAAAGATGAATGACGCATTAAGAACACCAAATCCAGCGATCGCAGCAACATCAAACACGAAATGTCGTCGAAGCAAAACCCTAGAAGAAGGACTAGTAGTTGCCTAAGCTATAACACCATCAAATTAAAGCTCTTAACACTCTCAAATTCAAACAATTTTAAGAAATCAAAATGTTTGGAATTAAATCGGATGAAAGATACAATAGGGAAGAGTGAAGCAAACTCTAGAATTTTGAAACGGATATTTTTATTTATGTTTTATATTTGTCTATGAATATTTAAAGAATTTTGACAAATCTTTCTTCGATTAAAATAAAATTAAAGTTGAAACATATTGTTTTTAAATAGATGAATAAAAAAATTTCGAAATAATATTATATAAAAATAAATATATTTTTATATAAGAAAAAATAAGATGAATTTCAAAAATAATATCTTATAAAAATAAAAAATAGATAAATTAATGTTTTTATACTTCAAATATTTTTTTAGATAAAAAATGGAAAACAAAAAATATTTAATAGTGTATTATAGTTTGAATATTTTAGATAGAGTTTAGACAATAAAAATTATTTATATATTAAATAAAATATATTTGCACTAAGATTAAAATTAGTAAGTTTTTTTTTTTTTATAACTATTATATTTTCTATGTTTTGGTATTTTAACTTTTCATTTGATTTATTGTAATTAATACAAGAATTAATAGATTTTTTTAAATTTCACAAATAATCCTTAGGCAAAATTTTACAAAATATCAAAGACGTTTCTTATCCAAAATTTCATTAACTTAAGATATTCATCTAACGGACATCCATCATGAGGATCATTGGAGTGCTATTAGATTTTAAAAGCACAAGAAAAACATAGCGTATTATCTTGATGTTCAAAAAAAAAAAAAAAAAACTATTGTGTTATATTTTTATCCATTAAAACTGTAATATGATTGATTTAGCCTAAATTAATGTTTTATTATGGCAACTTACTTTCATTAAAACCATAATTCAACAATATGTATTCATTTGAATGTTCATTTAACCAATGTAATCAATGATGATCTTAAATTTTGTGTAATAGACTCGGACAAAAATGGTCATGAAGCATTAATTTAGGCAAGATCATAACATAAAACGGTTTTATTGAACAAAAATATAACTAAAATGGTCTTAAAAATGAAAATGATAAACTGCACTATCTGGGTCTCCTACGTAAATCCACATCAAAATTTACGTTTGAGATCAATCATGAAACGCTAGCAATATTTCAGGTGTGTTAGGTTTTAAAACATGGACCTTTTGTACGGAATTTTGCGCTTCAACCACTAAGCTCACATCATGGGGACAATGATATAACATGATAATTTTTTTAGCATTAAAAGATAATGTGTTGCAAAACTCACCTTTTTTTAAACATTATAAGTTACAAATTTGAAATGTGTTCATATTGTCATACCTATGTCATTTCATGTAAAAAAAATTCAAATTAAGTGATATGATGAATTAATTTTAGACAACAAGACAAGATGGAAGCAAAAAGAAAAACGTATTTGAAGTATAAAATTGAATATAGGTCATTATTTTGGAAAAAAAAATTATGTTAGTGCAGAATAAAAATAGATAGAAGGATATTTAAATTTTCTTTAAAACAAACTCATGTGAAATACATATAGACTAAAAAGCAAATAAAATACTAATGATGTACAAATGAAATCATAAGTTTTTAAGAATCAAACAAAAAAATCAACTATTTGAGGTTGATGAGGTCATCATAATGATTACATTGAAATATCATTGTAATTGTCAGATTGTTAACAAATAATTCCAAAATAGGCAAAAAGACATTAATTATGACTCAAGATTTAAGTTAAAAATTATATTTGAAAAATATCAACCTGCACTTCAAAAACATGAAATTGCTAAATGAAAAGGTTTTTGAAAGAAATCTTCCCATTAAGAGTGATAGACCTATGAATCCATCATCCCCAAAACAAATACAACATGCCAAAATACTTTAATCAAAGGCAAAGGAATGAAATGATTGATTTTTTTTTAAAGTCGTTATAATTTAACTTCATTTGTGATTAAGTTATGATTATTTTTTTCTAAACAATAAAGCCTAAAAGAGTTACAGTTATATTTGAACTTTGGTAATTACTCGATGGATGCCTAGTCATCCTCCGTATGTGGTACGGGAAATCATTATTAAACTCATTGTATTCTGACCTCATATACGATTAAGCTCTAATTCTTTTTTTGAACAATAAAGCCCAAAAAACTTGCACCGGTATTCGACTTTAAGAAATTGCTCGGTTATCAAGTTCATTTCTTTCTGGTGGCATTGCTAAGATGGAGTCTGTATAGATAAGATACATGTTTAGTAAGCGTTTGTGGAGTTAAATATGAAAATAATACTAGCTTGTACCCCCAAAACTTGCTTTTGAAATCAATGATTTTGTCTTCTTCATTACTGGCTTATGTTGTAGGGTATAAAAGTGGAAAATCTTTGTAATTGTTGTATTTTTCTATCATGTAGAATGACCCACCACTCCCTAACAAGGAGTAACCGTGTACATTTCCAAAATCGTATATAATTACAAGTATTTTGAGCTTTATTGTTAAAAAAGAGTTGCAACTTAATCATAAATAAAGTTAGAATATATGGACTTTAATGAAGATTTCATTTGCCACATAAAGAAAGATGATCGGGTCTCCACCAAATAATAGGATAATTACCCAAATTTGGATATAATTACAAGTTTTTTTGGGTTTATTGTCCAAAAAAACACAATCGCACTAGCGGCCATTAGTTTCATGTTTTACGGGTAATTAACAATGTGACTAAGCTATAGTGGTTTGAAGTGCATAACTTCACACAACATCTCCAAAATTCAATTCAGAGGCATACCAAAATATTACCTCCAATTCACCTTTATTGAACATAGGTTTTCCTTTTATTGAATTAAATAGAACTATTCCTTTTAATTATCAGACCAAAATTCCCTCATTATAGTGAATCACATTTTATTTTTACCAACGAGACATACGACAATCATGATTCTTTCATATTCCAATTCATGTATTCTTTTGACAGATTTCATTCATTCTACAAACCATACACCCCTTGACAACTTAGCATTAGGGGACCAACATTTTGAGCCCATAGGCCACAACCAATTAAGGAAAGGACAATCTAATTACCCTACACCTCGGTTCCTTTCAAGCTTTGGCTTATCAATTATCATTCATTCATGTCACAACACAACCACTATGCACCCGACATTTAGTCTCAAAATATACATAAAAACATCAATTTCTTAACGACACTATGGACCCTTTTACAATAACTAACACAATAAACCACATTGTGATCCTAGCCTCCTAATTCTAAACCAATTCATTTTGTCCTAATAATATTCTTGTTTCATTTTTTGGAATAATAAACTTTACAAATCTTGGATTCCAATTATGTGAAATGTGGGGGGAAGTGATAAAAAGGAAATGGACCTACAACATGCTTATGTGTTTTCATGGTGAATGTGGCGATGTGATCGTTGTATCAGAAATAAACATGGAATTTTTACAACAAAAATAAATAAATAAATGAAATAAGAGACAGCATAGGACTATTTTTTGAAGAACATGCGCATGGACAGAGAAAGTGCTTAGAAACTTTTAATTCTGACCGTTGGATTGGATTGGATCGGATCATAGGATTGTTCTAGTGATCTTAGGTACAATTATTTACTGCACATTGGGGACATTTTTGTAACAATGATCAAGTCTTGTTTTTTGTACTATAAAGAATATTTTAGAAACTTTTTTTTTGTTTGTTTGATAAAGGCAAAGGGTAAAAGTGAAAAATAAAGGAAAATCATCTATCTTTTTTCGTGATTAAGAATCGAGCTAATTCAAGATTCGAGAAACAAGAATATTACGGTTGGTTCGTGTTTCTTGATTTCCGTTTTCATTTTTTAAGTTAAATAAATATTTAAAGAGAAGAAAAATCATTTTATTTTATTTTTGTTCTAAAACAAGATCCGGTAAGAACTAAAAAAATGTCATTTTCAATTCTAAATCAAGTTAAATGGGTTGATCCATTTACTCATTTCAACATTTTGGATAGGATTAGCTAGTTGGGTCGATTCTTATTGGCTCAAAAAAATGTTTAAAATAAATAAATACAAAACGGAAAAAAGGATTTTTTTTTTTTTTTTAAGTAAAACTTTTATGTTTTCGAGTTTAAATCAAAAGTCCTACAAGTTTCCCAAAACAAATTTTAGTAGAAAATTTTTGGTATTTTTCCCCAAAGAAAAATCTCATAAAGTTCAAAAAAAATATCTTTTTTTGTGATAGGTCAGGAAAATAAAGTCTGAAAGTCTGATGAGAGAGCTCAAAAATAAGCTTTGTTTTTCCGCTATATGTTTCCAAAAATACCTCAAGTAATGATTAATGAATTAAATATTAAATAAAATAAAATAAAAGAGCCTTACAGAATAAATAAAGCAATATACAAGCACCTGAGCTTTAAAATTTTAACCTTTTTCTCTGCGTCTAATTTGTACTGAAGTGGGGCCCACAGATTTTCTAATGCTGACCTGTCATCTTCATCTCTCCAATTTTTTTTTTTAAATAAATTTCCTGCACATCTCTTTCAAAACTGTCAGTCTAAATTAACCTCTGAATCCCTCTGCCCATGTTATATCTAACATCAATCATGAATCAACATTGAGTTATTAAAATCACACAGAAAAAGTAGATTTATTTTCTTCTATTATATATATATATATATATATATATATATATATATATATATATATATATATATATATATATATATATATATATATATATATATATATATATATATATTTGGTCAAAATTTCCAGATGTGGTCCTCTTTTGCTGCAACCCAATAAAGTATAAGAAATGAAACTCATAATGATTCATTCACATTTCAAGATTTGATCAAATTTGACTAATGAATGAATGTATTCACATTTCAGGATTCTGACCAAGTTTGACCAAAATCAGTATTCAGTACTCCACTTTAAAACAGACCCCTACATCTCTTGGATGCAAACGACACCAGTTTCATCATATTTCCGAAATTACCCTTTTCACATTAAGAGCCACAACAAGAAAATTCAGTATTAGAACACAAGTAAAGACTTCATTTCGTTAAAAAAAACTTCTCACTTATAAGACTTAAAAAGTTAGAAATGTCTTTAATGCCCTTACCCAATATTACCATGTTAAAAATGTGCCAGAAATTAAATAACAATAAAATTTTGTGAAAATAGGTAGTGAGGTTAATGGAACCCTATTTATGTGGGGAACATGTAGATTAAATTAAAGAAGCTTTATTCATGTATGTAGGGCACAATGGTAAAAAATTTAAATGGTGTATGTGTATGTATAATAAATAAGGTTTTGAATATTCACTTCTGAAAATAAACATGTATCTTGAATCTGAATGAATGAAGTGTGAAATATGAGTCACATTAATGGCATAGAGTGGCATAACTGAAATAAAAATAGCATTATTGTATAAAATAAATTAATAAAAAGAGAATGAATGTGCAAAAGATAATAGAGGATAAGAAAAGGCCATCATATCAACTCCTATAAGTGGCAATCATATAGAATAAAATTTACTGTTATCATTATATAATTTTATAGACAAAGTACCTAAATACATGCTATTAAAAAGCCTATATTGATGAAAGAGTGATATCTAAATAAATAAAGTAATAAAGAAACATCTTATATTTATTGTAGTTGCACACAAGGTAGCTGCTAATCATCAATGTCTACATATAAACTTCTAAAGAGAAAATAATTTAGTAAAAAATGTGTGACACATCAACATGTAATTGGGCCATATTCTATAACTCAATCATTTACAGCTCAAAAGGCTAACAATTCTACATGGTGCATTCATATCAATATCATGGGAAGATCAAATAATGCAGAATGGCATCCACTAAGTAGACTACAATGATAGGCCTTGAGAACCCATACTGCAAATGATTGCTAATTTATAATTGAAATATATTCAAGTACTTGTCTGCAGTTGGTTATTGGTATAATGGTTTATTATAGAAATATGTCTGGCTTGAGTTGATAATTGATCAATAGCTGCTCAAAGTATTTACTGATAGATAGTTTCACTATTACTGATGTGTAAGATTCCACTTTGATTCCTCACTAAAGATCATACACCATCTACTGCATCAATTCCTGAATGCAATAAGCAAATCTTTGAAAGAATGGAGATGGTTTAGTTCATCTGAGGATAGAGTTTTTTAAAAAATGCAGTTTCCAAACATACACATTGAGCTAGTGAATGTGTAAATTTATCATCAGTATAAGAGATAGCAAGCTCAACAGAACCTGAAGACGTTGTTATCATCATGAAAGATTCAACAAATCACTCAACCAATCCAAATTAGTTCTAACTACGAATACTATACAACAATGAGATCTCTACAGATTTGTGATGAAAATGTAGCAAATACGATTCCAATGAATTCTCGTATGAATTGTACACCATAAAAAACAGAACAGAAATTAGATTTACCACGACAATTTCCTGGAAAGGATCGAGCTAACAAACTCACAATTCAGGAAGTGAAAGACGAATGACGCATTAAGAACGCCCAATCCAGCTCCCGCAGCAACATCAAACACGAAATGCCGTCCAAGCAAAACCCTAGAAACCGACGTAGCAGTAGCCCAGGCTATTACAATCACGTTTAAACGCTTAACACTCTCAAATTCATCCAATCCTAACATACCAGACTTCAATTGAAGGAAAATACTTGGGATTAAATCAGAGGAAAGATAAAACAACGAAGCGGTGAAGCAAACTCTAGAAGCATGGCCGCTGGGGAAGGACCAGTGGTCGACGGCAAAGGTGAGGAACATGTGTTTGTTATAGACAGGGCGGGAGCGGCGAACGAGATGTTTGATGAGACCGATAAGAAGGAGATCGAGCAGAGATCCGATGAGAAGGTTAACAAGTAATGTCAGGAGTAGCGGAGAAGCGGATCGGAGAGGAGAGAGAAGGAGGGAGAGGAGGATAGGGAAGAAGAGACGGCCGTCGCCGGAGATTTCAAGAAGTTTGAGGAAGGGACGAGGCAGGATGGGTTGAGTGAGGTTGTAGAGAGTGAGGGAAACAGCTGTATCGAAGTTGATTAGGTGGCGGAGGAGCGATGTTGACGGTGGTGGTGGCGGCCGCGATGGTTTCTCCATGGCGGATTACTCCGATCGACCGTCTAGACAACAGTTGTTGTGTCAGTTGCGGTTGCCGGCGGAAATTGGATTTTACATATTTTAGCATAAACTACATTGGGCTTTAAATTTGTAGGCCATGAGTTTTTTAAGCCCATTAATCTCTACCTTAATCAAAATATTTTTTTAAAAATAAAAATAAATAAATAAATAAAGTCCATGTAGTTTGTTTAGTCCTATGATCTAAAAACATCATAGTCTATTTGTTTTCATAACGTTTGACTTATTGTTAACTCCGTTAAGTTTTGTCCATTAATTTAAAGGCATTTTCATTATTTCACTACCTTAGGAACCATTTATGATATTTTCTCTTATTTAAAAATAATAATAATAATAATAATAATAATATGCAAAGGGGTCTCTCTCTCTCTCTCTCTCTCTCTCTCTCTCTCTCTCTCTCTCTCTCTCTCTCTCTCTCTCTCTCTCTCTCTCTCTCTCGTCATCACCTAGACACCTCACCTCATTTACTTTCCCTTCCCCAATATCCACTTCTATTTCCATTTTAGATCTGCATGTGGCCATCTCTTTTTCTCTACCCCTTCTTTTTAACTTGCAATTAAAGGAAAAACACACAATCACACCCACAAAATTGCACTTGAAGGAAAAAAAAAACACTTCACACACACATTGGAGGCAACGAAGGCGACATATGTCATCAAGGAATCCCCATTTGAAACCTGCATTTGGATCTAAAGCTGATGTCGTAGTTTCATCAGAGTTTAATCGAAGATTTCACCACCTCCAGTCACTACACTATTTCTACTGCTCACCCTCATCCTAATCTGCATGAGACATGAGTCTCTTAGCGGTTAACCCAAGTGTCAATTTATAGCGCTTCCTCTGATACTTGAACCCATTGATGCACCTCACATACGCATTGGAGCCAAGTGGACTGAACCTAGGATGCAAATACAAGTGCCAAGAATAAGAATAAGAACCATAATAGCTTCCATAACTCTTTTATTTTTTGTAGATCTACAACTCGTTTCTTTTCTAGGGTTTTCTCAAAGTGAGGATGGATTATGGTGTTTAAAGCTTGTAAGGTTGTTTCTTTTGGTATGGTGTAATTTTGTGGTTGTTCTCATATTATGTCATTATAGCATCAATTTGGAACTGAAATCCTTGTTAATCATGTAGATTCTCTGAATTAAATCTAACATAAACTGTTCATTGAGTAAATTTGAGCAATTTGAATACTAAAATCAGTTATAACAAGAACTGAATTGCATGAGACTTTGGGAGGTCGTATATTCCTATCTGCTCCTCTGTTTCTCAAAATAATATTCTATAAAAATGTTTTGAAAACAGAACCAGGTTGATGAGGAGGAGTTACAGGTGAAATGAACTTCATGACTAAGCTACAAAGGTCCCTATGCTTCTCCTCGATCTGCAAGGTAAAAGCAAAAAACAGTTAAAAGTGGAATGAACTGATCTTCAAACGGGTTTGACAGAGAGAAAGAGAAAGAGAGAGAGAGAGAGAGAGACCCTTTGCATATTATTTCATTTTTTAAATAAGAGGAAACATCATAAATGGTCCATGTGGTAGTGAAATGACAAAAATACCCTTCAGTTAACGGACAAAACTTAACAGAGTTAGCAATAACGACAAAATTTAAAACCCAAAATTTCAATTTTATATTAATAAAATCATTATCCAAACTAACATCATAAAACCATAGAGAACTCAGAGTATGTCAATAAACATCCAAATACATCAGAGTTATATAAAATGCGGAACAATGTGGTGTGTGTAACGCAGTTATCTCGAGCTCTTCCTTTTTTGAAATCGATGTACCTAAAATATAAACTGAAAACCGTAAGCACGAATCTCAGTGAGTTCCCCAAAATACCATATACTAAACAAACATACTGCCAAGCATATATGTGTGCTTGCCTACCCCTTAGGTATATTTCAACCAGATACTATCAAACATATTTGGGTGCTTGCCTACCCTTTCAGTCTATTTCAACCGTATACTATCAAGCATATCTGGGTGCTTGACTACCCCTTTTGAAACACTCCAAAATATGAGGAAAAAATTTCATTTTTAATACAACCAAAACACCCATTTAGCATTACTAAATTACTTAAAGGTATTTCATATTAAAAAAAGTTATCAGAGTATAATCCCAAAATCTTAAGGTTACGGAAAATATAGGTATATGCATTGCGATCAATTCGGGCCCTTCCCTTTCAAACCGGAAGTACCTGAAACCATAAACAACAATTATAAGAACAAAGATTAGTGAGTTCACTAAAGACCATATACCATACATATCCTACGAGTCATACATATCATAAATATCCAACATTCAATAGAAGGTGCTATGTTCCACACGTAGTCTTGCCATTATGCCACGAGTCGTATCATGGTCTTCCTTGCTATTCCGGGGACCAAAACCATGGGTGTTACAGACAAGTGCCAGGAGTCACCTCATGTTCTTCCATACAAGCATCACAAAGACAACTAGCATACAATCTATAACTACTTATCTACTTAATTGTCATAGTCCAAACTCTGGTCTTGCATACAGAATTGCCAGGTGCCACCCACTGGTCTTTCATATAAATTCCAAGGGTTTCCCCATGGTCTTCTTACAATACATAAACCAATAGGGCCGACATTAGTGCCTTCGACCTATAGAGTAATGAGGTGACTCACCTCGCACTGCTAAATCACATTGATAATCTGTGATAGCTGGTACGCCTATCAATATCAAATAACACCCAATTAACAATTAGAATCAAATTTATACCCTTCAATCCATATTTAGGGTAAAAATACCATTTTACCTCTTACCTAGCTTGGTTCAAGACTAAGGAACAAACTTACAATACAAAAGGCCCAAACATAGCCCAAAATATCCCATGGTCAACCCTGAACAAACTTCTGGTCAAAGTCAATGTCAACAGTCTATGTTAACCAAACACGCTGTGTTACCCCCTTGGACACGCCATGTTCCTCCAATACCCAGTCAGTCGGGAAAAATCTCGGCCACACGCCATGTTTCCCCTTGAACACGTCTTGTTTGCCCGAGATTCAACAGCTTAATACATTAAGTTGTTTTCTCCGATTCCAAGAACTCTAAAGCTCAGATTAAGTCCATAACATGGTCTAGAAGGATAAAGTTTCCAACTTTATCCATTGGGACTACCCAAAAAGGTTCAAACTAAATCCATTAAGCTTAATAATGCAAGAGCTTAACCAACAAGAACTTAATCCTCCAAGTCCGAAGTTCATCCTTTCTAGAAGTAGTTTAAATACTAAAACCATCCCCAAAGTTGGTGATTTATAGACATACATGTCCTCTATTATGCGTGCGTATGTGTGGCGTACCTGGAACGTACGCCTAGCGTACGCTAGCCTTGACTACAACGGGAAGTTGACATTGATGGGTTTTATACAAACAATCCTAAGTGTGCATGCAACCCTAGTTTGGATCTATGTTTTCACTATTAGATACACAACATTATGAACACAAGAATAAAACCATAATGTGCATTGCTATTTTCGAAATTAACATACAAAGGTTGGTTTACATACCTTTTGTTGTTATATTGCAATAACAACTTAGATCTTCAAATCCTAAGTCTTGAAAGCAAGCACCACAAGCGTAGTGCCTCTAATGGCTCACAAACAGCACAAGCAATTGGAGAGGCTTAAGATAGAGGAGGGAGGAGTTGGAATTCGTCCTTGGGACCTCTTAGGAGCATGTACACGAATTCACAAGGCCTAGGGGTCTTTATATAGGGTTTAGATTAGGGTTTAAGTCCTTATCCTTATCCAGTTACTTGCCCACCAAGCAACCACAAGATAAGCCTTGAAAAACCCTTATCCTCTTATCCTTGGACGATTTTAAGGATATCCTTATCCTTAAATTCGTTCATCCTTTAACAAGGATAAATATTACCCTATCTTGCAACTATCTTATAATTACAATTTAGCCCCTCTAGTTTAATTAATTACACTTGATCACAAAATTAATTCCTAATTAATTATTGATCAATATTAATTAAACAAATATGATTTTACTTTAATATATTATTCTTATAACATATTAATAAATCACAATAACCTCTCTCTCTATTTAATTTCTCCAGTCAAGTTGCTTTGGTGAAGGCAACCCAAAAGGACCATGCACAACCGGGTCAAGTACTTACCAAATATGGTTACGGGCTTAGACACTAATCCAACAGTCTCCCACTTTGATAAGTCTAGTAACCACAAATGTAACGTGCAACCCGATTAGCAATCGTAGCTCTCAAAGACGTTGTCAAACTTTGATCTTATCAGTAACCTGTCCTATAGATAAGGGATCGTACAGTCCTCTGTTAGATATCATGCTGACAATTCTATGGAATGATTAGTCAAGCATTTAGGTTTCTCGATCTCCGATTTATTTGACATAGAACTTAATCGAACACATCAATTTAGTTCTGACCGGGCCCGGCACATAAGTCAAATCAAATCATCGAGCAGCCGAGATATCTCTTCTTAGGATAAAATTTACAGATAAACTTCGACTTATATGCATTTACTTATTCAATAATCAACTATACACAACAATGCGTTTTATAACATTGAGTTACCAATGCGTTTTCGCATTATCAATGTACAATCAATTAGCAAATAATAAACCATATATCTAGGTTTTAAGACTATATGATATTATCGTCTTACGATCACCTCTCATATATCCTATTCCATACGGTGATTCCAGCAAGCGCGGGTTTGTTCCAATGCTCAAATCCAGTTCATAAGCACTCATGAACGTCGCAACAATCTTTTGCTATGTCTAATACCATTTAGACAATCTACGCACCAATTCACGACAATCTTCATTCATATCTACTTCCAACATATGAACGATTGTGGACAATTTGAATAATTCGATTATTCCTAATAAACTCAATTATTCTGGAAGTTAAAACATGCAAAGTGAAACAATAGTTAAACAATTAACATATGACAGTAACTTTACTTATAAATAAAACTCCTTTATTTAATCATCAAATGTTAATTACATTTATCTATTATACGTTTCTAAAACTATATAATCTATGCTAATACCATCCTTCAGCCCAATACTCCTAGCATGCTGCAAGTGCTTAACCCTACTCAGTCCCTTCGTAAGCGGATCTGATGGGTTATCTTCTGATGATATCCTCTTCACTATGAGTTGTCCTTCTTCTACACGATGTCTGATGAAGTGATATTTTCTGTCGATATGTCGAGATCTACCATGATCCCTCGGTTCCTTGGTCAAGGCAACCGCTCCTTCATTATCATAGAAAATCTCCATGGGCTCCTTTATGGCGGGTACAACTCCAAGGTCACCAATGAAGTTCTTCAGCCATATTGCCTCCTTCGACGCTTCACTCGCTACTATGTACTCTGATTCGCACGTTGAATCAGCTACTGTTTCCTGTTTGGAACTCTTCCAAGTCACTGCTCCTCCATTTAGGGTAAAGACCCAGCCCGATTGCGAACGGTAGTTGTCCCTATCGGTTTGGAAGCTGGCGTCACTGTACCCTCGCACCTTCAAGTCATCACTCCCTCCGAGGACTAAAAACCATTCCTTCGTCCTCCGAAGGTACTTAAGGATATTCTTCACAGCAATCCAATGTGCTCTGCCAGGGCTCCCTTGATATCTACTAACCATGTGCAAAGCAAAGGCTACATCAGGGCGAGTACAAGTCATAGCGTACATGATTGAGCCAACTGCGGAAGCGTAAGGAACTCAGCTCATTTCATCTATCTCAGCTTCGGTACTCGGACTTTGAGTCTTACTCAATCTGGCATTACTTTGTATCGGTAATTCTCCCTTCTTCGAGTTTTCCATACTAAAACGTTTTAGTACTTTCTCTAAGTAAGTGTTCTGACTAAGTCCAATTAGTCTCTTACTTCTTTCTCTTACTATCCTTATTCGTAAAATGTAAGAAGCTTCTCCGAGGTCCTTCATAGCGAAACACTTCCCGAGCCAGGACTTAACCTCCTGCAAAGTCGGGATGTCGTTTCCTATGAGTAATATGTCATCGACATATAAAACTATAAAGCTTACTATACTCCCACTGGCTTTGACATATACACACGACTCATCTTCGCTTCGTACAAATCCAAACTCTTTGACTTTCTCATCGAAGCAGAGATTCCATCTGCGATATGCTTGCTTAAGTCCATAAATGGACTTCTCAAGCTTACACACTCTATTCGGATGCTTCGGATCCACAAACCCTTCTGGCTGAGCCATGTAAACATCCTCAGCCAACATTCCATTAAGGAAAGCGATCTTGACATCCATTTGCCAAATCTCATAATCATGAAATGCGGCAATAGCTAGCATTATCCTAATAGACTTTATCTTCGCAACTGGTGAGAAGGTCTCATCATACTCAACTCCGGGAGTTTGAGTAAAGCCCTTCGCAACCAATCGCGCTTTATATGTGTGTACCTTTCCATCCACGTCGGTCTTCTTCTTGAAGATCCATTTACACCCAACGGTCTTACGTCCGGGCACATGATCAACCAAATTCCAAACTTGGTTATCATACATGGATTGGATCTTGCTATCCATCGCCTCTTTCCATTTTGCAGACTCCGGGCCTGCCATGGCTTCCTTATAGCTATTAGGTTCATCAAGATTTACTAGTGTACCATCACTAATATACGTGTCCCCTTCGGTAGTAATATGAAAACCATAAAACTGGGGTTGAACTCTAACTCTATCAGAACGTCTAAGAGGTAAGGACTCGTCAATTGGTTCAACCGGAGTTTCCTCCTTGGGTTGAGTGCCAGCGGTGGAGGTTCCTTCATCTATCGACTCTTGAATCTCTTTAAGCTCGATTTGCCTCCTACTGTCCTCTTGGCCTATGAGTTCTCGCTCTCGGAAAACTCCTCTCCTTGCAACAAAGTCAACATTATCCTTCGGTCTATAGAAGAGATATCCAAAGGATTTCTGTGGGTAGCCGATGAAAATACATCGCTCACTTCGAGGTTCGAGTTTGTCGTGAGTATCTCGTCTTACGAAAGCCTCGCAACCCCAAACCTTGATATGTGCCAACGAAGGAGCTTTCCCCGTCCACATCACGTGAGGTGTTTTGGCAACCTTCTCAGTAGGGACTCGGTTAAGGATATGGGCGGCAGTCTCTAAGGCATATCCCCAAAAAGAGATTGATAGTGAAGCACGACTCATCATAGAGCGAACCATATCCAATAAGGTTCGATTACGCCTTTCTGCCACACCATTCAATTGTGGTGTCCTAGGTGGCGTCAATTGTGAAACTATTCCACACTCCTTGAGATATTCGTGGAATTCAAGACTTAGGTACTCTCCTCCTCGATCGGATCGAAGCATCTTGATCTTCCTGCCCAATTGATTCTCCACTTCATTCTTAAACTCTTTGAACTTTTCAAAAGTTTCTGACTTTTGCTTGATTAAATAGATATACCCATATCTACTATAGTCATCGGTAAAAGTAACGTAGAAACGGTTCCCATCCTTCGTGGTTGATCTAAACGGTCCACATACATCGGTATGTATTAGGTCCAATAAACCTTCACTCCTTTCGCACGTACCAGCGAAGGGTGACTTAGTCATTTTTCCAAGCAAACAAGATTCGCATGTGTCATCTTCCCTAAGGTCGAATGACTCCAACACTCCATCCTTTTGGAGTTGGGCTATGCATTTCTTATTGACATGTCCAAGACGACTATGCCACAAGGATGCTTTATCCAAACTATTGGAAGAATCTATATTCAAAACATCATTTCCTAAATTATCAACAATCATCATAGTTTCATAAATTCCATTACATGGTATAGCTTCAAAGTAAAAGACACCATTTAGATAAGCTAAAATAGAACCATTCTCATTATTAAAAGAAAATCTAAAACCTTGTCTAAACAAACCATGAAATGAAATGATGTTTCTAGCCATTTCTGGCGAATAGCAACAATTTTCTAAATCTAAACATAAACTATTCCTAAGCACTAAAGAATATACTCCAATCTTGGTCACAGGCGACGATCCTCTGTTCCCCATGATTAGATTTATCCTTCCTTGCTTCACATCCCTACTTCCTTTTAGTCCCTGCACATTAGAACAAATGTGGTAACCACAACCGGTATCAAGAACCCAAGAAGTAGCATGATTAGAATCATTAGATTTAATTGTGTATATACCTGCGAAAGATGGCTTGATCTTTCCTTCCTTGATGGCTTGCAGGTACTCTGGGCAGCTTCTCTTCCAATGTCCTATCTTGTGGCAGTGGTGACATTCAGCCTCCTTAGGGTTAGAGCAGGGCTTAGCGGGATCAACTTTGGTCCCACTAGAAGAGGCACCATCTCAGGCTTTCACCTTGCATTGGTTTTTGGACGAAGCCTTCCTCTTCTTTCCCTTCCCTTGACCAATAGCCAAGACAGGAGCAGCGGCTGGATTGGGAGTTGGTGCAACAAACTTGTCTTTGAAGTTGCTCTCAGCGACCCTCAAGAGACCTTGGAGTTTGCTTAGTGTGACCTCCTCTTTGTTCATGTGGTAGGTCATCCTAAATTGATTGTAGCTTGGAGGCAAAGAGTGAAGCACCATGTCGATTGCCAAGTCTTCCCCAAAGTCAACATTCAACTTGCGAAGACGATCGACATACCTTTGCATCTTTTGCAGGTGCACGGTAAGAGACTCTCCATGACCCATCTTAGTGGAAATCATGTTAGTGAAGATCTCATAACGCTCTTGTCTCGCGTTTTGGTGGTATCGCTCCAATAAGTCTTGATGCATCTCGTACGGGTACATGTCCTCATAGGACTTTTGGAATTCGGAGTTCATTGTGGCTATCATGATGCAGTGAACCTTCGTTGCATCACGCTCATGAGTCTCAAAAGCACTCATTTCATCCGGAGTAGCAATTTCAGCGTTGATCTTTTCAAGCTTTTCATCGAGGACATACTCCTTGTCTTCGTAGCGAGCAATTGTGCGAATGTATCTTATCCATTCGCTAAAGTTCGTTCCATCGAAAGTAACCTTTTGGCAAAGGCTCATCAATGTGAAGGAACTATCGGCATCGTTGTTTGATTTCGACATCTCTAAAGAAAAGGGCAAAGATAGATTAGAATATGAATCCCTAATAATCACCCAATAAGAAAATTAGGGCTAGGATCCAACAACAATATTTACATCTTAGAAAAGGGATGTCGTAATCTAAATGCAAATAATTTGAAGGTAAGTGAATGACGATTCACTAATTCTCCATCATGAAAAACCTAACTCTAAGTTCTAAATGTATTGAGAATTCCTAGGTTCGGATGAGATTCATTGAAACTTTTCAATGGCATGTTTAAATCTCGATATGCCCTTCTCGTTTGTGACTGGGATACCGAGGATCACAAAGTGGGTGTGAATGACCATGCAAATTCACATGGTGCCTTCGTTGTAACGATCACCTATTCGATGTGCCGGTAAACCACACACGCTCCATCGAACTATGATAAACAACGAATCACCCTTTGCCACCTTCGCTTAGAACCAATTAGTGTGCCGGTAAACCACACACGCTCCACTAACTTCATAGCAAGGTGCAAAGTGTAATTTCATGGGATTGCATCAATTCACTTTTCCTAAAGTAACTAAGATTGGGAAATTTTAGAAAACATGTAGTTACTTTGTATTTCTTATTATACTTTTAATGAGAGGATGGGGTTGCCCTATCCTACCCGTTCGGCTAACGACCCTCCACCAATCAAGCAAGCGGTGGGTGTGAGTGTACACCCATTAAGCGCCATTTTATAGGCCGCAACCTTATACCCACCTTTTAGACCGGCTTCGTGAATGAGACCTACTAACGGTAAGACTAGCATTTTAATTATACATATATATATATATATATATATATATATATATTTATTAAGCTTGTAATAATATAATAGTATATGGTGTATTTTAAACATTTCAAAAATACTAGGGTTTTAATCTTTGATTAAAATTTTCGAAATTTAATGTCACTTAAATTAAAATTTTAATTATTAAAACTCTTGATTTAATAATTATCTTAAATTAAACTATTAATTTGTATTATCAAATCATAAGGGATTATATAGATCTAAAAGATAATTATCATTTAAACATTTAAATTATCCTAATCCCTTAAATCCCTCCATAAATTTCGAAAATAGGGATGGGATAATTGATGATCTTTAATTACCATATTTAACTATTAAAGGATAATTACAAGATATGGGATTATCCAAATCCCTAAAATTTAGGATCTTATCTTGGGGAAGGAGGCAAATCTCTAAATTTAAGGGTTTGCAAACCCTAGATTTCGAAATCTTGGATTGAAAGGAAAGGATTCAAAAACCCTTTCAAGATTTTCGCAAATTAGGGTTAGGAAACCCTAATCTCGAAATCTATGGCCTCCTAGGGTTTATTGGCTATAAACCCTAATTTGTCAAGTTCATACAATTGAATAAAACTAATTGAAAACATGTTAACCAAAGTCTCTGATACCACTGATGGGTTTTATACAAACAATCCTAAGTGTGCATGCAACCCTAGTTTGGATCTATGTTTTCACTATTAGATACACAACATTATGAACACAAGAATAAAACCCTAATGTGAATTGCTATTTTCGAAATTAACATACAAAGGTTGGTTTACATACCTTTTGTTGTTATATTGCAATAACAACTTAGATCTTCAAATCCTAAGTCTTGAAAGCAAGCACCACAAGCGTAGTGACTCTAATGGCTCACAAACACCACAAGCAATTGGAGAGGCTTAAGATAGAGGAGGGAGGAGTTGGAATTCGTCCTTGGGACCTCTTAGGAGCATGTACACGAATTCACAAGGCCTAGGGGTATTTATATAGGTTTTAGATTAGGGTTTAAGTCCTTATCATTATCCAGTTACTTGCCCACCAAGCAACCACAAGATAAGCCTTGAAAAACCCTTATCCTCTTATCCTTGGATGATTTTAAGGATATCCTTATCCTTAAATTCGTTCATCCTTTAACAAGGATAAATATTGCCCTATCTTGCAACTATCTTATAATTACAATTTAGCCCCTCTAGTTTAATTAATTACACTTGATCACAAAATTAATTCCTAATTAATTATTGATCAATATTAATTAAACAAATATGATTTTACTTTAATATATTATTCTTATAACATATTAATAAATCACAATAACCTCTCTCTCTATTTAATTTCTCCAGTCAAGTTGCTTTGGTGAATGCAACCCAAAAGGACCATGCACAACCGGGTCAAGTACTTACCAAATATGGTTACGGGCTTAGACACTAATCCAACAGACATAGTACGCGCTGCGTACTGGGGTGTACGCACGGTGTACCGGCCAACTTCCTTGGGGCTTCAATTGTGATTTAATCCATTAAGTACTCACGTCCAAAATGTAGATCCAGGTCCTTTAAGGCTTCCTAGTCCATAAAGTCACAAACTTTATGTGCTTGCATGCATGGTTGGGGTCAAAACATGATTTTGATCCTTAACCCAACTTTGTGACCTTCAAACACTTGCATGGTTGTGACTTAACCATCAAGGTCTAATTTTTATTACTCTAAGTGCTTCTTAGAGCCCAAAAGGACAACTCTTATGTTCTGAAACTATAAAGATTCAAGCAACCTCAACATTGGAGTTCAAAAGTGGCATAAAACACCCCAAAATCAAATCTAAACATGTAATGATCAAGTTTGAAGCTTGATACCTCAAATGAGTCACAAATGGTGCTAATCTCCTGGATCTACAAGCTCCCTTTGAATCCTTGCTCCTTCTTCAAACTTCTTTCTCTTCTAAACACTAAAACAACACTAAAATGTTCTCAAATGGCTTCCAAATCACAAGGACATACAAATATGAGTTAGGGTTTTTGTGGTGGCTGTCTAAGGGTGATAAGGAGGCTGAACCAAAGGCATAAGGTTCTTTATATAGGGATCAAACCCTAAGTTTTGGGGTTTTAGAATTTGCATTCGTACGCTGCGCGTACTCTTGGTATGTTAGGCGTACGTGCATGGTTTTCGCGTTCCACTCTCTTGAGTTCGCAGAGCATACATGGCAAGGTACGCTCCGCATACGGTGCTTCCTCAGCCCACTTATAAGGGCCCAAAGGTCTAAGCCCAAACCTTTTTAAACTACTAACCTCATATAAATAGATAAAATAATACCTTATAAATTATGGACGTTACAATCTATAATATTTTTAAACCATGGGGACTAAACTTCAAATCCGGGAAAACCACAGTGACCATTTATGATGTTTTTTCAAAACAAAATAAAAAATCTAACCTTGTTCATACAATTAAGAATTCACAAAATCACGAAGTTTATCAAACTTAACATGTAAATAAACATATGATCAAGGTTTCAAATACGTATTTATAATGTCAACATACAAAAATCAAGCTATAAAACAAAATACTATATATGAACATACTGTTTCAAAAAAAAGATTTTGTTATAATAAAAGGAAAACATCATATGTTCTTACAACCAATTGAGGTTCCATATGTATCTCAGTAATCTCAATCTTTCTATGGATCAACATCTTTGAAAGACAAAGGATTTTATGTAGTGACACCTCAAGATATAGTAACGAATGAAGATAAGTTTTGTGCTCTGTTAATATCTTAATCCCTTTACTTGGATAGTCATCACTTGCATGTGACGATGAAAGGATGACAATAACTTCATAGTTCCTTTTAAAATACGATTTTCTAAGTTATTTTTATACATATGCTTTTACATAAATATAGAAAAGACGATTATGTAAAGCAATGTCTAATGATTCCTTTATACATGGTGTGTTAAGTAGAACTTCGGTGTGTCTTAAAGACCCACCTACTTTTTAATATTTATGTACAATTCATATATAACATTTTTTATGACCTACCATATAATGTTTCACACACACACACACACACACACACACACACACACACACACATATATATATATATATATATATATATATATATATATATATATATATATATACACACAATAGAAGACATCATATTTGGTAGCAAGAAGGAAACGAAGATGGCTTCCAAAAAGAAAGTTGTGTGAGGGATTCATTATAAATAAATGTTGCATTTTTCATATTTTTACACCATGAATTTTGTTGAGGTCTAGTTTCTAATCAACTTACTCCAAATTTATGTTGGTGTTAGTAAACAAAAGGAATGATTGATTTGGATTAAGTCCTCTCACCATCAGTTTTTATACATGTTGAATTGTTATTTTTCTAATTAAATTGACTTGGTTGAACCCGGTTATGGATTCACATAGTTTTGTATTTTAGATTCCTCATTGTTTTAATATGTTATTTTTTCAGATTAAAATGTAAATGATATCATATGGATGTTGATCTCCACATAACCAGCATAATGGTAAAAAGATGGAAACATATACACCAACTTCATTTTCTAGACAACTATTATTGGTATGGTTATTAGACAAAATAGATTTTGGCGCTACTTTGGGTTTTAAAACTATGGGTCAATGATGTCATGAACTTTAGGCCACTAAGTTTAGGGCCCAATTGAGCTCCTCCAGCCCTCTATTATACTGTCCATCGTTTTCTGTATTTGTGAGCATGTTTATGTTTATGGTTAATTTTTCCAAGAAAGGCTTTATCTTTTGGTATATTTTCTGAACAAAACACAATGTTTTTTGTTAAACTTATAATTCTGAATTTTGATATTAACTTTTTATTTGGCAATTTAATCTGGCGAAATTATCGAAGTAACATCTTTGTTCTTATTTTTGTTAATAAATACACTATGTCTTCAAAAAGTATATGATCGGACCTAACCTTCAATCATCCTTTGAATTTATTTGAGCAATTTGAAGCCTTGTCTATCATATTTGAATATTCTTAGCCAAACAATCTGTTGAATCATCAGTTCATGTCCTTATTCAAGTAAATCGAGTCTTTCAACTGGTCTTTTGAATCTCATTGTCACAATCGAAGAGTTTAATACTATATATATATATATATATATATATATATATATATATATATATATATATATATATATATACACACACACACACGTGTATGTATACATATCTCCATTCTTAATAAACGAAACCATATTACACGTATCAATCCTCTCAATGCATTTTAGTCAAATGTAAAATTACCCTTTTACCCTTATTTTTTAAATATCAAAGAAAACCTGTGATTTTAAATGATATGCATGCAATATGGAAACAGAAATATGGAATATGGAAATTAGATATGAAAATATAGAAATTCTGAATTTTCAATATGGAATACGGAATATATGGATGGATATCGAATTGAATATGGAATCCATACGATATCGAATTGAATTGAATATGGAAATTTGATATGCTCAATGCATACGATATGATTCATTCTTTATAGCATCGTCTTTCCAGCAATTAAGCATCATCAATAATTCACTTATCACATATTCATTCAGCGACTTCAATCCTTCGGTAAGTTTCTGCTTCTCAATGTGTATCTGTAAGCTTCTGCAATTCACTTCCACTTTGAAAATCCATAAATTGCAGTCATGGTAATGTTTTGCAATTCACCCGCACTTTGAAAATCCATAAATTACAGTTATGGTAATGTTTTGCAATTCACTCCCACTTTGAAAATCCATAAATTGCAGTCATTAATGATCCACATGATCCTAATGGTTCATTAATTGAGTTTGTATATCCTTCAATCTTTGAAAAATTCAACGTTATGAGTTATTTTCAAGAAAAAACTATTCTAGCTCCAAAAAATGAAGTTGTCCAACAAATCAATGATCGTTTGTTAGCATTGTTTCCCGGAGACGAAGTAGAATATTTAAGTTCAGATGCTCTTTGCCAATCAGAGTTTGTTCATGATCAGTTTGATCCCATTTTGTACTCCCCATATATTTTAAATGGTCTTAAAGTATCGAGTTTGCCAAATCACAAGTTACTTCTAAAAGTCGGTGTTCCAATTATGTTACTAAGAATCATTTATCAAAAAAATGGATTATGTAACGGCACTAAACTACAAGTGAAATCTCTGGGCAAACGTATTATTAAGGCAATTATCATATCTGGAACTAATATTGGAAAGCAAACATTTATTCCAAGAATGTCATTAAGTCCATCTGAAAAAAAAATTCATTCAAATTTCAAAGAATACAATTTACGTTGGTCGTATGTTTTGCAATAACAATTAATAAAAATCAGGGGCAGTTGTTATCAAAGGTTGGTCTGTATCTCAAGGATCCTGTTTTTTCATATGGACAGTTGTATGTTGCTTTATCTAGAGTTCAAAATAGAGAAAAATTGAAATTGTTAATTTTATATAAAGATGGTAGACTTACAAACAAAACTTCAAATGTTGTGTACAAAGAAATTTTTAGGAATTTATAAATGCTTGGTACCCATTAACTTCAAACATTTGTGTTTTTTTTTCTTTTCTTTAATATTTTATTTTTAATATAGCGTTGTAAACCATAATATTGAATTTGTTTCGATATTTGATTTTCAAACATTAATAGATGCCACATGGTGTTTCTTGATTACTTCCTTAGATCAAAAAATAATGATTTGACCTCACAGTTCATAAATTATTCACATATTGAAAGATGCATTTTAGTTATCTTCATATTTACCTTTCGATGGATTGATTGTGTTTCTCTTTAACATATTTTCAAATTTATATACTTTTTACAAATTTATATTAATATTAATTTTAAATAATCAATACAAATAATGCCAAAAAAACTTAACTCTTATTAATAATATAAATTTGTTTTCAAACTTTTTACCCGTGGTTTTCACGGGTTGTAGCCTAATACCAAAATAATGTAGAATAACTTGTCATCTTTGATGTAACTTGAAATGTTTTCGTGCCTAAATGAAAATATTCAGAAATACAAAAAGCAAAAAATTCGAAAGTACAAAATTTCTCTAATGAGACGTGCATTATTTGTTGGTTATTAGTTATATTTTGTCAACATCAAATATGAGGGTTTGTTAGCCCCATAATTCGTATTAGATTTAATGATGACACTTAGTAATTAAATGTCATTTTAAAAAACTGATCTTCTATAAGTCTACAAGATTTGTCTCGTTAGCAAATCTCATGACATCTATTTTAGATTTTTTTTTATATAGTTCTTTAATTAGCATATGGGTAGTTGGTTGTCTATCACAATCGGTAATTACAAATTTGACCCTTGGAGGCTATGAGGATTATTAATGATTCAATATGCAAATGAAAGAGATAAAGTTAAAGGCTTAAAGCAAACATGCATGTCTCAAGGTAAGGTGCATTCCTTTATAAGGACTGTTTATAAAGTTAAAGCAAACAAACAACCGACAACCTAACAAAATCTGTAAATACCATTCAGCTTCATACATTCAAGAATTGTTAGTGTATCATATATCAGTGTAATAGAGTCTTTTATCGTATTGTATTTCTGTATATATTGGAGTGTTCCTCTCTCAATAAGGACAGATTAACCACATATATATATATATATATATATATATATATATATATATATATATATATATATATATATATATATATATATATATATATATATATGTTACAACAACCAAACAAGACACATACACAGAGAGATAAGTAGATTAAAAATCGTAATTGATTTCAAAGAAAAGATGCATTAACCGATAGTGTATATGAAGCCACTCATCCACCCACATAAAAAGAATCAAGTCAGAAATCGAGTTTTAGCACCAAAATTTACCACTTGATTGGGACGAATAGAGAGTCATGGCCCCCAAAGAAAGAAAGACCCCTCTAATGTACACTTTTTTTTTTTTTTTTTTTTTTTTTTTGTTTTCCATAATACAGGAAAGTTATGATTGTTTAGTTGGCTCAAACTGCGACTCAACAAGTACGTACAATTCCTTCCCATGCGATCGCAATCGCTCCCGACCCTACAACAATTTTTTCATATTTATTTCAGTAAATCACACTTTTGGTCCCTGACTATAGTTAAGTTTTGCAATTTTGGTCCTTATCAGTTGTCCTTATTCATGTTCTAAGTGACTATTTTTTTGGTCCCTAGGTATAACTTATTTTTGCAATTTTGGTCTTTATTTGATGTTCTTGTTACATTTTTGGTCCATATTCTAAACAAAATGACTACGTTTGGTCCCTGAATATAGTTGATTTTTGCAATTTTGGTCCAAAGATGTCTCTTGTAATCTCAGTCCTTATTAGAGGTTCTTGAAACGGTTTTGGTCCATGTTGCAAGTAAAGTGACTATTTTTGGTCCTTTGGTCTTGCTGATTTTTGCAATTTTGGTTCCAATTTTGCTCCTTATTTGAGATTCTTTAACACTTTTGGTCCAAGTTCCCAGCAAAATGACCAATATCTGATTTTTATCAATTTTGGTCCCAAACTTGATAATAGTTTTACTTGGAATAGGGACCAAAACAATTACAAGAAAACTCAAATACGGACCAAAATTACAATAAAAAAAAAAACTTTTGGGCCAAAACTGAAAAAAACCAGCTACACTGAAAGACCTAAAATGTAGTTTACTGTATTTATTTTATATATATATTTGAAATAATCCAATTTAGATTTATAAAGTCTTGAAGTCATGTGTATTACCTTCAAGTCTGGTACTTCAATTACACAAGCACACCCCACCACTTCAGCTTCAGCACGCTCTGTGAAATTTGAAAAAAAAAAAAAAAAAGAAATCAAACATGTTCATAAGTATTATTTATTTTATATATTAAATATTAATAATTATTGTCACATGTAAATAAATAAAGAAAATTAATTACCAAGTAAGTTGATTGCAGCACAAATGGTACCACCAGTAGCAATTAAATCATCAACAACAAGAGCTCTGTCTCCAGATTTAACTGCTCCAACATGCATTTCAAGGCAATCTGATCCGTATTCTAATATATATTTTTCTGATATCACTTCACCTGTATTATTTATAAAACAAAAATATATAATTAATTTTTGAATTTACGTAAAAACAGAATAAAGGGAGGAATATGCTTAAAATGTTACCAGGTAACTTTTTTGGCTTCCTTAATGGAACAAACTTTGCTCCTATTGCAAGTGCAATTGGTGGACCAAATATAAAACCCCTTGCCTCAATTCCTGAAATTAATCAACCATTTTTTTTTAAACTATTACTAAAAGATACCCAAAAAAAACATTTTTATGGTGACAAAAAATGAAGTGTAACTTTACTTTTATAATAATTAATAATTATAATGAGATGAAAAGACAATCTGTTTATAAATTTTATCAGGTTTGGTTCAAGGGCAAAACAGTCATTTTGAAAAAAATGACTGCCGTCAATGGGAACGGGTGAAGTTGGTTCAAGGGCAGAATGGTAATTTTTGTTTATTTTAAATACTGAAGTAAATTGAAATTAATAAAGAATACAAAGGTGATGTAAAGCGGTAAAGATAATAATTATAATTATGAGCAACTGTAAAGTGGTTAGAAACAAACAAATGTAAATACTAAAGAAATTGAATTTTTATTTTTATTTTATCATTTTTATTTTTAAGTATTTACGACTCACCCATATTAATCATATGTAACAATAAAAAAATGAATGGTTAATTTGGTGGCAGGTATCTAGAAGTCCACTCACATTAAAGACAGGGTGTATTTTTTTGATAAAATATTAGAGGGAACATTACACAAAAAACTATTATATTTTGGGTATTTAACTATTCTTTTGTTTAAACGCTAATATTTTATTTCTCCATAAAAGTTTCAAATTCCTTTCCATATTAACTACTATTTTGAGTATCTTGTCAAAATTAAAATGGTTAATTTAGAAAAAATTGTATGAAACTTTTATGTTTTGATTGGAAAAAAATATTAGTGATTAAATTGTATTAATGGGTTTTTTTTTTTTTTTTTTTTTTTTTTTGAAGTTTGGCCTAAATATAATTTAGAAAAACTGTAGTTACCATTTTTTTCAATTTAACGCCACAAAAATATTTTTTTGATTTAACATCTGAGATTTTGATTTTTTTTAAATCCACTACAGAATTCTATAAAAACCACTATTGTTTGGAATTTGTTCATGTTTACGCACCCGATTTTTTTTTATAACCGAACCTTAAATTGTTTATAAAAAAAACAACTTTAGCCATAATAATATTCTTCCAAAGGTTTTTTTTTTTTTACAATTCATTATCAAGGAACACTTCCACTGTTTTTTTTTTTAAAACAAACTCTCAGTGGTTAAACTAGTTTAAAAAAATATATTTCAGTGGTTAAACTAAGAAAAGTAAACTATTGTGATTTTTATGAAATTTGACTGATATGCTTTGAAATTTTTTGAGATCTTGTACATGAGTTTAGTTTGATGGATGGGTTGTTATTATTTATTACTACATGGGACAATTGAATAAAAGATGCAATATGGCCCATTCCTTAAAGTTTAAAAGAATACAAAAATGTCATTATATGGCAAAAGTTAAAAGAGACAACAAGTTAACAAGTGATGGTACCTAACCTAACATGGTTGTACAGTTTTATATACATATATATATACTTTTGTTTGCACCTAAAATCCAATTTTTTTAAATTGTTTTTATTTAGTTAGGATTTTCATTGGAACTTACAAGAAGTATTTGTAAGTCTTAGGGCTTCTCAAAAAAAAAAAAAAGTTTATATGCATACTTTGGTTTTATCATGCATACTTTGATAGTCTCACTAGCATAAAGACAAGTTTAATTAATCCCCACACGTTAAAAAATAAAAAGACTAAAAGCTTTACTTAAAGAAAATTGAGTTTAATATCCAACTTAACCAATATCATATTGAAGACATGATTAGTTGAGTAGTATAGATCTTTTTTTTTTGATCTGTTTGTTACCAAACAAAACAAAAATAAGACAATCCTTATCTCATTTATTGAGAATCTTTATCCATTTTTTTTTTATTTACTTTTAGACATATCCTTTTGATTGACTTTCTTTTCTCTAAAAGGTTCTTTCCCTTTACTCCTTTAGCTTAGGTTCCTTGTTAATAATTAGGAAGGATTACTTTTTTTTTTTTTTTTAACTTTAGGTGTCCTTGTAATTCTCAAACTATGAATAGGCCTTATTATCCATTTAATAAAAGCATCTAGAATTTGGGTGATAAAAATTATGAGTATAGTCAGAAATCCTAGCAAAAAAAACCCCATGCTATGCATCAAATGTAAAGAATCATTTTATAGATTTACAATTTGAGGAGAAAATGAGAAATCTAACTATAGAAAGTAGAAACCTTTGAACACCAATGATTAGTTTAAATTCAGATCAAAGTAAAAAAATAATTATATATTCTTTGACCCACAAAAAAAATAAAGCTACTAAAATTTCATGCTACTAGACAAGAGATGGCAGAAGTGCACACACTGAGCAACCGAACATAGTTTCAAGAAAAGATAAAAAAATTTAAGTTATTTTTTTTTTTTTAACAAAACCAAACAAAGCCCAATTGATTACACTAGGCTATCCACCTTTTATAATGATCTACCCAACAATAATTGATCAACAGAATATGACACCAAGATACATACAATCATGATCCATAAAGAGAGTGTAAGCGTGTGGGGTGAAGAGATGAGGATAAAATCAGTATATAGTATATAGTATATATATATATGTGCACACACATTTAGAAAAGTGAAAAGGAATTGAGGCTCAAAATTGAAAGCATCTCATCCAAACAATGGCAAATCTTTAAAAAAATCCACAATGTGATGAAATGAAATCCAACAAAATTAAAAAGGATCTGTCCCCATATTCAAATAATCTATCATCACAACCCTATGGACCCCACTTGCCTTCCCCCTCAACAACAAGAACCACCATTATATTATCCCACCCAAATTTTGGATCTTGAAAGAGAGAGATTCACATGCTTAGCAAACAAAGACCACTCTTAGCCGCTCATACACATTCATAGCAAGTAATCAATGACAAAACTCCCTCCCCTCAATTTCCCACTACCTATCAACCACTGAAATATAAATATTGAATGCTGATGCTCATGTCATTTCACTCCAAAACAAAAGTTTCATATAATGCCACTTGAAGATTTTGTGTTGTAGCTTAAAGGCATAAATAAAGGTATCCACAAACTTACCAAAAAACAAATTTTACAGTATATTTTGTTCTGAAACAACTTGTTTTCATTGGTGTTAGGGACTGACCTTCCATCACGTCACTTCTAGGCAGCTATTTTCCACTTATATCTAGTGCAGATCGTACGATATAGGTTTTCAAGATAACAAAAACAAAAACAGTAAACAGTGCACATCAAAATCCATGGCAGAGTAAGATCGCAATGCATATTGCTACACAACAGAGCCTGTTATAATGTTACCCTAGGGTTTTTTTGTTTGTTTTTATTTTTGTGTGTAAAGTGCAGCATTTGACCCTACCTCTCAATAAATAAACGGCGAAAAGGTTAAGCACGATGAATTTACTTGATTTCACAACGGAAGTGGACAAAATTCTGAAAATAAATAAATAATTACCTGCAATTACAGAAATGTTTTCATGTTTGTAATGCTCAACGAACAAATCGATCGTGTCTTTGAATGCCTTCGGATCAAGCAACAATGTCGTGATGTCTTGAAACATTATACCTGTGAATCATATAAACAAAAAAAAAATTCCTTCACGATTCATGAATGTGTGAGTCTGTGAGATTACGTATGCTCTCACAACTCACAAACGCAACGAGAGAGAGAATCCATACAGAAACCTGTGAGAGACGAGTGTACCTGGTTTCGGAAAGTTAGGGATGACGCGAAGTGCGGATTTGATTCCATTGATACGTCCGTCGGAGCCTCCGTTTTCGCCTGCGGACATTCTTACTGTGATGGAGCAGTTGAAGAGAATTAATGGCGGATTTGAGGGAATATTAGAGTGGGGAAAATGAGAGGGAAACAACTGTATTTATAGGAATATGCGAGAAGGATAGAAGGAGAAAGCTTTTTCAACTTTACTGTTTAAGGGGGGTGGGTGGGCACACTGCACAAGAAGAAGGGACTTGATTGAAATTTTAAATCAACATCTCGAGAAAGATGAAAACTTTGATCAATTGGCGAATATAGTCATTGTAGTTTTAAAATTATCTTTTCGCCTCCTTTATTCAATTTCTCTAGGCTAAATTGTAAATTTGGTCATTGTCATTTGTTAAAATTTGAGACTTTCGTTAAAAAAAAACTTTTAAAGCTGTACCAATGGTAAAAAATAAGAATTTTATTGTAGATTTTGTCCAAAATTTTTAGAAAATATTTCAAAATGATAGATATGCCTTTTTAATTTTATCTTTTTTATTTTCTTTTATTTGTAACAATTAAATAAAAAGATAAAATGAAATATATATATATATATATATATATATATATATACACACACACACAAAAGAAAAAACCCATCTCAAAAATTCGGTTAGCATTTTAACATTTTGTTTGTCTCCTTCTTTGCTTCAGGTTAAACAAGTCAGTCAAGACGTTTTAGAGGTTAGGGACGATTGCAAGAGGTAAAATGGATTCAAATTATTGTGTATTTTGTTGGTTTTGATTGGCTGGTTTGAAAGCAATCAAGCATCAGAAGAATCAGAAGCTTTGAATGTGTTCAATTTGATATCGACAAAAGGGTATTAAATTATTATCATTAAAGTCTGAAGAATCAGGAATCAGAAATAAGGAGCATTCTTTTTGTTTATCACAACGGAATGTGTCGTTGTTGTTGTTAGTGTGGGTTTTGATTTGATCAATTGTTCTTTGTTTTTTTTTTTTTTTTGGGGGGGGGGGGGGGGGGGGGGATTTTGCGAACGAAAGTCTAGTTCCATCTGTTATGAACAGTTCATTCACGAATGCCTTATTCTCTCTAACATTGAGCCTAAATTGATCAAAGTTTGGTTTCAGAATCGAAGGTTCAAAACTTACAAACCTTTATATCTTCTTCCTCTTCACTGTCATAGCTTTTCATGTCATGATTTTTGGTTATGGTGTTCGTGTTATTTTTCATTCATGGTGTATTGTACTATAGATATAGAGAAAATAGGGGAGAGAAGCTTTACGCCTTCAAGGCATGAATCGTAAACTATCAGCAATGAACAAACTCCTCATGCATGGAAGAAAACAATTGATTACAGAAGCAAATGTTGCATCTGGTCTGGTGTATGAAAATGGCTTTTTCGCCAGCATACTCCTCGGAATGTAAACATTTTTCATTGAAAACGATTCGCATTACCATTTTTAAGTTCTATATAATTGATTTATCGAGCTTTTTCATATTGCAGATGATTCGTCCTTTAAAAGATACGAGTTGCGAGTCGGTGATGACGAGTCATTTGACTCATAATGCACCACATGATGTTAGTCCTACTAGGTTAGTCACGATTCATTCATTTTTTTCTTCGTTTTCTTATACAATCCAAATAACACGTTATGCATTTATTTTATTTTAATTTTGTAAACTGAATATTGAATTGAAGTAATGAAGATCCATTTTTTAAGATGCGTTTTTTCTTAGAGAAAGAAAGAACTGGGATGGAGGGAAGGGGAGAGAAAGAGAGGGGTGGTTTTAGCTTTTTTATTTAATGGTTACAAATAAAAGAAAATTAAAAAAACAAAATTAAAAGGGCAAATCCATCATTTGAAATATTTTCAAAAAGTTATGGATCAAACTTGCAATAAAATTCTTATTTTGAACCATTGGTGCAACTCCAAACTTTTTAGATTAAAGTCTCAGTTTTTGACAAACCATAAGGACCAAATTTACAATTTTGTCATTTCTTTAGGTATGATTGAAGGATTAACTTGTTTTTTCATAGACTTGAATTTTGATCTATATATTATTTTGTTAGTGTATATTTTCATTCATTATATGTATGCCTTCTTTATATTTTACAAAAATTTCTTTTTTTATTAGTATTGATATGATATTACAAGAGCATTTACTATGAGTAAATAAAATATCAGTGGATCTGCTTGCTTGTAAGTTGTATTTTACTTAAGTTCTTTATGTATAAATGAAGGATTAGTTTGTATATACACCCCTTAAATCTTGATTGCTTAATTACTATATTCTCTCATTCATTATATTGTATCCATATATTCTTTATATTACACAAGATTCGTTTTTACTCGTATCGATGTGATGATAAAAGAGTCGATGTTATGAGTATAGGGTATGAACTTAGTTGCAAATTATAAGATATTTAAATTAAAAGTTTTTATATTGAGGTGGAAGACAAACAAGTAACAAGTTGTGTTGATATCCATTTATGGATGAGAAATTTATTTTTTTGAAAACTACAACTATAGATCTTAGATCATAACATTACTACACATGACCCATTGATTTATTGAGAAGCTCTATAGCTTCTACTACAAGGAAACCAAGAAACACAAATGATATAGATAAGTGTTGATTTTTCATGTACTTTTTCTTGTGTTTTGTGACTTTGCATGATGTAACTTTTAAAACAAATTGTTTCACACTAAAACCTTCACTCCTTAAATATACGGAAGGGGAAACCTTTGTAAGATCCATAAACATGTGTTTCCCTCTAACACATCCAAAAATTAAAACGTCCATAGGTATGAGTGTTGACATTCCTTCCAACGAGTCAATCAAATAGCTTACATGTGCTTTTTAACGAAAACTCGACATAGAATATCCATGACCATATCGTGTTAGTACTTAAAACATATGAGCTCTCTACAATATACGGTATGCGCCCCCCAAGGAATCCAAGCATGCCTTACGACAAATTGAGAATATGTCATCAACCAAAAATAGAGGAATAGTGAGACAACACTCAAGCATAGTTTGCTAATTCCCCCGGTAACACATGTTGGCGAAGACCATTTATAAGGATAATCAAGAGAAAATTATGAGCATGTAGTGTGCAACTTTACTAAGGCACTCGTCATGCATTTTGGGCTTTAGAGGGGGGGGGGGGGGTTCATTATTAGTGAAACCATTAAAATCGAAGATTGGAATCGAATAAAGAAGATAAGTCAAAACACAAACTTGTCATAGTGTACTTCCATGTCCTATACAAGTTTATTAAAAATGACACTTGCCAATGTAGTTTGAAATTTAGGGGGGAGGGGTGTCCTTATTAATGAAACCATTAAAATCGAAGATTAGAATCGTATCACGAAGATAAGTCAAAACATAAACATAATCAGAATCAATACCACACATATCATTATCTCATAAGATGTGGTCTTGTAACACATAAGATTGGACGAGTAAGACGACAAAGATATGGATTTATGGTCCTCTATAAAACACATGTATAATAGCTTCGATGTTTAATCTTGAATACATGTTAATACAATCGAATAAATAATTTACAAGCCATCACTTGGTCACTTATACAGTTATACCCCATGTGCTTTGTAATTAATAGTCTTTCAACAATAAATACATTTATGAAAACAGATGAAATTTATTTACTTCAGTCATTAAGTTTTCCGACCATAATAACGTTAGAAAAAAGCAATATCGTAGCGTAAGATCTTATATGTATAAGATGAAAAACAAAAACTAAAATTTTTGGTTTTTGGTTGTTTGCCAACAAGATACATCACCTTGGTTGGATGATAAAACAAGACAAAAAGAGAGATAAATGGTGTAAAGGACAAATAAATTTATGTTAATGTTGACCATTCTTAAGCTTATACTGTTCATTGGACCACATTAGTTAGTGCCTGGACCGGACTTTTCTATCGATGTTTTTAAATTGAAGGGCTGTATTTGTATTTTACTTATAGTTAGTACCATTATTATAAAATTTTCAAAGAAAGGAAGATGAAAATGGCCGAAGGGTATCACGAGGCTCTCCCCCAGCGATTGCGGTTTCGCTCGTTCTTTCCGTAAATTCCGAAAATACCCTACTGTTAAAAAAAAAAAAAAAAAAAAAAAAAAAAAAAAAAAAAAAAACTCCTTTTAACTCATGGATCATGGGAATCTTTTAAAACATATTTTAGATTTTAGGAAAAGATAAAAAATAAAAAGATGTTTGGTAATCTTATAAAAGCTATTTTTTTATATAAGGAAAACGAATTTTTCTGAAAAAATCATAGAAATCATTTTTCACAACTTTTCCAAAAAGGATTTTTGCCCTTTCAAAAGCTTAGTCAAACACCCCTTATGTCTCCATGATATTTATTCTCCGTGATAAATAAAATAATTTGTTATTTGTTTTATTTTAATGCATTATGTTATGTTATATGTTTTTATTATAATATTTTTATTTTATTTTAATTTTTTACATTTCATTTTATGATTTTTCATTTTATTAAATTTTATATAATATTTAAATATAATAATAAATGTATATTAATTTTATTAATAGATTTTCCTTTTAATTTTAAAATTATAAAATTAAACCTCCTTAATTTCATTTATTTATTTATCTAAGTTATTTGCTTAAATATAAAAGAAAAAAAAATTAATCTAAATAATTCAATATTTTTCTCATTCTTTTTTTATAAATTTAAATTTCAAATATTTAGAATTTCATACTTTATTTATCCCACCTAGTGTGTATATAACAAAATGAAAGGTTAATTTATACAAGTTCTTTTGTAAGAGATGGGAAAACGATTTTAATTATGATTAAAAACTATCGTTCTATTAATTATTCATATATAATATCATTTGTAAAAATATAATACGTTTTATCACAATATTTTAATATTTAGAATTTTAAAATCTTAATAATCTTTTGATTATATATATATATATATATATATATATATATATATATATATATATATATATATTATTTTTATAAATAACAATCTATCAAAATAATTAATTAAAACGGTGATTGTTTTAGAATATATCATTATAGATGATTTTTTTTCTTATTTAATAATTTTCAAAATAGATGAGTTCGAATCATTGTTTATTTGACTCGCAAAAACATACGATAAAAATAAGACATGACACTGTAATGCTCCATCTTCTCAAAACTAGAGTGAGTATCTGTCTACTGATTTCTTAGGAATACAAGTGGTTTTAAAAAATGTCTAACAATTAAGTTGGTAAGTTTACAAACATTTTTGTATGAGAAATATATGTCTTTGTTCCTTGAAAATGATAGTGTGTTCTGCCAGAAAATCCGATATTTTCTTTTATATGTAATGTAGTCTTAAATGTTCCGAAACCGAAATGTACAAGTATTCTCCATACTTAAAATAGTAATATGTAATTTTATACATATATAAAACAATTTGAATGCATGTTCCAAGAAATGTAAATTGTATTGTATCGGTAAATAATGTTATGTAGTTGTATTTGTGTAAACCTTTTAAATGTATGTTTTCATAATGTAAACTGTATTGTATTTGAAAATCATGTAATGTAGTTTTATCGTTAAATAAAACCAACTGAAGATATGTTCGTATTCATAAACCAAACATAGTGTTAATACCCAATTGTGAGTTATTATAATCATGTTTAGTCACTGATGGCCTGCTACGACATTCTTCAGGTGTCGGAATGGTACGGCATTTGACACCCCCAGACCTGCCAGTCCAACTGTAGCTAACAATTTAGGTGTGAATTTGTCAGTCCCATATAGATCTATACACAAGTGTCACACTCGCCCTCCAGGAAACTTTGGTTATAACACATGACTTTTGTTGGTACTTATGTAAGTACTTGAAGATGTGTCCCACAAATGTTGTATCGACTGTTTACATATAGTATAATGAAAAACCGTTTTATAATGTAGAAGTACTATTCTTCTATAGTAGTCATGTTGTTCGAAATAATTATGTCTTTAAATAATTATTTTTGTATTGTATCTCAAAATTGTAAAATAGTATGTATGCCCCATAAATTATACATATTATAGTTTATAGAAATGTTCAGTTGTACTGAAGATTCCTTTGTATGAACATTATCATTTCTACTATGATAATAAAACGACTGAAATAATTATATATGTATTTTTATGTAATTATACCCCTTTTTGCTTAACATGTTACAAAAGGATTAATGTTCTTATAAACTATTTTAAATATATATATATATATATATATATATATATATATATATATATATATATATATATATATAAAGGTTCTAAAAAGCTCGTCATGGCACAACATGGCTCCAAGGCTTGTACCTGCTGCCAAGTTTTACCAAAATGTCGCATTAACTCATAGTTGTGTATAAAATAGAAAAATAGTTGAAATACATATAAAAATAGTAATTATATACAAAATTACCGCCTTAAGTCACGCATTACAAACAACGTGGCACGCCAAGGCTCAAAACAGCCTGAGGCTTGACATTTCCGTCAAATCACGTCTTACGTTATTTAGAACCTTGATATATATATATATATATATATATATATATATATATATATATATATATATATATATATATATATATATAAAGATATTGACAGTTAGCTAATTCCTGTAGAAATCTTTATCCAAATATTTTCATCCTCCTATCGTTAGAACTCTATCTAAATCCCACTCACATCAAATTGTTGAACTATGGTAATTTAGTTCATGGATCACTTTCAATTCTTTTTGAATGTTGGAACATGTTATCCACCAACCAAAGATAGCTTAGTTAGAATGACAATCGTCTTGTGACTATTCTATAAACTTAATTATACTCTTTACCAGGACTGCATTATAAGGATGTAGGTCGGAACATCGAGTGTCATTGATTAGCGATAACAATTTGCATATATATATATATATATATATATATATATATATATATATATATATATATATATATATATATATATATATATGTATATATTGAATGCAACTTGTAACGATCATAGTTATTAACAAACTCACTTCGCATTTTGTACCAGAATCATGTTGTCACCTAGAAATAGTCAGCCAACCGACGAAACCCCGATCCTTCATATAGACTGTGCTACATTCCAAGCTGACGTAACAACTGCTGTGGCCGCTGTCATGGCGTAATTCCATTCTGACAACCCAAATGAACATTGAAACATCATCAACATTTCAGACCGAAGTAACAACCAAGGAAACCAACGAGCGCCAACCACGAGGCACCCTAACCCAGAAACCAAAGAGTAAGAAGCGAATATTTTGGGATAACAAGGAGTGAAAATCATCCCAAAGAACGGCCAAGAAACAGCAACCTGTGGCAGCCTTTGTTGCCACGACATCTGTTGCTCCTACTACTGTTCCTACTAGTATCCCGATGACCCAAATTCCAACAAAGCAGTATGCTGGAAGCCTACCCAAGTGCACAAAGTGTAGTTTCCATCACCTGGGTGTTTGCCGAAAGTTTCATTGCAAGGATAACAACAAGACCGGGCACACTACCTGTTTCTGCAGAATTCGGATCTAACCCATCACATCAACCACAAATGTTGGAACAAGTCTAATATGTCACCTTTGTGGTGAAATTGGATATTTAAAAAGGGACTCTCCAATAGAGAAGAATAATGGGGGAACACGAGGAGTTTGACCCTATAATATCAAAAGACATCAAAGGACCGTGCTACAATTTTGGTATGCTTCCAAACCCCAGTAATTAATTATAATTACCCTCTCGTTCGGATTGAATCTCGGCACCTGTATAAAACTAGGAACTCTATCAGGTAAGCTATAATGTTTTAGTGCATACATTAGGGCTATTCATACTTAAGATTTATAGACTTAGAATGAGTGATTCCGCCTCATTTTCTTTTCCTTGTCTGGATGTGGGTTTAGGGCAGAGTCACTCAGTCAACCACCTTTCCAATCTTAATTATACATGATTTGTATACACCAAATGGTTATAGAGAGATCAAGTAGGGATCATATCATGAAAGTTCATTATTTCAAATTATTCAACACCCTCGTATAGTTAGTACTCGTCTAAGTTGGGTCAAAATATTCGTGGTAAAAATATCATGATTAGTTATTCATCCTAGTAATCATTCTTTGTTCTAGATCATCACGACATCTAATTCATCAAAAAGTTTTGAATTCTTCGTCCGTCATGGTTTGGCTTAGCCCTCACCATGCAAAAATTTATGTGATAGAAAAAGGAACTCTTCCCTTAATCAACCGTCAGATGAAACTCTTTTGATCCATAACGCAAAACCCTTATATCATCTCTCACTTCAGAACTTTAGAAGTACCCATGGTAGGGGTACCACACCTTTCTAACCTAACCAATATATTTTAGACTTAAAGCGAAGTGCACCAAATAACATCTCAGAAGTACACAACTTTATCTACATCTTTCCAAACGAACGATCAGGAATACCACCGCAACGTCAAGTTGAGTTCTAAATCGACTTAAATCCCAAGAGCTACTCCAGTAGCTAAGTCGCCTCACCGTCTAGATCCAACAGAGATGCAGGAAATTTCCAGTCAGCTTAACGAACTTCTCATAAATGGATTCATTGGACCAAACTTCTCACCATGGGGAGCCCCGGTCTTGTTCGTGAGGAAGAAAAACGGATCGTTTTGAATATGCATCGACTAGCGAGAACTGAACAAACTTACCGTTAAAAATCATTACCCCCTTCCTCACATCGACAACTTATTTGATCAACTACAAGGAGCGAACTACTTTTTGAAGGTAAACTTACAATCCGGGTACCATCAGTTACGAGTGTTGAGGAGGATGTTCCCAAAATAGTCATCCAAACTCGATATGATCACTACAAGTTCGTAGTGATGCCCTTCAAATTAACAAATGCACCAGCGTTATTCATGGACTTAATGAATCAAGTGTGACGTCCTTAATTAGATAAATTAGTGATAGTATTCACCAATGACATACTTATCTACTCCCGTGGTAAGGAGGAGCGTAGTCAACACTTACGTCAGATTCTAGGAACAATTTGAGCAGAGAAACTCAACGCGAAGTTCTCTAAATGTGAATTTTGGATTCGCAGAGTCGAATTTTAGGGTTATGTTGTTAGCGAAGAGGGTATTCACATGGACCCTTCCAAAATAAAGGTCATTGAGAACTGATCAACACCAAAGACACCAACGTAAATTCGTCAATTTCTAGGTCTCGCTAGCTACTACCGCAGGTTCGTACAGAACTTATCTAGGATCGTGAAACTGCTTACTACATTGACCTAGAAAGGCATGGCCTTTGACTGGGAAGAGAAACAAGAGAAGGCGTTCCAAAAACTGAAACAAGCTTTGTGCACCACACCGATATTATCCCTCCTAGAAGGGATAGAAGATTTTATCGTGTATTACGGTGCATCCAACCAAGGGCTTGGTTGTGTTCTTATGCAAAGAGGAAGGTCATTGCTTATGCCTCACGCCAGCTTAAGACACACGAAGTCAACTACATCGCACCTGATCTTGGGTTAAGAGCAGTAGTATTTGCTCTGAAGACCTGAAGACACTGCATGTATGGTACGGAAAGCACCATCTTTGCAGACAACAAAAACATTCAACACACATTCGACCAGGGGGGTTATCATTCCGGTGAGGTCAAGCAAATGAAGCAAAGTCGTATCCCGATAATGAAGGTTCACTGGAATGCAAAGCAAGGACCTAAATTCACTTGGAAGCGGGAGTATCAAATGAAACTGAAATATCATCATCTTTTCCCTTAGTCATCTATTGTTACATAAACTCTAATTTCATGACGAAATTCTCTCTAACGGGGGGACGATGTGACAACCCGAAATTTCTATCTTGTAAAGCCATCTAATTCAATCAAAAGTCAGACTTGTTTCTGCTATCTTTTAGCTTTGTTAAGGGCCAATTTGATTGTTCTAATCCTAGTACATCCAAGGAATGAGTGTTAGGAAGTATCTACTTGAGTTCATTATACATCATTCAAGTCATAAACTCCATCACAAGGAGTTTACGACTACAAACAAAGAGTTTACGGCCGTAAACTCTTGCCAGCCAGGAACTTATGCCCATAAGTATCATATTCCTTCACTTCTCTTCATTTTCTTACACTTTCACCTCAAGAACACTTGAATTCTATCTCAAGTATCATAAGAATCTTCGTCTTGATCTTCAAAAATTGTAGGTGATTCATCCATACTTCTTGTTAATTCTTCTTGGCCTTGTAAGCATGTCTTGATTCATCCATGAAATCACCTATTTAGGTTAGATCTTCAAGATCATCAACTTTTACCAAGAACACCAAGAACACACACTTGTTCTTGGTAGTCGAAAACACCCTTTTATGGCTTCTAAATCATGAGTATTCCTTCCATATACTTGCTACCTAGTAGAATCATTAGCCTAAATACCTGGAACAAACGATTTGAGGGTGATCTCCAGGAGTTTACGACCATAAACTCCCTTAGCCGTAAACACCCTCGATCGTAAACATCATGGCCGTAAACACCTATATGTGGCTGTAAACCCCCTTAATACAATCACATGTGATTGTAACACTTAGTTTCAAGTGTTTCCTAGTCCCTAAGATGGTTTCCTTGCATGATTGGTTGTATAAACACTAATTATATACATATGTGTGTCATTATATGCTAAATAGGATCCGTGTGTGCTCAAGACTTCACTTGACACTTAGCATCCTATACCAATCTTACATTCGCATCACTCACTACATGTGAGTTCATACCCCTTAACTTACCTTTTAAATGATTTTAAATGCTTTTATGGGGGGGGGGGGATACAAGTAGAAAACATGTTAGTTATATAATCAATCACAAGTGATTTATAACTACAAAGTAAAGAATTTCTTATATTTCCAATGTATTATCAAACAAATTGCTTCAAATCACTTTATAAACTGACATCAAGTCATTAATACTTTCCAAATGTTAAACTCTTTTCATAGTTCACAAAACTCCTTTCTAAACTTATAAATATTATCAAAAGCATGTCTATGTAGATATAGTTATATAAATAACGTTTAAAGTGCTTAGGACTAACAACTCGCTTTATTTCCTTTGCCTTGTATGGATGTAGACTTAGGGTATCGGTTGTCTGTTCGAAGGTTGTTTAAATCTTAGTTATATATTATGTATATGTATGTAGATATAAAAGTACTACCAATCAGTTCGATTCCTTTGGGTAGCAAGGGTATACATTTATGATCATTCATTCAAACTACAAAAGTTACTAGTAAACTATAATAGGTATAGTTTAAGGAAATAACTAGTTATTATTTCTAGAACATTGAAACTTACATAAATCAGTACTTACAAAAGTCAGTTCTTACATGAGTCAGTTGAAACAAACAATAACAAGAACAGAACGGAATATACAATAACAAGTACAGAAAGGAAGATACATCCTTTACAAGAACAAGATAACTCTAATGTTAGTCTACTTCATGGCACAACAACAAATTTGTTGTGTCACGTTTTGTAACCAGAGTCTCATGGAGAGAGAGCGGACATTGTGTGTATAGCAGGGGAGGACGCAGGATTTTACAGTAGGAGTTGCATGGTAGTCGAAAAAATAAAAATTTCGAAAATTTTTCCACTGCAGCCGAAAAAGTTAGGGGTTGCCGGTGCCACCGTGGACCACCCCTAGGTCCGCCCCTAGTGTATAGATCTATACATGACTGACAAGCCCATATCCCGACTGTTCGCTACAGTTGGCCGAAAGGCCAGGGGTGACAAATGTCAAAATTACTTTCAGTGAAAACAGGTCTTCGTGTTAACTACTTGTCGATTTAGCATGGTTATAACCACATCACATCCAAACCTTAATTAACAAACTAGTTTTAAGGTAACTAGTGTTTCAGTAGGTATTTTATACAACATTACTGTACACTTTTATTTTTCTCATTTCATTTATATAGTGATATTCTCACATAAAAGCTAATGAAACTACTTTCTAGAAAAGATAGTCATAAACATTGGGAAAACACACATTACACACTATTTCAACTATAAACATACAAAACAGTCGGGTGTTTGTAGAATACTACATTACATCATTTTAAGAGAAACAAACATACAAAACAGTTGGGTATTGGTAGAAGACTACTTTCCATATTAGTAGAAAATATAGGATTTTCTAGGAGATTTCAAACGCATACAAACATTTTCACAAACTTTTACATCAAACATTTACAAACACTTTTCATCAAACCATACAAACAATTATCACTAAATACTTATGAACTCACCAGCTTAAATGATGAGCTACTCTTTCAGAATGACGTTGTATTCTCAGGTCACCAGTAGACAAGTACCGATGACTAAGTTTTTTAAAAGACGGAGCATACAGGACTCGTCTTTATTTTGATTACATGTTTTTGGTATCTTACAACTATACATAATACACTTGTATTAAATAATGTTATTAATGCAATGGATGATGTTGTAGGTTGTTTACTATTATGCATTGTTATGATATTGTACATGACGTTCTCCACCCCAGAACGTTTCCGCTGTTCCGGTTCGGGGTGTGACACTTTCCTTCTATATGGTTTAATTCACAACAAAATTTCATTTTTTTTTGTTTCTAGTTTTTAAAGTGTACTCATAACATCAGATAACAACGAACTTTTGTTAGATTTTTTTTAAACGTGCACTCATACTAATAATTACAAACATTTTTTTTTGTTTTTTTACCTGTACTCATAGTAAGTAATAGCAACGAACTTTCATTGTTAATTTTTTATGTTGTTTACCTGTACTCATAGCACAAATATTATAAAATTTTCACTATTTTTTTTTTTGTTTTTGCATCTGTACTCATACCAAGGAATAGCAACACAATTTCATTAATTTTTTTCTGCAATCATAGAACAAATAGCATTCTACTTGATTATTATTTCTTTTATTTTTTTAACCTGTACTAATAGTAATGAATTGTAAGTTTATGGCAACGTACTTCATATTCGGTTTTGAACATATTTGGTTAATACCAATGTACACATGTAAGAAAAAACGCTACGTTGTTGGAATTAGTTTTTTTAGGACAAATTGTTTATTTTTTTAATAGTTGGGACATTCTTTTATTTTTTTTACATCACATACACACAATAAAGTATGTTTCTTGAATTTGTTTTTTTTAAAGGGAGAAATTTTTTCATTTTGTTAAAATAAAATGCCAAATTTTCCGCTTAAAAAAAACAAATTCAAGGAAAAAGTCTCAAGTGTAGTTGATTATGCACCAAAAGTGTCACTTTCCTGGTATCAACAATGCATGACACAACACTAATGGAAGATGCTTTGCTTCCCGATGATTGAGATTAATATGATGATTAAAATTAATCTCTCTTTTTTATTATCAATTTTGAGATCTTACTTTGTCATTGTTTTTAACATTTATAGTTTAGCTCAAGAGTATGGTGATGTTATTAATGTGCATAATCGGAACAAGTTAAAGGTTTCACCATCACATAAGAAAATAAAAACGACTATTCAACCTCCGAAGAAAATAACATCACTTAAGTATCATTTATTTCAAAATATAATCATTTTGCTCTTGGATATTCATTGAGTTTTTTTGGTGAAATCCTTAACATGATGTTGTACAGAGCACGATTTTGCAGGGCAATAATGAATATTCAAATTACAATACTACTATAGATGTCTAGCAAGAGGCGCGCTGATTATTACCAAAGTTACACCACTTTCTTGACACATATTATTCGGCTCAACTTTCTTGATTTTATGCTCATTCATAGCAGCATACTTTATAAATTAGTTTTTATGACTTTAAAGATGGATTCTAGAAAAATGTTTGATTTTATGCTCATTTATACCAACATACTTTATACATTAGTTTTTTATGACAATTTAAGATGGTTTTTGGAAAAATGGTTGATGTCATGCTCATTTATAACAACGTATTTTATAAAATTTAGTTCTTTTTGTCATTTAAAGATGGATTCTGGGAAAAATGTTTGATTTTATGTTTATTTATCGTAGTGTACTGTATAAAAATTAGTTTTTATGACATTTAAAGACAGATTTTGGAAAAATGTTTAATTTTATGCTCATTTATAGCAGCATACTTTATAAATTAGTTTTTATGACATTTTAAAATGATTTTTTAGAAAAATGTTTGATTTTTATGATCATTTGTAGCAGTGTACTTTATAAAAGTTATTTTTTATGGCATTTGTAAAGATGCAAGTTCATTGAATATTATTTGTAACGTGCATACTTATTCAATCCATTTGTGTACCAACTTCCTATTTAATATATATAAAAAAACATTTCCTTTAAACTACTGATCATTCAAACCCGTACCAATGGCGCGGGTGATCATCATCTAGTTACATATAAAATCATATTAACGATTATTATCACTATAACATCCATAGAGAGAAATTTTTCAAATTAAGTTGAAGTTATTAAAGACTTTAGTGTTGTTTGTTTTTTTGAAGCGAAAATGTTTGAAGTCTGCGGACTACTTCTGCAACCTTTTATAGCAGAAGAGGGAGACCAAACAACTGCAACATGTAATAATAAATATGTTTGTTTTTTAGCCTCTCGAGACTGCTGCAATAATTTAAAATAAGGTGTGAAGAGATTTGAAGCAGAGAGTCTAGTGCTGTGTCACGCAACACACACACACAACAGTTTTTAAGTCAGAAGTTTTCTGAAGAAAAAAAACAGTTGCAAAGGCCAAGTGTTGCGCGTATGCTGCACGACGCAATGATAAATGGTCAGAAGTGTTTTTTTTTTAGAAAAACCAACACCTTACGTCGTTGATGTCACAAAAATGTTAAACGGTTTGACTATTTTATATCTGAATAAGGATATGCTTAGATAAGATTAATCATGATATATTTTTAGAAAGGAAAATAAAATTGAATTCCTTTGATTCAAACTCGTTGATTTGTTTGACAAATCAGATAGAAAACAAATGACACAACCAACGACCCAATTTTTTTTAATCTTGATACTACTATTAATCAATTTGTATTTAAAGGACTTCGAAAAGTATTTTTCTTTAAATTAGTAAACTTTGTGTGATTTGGTTGATGATACATATGTTTTTAAAATGCCTTTTTATTTACACACGCTACGGGATCAAAATATTTGGACCGGTTTTGGATATGCTTGACGTTCTCCTTATTTTATCTTCATTATATTTTGTTTATTTAAACTCCAGAAACATTTTTTTATTCGTGCAACATTAAATAATAATAATAAATTTTAAAATATAAATATGAATAATTAACATTATGTACAAAAGGTCATGTCTTTTCGTTATTTTTTTGAAAATATTAAATTGTTGGACATGACAAAACAATAACCTATTCATAATGTTTCTTAAAAAGTACATAAAATTTTTATAAACTATAAATAATAATAATAATAATAATAATAATAATAATAATAATAATAATAAATTTTATATTCTTTCATGAAGGTTACCTTAACATTCGTCTTGTGAGTTTCTATGAATTTATTTAAATTAATTATCAAAATATTCAAGTTACAAGGATTGGTCGAGTGTCATATATTTATGTTATAGGCCCCCCAAGAAAAATCATATACGTTATAGGTCCACCGCAAGTACCCTTTGGCACACCCTCACATCCCTCCAACACAGCCCCTCCTCCGAGCGTACCCTCATTGCACCACATGCACGACACAAGTACGAGCTCCTCTTACACCATATGGGTAGCTTCAACAAAAAAAATCAAAATTTGATGATTATTCGAACGAATTATTACTTGATTGTTACCACTTTAAACAGTGGAAACACATCCACACATCTTTTCTGACAAGATATTTTATTATAGTTGATAATTTGATTGTCGTAAGTCTAACTTTCTACCACCATCATTATCAAGGGAACATGCTAAGGGGGGCATATATGTTGGTAGTTTAGCATTTACACGATGTACAAAACTGTTTTTATAGATAGCGTCCGACATGTGAAACGAGAACTAACGATGACACAAATATAATATAAGTAAGAGTGAAAACACTTACAAGCGAAATGAAAGCAAGAAAAATGTCACAAATACGGAGGCAATACAGTCATATGGTAGAGACAAACAAAATAAAACAAAAGCATATACATGCTATACGAGGGAGTAACTAGTAACTAGATGGAGAAAGGTAGAACATAGTAAATTTGTATATATTGTACGCAGGAAGCTATCACATAGAGAGGGAAATAAGGATCTAGAGTTGCAACGGCTCAAAATTTCAACCAAAAACATCAAAAAAATACATATCATCTGATTGTTTTCAAAAGTCATAAAACATATTTTTCAAAATAAAGCCATAACATAAATAAGCGGAAGTCTCAAATCATAATCATAATATTGATGCGAGTGTAGAGTTAAATTTTTAACCAAAAACATCATAAAAATACATATCATCTTATTGTTTTCAAAAGTCATAAAACATATTTTTCAAAATAAAGCCATAACATAAATCAATGGAAGTCTCAAATCATATTCATAACATCGATGCGAGTGTACAGTTAAATTTTCAACCAAAAACATCATGAAAATACATATCATCCGATTGTTTTCAAAAGTCATAAAACATATTTTTCAAAATAAAGCCATAACATAAATTAGCAGAAGTCTCAAATCATAATCATGACATCGATGCGAGTGTACAGTTACGTTGCGCTCTTCTCTTTCTCACCAGAACAACCTCAAAAACATTTAACTTTAAGACTTAAGCATAAAGTTTAGAGAGTTCCGCAATATACTATACATTCCATTACATATATATTTGCTGTGGTCCAACCATAGTCTCACATACAACCATTATAGTCCAACTATAATCTCACATACGTTTTCTATATATAGTAAAACTATAGTTTCACATAGAATTGTTGTAGCCCAACTATAGTCTCACATACATTTGATATAGTCGAACTATAGTCTCATATATAAATGTTATAATCCAATTATAGTCTAACATAGAATTGTTATAGTCTAACAATAGTCTCACAACAATCATACAAACATGATATCATAAAAAGACATCTAATGTCATACATAGTATAATGAGAAACTCACATGAATCTAGCAACCACAATCTCTAAAGAAATCTCCTTAATGAACAGCTAGTACGAACCACCTAATACCAAATAGAGGTCCAACCTCAGTTTAATACTTATATCTATCAATGGTTGACCAAAAGTCAAACTAGTCAAAAAGTCAATGGGCAACGGTCCAACGCGTTGTGGCCAACACTAAACATGTCACGTCCACTAGATGACAAAATAATTGCGACTAAACCCTAATCGACGTGCCATGTTTACCGACTTAACAACATATTTCTTTAAGGTCTTAATCCAAAAAGCCAAAGGCTTTAACCTTCCAAAAGCCTTCCAATAAGACTCTTAATGAATAAAGTTTCCAACTTTATCCAGATCCAAGTCTCTAACAAGTCTAACCCTAACCTAGTTCCAAAATGAGTCCAAAATGGCTAGAGCTTCTTGCATATAGCAGAGAGAGCTCATGCATGCACTCTTTACTCCACAAAATGACCAGAAATCCACATCAAACAAACCTAGCTAATTACCTGGAGTTTCGCAAACTCCAAGAACATCTTGAAAGAGGATCAAGATTACTAAAGACTCTTCTAAATACTAGATCTATAAATGAAACACATAAAGCTTGAAACTTTATCACTTACAATAGTCCAAAATATGATGAGAAGGCTAAAACTCGGATCAAGATTCTCTTCGCACCAAATGACTAACTTCCTTTTCAAGTTACACCAAATGCACTAAAACTTCAAGATCTCAAGGAAAGAGGCTAGGGTTTTCTTGCTTAGGGTTTCTTGAGGATGGAGGTTGGTGATGAGAGCAAACCCTAAAAGTGAGTTCATTTAAATAGGGCCCAAATCCCGAAACATAGGGTTTTGGGCTAATAATGGTGATGCGTTGTGCCCAAATAAAGAAGAGTTGCCCCCAACACGCTCCCAGTGCGTCGCTACCCTCAAAGATATACATCATGTTCAAGCCACAACCCAATAATCTGAAACTTTAAAATTAAATAGCTTGGTAAAAAAACATACCGGGAAACAAGTGTTACTACTCTCCCTTATTCGGTTTGATTTTTTTCCTCAAAATCTACCTCTACAAATAGCTTTAGATAGTGTCTACGCATATCCTCCTAATGTTCCCAAGTTCATTTGGAAGTTTTCCGGTGTTTTCATTGCACCTTTACCAACCTGATCACCTTGTTGAGCAAGGTCTTCACCTTTCTCTCCAAAACAACAACTAGTCTCTCTACATAATTAAGTCACTCATCCACGTGGATATCCTCTAAAGATACTACTATTGAGTTATCCACTATAAACTTACTTAATTGGGAAACATGAAAAGTGTTGTGAATCTGACTAAGCTCCTACGACAGCTCTAAATGATATGAAACCTTTTCAATGCGTGTTATAACCCGAAAGGGTCCAATATACCTCGGGGCCAACTTGCCCTGCTTTCAAATTTGGATAACCTATTTCCAAGGTTACACCTTCAGAAGAACATAATCCCCAACTCGTAAATCCAAGTCTAATCGTTATCTATCAACATAGTTGTTTTTCCAACTTTGTGAAGTTTATAGTCTCTCATAAACTCTTTTAATGGTCTTGAGCAAAATATCATTGATCCTTATAACTCGCTAACTCGCCTCTCCTTAATAAATGGGGTCTTGAACTTCCTCTCATACAATAACTCAAAATAGGGGCATACCAATAGTCAATTGATAAATGTTCTTGTAGGAGAACTATACTAATGGAAGATATGAATCCCAACTCTCACCGAAGTCAATGACACACTCTTGGAACATATCCTATAATGTATGTATCGTCTTTTCATTCTGAACTTTTGTTTGAGGATGATATGTCATATTAAAATGCAGCTAGGTACCCAAATCTTAATGAAATCTCTTCCAAAACCTAGAAGTAAACTTAACGTGCCTTTCTAAAATCATCAAAACGGGTACATCGTGACAGGCAATCACTTCTCTGACATAAATGTAAATTCCCTTTTCCGATGAGGAACTCTCTTGAATCGCTATACAATGGGTACTGTTGGTCAATCTATCCATGATAACCGAGATGACATCTATATTCCCGGGAGTCTTCGGTAACTTGGTGATCAGATCAATGGTAATAGGATCCAACTTCTATACTAGGATCTCCGGTGGCTAAAGCTTTCCATGAGGCTTCTAATATTCATCCTTGACCTTATGACTGTTCAAATATCTTTGAACATACCATGCCACATCCCACTTCACGTGGGGCCACCAATAATCCTCTTGCAAGTCTTTGCACATCTTAGTTGCATCATGATGAATAGAAAACTTGAACTTGTGTTCCTCATCCATCAATGTGTGTCGGATACCACCAATATACAAAACCCAAACCCAACCATACATAGTCAATACAAGCATGGTTTTGAAAAAACGGACCGGGACAACTAGATGAAAATTGAGATCCATTCAAATTATCATTGTTTTATCTCAAAAACCACTTGTTAACAAACTAGTGGGAACCATCCAGTTAAAAAAAATGGTTCAACCGGACCGATTGGACCTTTCAAAAAACTAGTTTTAAGAATATATGTATTAAATTTTTAAAAACAAGTGTAGAAGCCAATTTAAAATAAAAATAAACACCACTAATTATTAGTCACATTATAGCCGCCAAGTACAAAAGAACTTTAAAGTTTTCTTTTATATTGCTATTTAAAAAAACATCGTCTTCCACCTATTTTATTTAGTTCGTCGAGATGAAACTAACTATATGTTGTAAATATATGATTCTAAGTCGAAGGAAATTTTCAAATGTATCTTTTTTTTTAATTAATACAAGTTACTTTGAGAGTACATTGTTGTGAATTACTTGAGAAAAAAGCTTTCTAGCTTTACAAAAAAAAAAAAAAAAAAAAAAAAACAACTTTACAACTTATAACAATAAACTTTCAACGTACATTGCTATTTACTTTTATTACTTTTAAAAAACATGAACCATGCTAAATATTGTTGCTATTTATTAAAAGAAATGTTATCTATAAAGAAGTCCTTCAACGATATCAGATATTCAGACATTTCATTTTATTTTTCAACTTTTCAATATAATCAATAACACGAAGTTTGTTTTTGTTATTTTATCTTCTTTTCTTTAATTATTGTGTCGTTTTTTTATGAATTTATATGTATTTTTTTAAACGTTCTCACGCGTTTTATGCGGGTCATAATCTAGTTGCTATTTAAAAAACCTCATCTTCCACCTATTTTATTTAGTTCATCCATATGAAACTAACTATAAGTTGTAAATATATGATTCTAAGTCAAAGGAAATTTTCAAATGTATCTTTTTTTTTTTTAATTAATACAAGTTTCTTAAAAAGAAAATCAACTCAAGATAGGTCCTTCAATTTTTTTTAAGTATGTTTTAATTTTCAAATATCTCTTATTGCTTTAATTAATACAAGTTTCTTAAAATGAAAATCAATAGGAGATAGGTCCTTCAATGTTCTTAAATTATGTTTTAATTTTTCCATTATATAATTTATAGTAAATGTTGAAATTTAGGTGGGTCAAAAAACTAACATTAGTATACATATTAACCTCCCTTTCTTTTCCCTCCTCCTCCCTGGGAGGGGGGAGGGGGAAGGGGAAGAGGGGTTATGTGCACGAGGCTAGACGAGCTTTCTCATATCATCTAAATCAAGAACACAACATATCTATAAACATAATTTTTAATTTGTTTAGTGAACAATAGTTTACATTTTTATTGCAGGAAATAAAAAATAACCCACCCAATATAGTGATTTTATGTCACTTAATAATTCAGTACAACAAAATTGACTAAATTAGCCTCATCATTACGGAATCAAATTAATTTGACCAATGCAAAACTCTAAACTAATCTTTTTCTTTCTAAATCATCAAGGTCAGCTCTTTTAAAAAATTAAATAAATAAATAAATAAATAATAATAATAATAATAATAATAATAATAATAATAATATAAACAAGGGTTGGAGGACAAGAACAACAAGATTTTGATCATCTCTCGACTTAAATTTTCATGTTGGTGTACTATCTTATATTTTTGCTCTTTTGTTTGTTTTATCATTAAAATTTTAAAACACCTAACTAATTGTTAGATATTTCATTACTTTTGAAATAATTAAAAAATAAAATATAGTGGTGGTTTGAAGTTGACATTTTTCAAGATTTTGACAATTATGAATTAAATCTATTAGATATTATATGCTTGATATTGTTTGAGTATAAATGGGAATATATTTGCGACAAGTTAGCATATTTACAAGTCTTTATGACCTAACACTCCCTTTTTATTTTCTTTAAAGATAATAATTTAATGTTTCATTTTAATGCTTTTTTTCCCAATTAATAAAAAATATTAATTATTTTAATAAACACATACATTAGAATATCTTTCCAAATCGTATCATGTTATCATGGGGTAGCCTTATTTTTATAAGCAAAAATAATAATTACTGAAACTCCTTATGTATTTTTAATAAAAATTATATTCTTTGATCAAAATATTAAAATTTTATTTGATTTACCAAAAAAGTATTTTTAGATGATTTTTCGACCAAAAATATCAAATAACATAATTAGTAAAAAAAATCACATCCATGAACATATGTATAAGACACATCATTATATTGGGCTGGGCCCACCACTAATATATATTAATCCGTTCTCAGAAGAAACAAGGCACATAGGGTGCTCCATTTGGGGTTGCATATATCATGGAGCAAGTTAAAAAATGGAGTTTAAGTCTTTAAGATAACATACTTTTTCCATCTTAAAATAGATACACTATTTTTATTTTAAATTATCTTAAAATATATTATATATTTCATTTTATATATTTATTGTTCCGTAATCATTAAAAAAGGGCCAATTTTGATATGAAAAGTTCTTATATTTTTCATTTTATTTTAAATTTACCATTAACATCATAAAAAATCTTATATATTGAGATTTTCAAATTACATCTTAATTTTATTTTATTTTTCTAAAATAAAACTTAGCGTTTTTTTTTTCATAAAGATCTTCAACTTTTTAATTTAATATGGAAAAAAAAAACTCTCAATTTTTAATTTTTTCTAAAAAACCATCACATTTGACAAGTTTTTTCATAAAAAATAGAAAAATAAAAGATCTTTACAAATTAATTAATAAAGTTTGAGTTTAATCCAAAAAAATAATATATAAGATTTTTTTATGATATTAACCTTGAAAACTATAAAATATTTTATGATGTTTATCCAAAAAATGATATTAAACCTAATGTATTTGATTAAGGGGCATCTATACTCTATACATCCTCTTCACCCAAAAAAACAATGTTTCATGCACAAACATTTGACTAATAATCAAATACAAACTATCATTGCATATATATATATATATATATATATATATATATATATATATATATATATATATATATATATATATATATATATATATATATATATATATATATATATATATATAAACAAATAAACTCAACTAAGAGAAACCCATGATCCGCATGGGGTGAATGAGCTTTAAATATTAGTCGAGTAAAGTAATTATATTACATTCAACATAGATAAAAGTTCAGAATTACATATTAACCTGATTAGGCATACATTTGTAGATAATAAAATAAGGATTTTATAACACAAATGGATAACAAAATACTTCATTTTATCTTGTTTCCGGTTCTATGTTTTAGCATTCCAAAATTGCAATCATTTCAGCGAACATGGTTATGGTTTCCTCGGTAACTGGGGTGGACTGTTGTAGGTTGTTCTTTATGAGGTTGTCGGAGAAAGTGCAGGAGACTAGAGTTCATAAAGTGAAAGATTTGAAAGTTGAGTCGAGGTCGTTTTCCAGGTTGTTGATCACTTCCAATCTGTTGTGTAAGTCAGTAGCAAGGTTGGTATGGGTTGTTTTAAGCCTATGGAGTCTTCTTTGTTCTTTGTGTAGCATCTTTGTCATGATAAACTGCATTTTTTTTGGATTCCTCTTTTTGTGTCAAGGTTGTGATTTTGACATCCATTTTGTTTGTTTATTTGACTGTTTGATATTTTTTGTAGACAGTGGTTGTTATATAGTGAGGTTTTTGATGAAACATGTAGCCAATTCACATCATTCGTAAGTCGTACTTTTTACAAGTATCAATTGTGACAGTGGTGCATGGGTAATGATGGGGGGCGTAAATATCATTTTGTAATGTTGATTTTCAGTTTTCCAAGGAGAGTAAAGTTCAATGTTATATTTTATTATGAAAAATAGAGTAAATTTCAATGATGAGGAAATTGTTATTAGCTTAAGGAGAGAATACACAGGCGTAAGTGACAACAAGGTCACTAGCCAAATGTCTTATCCTCCTTCAAGAAGTTGATAAATGATGTCAACTCTACTATGCAACATCCCAAAAATCACAATAAATTTTAAATTTTCAAAAACAACCAAAAACCATAATTGTTTACAAAACCATTGTTTCAAAACGGTATTTCAGTAATCAAAGTATCCCAAAATCCAAATAACATAGAACCGAATGATGTGCACGATCATGCATTCGTCGTGCCACAGTCATCTGAAGTACATGAAACAACAAACTAAAATTGTAAGCCTAAGCTTAGTGAGTTCCCTCAAAGTACCACCACACAAACATATAATCAAACAGATATCGGGTCCACAACATCCTGGTTGGATTAACCCTGGCCCACAACCTTACGGTTGGAATGCCCCTGACCAGAACCTTTTGTTTGGATTTACCAATACATAACGGGTCCACAACCTCTTGGTTGGATTACCCCTAGCCCAAAACCATTCGTTTGGAATGCCCCAGCCCATAACCTTTAGGTTGGAATGCCCATGTCTGTTGACTGACAGCACAAAGTAATACAACCTTAACCCCACCATACCATGTTGACATATACCTAACAAATAACATATATCCAACAATATATAATCATATAACCAGTCAACGGAATAACAAACAGATCTATAGATCACTACCGCATAGCAACATACTATATACCAGGATATAGATCTAACTGATCACTATAACATAATGACATTCTGTAACGCCCTGTCTTAAATAGCTTTCCATTTGGGTGTGGGTGTCATATTTTGGATTTATCGAGTGTTCGAACGATTTTCATTGATATAAATAAAATTTATCAATTTTAACAAGTGATAAATTGAATGGAAAAAAAAAGAGAAAAGGCGTATATATACAAGGTTAGATTCTTAGTGCATTAAGCCAAGAATTTGAACTAAACTCATAAAGTCATTATGTTCAAATTATTTAAAAAAGAAGCATCAAAATATAGTTATCCAGATTACATTTTTAACCTATTAAGCCTATTATGTCAAAATAAAACAAACCCTAAGTTTATCTAAAAGGCTTGTCATATTAGGAGCACATTCGGGTAACCACTCTAATTTGAGAGCTTCCATTCTATAGGCATAACCAAATTTTTTTAACTACTTATACATGTTTTTATATCATTAATTTCTTTTATGAGTACAATTTCTTTTCAGAAATCATCAACACACGTCACACAATTTAAGATACATGAAATAAAAAACATACATAGTTTATATGGATTACACGACAAATGATGTCATGGTGCATCCACAACTAACCTAGAAAGATACTTTATTGACAATATTGTCACAATTAAGAATTATATATATATATATATATATATATATATATATATATATATATATATATATATATATATATATATATATATATATATATATATATATATATAAAAATAAAAGTAGGTTCAATGGAAAATGAACAATTAGGGCAACATATGCTGGAACCAATAATCAAGTGACACGTGTCCATTTCTTTATTCATAAGCAATCTACTATAGAAGTTATTTATGTAGTTATTCCAAAATGATGTGTTGTCATGTTTTCATTGGTTCCAACATGTGTTGCCCTAATTGTTTATTTTTCATATAACCCTTCTCTCTCTCTCTCTCTCTCTCTCTCTCTCTTTATATATATATATATATATATATATATATATATATATATATATATATATATATATATATATATATATATATATATAGGTTTAGGTTCATTTGAGACTATTCTAATTTTGTGAGACCGTGAGACCAAATCTAAAAATAATTTTAAAATGCAAAATAAATGGAAAAATCCAAAAATTCTTTTTTTAAATATTATTTTCGGAACTTGGGTTAACTAAAAAAAATTTTAAAAAAATAAAAAAAAATCCGTTTTTTTTTTTAAATACATGAAATATTCTAAATAAAATATTACACTGACATATTCTAAAAAATAATTTTAAAATGCAAAATAAAAAAAATCTTTTTTTAAATACGTGAAATATTCTAAATAAAATAAAAAAAAATCTTTTTTTAAATATTATTTTCGAAACTTTAATTAACTAAAAAAAATCTATTTTTTTTGAAAAATACGTGAAATATTCTAAATAGAATATTACACTGTACATATTTTTAAAATAATTTTAAAATGAAAAATAAATGGAAAAATCAAAAAATTCTTTTTTTAAATATTATTTTCGGAACTTGAATTAACTAAAAATAAATAAATAAATAAAAAAATGCGTCTCACGGTCTCACAAAATTAGACCGTCTCACATGAACCTAACCATATATATATATATATATATATATATATTTATATATATGGTCATGTGAGGATTCTTTTTTCGGCGAGGACATCTTAAAAAATTGAAAAAAAAAATACAAAATCATAAAATCGAGCATAATACTATATTGAAGAGAAAAAAATTTTTTGGATCATTAAAATTGAATTAGTGATCATTTTTATGATCCATAATTCAATTTTAAAGATCCATTTTTTTCAATTTTTTTCCAATATAGTATTATATTCGATTTTATGATTTGTATTTTTTTCCAATTTTTTTAAGGTGTCCTCACTGAAAAAAAGAGTCCTCATATTATCCTGTTTATATATATATATATATATATATAGAGAGAGAGAGAGAGAGAGAGAGAAAAAGAAAGAGGGAGATAGAGAGATTTTAGTTCGGGTCTCTTCGACAACCATCAAACCCCACAAAACAATATCCTACTAGCTTCCAATATAATCTAAGCTCTTACTAGCTTGTGAAGTAAACCTAACTCTAAAAGTCAAGTACAACATGCACAAGTCATTTTTTATAACATCTTAGAACACAACATGGTCGTTTCAATTTAACTTCTTCCTTATTCTAAAATATATTACAAGCTTGTCTTGCTAAAGTACATTCTCATTAAATGTGATATCTTCGCATCGGGTAACCCTTATAATATGTTCATCTCAAAAGTGATATCACATTTTAGTTGAATTACACATTTCTTGGTTTGTACCTCAAGCGTACCCCTTTCAACATATTTAGTTTTTATATAGGATAATAGGAAACAAAAAGAAAGACATTGAAGTGTGAAAGACTTACCTTCCTATCTTATAATTCCTCCCCGATAATCTTAAACTCTTAGAACCGAAATGTAACTTCTACTAAACTAACAAACCAAAATCAGCATACATGGAGCCTCATTTTTTTATTGGGAAAAATGACCTATGAGGGTAATAAAATATTCGGCTTGTATCATTTGGTCCCTTATCTTTTTTTGTCTTTATTATACCATTAAACTTAATATTCATGCTTACCAAAACCCTTGCGACCGGTTGTTGTAGGTTACTGCTTATGTAGATATTACGTGGCAATATGTGGCATACACTTGGCTTACTAAATGCAATTCATACAATATTAAGCTGCAATATGTATCATTCTCATCAATTGTGCCCTAGATCGACATGGATGCTTCTTCTTCTTCTTCTATCTCTTCCAAACGAAATGATGAATTTCAACCAAAAAATCCTTGTTATTGTGGGTTACCATCTCACATACGAACTTCATGAACCAAAGACAATCCAGGAAAAAATTTATGATTGGGCCCTAACTCCATGGTAAATCAGATGTTTTTACTTTTTGGTTTAATATTCTTTCTTTAACCAATTTGTTACTTTTTTCAAGAACGAAGGACTAAAATGCAAGTTTTGGGAATGTTTGGAGCCTGCAACCCCTGAAAATGAAGTCAGATATGGGAATGACCAAAAAGAACTGTGCAATTTAACCCTCAAAGTTTCTGCATTGGAAAACAAGATCAACATATGTAAGATGAATACAGAACAAGAAAATTTGGTTGTTAGACAAGAGTTTAAAAAATTCAAATGGAAGTTATTTACTTATAAAGTTCTGATGATTGTGTTGTTTCTGTTGTTTGTGTTTATGAAGTAGTTAGTGAAGCTGTATTAAAAGACTAAATTTAACCCATAATATTGTATTTTGTTTGATGTATTAAGACTAAATCTTTTTTATTAATGATACTTTGATGTTTTGATTGGTTTCAAAGAAATATTAATGTGTTTAACAGGTTACTGAATTGGATATGATGCAGTGATAAATTGATCCATATTAGGCATAGCAGCAATCAATTGTTAATGTCTTAATGTGATCCAAGGCTAAAATAGTTCAGATTAACCATAACAACAACATCAAACATTTCTTAATGTGTTTTGACCTATTTGAAACAATCCATGGGTTTATAACCAAACACCAAAGCATATAATATAGATAGCAATCAATTGTTAATGTCTTAATGTGATCCAAGTGTAAAATGGTTCAGATTAACCACAACAATAACATCAAACATTTATTAATGTGCTTTGACATATTTGAAACAATCCACGGGTAAATAACCAAACACCAAAGCATATAATATAGATAGCAATCAATTGTTAATGTCTTAATGTGATCCAATGGTAAAATGGTCAAGATTAACCACAACAACAATATCAAACATTTCTTAATATGCTTTGACTTATTTGAAACAATCCATGGGTAAATAACCAAACACCAAAGCATATAATATAGATAAAAGACAAACTAGTGATATTCCATTAACATGTGCACCATTACAAAAGTTGTGCCCACATCTGTCCTAATATGTAAAAAGATGTGTCATGACTTAAAGTTTTCCCAATTACATAATTAAAAGACTAAAATTTTGTCTTCCTAAAAATATTAAAACATAAAATCATTCCAACACCATTGGGTGGTGTTAACGTCTCCTTCCAGGAAACGCCAAAAGAGAAGTCAAACTAACATCGGGCTTGGCCTGGTCAGAACCTAGTCGAAAGCCAAGTACGGGCCCTCGCAAACACGAGGGGGCGCTGATAAGGAGGTTAAGGTGTAGAGCCACGTCTTAACCCCATCTCCTGGAAATCATACCCTGACAATGTGGGACCAATCAGAGAGTCTCACTCTGTGACATCCCCAATTTCACGGCCATAAAAGACCGATTTGTTTATGCTTGTTTTTAAAATCAGAGTAATCTTTTCAAGAAAACAGTTGCGGAATTTGTTCCCAAAACAAAACGTGATAAGAATTTATCGAAACATTTCTTTAAAGAAATTTATTTTCACTAAATAACAACAACTCGGGACGTTAGTTTCCGATACAGACTAAAAGCATAAACAGTACAATAGTCATTTATAACTACTGATCTATAATCCAAAATCTATCGTCAAGTCCACCAACTTATACTCTTGTGCTATTACCTGTAATGCAAAGAAAACTGAGTGGATCAGGCTTGGGAGCCTGGTGAGGATATAGGGTTTTCAACCTGTAACGCCCGCAGATCCGGGCTAGTCAATTTAGAGGCAATAGGGGTCAAAAATGACTTTTTGACAAAAGATTATTTAGAATGAATAGTCTTAACCAAGTTTTAGAATATTTCACAAGGTTTTCCTACATATAAAGAACGCCGAAATCCGAGTTATAACGAAGAAGTTATGGCCCGCCGAAGTTTTACGGCAAAACCGGCACGGCACCGGAAGACGTAAATAGTGAATTTACGATAGAAGACTTTTTAGCCTTAGAAATCTAAACAAAAGTCGTAGAATATGGTAAACTAAGAACGTCGATAAAAAGAACGCCCAAATCTGACTTCGTATGAGGAAGTTATGATTTTTCTAAGGTTCGACTTAGCAATGTACAGCCCGAAACTCGAATTTTAGTTCGAGCGGTTTTTGGCTTACGTGAAATAAATGAGAGTTGAAGATCTCATTAATAGGAACTCAACGGTAAAAAGACAGACGAAAACGGAGTCCGTATGAAGGAGTTACGAATTCTTCGCGGTCATTTAACAGTCTAAACGCCTCGTACTGTTAAATTTAAGATCGGTCAAGAATTAGCCGACGGAGTCAAAATGAAAGTTATAGATATTATTTTTACCTACGCGTGGATATAAATAACGTCAAAAACGGAGGTCGTATGTGAAAGTTACGGATTTTAGAAGTCGGAAGTGTGTTGTGCGAAAATGGGTGATGTGGCACAATCTTGGCCATTGCTTTCTCCCCAAGTCTTGCCACTAGATGGTGACATGTGGCACCAAGTTCAGCCATTTTCACCCTATAAATACCACCTCTCCCACCCTCATTTTCTTCACACATTTCCCATTCTTTCTTCTCTTTACTCTCTCTCTAGAACCTCTCTCTAGCCCCGAAATCCCGCGAAAAGCCTAGGGAACCTCCCTAGCACGAGGCGGAAGCCCCGGAGTGCTTGACGGCTCCGAGAAGAAGAGCTTTTCGGCTCGGAAACGCTGCTCCAAGCAAAGCCTGGTTTTCTATAAAACCCGTTGTAAGTGAGCTACGCCTACGCTATTTTTAATATAGTTTTTATTTAATTATATTAACGTTATTAAGAACATATAATAAATACTTGGGCTATTTTTGTTTAACGCTTATATAATAGTAATAATAGCTAGACTATTAATTAGTCTGGGCAAATAATAGACTAAAATCTATTGGTGATAATACTAGGTTTCGTCGAAGGAAATTATTTTAAAATAAACGAAGCGCTGTCCGAGTACCGAGTCACCACCTTCTCAGGTGAGTGCATAGTCCCTTTCATGAACATGATTTTAATACAAGTATTGATTGAAGTATTAATTATATGTTTATGTGCGAGTTAATTGATGTTGCTTGAAATTCGTGTTAAAGAACATACCTGATTATATTTGATAATTTAGGATAAAGAGTAGACCTAAATTAAATATGAGGAATATTGGGTAGTATATTCTTACGAGTACAAGTGAGTTAAACTCAGAGAATAGAAGTTAGTATATGTCACTTATCCGGGAGTATGGATTAGACATAGTCATTGTCCCTAGTCTGAGAATATGGATTAGGCATAATCATTCGTCGTTAATCCGAGAGTATGGATTAACTATTGTCCCTAGTCCGAGAGTATGGATTAGGCATAATCATTCATCTTTAATCCGAGAGTATGGATTAGTCATTCGTCCCTAGTCCGAGAGTATGGATTTGGTAAATTCGTTCATTTCTGATCCGAGAGTATGGAGTAGGTAAAACGACTAATCTTAGGTCCGAGAGTATGGATAGCATCGTTGCGAGGATCGACGGGGTGGGATAAGAGTTGTTTATATATATGTATGGTGAAATTGTATATTTTGTGAATTTTAAACTATATATATGGTATAACATTGTGGGATTGAAACCCCTATGTGCTCACCAGGTTTCCCAACCTGACCCACTCAGTTTATTCATATCACACGTGTTGATATGAAGTGACATTACACTGAGAGATTTAAAGAGATGTAGACCACTAGTGTGAATAATTGTAAGTTCTGTTTATGCTTATGTTCCTGTATTAACGATGACATCCCAAACGTTTTAAAATGAAATAAATACGTTTCTTCGAAAATGTTTTAATAACGTATTTACCATGTTTTTCTGGGAACAAATTCCGCAACCTTTTTATAAAATGAAGTACTCTGATTTTTATAAAGCATAAACAAAATCGGTCTTTTATGGCCGTGATTTTGGGGATGTCACAGTTGGTATCAGAGCATTAGTTTAAGCGAACTAGGAATATGGATTTATTTCTAGACTTAAACTTAGAATGCTAAGCGATGATTGTGAGGTGTGAGCACTAGCTTATTTTAGGAATTATGCCTAAAATGCTTTTATGTGCTAAATACTTGTGCCTGATATGCTGTTAGTTGTTCGGATCTATGGTCTGTTGCCGACCGGATCTGGAAACCTTATGTGTTTAGGATTCTAAACGTACGACTACGATATTAGAACTAGCATATAAACGTTTCGGAGTGATAAGGATGATTTAACCGTCAATCTTAAGTAAAGATCTAGATTCACCTTATTTGGTGTATAGATCAAGATGGCAAGAACCCGTAGCGGAAACGTGAATGCAAATGGGAACAGAAACCAACCCCCAGTGATTGAGCAAATACCGGTGATGGAAGCTGCCGCTGAGCCAGTCACAATGGCCGGAGTGCAAGCGATGATCCAAGCGATGTTGGATCGTCAAATGGAGGAAACTAGACGTTTGCTCCAGCAAAATCGTGAGGAAGCCACTATTCAGATCGAACAGCCCGAGTTGAACGAAGGGCAGACTGAGGAAGGAAACTACAGTGGGACTGTTGGTCAAGTCAACCCACCAATAGTTCGACAAAACAACCAAGATGACGAGGTCGAGAGGAATGGATGCAAGTACAAGGATTTCTGACTTGCAAGCCATCGACTTTCACTGGAAAGGAGGATCCGATCGGGGTCATGGATTGGATCTCGGAGATGGAGTTAGCCTTCATGACATGTGGTTGTAGAGGGAAGCTACAGACCACATTTGCAGTGCGTCAGTTTCGAGGAGGCGTTGTACGTTGGTGGAATACCTTGGGGAAGACTCTGAGCCCTAATGAGCCTCTGCAACTGACATGGGTAGAATTTCTGGTGCAATTCAAACGAAAGTACTGCTCAGCTCAAAACCTGCTTGAGTTAGAGAACCAGTTTCTAACCCTGAAGAAGGGAAGCATGTCAATCGATGAATACACCGACAACTTCACAGAGAAGATGGAGTTCGCCTTGCGTCTTGTTCCGGATGAGCTGACGAAAATCGACAAGTACGCAAAGGGACTTCCATGGGAGTACGCGGTGCCAGTGCGTCAAGCACCTACTCTAGAGGCAGCTATCTGGGCTGCCAAGTCTGTCGAAGATATGATCAAGGGAAGAGCCTCCAGCAAGATGGAGGTTGGCGAGAAGAGAAAGTTTGAAGGATCTTCAAGGTCCAGCGAGAAGAGAAAATTCTCGAAGTTTGAAGAAGGAACGCAATGGTGTGACAAGTGTAGAAAGAAGCACATCGGGAAATGCTCTAAATATACGATATGCTTTAAATGCGGGAAGACTAGTCAGTACGCCAGCGAATGCACAACAAAGAGAGAAGTCTGCTTTAAGTGTGGAGAAGAAGGACACTTCAAACAAGACTGCCCAAAGAGAGAAGGGGCTACAAAGCCAAATGTGCCACCAAAGCCAAAGGCGAGAGCATTTCAAATGATCCTTGACGAAGCAGATGACAATGCAAGGATTCAAGAGTGAAGGCTTGACATCCGAGGATCGAGTTATGGAGTAATCGTGTAGATAGTACCTCACGATGTAGCCCGTTAGAGGCATAGTCTAGGGTGAACTTGAACACCTATGTAATAGTTTCAAGAAATAATATAAAACCTTTGTTTTGTTATCTGATGTGTTAAGTTGTTGTATGGTTTTCTTGTATGGTGACTTGGAAAAACTGCGGGACAATACTTGGGACGAGTATGAGTAGGTGTGAATGGTAGTAGAGGCCTATACTACCGGAAGCACAGGACTCACACTTGGATCAGGGAAAGTCACAAGGTTACCAAGAAGCCAGTAATTGATTTCGTTTTATTCAAGTATGTCGTTACTATTGTTTCGGTAATGACTAAGAAGATTGTTGTTATCCCGACCCTAGTGGTCATATCACCTTGAGTCCGACTATGATGAGTAGGTTACTTGGTTTAGAGAACCAAGTTTGATATAGCGTTCGACTTAAACCAAACGATTAAAAAAATCAAAGCGATCAATAAAAGTATCGCGCTCGTTGGTAGCTAGAAATGCTACATGTTAAAGTATGATTATATCACATTAGAACATGAAGGAAGGCTTAGTCTGTTTTAGAATTTAAGATACCTGAGTCTAAACGTACATCACATAATGATAGGTCATAATTTGGAGTCTAATATGAGGTAGAGAGCAGGTGCACGATCAAGTACTGCTTACAGTCAATAAGTCTAAGAGATAGACTTGAAGGAATAAAGAAGTTATAATTATTACCTAGGATGAAGAGATGACGTATGGAGTCAATATACGATCCTTGTTTCGTTGATGATTCCGGGACGTAATCATCCTAAGGGGGAGATAATTGTAACGCCCGCAGATCCGGGCTAGTCAATTTAGAGGCAATAGGGGTCAAAAATGACTTTTTGACAAAAGATTATTTAGAATGAATAGTCTTAACCAAGTTTTAGAATATTTCACAAGGTTTTCCTACATATAAAGAACGCCGAAATCCAAGTTATAACGAAGAAGTTATGGCCCGCCGAAGTTTTACGGCAAAACCGACACGGCACCGGAAGACGTAAATAGTGAATTTACGATAGAAGACTTTTTAGCCTTAGCAATCTAAACAAAAGTCGTAGAATATGGTAAACTAAGAACGTCGATAAAAAGAACGCCCAAATCTGACTTCGTATGGGGAAGTTATGATTTTTCTAAGATTCGACTTAGCAGTGTACAGCCCGAAACTCGAATTTTAGTTCGAGCGGTTTTTGGCTTACGTGAAATAAATGAGAGTTGAAGATCTCATTAATAGGAACTCAACAGTAAAAAGACAGACGAAAACGGAGTCCGTATGAAGGAGTTACGAATTCTTCGCGGTCATTTAACAGTCTAAACGCCTCGTACTGTTAAATTTAAGATCGGTCAAGAATTAGCCGACGGAGTCAAAATGAAAGTTATAGATATTATTTTTACCTACGCGTGGATATAAAGAACGTCAAAAACGGAGGTCGTATGTGAAAGTTACGGATTTTAGAAGTCGGAAGTGTGTTGTGCGAAAATGGGTGATGTGGCACAATCTTGGCCATTGCTTTCTCCCCAAGTCTTGCCACTAGATGGTGACATGTGGCACCAAGTTCAGCCATTTTCACCCTATAAATACCACCTCTCCCACCCTCATTTTCTTCACACATTTCCCATTCTTTCTTCTCTTTACTCTCTCTCTAGAACCTCTCTCTAGCCCCGAAATCCCGCGAAAAGCCTAGGGAACCTCCCTAGCACGAGGCGGAAGCCCCGGAGTGCTCGACGGCTCCGAGAAGAAGAGCTTTTCGGCTCGGAAACGCTGCTCCAAGCAAAGCCTGGTTTTCTATAAAACCCGCTGTAAGTGAGCTACGTCTACGCTATTTTTAATATAGTTTTTATTTAATTATATTAACGTTATTAAGAACATATAATAAATACTTGGGCTATTTTTTTTTAACGCTTATATAATAGTAATAATAGTTAGACTATTAATTAGTCTGGGCGAATAATAGACTAAAATCTATTGGTGATAATACTAGGTTTCGTCGAAGGAAATTATTTTAAAATAAACGAAGCGCTGTCCGAGTACCGAGTCACCACCTTCTCAGGTGAGTGCATAGTCCCTTTCATGAACATGATTTTAATACAAGTATTGATTGAAGTATTAATTATATGTTTATGTGCGAGTTAATTGATGTTGCTTGAAATTCGTGTTAAAGAACATACCTGATTATATTTGATAATTTAGGATAAAGAGTAGACCTAAATTAAATATGAGGAATATTGGGTAGTATATTCTTACGAGTACAAGTGAGTTAAACTCAGAGAATAGAAGTTAGTATATGTCACTTATCCGGGAGTATGGATTAGACATAGTCATTGTCCCTAGTCTGAGAATATGGATTAGGCATAATCATTCGTCGTTAATCCGAGAGTATGGATTAACTATTGTCCCTAGTCCGAGAGTATGGATTAGGCATAATCATTCATCTTTAATCCGAGAGTATGGATTAGTCATTCGTCCCTAGTCCGAGAGTATGGATTTGGTAAATTCGTTCATTTCTGATCCGAGAGTATGGAGTAGGTAAAACGACTAATCTTAGGTCCGAGAGTATGGATAGCATCGTTGCGAGGATCGACGGGGTGGGATAAGAGTTGTTTATATATATGTATGGTGAAATTGTATATTTTGTGAATTTTAAACTATATATATGGTATAACATTGTGGGATTGAAACCCCTATGTGCTCACCAGGTTTCCCAACCTGACCCACTCAGTTTATTCATATCACACGTGTTGATATGAAGTGACATTACACTGAGAGATTTAAAGAGATGTAGACCACTAGTGTGAATAATTGTAAGTTCTGTTTATGCTTATGTTCCTGTATTAACGATGACATCCCAAACGTTTTAAAATGAAATAAATACGTTTCTTCGAAAATGTTTTAATAACGTATTTACCATGTTTTTCTGGGAACAAATTCCGCAACCTTTTTATAAAATGAAGTACTCTGATTTTTATAAAGCATAAACAAAATCGGTCTTTTATGGCCGTGATTTTGGGGATGTCACACAACCCACAATAATATAATTATTATATTCAACCATCAAACAATCAACCCAATTAACCATCCCCATTATCTTCTTTATTTCTTAGGATTTTACCCTCAGAATTCAACTACCCGCCATTCATTCATTCCTAAGGATTGACCTAAGGAATTGGCACAAAATCTATTGCTACATAAGGCGCATCTACCAACATCATCCTTTAAGCACCTCTGCTAGGATTACGTCATACATTATGAGGCGCGACTGCCAGGTTTATGACATTCTCTTTTGGGTGCATCTGCCGACATTATCCTATAAGCGCATCTGCTAGGATTATCCTATAAGTGCATCTGCTAGTATTATGACATTCTCTATGTGGTGCATCTACCAATATTATTCTCAAGCACATCTGCTAGTATTATGACATTATCTACTTGGTGCATCTACCAATATTATTCTTTAAGCATCTTACATACCTCGTCATTTACCTCATCATTTTATCACATACCAACTATCTCATCTACCCATTTCTACCCAACATATTAGTAGATATAAAATACATATACGCTTTAACTCATTTAAAAACCACCATTCCACGCTTATCTCAAATAAACAATAGTATATAAACACATAACACGCATTTCAAAGCAAATACTTCATATTTATGTGTTAGAAGAAAGTAACCACACACTCACTTGATCAGAAGATGATCGGACAACACTACGACTTGTAAAAGTAGTATTCTTCGGTAGATCTGGAAGATCTTCACAAAAACCAGGCTCCTCGCTGGCAGAGCATCGACTCAGAAATTTTACTTCTCGGGATCTTCGGGGCTTCGAGACTTGCTTCGAGGCTCAGGATTAATATTGGGACTTCGGGATATTTCTTGCACGAAAAACGAGGTAAAACGGCAGAGAGAATAGAGGAATTGAGCAAGGAACTCGGCTGCCCTCACACCCTTTATATAGGGGCTGATTCTTCGAATTACATTGGGCGTAAATTTAGTTACGTTGGGCGTAACCCGGATAAGCCCGGTGACTCCACCCATTTGGATAATATCCGACTTTATATTTAAATTAAATACTTTAATTATTTAATAAACTTCAAAAATTTATATCTTCCTCATACGAGCTCCATTTTCGACGTTCTTTATATCCCCGCGTAGGTGAGACTACGATCTACAACTTTCATTTAGACCTCGTCGGCTAACTTTGGCTTTATTTTTATTATATTATTTTAGTAGGTCGGGACAAGAAAACTCTGTTATAAATTCATAACTTCTTCATCCGACGTCCGTTGTCTTTTTACCGTTGCACTACTATCAACAAGATCTTCGATTATCGTTTAGATTGTTTCGGATAAAAACCGCTCGATCTCAAATCGAGTATTCGGGCTGCATACTGCTAAGTCGAAACTTGGAAAAATCATAACTTCCTCATACAAAGTCAGATTCGGACGTTCTTTTTATGCACGCTCATGGTTTAACGAACTCTATGACTTTCGTTTAGATCGCTAAGGCTAAATATCACTCTAACGTAAATTCACTTTTTACGTCATTCAACGTCGTGTCGGTTTTGTCGCAAAACTTCGACAGGTCATAACTTCTTCGTTATAACTAGGATTTTGGCGCTCATTATATGTACGAAATCCTTGTAACATATACTACAACTTAGTTAATATTATTCCTTCAAAATAATCTTCCATCAAAAAGTTATTTTTGACGCTTAACGTCTCTAAATTGACTAGCCCTGATCTACGGGCTTTACAATTACCCCCCCTAGGATGATTACGTCCCGGAATCATTAACGAAAAAGGGCTTGAATAATGATTTCATACGTTAACTTTCCATCCTAATTAATAACTGTGATGCTCAATCTTTCATCTGCTCTTCATACTATGTTGGACTTTCAATCGTAACCTTCAATTTACAAAATAAATCCTTATTGTGGACTCATTCTTCTTCTTAGGATAAATACTTTCCTTTATCTATTGTAACAGACCTATGGATCGTGTTCTAATGACCTCTCATCGTATGATGCAACGCTTAGACTCAAGTCTCTTAGAGTCAAATTACAGAACATATTATACCTTCCTTCATGTTCTAACCACATCTTAAAAGTTAGCATTTCTAGCTATAAGAAACTTTTCGCGATACCTCTACTGATCGCTTTTTATTTCAATCTTCCATCTTAAGTCAGATGCTAACTCGAACTTCATTCTCTAAACCACATAACATACTCAGCGTAGTCAGACTCAAATTGATATGACCACTAGGGTCGAAATAACAATCATCTCATTAGTCATTACCGAAACGATAGTAACGACATACTTGAATAAAACGAGACAGATCACTAGCTTCTTGGTAACCTTGTAACTTTCTCTGATCCAAGTGTGAGTTATGTGCTTCCGGTAGTATATGCATCTACTACCTTTTACACCTACTCATACTCGTCCCAAGTATTGTCCCGCAGTCGACCAAGTCACCATACAAGAAAAATCATACAATCATTCAACACACCAGATAACAAAACTAGGGTTTATATTATTTCCTTGAAACTATTACACAAAAGTTCAAGTTCACCCTATACTATGCCTCTAATAGGCTACACCACATGTTACTATTCACATCGCTACTTTACAACTTGATCGTTAGATATAAAATCCTTATTCCTGATTCCTTGCATTGCCATCTTTTTCATCAAGGATCGTTTGAAATGCTCTTGCCTTTGGCTTTGGCGGTTCCTCTAGCCTTGCTGCTTGATTTTTCCTTGGGCAGTCTTGCTTGAAGTACCCCTCTTCGTTACATTCGTAACACACCTTTTTGTTGAATATACATTCATCAGCGTAGTGCCCATGCTTTCCACACTTGAAACATGTCACCCCCGCACCCCATTTTCCCGAGTGCTTCTTCTTGCACTTATCGCACCACCTTGCTTCATCTCTTCCTCTTCCTCCAGACTTCGAGAATTTTCTTTTCTCATTAGAACCTGAAGTTCCTTCTAACTTTCTCTTCTTGTCAACTTCAACCTTTCTGGCGGTCCTCCCCTTGATCATATTCTCAACAGACTTGGCAGCCCAAATAGTTGCCTCTAGAGTAGGTACCTGACGCACTGGCACCATATACTCCTATGGGACTCCCTTTGCGTACCGGTCGACTTTTGTCAGCTCATCTGGGACGATGTGAAAAGAAAACTCCATCTTGTCTGTGAAGGCATTAGTGTATTCATCCACTGACATGCTGTCTTTCTTCAATATCATAAATTTGCTCTCCAACTTTAGCAGGTTTTGGGCTGAGCAAAACTTGCGCTTGAATTGCACCAAGAACTCTGCCCAAGACCGTTGCAGTGGCTCATTAGGGCTTAGGGTCTTCCCCAGAGTGTTCCACCAGCGAACAACGCCACCTCTGAACTGACGCACTGCAAATATGGTTTGTAACTTGCCCTTGCAACCACATGTCATAAAGTCTAATTCCATTTCCTAAATCAAATCCATGACTCCAATCGGATCCTCCTTCCCAGTGAAGGTCGGTGGTTTGCAAGTCAAAAAGTCTTTGTACTTGCATCCAAGTCCATCAATTCCTCCCTCCTGATGGTTTTGTCTAACTAATGGTGGATTGGCTTGACCAATAGTCCTACTGAAGTTACCTCCCTCTGAATGCCCTCCATTTACTTCGGGCTCTTCCACTTGAATTGACAGTTCTTCATGATTCTGCCTAACAGACGTCTCGTTTCTTCCATATGAAGATCCAACATTGTTTGAATCATCATTTGTCCACCGGCCATTGTTATTGGCTCTGGTGCTGCTGCTACAACAACCACTCGCTCAATCACAGGTGGTTGATTCCTGTTTTCATTTGCGTTTCCAGCTCCACTTCTGGTTCTTGCCATTTTTTGATCTATACACCGAATAAGGTGAATTTAGATCCTCATTCATGGTAGATATTTAATCATCCTTATCACTCCGAAACGTTTACATACTAGTTCGACTATCATAATCATACACATAGAAGATAAGGTTTCCAGATCTGATCGGCAACAAACCATAGATCCGAACAAATAATATCATATATGGCAAACACGTAACATTTAGCACATAAAAGCATTTTAGGCATCATTCCTAAAATATACAAGTGCTTGTGTCAATTTAGGTGTACTACCTAACATATTTTAGACACACTCCTCACGGTCATTACTTAGCATTCTAAGTTTAAGTATAGAAATCCTACAAATCCCTAGTTCGCTTAAACTAATGCTCTGATACCAACTGTGACATCCCCAATTTCACGGCCAGAAAAGACCGATTTGTTTATGCTTGTTTTTAAAATCGGAGTAATCTTTTAAAGAAAACAGTTGTGGAATTTGTTCCCAAAACAAAACGTGATAAGAATTTATCGAAACATTTCTTTAAAGAAATGTATTTTCGTTAAATAACAACAGCTCGGGACGTCATGTTACGATACAGACCAAAAGCATAAACAGTAAAAATAGACCTTACAACAGTAATTTATAACTATTGATCTATAATCCAAAATCTATCGTCAAGTCCACCAACTTATACTCTTGTGCCATTACCTGTAATGCAAAGAAAACTGAGTGGATCAGGCTTGGGAGCCTGGTGAGCATATAGGGTTTTCAACCCACAATAATATAATTATTATATTCAACCATCAAACAATCAACCCAATTAACCATCCCCATTATCTTCTTTATTTCTTAAGATTTTACCCTCAGAATTCAACTACCCGCCATTCATTCATTCCTAAGGATTGACCTAAGGAATTGGCACAAAATCTATTGCTACATAAGGCGCATCTACTAACATCATCCTTTAAGCGCCTCTGCTAGGATTACGTCATACACTATGAGGCGCGACTGCCAGGTTTATGACATTCTCTTTTGGGTGCATCTGCCAACATTATCCTATAAGCGCATCTGCTAGGATTATCCTATAAGTGCATCTGCTAGTATTATGACATTCTCTATGTGGTGCATCTACCAATATTATTCTCAAGCACATCTGCTAGTATTATGACATTATCTACTTGGTGCATCTACCAATATTATTCTTTAAGAATCTTACATACCTCGTCATTTACCTCATCATTTTATCACATACCAACTATCTCATCTACGCATGTTCTACCCAACATAATAGTAGATATAAAATACATATACGCTTTAACTCATTTAAAAACCATATAAAACATCCATTCCACGCTTATCTCAAATAAACAATAGTATATAAACACATAACACACATTTCAAAGCAAATACTTCATATTTATGTGTTAGAAGAAAGTAACCACACACTCACTTGATCAGAAGATGATCGGACAACACTACGACTTGTAAAAGTAGTATTCTTCGGTAGATCTGGAAGATCTTCACAAAAACCAGGCTCCTCGCTGGCAGAGCATCGACTCAGAAATTTTACTTCTCGGGATCTTCGGGGCTTCGAGACTTGCTTTGAGGCTCAGGATTAATACCGGGACTTCGAGATATTTCTTGCACGAAAACTAGGTAAAACGGGAGAGAGAATAGAGGAATTGAGCAAGGAACTCGGTTGCCCTCACACCCTTTATATAGGGGCTGATTCTTCGAATTACGCTGGGCGTAAATTTAGGTACGTTGGGCGTAACCCGGATAAGCCCGGTGACTCCACCCATTTGGATAATATCCGACTTTATATTTAAATTAAATACTTTAATTATTTAATAAACTTCAAAATTTTATATCTTCATCATACGAGCTCCGTTTTCAACGTTCTTTATATCCCCGCGTAGGTGAGACTACGATCAACAACTTTTGTTTAGACTCCATCAGCTAATTTTGACTTTATTTTTATTATATTATTTTAGTAGGTCGGGACAAAAAAAACTCCGTTATAAGCCTCGAGAAGCATTGTTGAGAGAAAGATCTTTGCATAACTTCTTCATCTGACGTCCGTTTTTGTCTGTGTTTTTACCGTTGCACTACTATCAACAAGATCTTCGATTCTCGTTTAGATTGTTTCGGATAAAAACCGCTCGATCTCAAATCGAGTATTCGGGTTGCATACTGCTAAGTCGAAACTTGGAAAAATCATAACTTCCTCATACAAAGTCAGATTTGGACGTTCTTTTTATGCACACTCATGGTTTAACGAACTCTATGACTTTTGTTTAGATCGCTAAGGCTAAATATCACTCTAACGTAAATTCACTTTTTACGTCATTCAGCGTCGTGTCGGTTTTGTCGCAAAACTTCGACAGGTCATAACTTCTTCGTTATAACTAGGATTTTGGCGCTCATTATATGTACGGAATCCTTGTAACATATACTACAACTTAGTTAATATTATTCCTTCAAAATAATCTTCCATCAAAAAGTCATTTTTGACGCTTAACGTCTCTAAATTGACTAGCCCTGATCTACGGGCGTTACACACTCGCTCATCAGATGATAACCACGATCTTCGTAAACATTTGGAATATCTCATTTCAGCTAATGAGAGAATGATTAAAAGATGTGACGGTGGACCCTCCAATATGGGTATGCCACGTCGAACCTCACGAGAAAATCCTCAACAAAATCAGTTAAGAGACACACCCTAGAGACAGGTATCTTCTTCCTCACGAAGAAGTGGACAAAATTCCCTCTTTCCTGTAATCATTTACCATCTCTCTCAGATCTTATACTAACTAGATGATTGCAGCTTTGTCCCGGGACCCCCTCCCGGATGTCGACTAACGATCTCTATTTTGTTCTGTACTGTGATATCAGGGAAAGTCGTTTCAGCAGGATTCATCGGCAATCTCGACCCATCCATTCTCCAACATATCACAACAGGTGGTGATCATTGCTTCATTCTTTCTTCAAAACCTTCCTCCTCAACCCTACATTGGTAATTCTTTCTGAGTATTTTCGTATCTTCTTCCTAGTTGCAACAGGTTGAGCAGGGGCATCATTAACATGATTATCTACTTGAACATCATCAACAGGTTGTGCAGGATCATCCACTTGAATTAGATCTACTTGAACTGGATCTACTTGAATTGGTTCCACAGTACCCTGTTATACAAAGGTGTAGGCAATGAGTTGGATGTTGCAATATAATTACATTGTTTTAATAGCATACCTTTCTCTTCTTTTTATTCATTTATTTATTTATTTTTTTTACATTTTTTAGCTTTCTTCTTTTTTGTCCTTGAAGTGGATGCTACATCTTCTAGTCTTCTAGGAGATGTTGACCTATTGTGGCCCCTTTCTCTACAAATGGTGCATCTCATAATTGCACCTGCTTTTGAAATAGTATGCCTTGTTTTCCCTTGCTTTCCCTCTCAGATTGATCCCTTTTTCATTTTAAGGTTTGGCCTTCCTAGTAACCTTCTTTTTGGGGAGGCAATGGCTTCATGTAAGAAACTTCAGGCCACATGGAACTACCATTAAGTGGATTAATGATATGGTTGTAACAAGTCAAGAACATGGTTGTATGGAACCCTGGTGCAACATAATCCTCTGCATTTTTTTGAGGTTTGAAATGGTTGTCATTGCATGCACACATGGGATACCTGATACTTGCCAAGATCTACATCCACATGTGTTGTTGGTAAGGTTCATAGCATATCCATAATTTCCAATCCTAACCTCATATTTTTGTATCCCAGAAGGTATAACTCCCCAAAATCTATCTATAAAAATAACAAGTTCTATTAATCGTATAGATGAGATAATAATACTTATAAAATAAAAGTTATATCATACTTTTGATGTTTCTTTAACTTAGATGTCTTTAATCTTATAGATGGGCATGTTTTTAAATTATCCCAACTTTGTCCCTCTAGCAACATTTTATACGCCCTCTCCATTGCATAAATCTGAATCTCTTCCAACATGGCGAGGAGTGGTCTCTTCCTAGCAAGATCGATAACATAGTTGAAACTTTCTGACATGTCATTCTCATAAGCATCATAAGCCCAGTCCACTTCAAAGAATGCCATGCACCAACTTTTAAGGTCCCTTTCCATGAGGTGTTCATAAGACAAATGGTCAATTTTTTTTTATGGAATTCATTTCTGCCTCAAATTTAGGTTGAGTAGTATAGCAGCAGCCCAAAACAACTTCCTATATTGTTCATCTTTGAATCTTTTCTAGAAGTTAGCATATATGTGTCTAGCACATTGTCTATGCTCTGCTACTAGAACCCTTTCTTTGATAGCCTCTACTAATCCCTGAAAGAAAACATGAAATAGATGACACAACAAAAACATTCAACTCAAACAAAACATAACAGAAAATATACATTGTGTTGGTCTAATACGAGGGTCAATCCTTAACCGAGTCCCATTTCAAGCCATCCGGTAGGAGGTCAAGAAACCACTTTCATGTTTCCTTATTTTTAATTGCCACCACACTCCATGCAATAGGGAAGATGTGGTTGTTTGCATCCCTACCCATAGATGCTAACGTAATACGACATGTCATTCCTAATTAAATGTTTTAAAAATAAGGAAACCAACAAAATAGTTGATATATCATTTTCCCTATTTTTATCCTTTTCATTAAATGTCATGTATAATTTTTATATGATTTCATTCTGTTGAGGTGTTTACAGGACTTTTAGCAATATCTTCATCACATTTTTAACACTATAATCAACAATTTTTGTGTGGTATTCACCTCCATTCTCATACTTCAAACACGCAATGTTTAAGTCTTATTTCTAACAATTTTCCACTTCTTAAAGGTAGTGAGTATCTATTTTATTTTTCAAAAACTAAACACATACCTTGCTCGTAGAATAATAAATAGAAGTAATGTAAATGTACCACAATCTCCTTATCCGTGAAACTAATGTAGGGTCATGTACATTAATATGAACCAACTCTAAATTTCTAACCTTGAGTGACGTACACAGTTTTGCAAAAGCAACAATTTTATTTGTCGAATACACATTTTTTTAGTCCCAAAATCATGCATTTTGAAGTTAATTCATATATTTTTCACTTATATTCCTAAGTCTTTGGTGTTATGGAGTAGGCATAATCACATCCCCAATAATTGTATAAGTTCAATCTACACTCAGTTTGCAAAGATACTTTGACCATATACAAGATTTTTCATTTATGACAATGAGCAACAACTAAGTTTCCTCTTATCGGCTTCCACTAGTGATCTCCAAAGTCAAAACGATGACTTATTCACTAAGATTAGCATCTTGGAATATATTTTTTTACATTCTTCAACGTTCGGTTGATACAAAGATATGTTTTAACGAAAGCATCCTTAAATCCCATGATATCAACTATTAGATGAACTTTTCCACTAAAGTTCTTAAAATTATACATCAGGAGTAGCGTGAAATGATGCACATGATCCAAGATTCAACTGGATATTACCATTATCAAACCTTCAACTACAACATTCACACAGGTATGCAATTTCCTTTCCTGACAATAAGTGGCATACATTGGTTTATAAAGTGACTAATATATTTTTAAATTCCAACGTGTCACATTCTTCTGTGACCAACCTTTCTTTCTAGATCTTAATATACAAGTACCAATACCACTACCGCCACCGCCACACCCGCCGCAGTCGCCGCCGCCATCACCACCTCCACCGTTGCTGCCACCACCGTTACAGCCACTACCACCACTACCGCAGCCGCCGCCACCGCTACCATCACCCACCACCACCTCCACTGCCACCATTACCACCGCCGCCACCACCACCATAATTACCATCACCTAGAACCACTACCACCACCTCCACCGCCATTGCCACCGTCGTCGCCACCACCACCACCACCACTGCAGCCGCCACTACCACTACCACAACCATCACCCTCCACCACTATCACTGCCACCACCATCACCTAGCATCACCACCACCACCACCACCACCACTACCGCTACCGCTACCACCGCCGCCGCCATTGCCGAGAATTTACTATTTTTATAATTTATATGATGCATCTTTACATATAAGTTGCAATATAAAAGAAAATTAAACAATTCAGATAAAAAAACTGTCATTTTACATAGATTTCAATTTCATTTCGTACAAACTAAACAAATCTGGAATTAATTTTAATTACATTTCCTATTAGTATATGGAATTAGATTCAAATTAGAGTCGGATGCATTTTCCAATTCCAATTGCAATTCCTTCTTGGATCATCTTAATATCTTTTGAATTCAATAAATAGCTTAAATGAATACTCGGCCACCATTTGTTTTCTATTGATATTTTTTACGATGATCAAATCACAAATCTGTTCAGAAGTAAGCTTAGTAATAACAAATGAAATGCTAAATGATGTGATAGTGTTAAACCAACTCCTATAAGATTTTTATATATACGTACTAAAAATTATTTTTTAGTAGCCATAAACATTTTTAATCTTTTATTGATATAATTACCTAAACAAATTCATTATTTTGTAGCCATGTTCTAAGCAAAAAAAAAAAAAAAAAAAAAGGGTTTAGCAAATAACACCTTTCAAAGAGAACAACATAAAATTACATATTTGACCTTCCCTTGTTAATAAGTCTCCCCTTTACAAGAGATTTGCTTCGTAAAATCTTGATAAGCTTGCAAAACCAAATCATCATCTTCCCATTCATCACGATAAGTCTCTGGTCTTTCTTTTCTACCCAAAGAAGCTGCAGAATACATTTTCTTTCTCCATTCTTCCGTTTTTGGGGACCCACATTGAGTGGCAATCCAGTCATTATACTCAAACTATCAAAAAAGAGAAGTAACACCCATAACCCCATATGTTATCAAATGGTACAGTTTTGACTTTTAAAAAGTCAACTTCACCAATTTCGATTGATACTTGATAAGTTGACTCAATAGTCAATACCCACATCATTCTGTACAGCAAAAATAGCATAGGAGCAAAATCTTTAAGTTTGACTCAAAAAGTCAAAATTACGTACCTGATAGCCAGTCATATTATGCGTATATCTTTTTGGCACACAAGATGCTTGCAATGATGCATAAAATGCTTCGACATCTTTCATCATTTCATCTGGTGAAGGCAGAGAAATTCTCCCTGATAATATGCTAGCAATCCATTCGCTTTGGAATTCAAATTGGGGGAAAGGAGCGATCTGTAAATTCGATTAACAAGAAAGTTTTTAGTTGTTAAGAGATCGAAAGATGATGGATATGTTGAAATGACGATATTAACCTTCCAGGGCAATCCAACGAAAGAAAGCCAAGGGGCTAATGATGGAGGGAAGACGTGCTTATAAAGTGGGCCCACCCGATTGTCATCAACTGTCACGATACCTTTGGTATCAAGAAATGGGAAACTATACTTGTACCTGAAGATCAGGTAAACTATATATATGAGTGTTTATTTATTTTTATTTTTTTAGTTCAGAAAGAAAAAGACCAAAGATACAAGAATCTTTCTTTTACCCTGTGCAATGTAGAATAATGTCAGCAGAGATCTTGAATCCATGTTGAAATGAGATACTACCATCTTCATTAGCGATCTCTACCTACATTAACATTATAAGGATGTTTCTTTTTAACTTAATGCAGAATAAAGAAATCAGAGTTTTTCCATTAATCAATACCATAGGACGTAGCCAAATGTTGGTGTATCCAGGTAGAGATTGATCTTCTTCATTAGAGGTCGACCAAGATGCAATATGGACTTCCTTAGCAACACTTGCAATCTCTCTAGATATATCAACAGCACTTGCAGAGCTCCCTATTATCACCACAACCTGTCAAACCCATTACTCATTTGCTCAAAATCCGTGTTTGAAAACGCTGAGAGATGCAATAACGATGATACCTGATCTCGGAAGGGCTCCGGTGTACGGTAATTGTGGCTATGAATCTGTTTCCCCGGCCACCGATCGGCGCCTATGAAGAACAAGATGTCACTTAATATTCTTGCGATTTCAATTTTATTGAGAATTTGGGGGTATATAGTTTCAGTTTGATGATCATGAACTTTGAACTAACGAAAAGGGTATTGAATCGAGAGAAGAAGAATGGATACCTGGAATCTGTGCGATTCGGGGATCTGTATAATGTCCTGTACAAACAACGACAGCATCAAAAGCTTCATCGAGATGATGTTCTTCTTCTTTTCGCTTTATTGATCTCACTTCCCACTTCCCATTTTCTCCTTGCCTGACCCGACTCACCTCCGTGTCAAATCGAACTAACTCGCCGATTGCAAACTCGGTGGCGTAATCCTTTAAATACTCCAACACTTCTCTGTGACCTGGGAATCTCCTCGGATCTCTGTGACCCGTTTTCTTTGCTACAAACGGGTACTCTCTCAAGCTCATTGCTTCTCGGGGTAAGTTAGTCCGGAGAGACGCGTAGAGACTTGAATGGACTACAGGACGATTTGGGTCGACGCCGATCGGATCGGGTTCGGTTTTGTTGGTGTATATCCAGGTGCCTCCGACTTGGGATTCTCTCTCGAAAACGACGACGGAGTGACCCTCGCGCCGGAGGTGGCGGGCAGCTACTAGCCCAGCTGCTCCGGCACCGATGACGGCGACGTCACGGGCGGCGATTGGAGGCATGGGAGAAAAATATTGGGTTCACATAAAATTTGGATTGGATATCTGATTGTAAGCAAAGAAATTGATGAGCAATCGTCGTCGATGATGACGACAATTCCGTCAATTGTTGAAAAAATAACAGAGTATCCCTGCAGTGAGGCAAGCCTTATTTTTTTCTTTCGTTGTAAAATGGGCAACTTTAGGTTCATTTTTCCTAAAACCAAGTTGGTTGGTATTCGGTGTCATCGGGTATATAATATTATAATGTTATCGGAATTAGCTAATGTTAATGTTAACTAGTGTAGAGTGCACGGGTCAGATGGTCGGTCTGATAATTTGAAGTTATATCAAAAGACTACGATATGAAACAGAGAATACAATCTTTCATGTTTGCGTGTTCTAAAGGAATGAAAAGTACAATGCTAAATTTGGTTAGCAAAATGCCATATATTTGTCTTCTCTTGGTTATTCTTCTGTCTCTCCCAGTTTGTGTGCCTTCGACTATCATCATAGTCGAGCGCCTTCGACTTAGGTCACCAAGCTAACACAGAAACAAAGTAATTAATATTTATCACTCTAACCAAAATATACATTTGATAATCATTTAAGTCAAGTAAGTCTGTGAATCTTTTGGTCATTTCCAGATAATCTTCTGACTTCTGACTTTTTCCACCTCTATAAAAAACGAACACCTAAAACGAAAAACATTCTTAATACATTAGGAATACAAAGTATAAGCTAAAAAAATTAAGTTTAAGTCCATCACAATGCCCTTTGATAATACACAACCTCTTTCCCAAACAGATTAAAAAATTATTCATTTGACAGCAAACCATATTATTTTTATAAATATAAAGTATAAACACTTACTTAGGGCTTCAAGTGCTGTAATTTTTTCTTTATGATGAAATTTTAGCAACCTTTTTACAAGATCTTTTGCAATGATTGATATGCTTAGATAGTTATACCAAATCGGAGTAGTACATTATGCCTAACTAAGTTTAAGTCCATCATTGACCTTCCATTTATCCGGAGCTGCCAATTACAGTTATCTGCAAAAAGTATATCATATTTCATGTGAAAATTATGTGAATCTATAAATCAAAGGAACAGTTGTATTGGGCAAGAAGAAAATTACTAATGTTCATTCAGCTATATTCGGACTACATATCTTGAATCGAACAATTACTAAATATAAAAACAGTCAACATATTCAACATTGGACCAAGGTGCTAGCAACATGTTTCAAAGAAACATTGGAAGGGATATGGAGAACTTGACAGAAAGTGGGGCATCTTTTTTTTTCTCTAAAAGGGTAAAATTGTAATTTATTAATACAATCGTTAAGAAAAATATTATGATAGAACTTCCATTACCTGGAGGAAACTTTGGTAAAGGTTGGTCCACTTCTTCAGTAACTATTCACAGAAAATGTCATAAAATTCATGTTAAATCATCATTTGCATTATCGAATATACATAGACTAAACCTACATAACCTCACATCTCAAACTTGCTTTATTTTTCTCTAATTCATTGTCCAATTGATGGTGTACAGAGGTATTCATACAAAGTTGCTTTGTACAAATCATTTGGCAATGAAGGATCAATTCATGGTTGTAGTTTTTGGTCCTAAGCATAAATTAATTAACTTAGTTAGAATCAACTTTTGAAATTAAAATGTGTAAAATCACAACAATTATGGCATATAATAAATCTTATACTGAGCTTATTAAACATCCTATAAGTCCAAATTTTAGATTGAGCTCCAAACTGACATAGACGGATTTCACTTTTATTCCAGAACTACTATTCGTCCTCTGTTGATCTTCATCGCATATTAATGAAGAAACGAAGTCCAATCGAGCTTCCAAGAAACCCTATCTGACCGAAAATGCAGAAAAATGTAAGAATAAACAAAAAAAAGGCAAAAAAAAAATCTTAATTACAGACCTGGTGGCTTAACGGTGGTCAAATCATTTACAGAGGAGAGTGTAGATGGAGACGTAGACGACGATTTAGGGCTTTTGCATGGTCCCGTCAATATCCTGAAGAGAATCCTAATCAAAGCAAAGTTAAACAAAGGGAATCAAATAACCTGCAGTTTTAGAAATCGGCGAGGCGTCGAGGCAGTTTCTGCAAGTACTTAATCGGAGCAAAAAATGAGTGATAACGATAGAGAGGAAAAAGGTAACGGTGGAAGGAACTGGAAAGCGGCTCGGAAGAATGAGTGAAAAGAGAATGTGTTGGCATAGTAGAAGGGTGAAGAGAGACGGTGATGGCGATGATGGTGATTTTTCTTCCATCTGTAGGTAAATACATGGTTGATTTTGGAAGCTGACTGAAGAAATTGTAAAAGGAAACAGGATATGGAGTTTTTCAAACGAAGCAAGGTAGAAGAAGGTTCTAGGAGGGCTAGTGGTGGATTGGTGGAGTTAACCGTGGTTGAGGAAACTTACCCGATGAACAGTATCCAGGTAAGATACTGTTCCTAAGGACATTGTGATTTAATTGTATATGTAATGAGGATTTAAATTGCGATTTCATAGAAGTTGTATGATGTAAATTGTTGTATACTTGTATATAGTGGTGAGTTTGATCCCGTACACACTAATTTTAATGAGGATTTAAATTACGACTTCATAAAAAAATTATAAAGCAAATTGTTGTATAAAAGAGCAAGTTTTATCCTTTACGCATTAATATTAACAAGGATTAAAATTATGATGTAAAAACATTATGGATGAAAATGTGGCATTGTTGACGATCAATGTCTCTATTGTGGGGAATCAAATCCTCCCCGCTTCATAATTTGGGTTCTTTTCCCGTCCTATCTTCAATATATCAACATAAGAAACTCAATTTATGTTAAAAAAATAATGTCAAGTTTAATAAGTGATCAAAACCAGAAGCCATAATCAGATTGTGTTTACATCAATCATAAAGTTTACGAAAAATCAAAGTAAGATGTGACTATTTGGTGTATATATATATATATATATATATATATATATATATATATATATATATATATATATATATATGAAAATGAAAATGAATATACCCTTAAAGGTATATAAGTTTAGGTAATCAAACTCACAATACTACATTGTTTTGTATCATATATACATTGTAATCGCCCAAAGTTCTTAAAATTTCACTTCTAATTTGATTTACTTCAAAGATTTTTATAAATTTTACTATTATCTTCCTCTTACATAATTTTCATTTTAAACTATAATGTATATAGTCTGGTAGGTGTTCGACAGAAATATGTGATGTAACATGAAGATAATAGTGAAAATTTGAAAATCTTGAAAGTAAATCAAGTTAGAGATTGAAGTTTAACAACATTATAATGCATATATGATACAAAACGACGTATTATGGTGAGTTTTAGTACTAATAGCATGCCTCTAGCACGGGCTAGAAGTTGCGCTCAAGACGCACTAAAGACGCCTCAAGGCAGGCCACCACTCCAAGCTACTCCCAACATAGCCACCACGACTAAGTCTCGCGTCTTCTGGCGTCCCTCTAGATTTGGATGACCAGGTGGAAGGCGCATCCCTCATCGGGCGCCTTCCACTCCGCAACAAACCCAACGGCTCCAAGCGACAAGAAGTATGCTCAGAGCATTACTACCTGAACCAATCGCTAACTCTGGTACTATGAGGAGCACGATTAACCAATCAAGGCGTCAAATCCCGTCGGACCTGATAACCTTGTCCCCGTACGGACTCGCAGGAGATCTCAGCATAAAAGACCTTATCTGCCACCTCAAACGGTAAGTCGTTCTTTCCTAGCTCTCACCATACACTCTTAGTTCAAACACTAACTTGACCGTCGTAGCGTTTTCCTGAGAGCCCCTCCTTGATAACGGCCGACGGTTCTGAAAGATCTAGTATGATCAAGAGTAAAGTGATATTGCTAAATAACATATGATACTAAGGGTCACACTAGCAACAACTTAATATAATTGATTATTTATTAGAAATTGATTTTAATAAATATTCATAAACTCTTATAATAAATTGGGAAAATAGTTATTTCATGGAAATAATTATTTTACAATACAAGTAACACATTATTTCATCAGTTATGAATTAATAAGTCATACACAACTTTTTGGACTAGTTGAAACCTTTTGTCTTTTAGCAAAAGACAAATTTTATATTTTATAAACTTAGGTTTTATAAAATATAAGCTATCCATCTATTTGTGTGTGTGTGTCTATATATATATATATATATATATATATATATATATATATATATATATATATATATATATATATATGGCCCAAAATTATTTTTGTTAAGAGATTTATGGTCTTTTGATTTGTTTATTAAAAACAAATGGGTAAGGTGCAAGTATGGGGATACAAGTAGCCTTAGGTGCATGGAGTGCTTAATGGGTTAAGGACTTATGGGTAATATTCTTGCTTTATGAAGGCTTTAGAGGCATTCATTTGCTACACACTCTCTTGCATCATTTTTGGTCGAAATCTTCTTATCCCTCCCACTCTCTTACCTTCTTGCAAGTATTGAAGAGTTAGAAGTTACTTGCATTCTCTCTTTAAGTTATACCTTTGTTTTGACTTAAAGCTTAAGAGTTGTAACTAGCATTACATCAAGTTGATCAATTGTTGGTGTCCTAAAGTTCATCCATCTTCTTCAACATTTAAGCCTCCCCTAGAGGACCCAAAGTTCATCAAAGGTTGTTGCTTCTTCTTCCTTCTATGGTTGTGCTTTAAATCTTTCTGCTACTTGCAATATGATCCTTGGTGCGTGATAAAATGTTTATGAAATTTATAAAACTCTAGTCTTCCGTTTGCCATTATTTGTAGTTTTTGAAACTAGTTTTTAAATAAAACCCAACAGGTTCCTCTCTTTTGTGACCTCGTAGGTCTTCTCAGAGCACCCAATACCCTTTTCATTGTGATTAGAATCAACATTCGAGATAATTGGAAGACCATGTCACATCATTTAGCGTCGTTCGATGTGTGACTACAAGCAACCAACAACCACACATCATCAACCTTGAAGATGACAATAGAAGTCACAGGTGAAGCTAGTGTAACACCATGAAGCCTAATCAGATTTGTGATGTCATTATAATCGGACATCATTATCACTACTTCATCATACCCGTTGACAACCATCGTAACCAATGCACCATAGTCCGGTGGTCCAACGACGGTTAACACTCTGATAAGTAGACTTTAGAGGCCAACAATGGAGGAATCGATGCCTTTTCTCACAAAACCACCGCAAGCTTTTTCGTTTAACAACAATCAAGCGATGTCAATTTTCAGTAGCATGACGCCGCCAATAGTATAAACCACTGGTGGGGCATTCAATTTAGCGCAAACCCACCCCTGTTAGTAAACCAAACAACCGGTGAACAGGAAGCCACCCTCCATGCAACTCCGTCCACAACAACCACACCACTATCTACATCATTACAATTAGAGTCGGTCCATGGGGAGTTCAAACAGTGCCCTTGAACAGGTCCCAATAAATTATAGGGCCCCAATATCATGTAAACTAGCTTGTATTCGGTTTTAGACCCAAATTAAATTAGGTTAACAATCGCATGGGAAACAAATTAATGATGCCTATATATTGAATCATCTCTAATCCTTGACAATAATTGACTTATTGTTTGTTTAATATCATACGATTTCAAAGGCAAATCAAATCAGGAGCTTTCATTTCTCACAATCCTATAGTTTCTTCTTTCTACTCAAAAATCAAAAGCATCAATTCTACTTTATTCTCAAGAATTAGCTTTAAGTGCTTTATGCTTATAATCTCTGGAAAAAAACTTGATTGTTAGAGTCATTCTTGTTTCTTCTCAAAAATCAAAATTTAGAAGCTCCAAAATCAATCATGGTTGAGCCTAATAAGACCCACTTAGACACATATGAATGATAAATATTATACGACTTAGCCACATCGGATTCCATGTAAGCAGTGAAGAATCAAAACACATTCTTCATTATTGTTGATTGTTTCTAACTACCTATTGTGGAAAAACCAAGTCTCTCCCCTGTTACTACATCAAAATTGGTCATGGCGTGTTGATGGGTCTTATTAGGCTCCATCACACTTACAGTCGATGGAAAATAATCTATAAATCTGACTTTTACATCTTTGTTGGAAACAAACCAGAAGATACTACTTATCCTTCAATCTTATTTGTCTGAAGAGGCAATGTCAGAGGTTTTGGGGCTCTCTTCTTCTAGTGAAGTTTGGCAAACCATAGAATCAGATTATAGCCACGAATCCATGGAAAGATTACAAAATCTCAAGGATTTTATGGTAAATTGAAAAAGGGTAATGTTTATGGTGCTGATTATGCTAAGTAATTCAAGAATATTTGTGATAAAATTGCAGCCATTGATCAACTAGTATCTGAATTAGATAAGGCCCATTGGTTCCTCTATGGTTTAGGACCTAGTTTTGAAACCTTCTTTACTGCTCAACAAGTTGTCCAAGCTCAAACCATATTTCATGATTTGTTGCTCAGGCTGAGGGACACGAGCTATTTGTTTCTTCTCTTCAAGGTTCAATTTGCTATCTAGTAGCTTTTACAACACAAAAATAGAAATTTTTTCAATGTAAATGTAAGTTTGGTTGGTTCTCTCACTGGGATTTTTATTCGTCTAGAAGAAGTCCTCGATGGCCACCACATTATCTGCTTTGCGCTACGAGGGCTATTATTCCAATGCATGTCCTGATTTGGTATCTTTTTCTAAAAAGTCCTCCTGCTCAACAATTAGTCCAACACAATCTTTCCATGCCAATTGAAATCTAAATGATCCTACCCAATATTGGTATCGACTCGGGAGCCACTGCTTATATGGCACCATCCACTACAACTATGGATTCTTCAGTCCCTTTACCGAGACCAAACATTTCTTCCTCCTGTGAAATTTCAAAACAACACCAGCTATCATATAAATTAATGAGAAATGTGCTTTACATGTTCTTGATATGGTACATTGTGATTTATGGGGACCTCCTCCCGTTAATTCAAATGATGGTTATCGATATTATGCTTTATTCATTGGTGTTTTTCAATATTTAGTTGGTTTTATCCCTTAAAAACTAAATCAGGTTTTTTAAGGTACTTAAAATCTTTCTAAAATTTGCTCAAACTAAGTTTTCTTGCAAAATAAAGGTGTTCAAAGCGACGGAGGCAATGAGTTTCTAAACAATCAAGTTTAGGATTTTTTATGGAAAATAATACTCATCACTAAATTTCTTGCCCATATACTCCATAATAAAATGGGCAAGTTGAAAGAAAACATCGCATATAACCAAAACATGACTTGCAATGTTGTTCGGTGCAAACGCACACACGAATCTTTGGGTGAATGCTTTCTTCTTGGAAACTCATATTATTAATTGCCTTCCCACCAAATTGTTACAACACAAATCACCATATAAACTTCTCTTTCATTAAATTCCAAATTATAAGAAGTTCATGGTTTTTAGATGTCGAGTTTATCCATATTTACGGCCCTATTCGGAGCACAAACTAACACCGTGCATTATTGAATGCATATTTATTTGTTAGGGAAAACATGCAATACTTGTCAAGACTTAGAAAAAAATCTGATGACACTTGCCAAGTTTTGATGACCCTTGTTAGGAAGTAATGCGGATAACAAACAAAAATATAAGCACACAAAGACACAATATCTATGTGGTCCGGTCAAGGCAACCTACTGATGAGTTTTGTACAAAAAATCCTATGTGTGCATGCAACCCTAGATTTTGGATCTATGTTTTCTCTATTAGATACACAACTTTATGAACACAAGAAGAACCCTAGCATGCATGTATATATTTCGAAATTTATATATAAGAGTAGATCACATACCTCTTGTTGTTATATTGCAATAACAACACTAATCTTCAATCTCTTAGTCTTGAAAGCAAGTACCACAAGTGTAGTACCTCTAATGGCTCACAAACACCACAAGCAATTGGAGAGGCAAGAGAAAGAGAGAGAGAGAGAGAGAGAGAGAGAGAGAGAGAGAGGATAGAGAGAGGATGAAATCGGCTCTAGGAACCCTAGGGAACAAGTGACCGATTTGATTAGCCTTAGGGGTCTTTGTATAGGGTATAGATTAGGGTTTAAGTCCTTATCCTTATCTAGTTGCTTGCCCACCAAGTAACCATAAGATAAGCCTTGAAAGCCTTATCCTTGGACGATTTCAAGGATCTTTATCCCTTGAATTCGTCCAACATATCTCTAGGGTAACCATTGCCCTACTTTGCAACTATCATATAATTACAATTCAGCCCCTGTAGTTTAATTAATTGCATTTGATCACAAAATTAATTCTTAGTTAATTATTGACCAATATTAATTAAACAGATATGATTTCTCCTATTAATATATTATTCCTACAATATATTAATAAATCATAATAACCTCTTTCTCTATTATTTCTCCAATCAAGTTGCTTTGGTGAAGGCAACCCAAAAAGACCATGCACAACCGGGTCAAGTACTTACCAAATATGGTTACATGCTTAGACACTAATCCAACAGTCTCCCACTTGGATAAGTCTAGTAACCAAAAATGTAAGTATAACTCGATTAGCAATCGTAGCTCTCAAAGACGTTGTCGAACTCTAATCTTATCAGTTACCTGTCCTTTAGATAAGGGATCGTACAGTCCTCTGTTTTAGATATCATGCGGACAATCTCATGGAACATGTAACGCCCGCAGATCCGAGCTAGTCAATTTAGAGGCAATAGGGGTCGAAAACGACTTTTCGACAAAAGATTATTTAGAATAAATAATCTTAACCAAGTTGTAGAATATGTCACAAGGTTTCCGTACATATAAAGAACGCCGAAATCCGAGTTATAACGAAGAAGTTATGACCTGTCAAAGTTTCACGACGGAACCGGCACAACACTGTGAAGCGTAAATAGTGAATTTACGATAGAGCAAGATTTAGCCTTATCAATCTAAACGAAATTCGTAGAATATGTTAAACTAAGAGCGTCGATAAAAAGAACGCCCAAATCTGACTTCGTATGAGGAAGTTATGATTTTTCGAAGTTTCGGCTTAGCAGTGTACAGTCCGAAATTCGAATATTAGATCGAGCGGTTTTTAGCCAACACGACCAAAACGAGAATCGAAGATCTCGTTAAGAGTAGCGTAACAAGAAAAAGATGGGTGAAAACGGATGTCGGATGAAGAAGTTATGAGAATTTAACGGATCAATCCTGTCCCAGCCTGTTAATAATATAACTTTTAAAATAAAGTCAAAATTAGCTGACGAAGTCTAAACAAAGGTTGTAGTGTACGTTCCTACCTTCGCGTGGATATAAAAGAATGTCGAAAATGGAGTTAGTATGAGAAAGTTACGAATTTTTAAAGATTTTAGTTGAATTTGCGAAGCCTGTGTGAGGAGCTGGTGACGTGGCAGCATCTGGGCCACCCATCGTTGATGAAGAAATGCGCTTTGGATCATGCCACGTAGCCCTCGCTATGCCCAATGTCCGGTCTCGTATGCACAACGTACGCCTAGCACTCCTTGGTCCAACTTGAGCCACGTCGCTCCATTCGAAGCTTACCATCTGTCCGCCTTATCCGAACTTATGCCCAGCGTACCAAAGGTTCCAGTGCCTATAAATAGCTACGAGGTGAAACCTTCTTCCTTCACCAATTCACACATTTTCTCACCCTCCCTCTAAGAACTTTCTCTCTCTAGCCCCTTTTGAGTCCCCTAAAGTCTAGGTGAAGCCCTAGCACCCTAAGGAAGCCCCAAGGCTCCTGGAGTCCCCAGAAAAAGGGACTTTCGGTTTTAGAAACGCTACTCCGAGCAAAGCCCTATTTTCTTTAAAATCCGCTGTAAGTGAGCTACGCTTACGTAATTTTTAATATAGCTTTTAAATAATTATAGGAATGTTATTAGGTCCTTAAAATAATTATTTGGGTTATTATTATGAGTTATATTGAGTGTTATTTAACGCTTATATAATAGTAATAATAGTCAAACTATTAATTTGTCGCGCTTATCGTTAGACTAAACCCTAGTGGTATTGATACTAGGGCTTATCGAAGGAAAATTGTTTCGAGAGTATCGAAGCGTTGTCCGAGTGCTGAGTCACCACCTTTCAGGTGAGTGCATAGTTACTTTCAGCTTACACATAGATATGAAGTATTTTATATAAATTACGTGCTATGTGTGCATATTATATGAATACTCACTATCTATGCTGCATGAACATTTTTATACATGTTTTCAATGATTTAAAATGTATATGTATTTTATATCTACGATAATGTTGGGGTAAACATGGGTAGATATAATAGATGGAATATGAGTTGAATGATGAGTTGAGAGGTGTTATAGACCACGAGGTGAGGGTGAGAGGTGGACGATGTGAGAAGCCTTTTTCCCAAATGATGGTCCATCATTCAGCAGAGTATGGACGACAACCACAGACTATTCTAGACAGTCCAATGGAACACTAGCAGGTTCGCAACCTGTAGGTGTTATGAACGACGTGTTCACCCGGTGTAATCTAAACCTTGGTGACCATGCAGACTTGGTGCCTAAACCTTGGTGATCATGCAGACTTGATGCCTAAACCCTGGTGACTATGCAGACTTAGTGCCCGTTGTGTAAACCGTGGCAACGATGGATTTCTTTTCGATTCCTTTGGATAATCCTTAGGAATGAATGAATGAGGAATAGTTGATTATTAGGGTAGATCCTTAAGAGTAAAGAAGATAATGAGGATGGGTAATTGGGTTAACTGTTTGATGATTAAACATAATAATTGTATTATTGTGGGTTGAAAACCCTATGTACTCACCAGGTTTCCCAACCTGAACCACTCAGTTTATTTATATCACAGGTGTCGATATGAAGTGACATTACACTGAGAAATTAAAGAGATGTAGATCACTAGTGTAAATAAATGTAATTGAACACATTAATTGAACACATTAATTCTCGATCTCAGATTCATTTGACATAGAACTTAATTGAACACATTAATTCAGTCCTGACCGGGCCTGACACATAAGTCAAATCAAAATCATCGAGGGGCCCTGATATCGCTTTTACCCTCTTAGGATAAAAGAAACAGATAAACTTCAACTTATATGCATTTACTATCCACTAATCAATTATACACAACAATACGTTTTATGACATCAATTTACTGATGCGGTTTCGCATTATCAATGTAAAATCAATTAGCAACCAATAAACCATATATCTTGGTTTTAAGACCATATGATATTATCGTCTTGCGATCACTCGTGATAGATTCCATGAAGTGATTCCAGCAAGCACGAGTTTATTCCAATGCTCAAAACTTATTTATAAGAACTCATGAATGTTCTAACAAACTTTTATTATGTCTAATATCTTTCAGACAATATACACACCAATTCATGACAATCTTCATTCATACCTACTTCCAACATATGAACGACTGTGGACCATTTGAATAATTCGATTATTCTTAATTAACTCAATTATTCAGGAAGTCAAAACATGCAAACCAAAATAATAGTCAACCAATTAACATAAGACAATAGCTATACTAATAAATACCACTCCATTATTTAATCATCAAATGTCGATTACAATTATCTATTACTCATTTCTAAACTATCTAATCCAAACTAACATCATCCTTCAGCCCAATGCTCCTAGTGTGTGGCAAATGCTTTACCTTACTCAATCCCTTCGTAAGCGGATCTGCTAAGTTATCCTCCGATGATATCCTTTTAACTACGAGGAGTCCTTCTTCTACCCGATGTCTAATAAAGTGATATTTTTTGTCGATATGTCGAGATCTACCATGATCCCTCAGTTCCTTGGTCAAGGCAACCGCTCCTTCATTATCACATAAAATTTCCATAGGCTCCTTTATGGCAGGTACAAATCCAAGGTCTCCAATGAAGTTCTTCAACCATATTGCCTCCTTTGATGCTTCGATCGCTGCAATGTACTCTGATTCGCACGTTGAATCAACTACGGTTTCTTGCTTGGAACTTTTGCAAGTCACTGCTCCTCCATTAAGGGTAAAGACCCATCCCGACTGCGAACGGTAGTTGTCCCTGTCGGTCTGAAAACTGGCGTCACTATACCCTGGTACCTTTAAGTCATCACTCCCTCGGAGAACCAGAAACCATTCATTGGTCCTCTGAAGGTAATTAAGGATATTTTTTACTACGGTCCAATGTGCTCTGCCGGGGTTCCCTTGATATCTATTGACCATGCTCAAAGCGAAGGCCACATCAGGGCGAGTACAAGTCATAGCATACATAATTGAGCATACAATTAAAAGATAATTACAAGATATGAGATTATCCAAATCCCTATATTTTAGGGACTTATCTTGGGGAGGAGGAAAATCTCGAAAATCTAGGGTTTGCAAACCCTAGATCTCAAAATCTAGGGATTGGAGAGGGGACGAGGGGAAAAGTCAGCTCCAAGCTTCTAAGGGATCAAGTGGACGATTTTGCTAGCGCTAGGGGTCCTTATATACTTGTGCTGCTTGGGTTTCAGTCAAAACCCTAATTGGATGACTTAGGCCCTAAGAAGCTTGATAACCTTCTGGAATAAGGCCTCCTTGGATGAAATTAGAGTGGCCTTCCACTCCTAATTTCGTCCCCTATATATCCAGGAAGCTCCACAACCCAAAATCAACTATCACACAATTGACAGTTCCAGTCCCCTTTATTTAATTAATCACTTTTAGCCACAAAATTAATTCTTAATTAATTCTTGACTAATATTAATTAAACTAGACGATTTCTTTAATATATTATTCATATAATATATTAATAAACCATAATATATATATATATATATATATATATATATATCTTTCTCTCTCTCTCTCTCTCTCTCCATAAATCATCCAGTCAAGTTGCTTTGGTGAAGGCAACCCAAAAGGACCATGCACAACCAGATCAAGTACTTACCAAATATAGTTACGGGCTTAGACACTAATCCAACTAAACCCATGGAGCATAAGAATGTGGAAAGTCATGGGTTATTAGGGTTTACCAAGTGTAACCCTAGCATGTCCAACACTATAAATAGAACCCTCCATAGACCAAAATTGGTTGCCTCCTCTTTTTGAGATAAATGGATTATTCTCTTAATCCATCTGCTTGCATATGGTGTTTGTGAACCATTAGAGGCATCACACTTGAGGTGCTCAAGCTTTCAAAGATCAAGAACTACAAGTCCTTCTAAGAGGTAAGTCATCTAACTAGTTGTATTATTCATTTGATAATTTGTATGCTAGTTAGGATAATGCTTTGGAAAAATGATAATACATTTATAATTAGAGAAAACATAGATCCAAAGAATTTAGGGTTGCATGTGCACTTAGGAAGTGTTATAGTGCTCAAAACCCAACACTAACATCCATCATGGTGGAACAACATGGTGTAATCCTTGAGTAATACCAACTTCAAAGCACCCTTGAACAATCTTGATCATCATAGAGGACTTCATAACATACTTGGATCATCAAGGACCACAATGGTCCAACTTGTTCCATGATGGTGCAACATAAATATGGATGGTGCAAGAGGCATCAAGTGTGGCACAAGAACTTCTAGGTTGAAGCAACATCACCATATTGGTGCAACAATAACATGCATCGCGTAACAAGGCCATGCCTAGCACAACAACAAACTCCATGGCGAAATAGGAGTATCCCATGCCGTAAAAGGGATACCCCATGGCTTAAGAGGAAGTACCTTGGAACAAGAAGGAGTCCCCTTGGTGCACCAACATCCTTCTTGGCCCAACTCTTCAATAGATGGTGCAACAAGGTCCCCTTGTTGCTCCATATCACTCCCAAGTGCTCCAAAACATCTTCTGTGTTATCCGTTCCTTTGTCACTTGATTTGATCCTTTTTCAGACAATCCATTCTTTTCTCATATGACTCGTTCATTTGTCATGTGCTCCATCGAGTTCCACGTGCTCCGAATGCTCCATGAAGATGATCTAAATGCTCGATTCACATTTAACAATCTCCACCTTGACTTGAGCATCCTCTGAACTCCACCTCGAAGAAGAACTTCCTCTATCATCCTGTCATTCGTCCTCGATGGGACCTACCTCCTGCGAACATCAACCAAGTCCAAGAAGAGCTTGAAATTCTCTCTGGGCACTGTCCTTGTCACCATGTCTTCTAGGTTCTCCTTGGCACTAGACTTTTAAATGCATAACCTATCATATAACATGAAAACTTTCTCCACCTTCAAATAAAGACTCTGAACTAGACCAACCGCCAATGATATTCTTATCCCCAGATCACTTTCATGGTCCATGTCTATCAATCCAACCAAGTCCATATGTCATGCATTTGCTGTTGGATTAATGTCTAAGTCCATAACTATAATTGGTAAGACTTGACCCGCCCCGACATGGTCCATTTGGGTTGCATGGCATCATGCACTTGGATAGACTATAATGAGAGAAATAAGACACTTATGGTTATTAATATATTATAAGTTCTAGTATATTAATAATAAGAATAATGAGATTATTTAATTAGTATTGATCAAGAATTAGTCTAGGATTAATTAAGTGATCAAAAGAAGACTAATTAAATATATGGGTTGATTGTGTAAATCATCCATACTTGTATAGTGGGCTAATGCTCCATGGATAATCAAGTTGGGCTAAAACCCATAGGATGGTCCATGGATGCTCCATGGTGTATTTGAACCCATGGATCCAAGGAAATGGAAAGTCATGACAATTAGGGTTTACCCTAATTGTAACACTATATAAAGATCTTATTCTTGACAAAATCGGCACTAGTATTATTCTAGAAAGGGCTAGCCGATTTCATGAAGTGTAGAATACTCTCAAGTTATTCCAAGTGTATTTGGTGTTGTGTGAACCATTTGAGGTGTCACACTTGGGGCACTAGGCACTCAAGCTTCATGAAGACATTCTACATCAAAGAGGTATGTATTCTATCTTGTTATATTGATAGTTTTGTATGCTAGATTAGGATACTACCTTGGATGTTCATATTTGTATGTATAATAGAGAAAACATAGATCCAAGGTATTTAGGGTTGCATGTACACTTAGGAGTGTTAGAATGCTCATAACCCAACAGTGGTATCAGAAACTAGGCTTGTTTTCTTGTTATACTTGCAAATGGAGCTGAAAAATCGAGTTTTGATGCTGTCTGCCCAGCAGACTCGCCGAGTCCATGAAGGGACTCGACGAGTCCAAGGCAAAAAGCATCCAACTCGCCGAGTTGGTTAGTGCACTCAACGAGTTGGACCCCCAGACAACATAAATTCGACCTTTTTGGCTGGAATTGGACTAGGAACATTACCCTAAGATGTTTTTAAACTTATAAACTTGTTTTTGATGTGGTAATGTTCATGCTAATCCAATTTCAAAGATAATTGTCAATAGATTCATGTTTTGTATTAGTTTAAGGGTTAGACTAATTACATGAAAAAGTTTGATTTGAATTATCTTGTTCTTATGAGTTGCTTAGATTAATAGAAAAGTTAATTGAAATAGTTGCTTTCAATCCATTTTAATCTAAGAGTTGAGTATAAAATGTGTTTGTGTAACTTGCCCTCAAGTTACATGAAGAGTCACATTAAAGACTCATAAAACTCATAAAAGTTGGTAATGGTTACAAAATGAAGAGTCTTATGTCATTGAATATTTTTTTTATGACTCCATAACTTGTCCTCAAGTTATGAAAGTTCAAGAGTCACTTCATTAAAGAGTAAAAGTGTAACCTTAATTAATTCCATAAGTTATAAAAATAAAGAAAAGTTAATTCTTTTATTAGTTTAAAGTCTTCCATAAGTTATGGAACTTGAAGAGTTTTTTGGATTAAAACTACTTTAAACACATAAGTTATGGAATTAATTAGTTTTGAATAGTTTCAAAACTTGCCCTGAAGTTTTGAAATTTATAAAGTTTTCTCTTATGAATACTTTAATTCCAAGTTAGCCCTTAGAATTTTAAAAGTTAAAATTCAACCCTTATATCTTATAATATTATAAGTTAATAATATATATATATATATATATATATATATATATATATATATATATATATATATGTATAAGAGTAAAGTCGGTCTTACCGCTAGTACGCCTCATTCACGAAGCCGGTCTATAAGGTGGGTATAAGGTTGTTGTCTATAAAATGGCAACTTAATGGGTGTCCACTCTCACCCACCGCTTGCTTGACTGGTGGAGGGTCGTTAGCCGAACGGGTTTGACAGGACTATAATTCTCCCTTCATTAAAAGTATTAATGATAAATACTAAGTAACTAAACTCTTATAAATACCCAATCTTAGTTACTTAGGAAAATGTGAAGAAGGTGCTAATCCATGAAATTACACTTTTCACTTTGTTTAAGTCGGTTAGTGGAGCGTGTGTGGTTAACCGGCACACTAACTCGTATTTAACAAGGTAGGTAAAGGGTGACTTAATATTTATCATAGTATCGATGGAGCGTGTGTGGTTAACCGGCACATCGATTGAGGGGTAATTTATTAAGGGTACCAAGTAATTTGCATGGTTACTTCACACCTTGTTTTGTGATCCTCGGCATCCCAGTCACAAAACCTGAAGGGCACACTCGAGATTGAAACATGCCATTAAACAGTTCAATGAATCTCAAAAGATCTAGGAGTTTCAAAACCAATTAAAACCTAATAATACATTTCGTTTATCTTGGTGGAAATTGGTGAATCTTCATTCACCTACCTTCAAATTGTTTTATAGCTTGGATTACGGCATACCTCTTCTAAGTTATAAAATAGTTTGTTGGGTCCTAGCCTTAATATATTATATTGGGTGTCATATTTAGAGACTTTAAAATCAACTATCTTGAATATCTCCCAAAACATGTCTGGTTTAGACATTTATGATCTTCCCAAATCTCCTGAAACAAGCTTTCCTATATGAAGATGATGTCCCATGGAAATCATACTTCTTTTCACCTCCTCCAATTATTCTCCCTAACCCACAAGTTCTTGAAAAGTTTAAGGTCACTCGAGCCCTATTGGCAAGTAAAGGTCTAGGTGTGGTCACATCTTGGAGATGTAGTCCCATATTGACAAGCCGGGAGAGTTGGGTGTCAAAGTCTTAAGAAAGTTGGTGGTTCAATCACTTTCTAAGTCACATAGTGAGTTCTTTTGGAACACCTATGAAACAGACTATGACAAGACCCTTAATGATTTTATCTATTTGCAAAGATCAACTTCCTGAAACTTTATGGACATTGACAATGGTGACACTGGAAATACAGAACAAGCATTCTCTTCCCAAGGAAAGGGATTGACCATAGTCAACTAGGTTGACCAAATGGTAAAGAGAAAAAGCTAAGTCTGTAATAGTCCAGTGTACGATTATCAAAGGGTCCATATGTTTATATTGCCAAAGGAAGGGTCATTAGTTGTAAAGCTGCCAAATTTACCTAAGGATGTTAAAGTCAATAAGTTTGACTCTACTTCAGGTAAAGTCCACAATCTAACTCTGTTAAGTTTCTATTCTGAGATTCTTGATACATGATGTGACTGGGTCACATGGTAATGTTTTAAGAATCAAAGAAAAGTAAAGGAACTCAAAGAAAGATTATGCTGAATCTGATCGCATAGATGGATTTCTATCGCGTAGTTTGAAAATCGGATTCTTGAGCTACTTCTTAGGAGTTATGAGATATTGCTTAGGAATAGATAACAACAAGTTTTCATATGGATTGTAAGGATAAGTTTTTCCGCATAGCTTTAAAATAAAAGAATTTTTTTGATTTTAGTTATTTTAAAATATCCTTACAGTGGCATTTGAGGAAAAATTGTTGCCTATGTGATTCCATTAATAGCAAGAGTGGAAATATGAAATTGATTCCTTCATTTGTGGTAATGTCTAAATTTACCAAATAAGGAAAGATTCTCATCACCCAAGTCTCAATTGGACCGGAACTTGGAATCATGCAAGTTGTATAGCATGATGAATGAGAACTTTCAAGTATTGGAAAATTAAGATTAATTACTTATTCACATGGATATGCGAGTCAAGTAATGGACTAAGGGATCGAGTACATAGTCATGTGCACTGATTAAGTCCACCACAAAAGATATAAGGCTATTTGTCATAGTTTACTAAAGCTCAGTAAATATGATTATACTTACAAGCTTAAGTGTAACTCTGAGACATTGGAAAAGGTTCCAATGCATGGCAGAGCGAATAAGAAGAATCAAATTAGGCAGAAGGATAAAAGTTACTCAAATCTGAAAAGATAGGAGAGTACTTTAGTATCAGTTTTGTGATCATCTTAATGATTAAGAAACCATATCAAAATTAGTTCTCTAAGGAAGTCTTAGTGCATTCTTATGACTAAGAAGAAGGGATCTTGAATTGTTGAAATGGTTAAATCAAGAAGATGAGTCATACTTCGTTCCAATACAAGTCTTAGAGTCATACTCCAAGATTATAATTTGAGTGACATGTCTTTAAGAAGGTTTAAAAACACTTATCAAATGTAAGAGTAAAAGTTTTTTACTCTTGTACATTTGAAATTGGTAAGTTGTGATGTTTTGGATAAAACAAAGACCAACTAAGGCCAATTGTGTGAAGTGTTTGTCTTGATTAGAATCCGCACTATCTCTTGGATGTTTGACAAGGGAGTCTTATAGGTCAAGAGGACAGTGGGAGTCTTAAAGGTCTTGAAAGTATCAAGAACTAATCAAGAATAAAACCTAAAGTTCTTCTCTAGCACACGACTTAAGGTTTATAACCTATCGTGTTGACATATTCTGTGCCCATTCCAGTTAAAGTTGGCTTTGCATATGAGTTCTTAGAGTTCTCAATGTGTTGCACAACAACTTGGAAGCAATGGCAGGCCCTTGAGCTGCCAGGTGGCAAGAAATTAAGATTGAGTTCAATCCATATGGTTTTGGATTTGTCATTATCTTTGTCTTGTGATTATGGTTTTGACAAATTCATATGGGTAGGAACTCATACACCATATAAATCTAAGTGTCATAAGGTTTCTCTCCGATTCATGAAAATGATGGGAGGAAACACTTTCACTAAGTAGATTTTAGCTAGATAGCAATTGTGATGTTTGCATTCTCAAAGTCGTTAGTGGAGCGTGTGTGGTTTACCGGCACACTAACCTGGACTTGTGAGAAGTGGCAAAAAGGTCTAAGCATTATGATTACGGCATCCCTCTTCATAATTGTTTAAACACACAAGTGTGCTATCTAAGGGAAAGTGTATGATTTTGATAAAGTTCTATCAAAACAATCCAGTATCAGAAATCTGAACTTTGGTAAGAAAGTCAATAAAGTATTGATTTCTAGAGGTCCAGCTGATTTCTGAGTACATGTCAAAGCTAGTGGGAGCATAAGTGTTATGCTAATAATCATCATGTTAGTGGGAACATGATAATTATGATAAAGATTGCAAGTTAGCAATGTGAATTATAGAAAACAAAAGGTTTCAATTGAGAAAAAGTTGTTTTGCTATAATCAAGGGAGAGGAAATTATACTTCATCTCAAATCTATAAGCTTAGATCGTGAGGTTTTAATCATTTAGTCAAGGATATATATGAATTTCATGTTGGAATGGCTCAACATAAGGAAATTCTGTATATGGGTCCATTATTTGCGTTCTAAAATTCGATTATGATTACGGCATCCCTTTTCATAATCTGAATTATGAGAACTTGGCAAATAGAAATGGAAATGTTATAGCAAAAGACTAGTTTAGTATTTATGTGAGACATCATGAATCGTGTCCCATATGCTTCGGATATAGGATCGATTACATGTGCTATAGTTATCCGTTCTAAAAGTTTTCAAATGCTTGGGGCATTAAGAAGGGAAAAGGTTTAGAACTGGATATGACTAAAAGGATTAAACAATTGTCGAGGACAATCTAAGGTTTACCAAAGATTGGTTGCTCAAGGACAGTTGGAAGTATAGTGATAATTCTGGAAGGACCATAATGACATAATCTGTAAGGAGGCAACTCTTGTTCAGAAGTGATAGTCAAATTGAATCTGGAAATGTTTCAAAGTCAGAAATTTCAATATGTGTAAGATTAAGGAAACTTAATGCAAGAAGGATGTTTCCAAGGAATTAATCTCCTTTGGAATACTCTGTAATGATTGTTGCCAAGTCTTTGTGAATTTGTGCATAATCGTTACAAGAGGATCAATGCATATAAGTTTAGAATCTAACAGATTTCAGTAAATGGCATGAATTTGGAATTCTTGCATTTGCAGTAAGGATTTGGGAGTGTGAAAAGAGAATCATTGAAGTTATGTTCAATTGATCTAGTTCACAAAGTAAAGATCATAGACAAACATAGTATGCATACTTGGTGTGTGGCATGACTAGTGTTTAGAAAAACAGAGTGTACATGCTTGGAGCATGGGATAACTATTGTTTTAAATTCAAGAATAAAGTTGATAGCTGAAACAGTATACAATGAATAATGTGTAATCATATGGTGATAAATAAAAGGTGTTTTATTTATGTTCATAGGTTTTGATACCATATTGGATTCAATTATTATTGTGTTTCACTTTGCATGTTTTGACTCCCAAATAAACTAGGTTATTCTTCCGGAATGACTAAGTGATTCAAACCATCCACAGTCGGTCATATGTTGGAAGTAGATATGAATTAAGACTGTCATGGGTTGGCTTGTAGAGGTCTAAGGTGTTGGACAAAGGGCTACAACACTCATGAGTGCTCATAAGTTCTGAGTATTGGATTCAACCCGCGCTCATTGGAATCACTTCATGGATTTTATCACGAGTGATCATGAGACGATAATATCTTATATTCTTCAAACCTAGAGATATGAGTTGTTACTATGAGTTGATTGTACATTGATTGCACGAAACCGCATTTGGTAACTCGGTGCTATAAAACGTGCCTTTGTGTATGATTCAACAAGTAGTAGAACAAGCCATATGAGTCGAAGTTTATCCATTCCTTTTACCTTCGGGATAAAAGCAATATCTGTGGGCCCCTCGATAATTTGATGATGACAAATGGAAGTGCTCGGCCGGGCCAGGACTGATTTGATTTGTTCAATTAGTCAGTCGTCATAAATCGGAAATCGGGAAACAACAAATGGACAGAGAGAATGATTATAATCCATGTCTCAGTCCATATGATATCTAGAATGGAGGAATATATGATCCCTTATCTAATGGACAAGTCATTGACAAAGGTCAGCGTTTATCGACAAGGTCAGAGTTCGACAGAAGCTTTTGAGAACTACGATTGCCAGCTGGTTCCTGAAGTCATACGCAATAATAGTTTTAGACTTATCCAAGTGGGAGACTTTTGGATTAATGTCTAAGTCCATAACTATAATTGGTAAGACTTGACCCGACCCGGCATGGTCCATTTGGGTTGCATGGCATCATGCACTTGGATAGACTATAATGAGAGAACTAAGACACTTATGGTTATTAATATATTATAAGTTCTAGTATATTAATAATAAGAATAATGAGATTATTTAATTAGTATTGATCAATAATTAATCTAGGATTAATTAAGTGATCAAAAGAAGACTAATTAAATATATGGGTTGATTGTGTAAATCATCCATACTTGTATAGTGGGCTAATGCTCCATGGATAATCAAGTTGGGCTAAAACCCATAGGATGGTCCATGGATGCTCCATGGTGTATTTGAACCCATGGATCCAAGGAAATGGAAAGTCATGACAATCAGGGTTTACCCTAATTGTAACACTATATAAAGATCTTATTCTTGACAAAATCGGCACTAGTATTATTCTAGAGAGGGCTAGCTAATTTCATGAAGTGTAGAATTCTCTCAAGTTATTCCAAGTGTATTTGGTGTTGTGTGAACCATTTGAGGTGTCACACTTGGGGCACTAGGCACTCAAGCTTCATGAAGACATTCTACATCAAAGAGGTATGTATTTTATCTTGTTATATTGATAGTTTTGTATGCTAGATTAGGATAATACCTTGGATGTTCATATTTGTATGTATAATAGAGAAAACATAGATCCAAGGTATTTAGGGTTGCATGTACACTTAGGAGTGTTAGAATGCTCATAACCCAACATTTGCACCATACACCAGAAAACATCAAGCGTACCCTTTAAGTGTCGCATGATCCCTTTGACCACTTCCCAATGAGCTTTTCCCCAATTGCCTCGAACCACCAAAGAAGAACTAACAAGTTTGGATTGATCACAATAGAACGACCACAAGACTTTCTTAATGTAGTGAAAAACTTATGACCATCTTGCTCTTCTATAACTCCAAATATCTATCCTTTCTATATCCTTTTCAGCTCTTAAATTGTCCATCACAAACTCATTCTCCATAAGCTTTTTCAAGTTGTCTTTCCTGGCATCAGCATCACCAGACACTTCTTCCATGGGTTGAACAAGGGATTCCTCATGTATATGTTGTTCTATGTCACCTTGATGTTCCTCATTTACCACAAAACTCTGTGTGTGTGTGTGTGGGGGGGGGGGGTGATTCTGTAACGCCCGTGTTTCTAGGCTTGCCATTTTTAGCAATGTAATAGTCTAGGTTAACCTTGTAACTCAACTTGAAATAATAAGAATGTATTATTTGTGAATTATTTGAATTATGTGATTTATGTGTGTATTTTCTTAATTTTTATAATTTAATAAATTAAGAATAAAATAAGCGTCAAAATTAAAGTGTGAGATAATCCCGATATCTTTGCATAAAGTTGTAGTGGTCGAAACAAGGATTCCGGAGATATAAGGAATGCCAAAATCCGAGTTATAACGAAGAAGTTATGACCTGTCGAAGTTTCGCGACAGAACCGACATGACACCGAGTGACGTAAAATATGAATTTAAGATAGAGCGATATTTAGCCTTAGCGATCTAAATGAAAGTCGTAGATTTCGTTAAACCGAGAGCGTGCATAAAAGGAACGCCCAAATCTGACTTCGTATAAGGAAGTTATGATTTTATGAAGTTTCGACTTAGCAGTATACAGCCCGAATACTCGATTTGAGATCGAGCGGTTTTTAGCCGAAACAATCTAAATGAGAATCGAAGATCTTGTTGTTAGTAGCGAAACGATGAAAAGTTAGGTGAGAACGGACGTCAGACGAAGAAGTTATGAAGTTATAACGAAGTTTTTCTGTCCCAGCCTTCTAAAAATAAATAATAAAAATAAAAGTCAAAATTTGCCGACGGAGTCTAAATGAAAGTTGTAGAGTATGGTCTGACCTTCGCGTGGATATAAAGAACGTCGAAAACGGAGCTCGTATGCGAAAGTTACACAATTTAGAAGTTTGACAAGTCAATTACGCCCCGCATAATTTGAGTACGCCCCGCGTACTCAGTCGGATGCAACTTGTCTGACCAATACTCGAGTGCCACCAGTCGACGCACGCAGTGACGTCAAAGTACGCCCCGCGTAACCCGAGTACGCCTCGCGTAATTTGAGTACGCCCCGCGTAATCCCTGACCCAGCAGCCTATAAATAGAACTCGAATTCAGCCATTTTCTCTTGTTCAAACTCTTCCCTCTCTCTAAGTTTTGCCTCGATTTGCGTGCCGTTTATACCCCAAAGCCCCGGTAATATTCCCGAGCCCCGAAGTAAGATCCGAAGCCCCGAGAATCCCGAAGAGCGTTATTCCCGAGCCGAAACGCTGCTCGCGAGGAGCCCGATTTTGTGAAGATCTTCCAGATCTACAGAGAAACACCTCTTCTACAAGCCGTAGTGCTGCCCGATCATCTTTTGATCAAGTGAGTGTGTAGTTATTTTCATTCCAACGCAATATTATGAAGTATTTCATATAAAATACGTGTTATGTGTATATATTTGGTTGTTATACGTGTGAGTGTATATTCACTCTCTTCTATCTTATAGATCTGATGTATTCTCTATGAAATACGTGTTATGTATGTATGCCTCATCTGTTATGTGGAATATGTGTTGATTAAAACATGTTATACAGGTTTTTAAACTATGTATAAAATTGTATATTTTTATCTACTAATATGTTGGGTAGAACATGGGTAGATAATTGGTGTGTAATAAACAGATGAGAGGCCTCGGTGTTATTGGTGTTATTCTAGTCATTCAGCAGAGTATGGATGACGACCACGGACTATTCTAGACTGTCCTATGGAACACTAGCAGGCTCATTACCTGTAGGTGTTGTGAACGACGTGTTCACCGGTGTACTCTATCCCCCACATGGTTGCCTTTAGGACACTTATTGTTGAGGAAGCCCCTCTGCAGTGATGTCCGTCCCGATGAAAAATCCTGAAATAGGTTCCTTATAATAGACGTTATTTTTAGGAACGTAAGGTGAGGATAACGGGAATGGGTAATCGGGTTTATTGTTGATTGTTGAAATTAAATATAATTATTGTGGGTTGAAAACCCTATATGCTCACCAGGCTCCCAAGCCTGACCCACTCAGTTGATTTATTTTACAAAAAGTGGCGCAAGAGCTTAAGATGGGCGAACATCAAGTCGTTTTGTTTACAAGTCTGTATATGTATATATTTGTTGAATGACTTGTAATGCTATCGTTTATGCTTTATGATCTGTATCGGAACATGACATCCCGACTTTTGAATATGAAATGAAATCATATGTCTTATGAAATGTTTTGATAAATATCTATTTTATCATGTTTTGTTTTTGGGAACAAATTCCGCATCTCTTTTAAAATTAAAAGGATTTACTCTGAAAATTATTTTAAAAAGCATAAATGAAATCGGTCTTTTCTGGCCGAGATTTTGGGGATGTCACAGATTCAAACTCCACCTTCTGGCTAGCATCCATATCATTCCCCGTAACATTTGTACCGTCTCCTCTCTAGTTACACATAGCATATTAAAAGGTCACATCTTTCATAATAACGAATTTTGGAGTTTGTTTTTTTGTACACCACATACGATGACCTTTCCCTTCATGTGCATATCTAATATGGGCATATTTAGTTATAAAATTCATGCGTGATCTTAATACTTTATGTTGATTTTATCTCAAATAATGAACAAAAGGTGCTTAATGTTTATAATTTCATTTTTCAGCAAAAATGACATGCTCGGATGGAAAAGGAAGTAGAACTAGCGATTGGAAGCTTGGATCTTGGATTTTGAAGAAAGAAGGATGTTGCTGGACAGCTTGACCCCTCGTCAGTGTTTTGTTCATATCTCATTAATCGTAACTCCGATTGACGAGATTCAAAAGAACCTTATGTGTGAATGATAACTATTTTTCTATTAACAGGAAGATAATTAAGTTGCATGAATATCTCTTAATTGTTTACCTCATATGATTTATGTGAACACTTTATTATATGACTAGGATTAGCGAATGTGAAACTAGATTTAATAAGAAAAATAAGTAAATTCATGTGTGAGCTTGTGTGATGACCATCAACAAGAGGTTAACTAAAGGACCAAATTAGTTAACCATTACAAGTTTAAATTAACCCGAATAAATAACCTAGTGAATTGAATTAAATTAGACAACTGGCCACTGTTTGAGTTAGTTTGTTCTCTAAGGATTAGTGCAGCGAACGTGAATCTAATCACTTGAATCAATAGCCAATAAAAGAATTAATCCATTGCACTATTACCATAATATCAACCATATGATCAATTAAACAGAAGTTCTCTTCGTTATTGAATTTAGTTGAATCTTTGCTTATCTAGTTTTTAGTTAAGTAGTCTAAGTATTAGTTGGTAAGTTTCTAGTCTTGCAAAACTAGAGAAACCCCCTTTCTATTACTTGTTTTATTTAGATAATATTAGCATTTATTTTAATTGTTTACCGTTCCCTGTGTTTGATACCCTACTTGCTTGAACTATATTACTAATCGATAGGTACACTGTCTTTCATGTGTTTATTTTGTGTCTAGGTTAGTAGGATTAAAACTAGTTCGTTTCACACACATCAAGTTTTTGGCATCGTTGCCGGGGAACGGTTCAAATAGTTAATTTTATTTGCTAATTGTTATCATTTTTATTTTATTGAAGTGCATATCCTAGAATATGCACTTCATTTCTCTGCACTCCAGTTTACCATCATTCACACGAGCATAAGCAAAGCATCCAAACATTTGTAAACCAGTGTTCTCAGAGGGTTTCCCAGACCACACCTCTTGAGGAGTCTTACAATCAATTGCATTTGATGGATATCTATTCGCCAGATAGCAAGCAGTGTTGACTGCTTTCACCTAGAATTACTCTGATAAATCAGCAGAAAATCGCATGCTCCACCAGTGTTTACTTCATCCTTTTTGCCACTCTACTTTACTGTGGTGTTAGCCATAAAGTGTGATGCCTCACCGTACCATTTTCTTTGTATAAGTTGTCAAATGAAGCCTTGCTTTCAAATGAATCCTTGCAAAACTCCAACCCATTTTCCATTATAAGTGAATTGACATGGTTCCCGGTCTATTTCTCAACCATCGCCTTCAACTCCTTGAACCACCCAAACACTTCATCTTGGTCCTTTGTCTTCATAAAGTACACCAAGGTCTTGCTTGAGTAATCATCGATAAAATCCACAAAGTATTGACATACATCATTAGACTTCACATGAGAGGGACCCCATAAATCTGAGTGAACATACTCGAGAATCTCCTTGCTTGAGTGTTGAACCGAAATGAACTTCACCCTGATTTGTATCTATTAAACAAAATTCACCATGTTTAGCATTTCCAGTTGCATCTACACTAAACAACCCCGTCTTGCTCACATGTCTCAACTTATGATGCCACGATTTTCTTTCATCATCATACTAATCCAAGGATTGGGATACAGTCACCATTCCCCCAATCGTACAACCATCTAGAATATAAATCCCATGAGGATTCATCCTTCCCTTCATAACTACAAGAGCACCCTTGGAGACTCTTAACCAGTCACCCTATCTAGAATATTTCAATAAATCCTTCACCAAAGTACCAAGAGAAATCAAATTCTTTCAAAGTTCTGGGACAAACCAGCAATCAAGTTTCCTGACCATACCATTATGCATCTTGATCTGCACCGTGCCACTACCCTTGATACTGCTCACCCAATCATCACCCATTTTGACTGTGTCATTCCACTATTTGAAGGAGTTGAACCAACAGTAATTGGATGTCATATGATAGGATACTCTAGATTCCAAGACCCAAGCATCAACACAAATAGATGTCCAAACTGTCAAAACTTCACCATCATCCTCTTCATCAAAATTTTCATGAACCATGGAAACATTGTTGTCTCTTGGTCCAACACCATTATTCTCTTTCTTCAGCAATGGTCAATATCTTCTTAAGTTCCCCTCTTCCTTGCAATTATAACATTTTATGTTGGATTTCGATTTGAAACTTGACTTCCCTATGTTACCTTTACCTCTGTCCGATGTTCTCCCTCTACATGCTAACAATCTGGAACTGGAAACTTCTTCTCAAACTAAAAATTTTCTTTTCAGTTCCTTAGAAATTAAAGAATCTTTCACATCATTCACAGTAATTGTTGTCCTACCATACAACATGGTATCAACGAAATGTTGGATTAGGTGTCTAAGCCCATAACTATAATCGGTATGTACTTGACCCGATAGTAGCATTGTCCTTTTGTGTTGCCTTCACCATAGCAATTTTATAGGATGAATTATGGAGAAAGAGGTTAATTGTGATTTATTAATATATTATAATAACAATATATTTATTGAGAAATCATATTATTTAATTAGTATTGATCAGAAATTAATTTGGAATTAATTTGGTGATCAAAAGTGACTGATTAAATTACAGGGATTGATATTGCAATTATATAATAGTTGCAAGTTGGGCTTATGGATCCCTAGGAAGGGGTGGACAAAGTTCTATGTGTAGCCCTCATATATTTCATCTAAAGGGGGCCTTCTAGAAGGATCCATTGGACTGCTTAAGGCTTAAGCAATCAAATTAGGGTTTTACCTGAAACCATAACAGCTCAGCTATATAAGGAACCCCTTGGCTCCTTAAAATTGGCTAATGCTTTCAAGCAAAGAACCCTAGATGATTTTAGAGCCTCACAACCTCTCTCATATTCTTCCAATTGCTACTTGGTGTTTGTGAATCATTAGAGGTGCAACAATTTAGGCACTAATCTCTCGAAGGTTAAGATCTACAGGCTACATGGAAAAGGTATTCATCTAACTTTGTTTTATGTTATAAATCTCGAAAATTGTATGATAGATAGGGTTCATGCTTTGGATGATTAGAATTGCATGTATAACTTGAGAGAAACCTATATCCAAAGCATTAGGGTTGTATGTGCACCATAGGAATGATGTAGTGCTCAAAACCCATCATAAAATTATCATAAGAATTCGACAGTGAACATAAGAGGACAAGTGCTTGATATTCATATTTAATCTTTACATTCACACATTTTAAGTTCAAAATTATCCTATTGAAGTTGTCCAGATGCTCCTTCACTTGGGTGCTTTCTGAAATCCTTAGAGTATACAAACATTGCTTTTGGTATAACATGTTTGTCATAGAATTGTTCTGATATTTGTCACATAATTTCTCCCAAAGCCCATCATCACCCGTTTGATCCATGACCTATCTCAGTACTTCGTCTGTCAAAATCAACAGAATAGCGCTATGAGCTCTTGACAGAATATCCACCTTCCTTTCAGCCGCCATGTCCTTTGGTGGTTTTTCTTCTCCTTCCAGTGTTGCAACACATCATTATTGAAGCAGAAGAGCCTTCATCTTCACATTCCACAAAAAAAATCATTCGAAACATTGAACTTATCCAAATCAAACTTGTGGGATGCCATCTTCAATCAATAAAACACCAACGGAAACTCTGATACCACTTGTTAGGGAAACATGCAATACTTGTCAAGACTCAGGACAAATCTGATGCCACTTGCCAAGTTATAATGACCCTTGTTAGGAAGTAATGTGGATAACAAGCAAAACTAAAATCACACAAAGAATCAGTATTTACGTGGTTCGGTCAATGCGACCTATGTCCACAGGTAGGAGGGGAGTATTCTTTATTTTAGAGTTCTCAAAAAGAGATTACAAGTATAATTTACCATAGATTCGTCCTACTCACTAAGGATTCAAGATACAAGACACTTCAAATGACTTTGTATGCATCCCTATTTATACTTGAGGGATCAGACCTAAAACCCTAATGGGCCAAGCCTATTGGCCCATGAAAGGTGTCAACCAATCACAATCTGCCATGCAACATCTTCTAGAACATTCATCCATATCATACAACCCATGAGCATCAGCAACGCACATGATGAAGCACCTTGACCATAGTGAAGCAACATGATGCATAGGTGGAGCATCATGATCACTAATGGCCCAACATCCATCATGGTGGCACAACATGGTGTAATCCTTGAGCAATACCAACTTTTGAGCATCCTTGAACGATCTTGATCATCATAGAGGACTTCATAGCATACTTGACTCATCATGGACCAAGATGGTCTAACTTGCACCATGATGGCGCAACAGGAATATGGATGGCTCAAGAGGCATCAAGTGTGACACAAGAACTTCTAAGTTGGAGCAACATCACCATCTTGTCACAATAATAACATGCATGGCACAACAAGGCCATGCTTAGCGCAACAGCAAACTCCGTGGTGCAACATGAATATCCCATGATGCAAGAGGGATGCCCCATGGTGCAAGAGGGAGTACCTTGGCGTAAGAAGGAGTGTCATTGGCATAACAACATCCTTTTTGGCCCAACTCTTCAATAGACGGTGCAACAAGGTCCCCTTGTTGCTCCATATCACTCCCAAGTGCTCCAAACCTCTTCCATGTGCTCCAAACCCCTTTTGTATGATCCGTTCCTTTAGCACTTGATCCATTCCGTTGTCAGACGATCCATTCCTTTCTCAGATGATTAGTTTATTTGTCACGTACTCTATAAAACCCAAGTGCTCCATCGAGTTCCAAGTGCTCCAAATGCTCCATGAACATGATCCAAATGCCCGTGTCACATTTAATAATTGGCTATTATACTCAATACCAAGGGTACACATGTTTCGATCCAAACACATCTCGACTTTATATCACCCGACATGCAAGATTTAATGAAAACTTATTTTCCATTCTTGAAAAAAAAGTTGTCGAGTTAACATTGCCACCTTAATTTTAAGCTCATGTGATGACACATTTCTCAATCAACCAACCCCAAAACTATTCTATATTCTCCTTACATAATAGTAGCTTAATAAATTGTTCATCATGCATACATGATTCGTTACCACCACTCACCAAAATAAACCACTCACATCCCTTGAACTTTACTCACCAACCTTCCCTCCTATGCCTTCATCCAAGTCCTCACCACTCAAAACTCCATCAACTTCCACATTACAAGTGTCATTCTCACCAAATATTCCTCTCGTGTATTCCTTAAACGCTCTGACACATCCCATAGTGACTAGAAGAAAAGCCAACATTATCAAGATGAAGCATGCAATTGATCTTCTTGTTGTTTCTCCAACCCCAATGCATGTCCCCTTACTTAGTACCCAAGAACCTCGTGGTTTTAAATCGACATCTAAACACCAAGACTGGCGTGATGTAATGACCGATGAAATTATGGCTCTTCATTAAAATAACACACAAACACTTAAAATGCAAATGTTGTGGGGTTAAAATGTGTGTTTCGAACTAAATTCAATGTCGATGAGAGTATTGATCGTCATAAGGCACGCCTCGTGGCTTATGGTTTTACGCAAATACTGAGTTTTGATTTCTCTCATACCTTTAGTCCCGCTGTCAAATCCACCACCATACGCCTTGGACTCTCTCTTGTCGTAACAAATCAATGGCATCTCCATCAACTTGGCGTTAAAACACATTTCTTAATGATCATCTTCAAGAAACTGTCTATATGGAACGTCCTTCGGGCTATATTAACTCGACTCATCTGAATTATGTATGTCATCTAAACAAATCTCTTTACGGCCTCAAGGAAGCCTCACACGCTTGGTTTCAATGGTTAAGCAGTTTCCTGGTACATCAAGGTTTCAAGTGCAGTCAAGTAGGCCACTCGCGTTTCGTTTTTTCATCATGGCTCATACCTTCCATACTTATTGGTATATGTAGATGATATCATTCTCACTGGCATGAGTCGTCACTTAAATGCCTCATTGACTGGTTGCAAAACTGGGTTTTCCATAAAAGATTTAGGCAAACTAAGTTACTTCCTTAGTCTTGAAGTCTCATCTACATCAGACGGTTTGTTCCTTAGCCAAACTAAATATGCTCATGACATTTAACTAAGGTCGGCTTCTCGATTCCAAACCAGTTGGGACACCACTTGACACCAATGATGTTTTTAGTAGTAAAGGAAATGCCTTTCATGATCCTACTTTATACGACTTTCCTTTTTGTGTGGTCAATATTAAATGTACAATTCTTCTGATTTAAGTTGTTTCCTACGTAGATTACTTGTATTTATATGTCATCAATATACAAATGATATGGTGGTGAAAACTATTATAGTCTAATAATGGGTAACCGGTTTCAATAGGTCAATCAAAACTCAGATTTTTGGGTTCAATTTAGCATGATGGGATCTGATAAATCGAATTAATTTTGATATTTTTTTCGATGTACTTCTACTTTCCTAATCTAGGAGAGTTGAAGGGGCAATGATGCAAAGAGTGAATAGTGTAGGGGTAAATAGAAAAACACAGAAAGGCTTTTTCGGCACCTTTTTGCAGAGATAACCGTCCCAAGAGGTCTGACTAGTCTCTTCTTTCATAACCATAAAATCACATTGAGAGAGAGAGAGAGAGAGAGAAAAAGAATCCCGAGGACCATATGTATGTGAGAGAGATATGATAGAGACAGGAACTTTATATGCATACATTAACGCAAGATCACGTCTGTTTCACGCATACGCATCACCTGCGTATTTTAGTCACCGCCACAACAATCAGCGCTTCCTGTTTTATAGCTGTATCTCCCATCTCTGTTCTCTCTCTGTTCTCTCTCTCTCTAGATATGCATATACATAAATAGAGAGAGGGGGCAACTGGGATGCATTTATTTTGATCTTTTTCGGATCACTCAATACACCCACCACACTAGTAATCAATCTCATGTCTCAATCCCTGTTCTTGCTAACGTGCGCAGGATGCCCCTGGTACCTTCCTTCCCTCCTCATCTTGTTAGAATTTGCAAGTTTTGTTGTATGATTTTGCATCGTGATGTGTATATCTGTGAGTTTGTTCAAACGGGTTTTCTGCAAAAAAGCGATTTTTACTCCTTTTGATGTATAGAAATTGATTAATTGAATGAGAAACGAAAGACGAGTCTTTTTTCGTCTTTTGTTTAGGAATATTTCACGAAAATGAGATCTCAGAGTTTGTAATTATCCTGAAACAAAAATGGTGTTTTGGACCATGAAATTCGAGTACCAAACATGGTATATCGTGAGATGTATTCATAAGTTGTACCCTTCGCGTAACGAATTGTACATTCATGGTAAGGTCAATTTCACGATTTCCATATTCTTTTCGTTTGAACATTCTCTTGTACTGTTCTTACAGCTGAAAAATTCCAACTTTCATATTTCTAATTTCCATACGCGTCTTCCATGACTATGAACATGTAGCATCTCTACTTGGACTCTTAGCTTAAATACATGTACTTTAACCCTCTAATAACATGCAACATGAATGGGTTTTTAACCACAGCATCATATGGAAGTTCTTGCCTTGACATGATATCTTCTTCTTCGGCGTGATGATGCTGCATTTACAGTAACAAGTCGATCGATAAAAGCTTCTTGATTTAGATGGAAGGTTTTCTTGATTTAAATTCTTCCCCACATCACCCTTTTGAGTATTTCAGAGGATCTTTAAAACAGACAATGCTCGATCATGATATCATATTCAAGAAACAAGCATGTGGGTCCCTTGGAAAATCGTTGATGAAGAGTGATTCAAAGTTTACAAGATGTGAAACTTTTCCCATGAAGAGAACATTCACAGGAAATCATTCGGTAAATTACATTAAACTCCTTCTTAGATTGCATTAACAAGAATGAAATGTTATTTGTGTAGTCATTTAGCATTCTTATAAATGTTTTTTTTTGTGATGTGATGGGGCCCACAAAATCCAAGATTTACATCCTTTGTTACATGATGTTTACTCGTATGTTCTTCAGGCAAGATTCTTGATAGACAACTTGTTCTCACAAGAAGAAGATGATGATGATGATTTGAATCTTTCTTTGAGTATTGGGAGGAGTACCAATAAAAGAAGCAAATCTTGGAAGAATAAGATTATAATTGATCTTGAAGAAGATTCATCAGGAATAGGATCAAGTGAGGATGTTCAACCTGTTTTTTCACTTGATCAATCGAGTCAAAAGTCAACGGATCATATAAATCAATACCCATGTCATGGAATGATCGATTGTTTAGTGAATGGTGTCAATTTGCATAAAGGTTTGTCAATCTATAAGCCTAAACTATGTTCTTTTGACTTTGGAAAGTCAACCTTATTCTTTTAACCAAATTGACATGAAGGAATGACATTATACAGCCATTTTATGTTTCTTGATTTAACCTATGACACCATTTTAATGGGGTAATTAGTTAGACAGTTCAAATCTCTACAGATCCTTCAAAACTCAAAAGTCAAACATGGGCTTCTTTTGAGACCCTTTGATCTCTGGAAGTCAACCATATACAATTTTAAAGGCAAAATTGACATGGATTCGTTTTATACATGAACACCATATTATTCATAATCATAGTGTCACCGTATTGTTTGGTTTAATATTCAATCTTAGTTCCAAAACTTTGACATTCGGCTTCTTTTCTAATCTGGAGATGTAGTCCATTTGACTTTCAAAGTCAAACACGTACGAAATTCTCAATTCTCATTTTCACAATCAAGATTCGTGCTTTTTTGAGTTTTTCCCATTCTAAACGAAACCCTTTATGATCTTGCAGGATCCAGCGAGTTGCATGATGATGTTAAACAAACAAAACTAATGGATTTCGATCTCAATGAAGATCAACCCGATGAGTCTTTTCAATCAAACGAACCCTCATCAGATCTCACGGAAGAAAAAGAGAGAAATATCTCACAAGTAATAGAAGAAAAAGTGAAAAACGACTCGGATTATGCAACAAAAAAAGCAGCCCACTCACTTGTTTCAATCTCATTGCAACAAATTTCAAGTAATCAAGATTCCGAAAGCAAATCAGGGTCAAACGAGGTTGAAAACAAGAAAACAAACCCACGAAGGTCTTCTTCTATTGATTCTTACGAGTTTCTTGTTTTAAAGCTAGAAGAAAGCTGTGTGGATGAAGATTGTGTAACATCGAAAGCTTTTGAATTAAATGAAATGGGTAAAAATAAAAACGACAAAGGAATAAACTCAATAAAGTTAAGAAGAGGAAGGAGAATGAAAGATTTTCAGAAAGATATACTTCCTACATTATCGTCACTTTCTCAACATGAAATCTGGGAAGATATTAAGATTTTGGAAGGTGTAATTAGGTCGAGAGAATATAAGCGTCTGCAAAAAGCTAAAACGGAAAATGGGGACAACTGTGTGAAGAACAAACGATCAAAAGTCAACTATGCTGGTCAAAGGTCTTGTTTGCCCAAAAGGAAATAGTGATTTCATATGCTGATGAAAAGGTGTAGTTTGTTATGAAGTAGGAAGCAGATAAAGATTATTGATTCTTGAGTGAGAGTGATTTCATAGTTTTTTGTTCTTGATTATTATTGTAGTTTTTAGTTTTTTTGATTCCTTAAAATCTAACTTTGACCATATCTTTATAATTTATTAGTGTTATGTTTAAAAGATGAACTCGGATAGAAAAAAAAAGGTTTATTTTATAATCTTCATAGCAAGAGAACATAATTTTTGTTTTTTCTTCTAGTAGATGTCCTTTTTGTAATATAGAAGAGGAGGTGGATCATGTATTTTTCAATTGCCAATTTTCTAGTCCTATCTGGACTTGATTTTGTTATTGGAGTAGTTAGCTTCCTTGGATAGATAACCTTTACGCCTAGTTTCCGTTGTAGAAGAGAAGAGAAGAGAAGAGAAAAGAAAGAGAGAAAAGAAAAGAAAAGAAAGGAATAGATTACAAATGTGGTGATATTGTGAATTTGGCATCAAGGGTATTGATGTTCCCTCGATCCCTTGTCCTTTGTGTTCTAAACAAAATGAAATCATGTTACATTTGTTTGGTGCTTGTGAGATTGCTTCAAGGACTTGGAATGCGTTGACTAGACGAATACAAATGTGGTGATATTGTGAATCGGGTAGATACGCGTCATGTTTCTCTAATCAAGGAGACGAGTTATATCATTGTCATTGAAAGTTTCATAATGAAACAATCTTCAACAACAATAAGCAAAAGAAATAGAACAGTTAGTATTAGTTGGGTAAATTGGATTCAAAATCCTCCTCTAAACACTATGTAATTTGTTGCTAGCTCATTGCTAGTTGTGTTTTTGTTATATATATATATATATATATATATATATATATATATATATATATATATATATATATATATATATATATATATATATATATATATATATATATATATATATATATATATATATATATATATATAGGGAGATGATCAAATGAGAACACCTAAAAGGTTGAGAACTCGAGAACAATTCTGGACCACTCAATATATAAGGGTATACTAGTAATTGTATATTTTAATTAAATTAAAATAAAATAAAATTCAATCAAATTCCCTTAAATTTAGGATCAGTTACCAAAAAAGAAATAAATATTGAATTTTTTATTTTTCTTATTAATGGAATATAAAAATCATTTTTCTCCTATTTCACGTTTTTTTTTCTTTCTTTTCTTTCTTTCTTTTTTTTTTTTTTTTTGTGTGTTCAAAAAAATAAATAGAAATCGAACATCAAGTTAGTACATTTATATTCATAAATGATTTTTTTTTTTCAAAAAACCTGATACTACTACAATTACAAATAAATACAGATCAATTTACAAGTAATCCAATTTCTTTTTTTAATCAGTTGAAAATAAAAAAGATTGTAAAAATTATCATTTCTTCACAAAAAGAATACCTCTAATCATAAATAAATATACTCATTAACACATGCTTACACTGTTATTCACAAATGAATACACTGCTATTAACAAATAAGTAGCTTGTTATTCAGAATTGAATAAATGAATACCTCTAATTATAAATAAATACATTAATTCAATGTTATTCACAAATGAATATACTGATATTCACACATGAATGCACTGCTATTCATTCACTATTATTCACACATGAATGCACTGCTATTCACAGATAAATACAATTTTTCATTCTTCTATTTCCTCTTACACTCCTTTATTTTTGTCCTGTCTTCGAGGTGCAAGAAAAACACCCCCACTAGAGGTGTTTGCTAGTGGTTTCCGGCTAGCCAAGGGCAACAACCCCTTCCATTTTCTCCCACTGTTTTATGACACACCAAGCAACCCAAATACCCCCTGTTGTCGTTTTCTTTCTGCTTCCTCCCCCTCTCATCGACAGTAACTGGAACAAGAAAACAAAGTGGTGAAGAGGTTGCCAGAATAGTCCCTGCCACTCCACTACTGCGATGAACCACCAAATCGGTGGAGGTGCTCCATATTGTTCTTTCTTCGCTCCTGAAACAATTTCATACTTCATCATTTCGTGTTCGTGATAAAAAAAACTCCAAAATCAGAATTAAATACAATTAACAATCAATTAAATGAAGCAAATTTAGTAAATGAAGAGACTGAACAAAATACAAAATACATATGAATTTCTATAATTGTAATTATATTCATAAATGAATACACTTTTGACAACTTGGCTCCCTGAGAACGTAATTGAAGATCCAGCAAAGCTTCGATATAACGTCTATGTCATGAACTCGTTGAAATTAACAGATATATAGTAAAACAAAATCTTAACGAAGGCACTCAATGAAGTCTCAGGCACACATAATTGAAACAGATAAAAATCGAAGCACCAATCTTTCTTCAAACACAACCATTACCAGTCCCAAACTCGTTCATTTTTCATTCCAACACTTCGAATCGGACAAGCATCAGTTTCTCGAAGCAAATAACTTCCATTTTATTTCGTTTCAGATCTACCAACCGAATCGTTTTAATACCATAACCATTCGAATCTAAACCACAACATAAACAGACATACATATGTAATACAAAAAGGTAGGGTTTCGGATACCTGGCGGAAAATCAAAATATACAGATCAAATGAGTCTCGTCAATCCAAACTTTGGCGACCTATTACAGTTGGAAAAACAAACTTTTGATCATCAGTGATGCACACAATCGAAGCAAAGAATCGCACAATCGAGTGGCCTATCGATGAAGGCATGAGGCTTATCGCTGTATATATACAGCGATTATGCTCGTATTCACTAATCACCACGTCATGCTCCATTGTAATATCATGATGGTTTTGTCCTTGGTTATTTTTAAAACTACGGTTCACCCTCCCTAACTACTAAAATTGAATTTCTTTGTCATTAATGATTAGTCAAACGAAATAAATGATCAAAGATCTAGAAATTCATACCTAACCCTAGCGCCGATCTTCGCTGGACTTTCTTCTTCTGAAGCGAAAGCCGATGTCGGATCGTCGATGATTGCCGTGGAACTGGAATCCAATGTCACTGATTTGATACGTGGATTCAAACCTGAAGTTGGGGTAAGACGGCAGTGGAGCGATCGACGGGAAGAGAGGAAAGAAAAAGGACCCGAATTCATTGAGAGAGACGCTTATTTTGAAAGCCTAGAGAGAGATCGGTGGAGATAAAGATACGAGATTATGAAAGGAAATAGGAGAGATGGTGAGAAATTGTAGGAAATAGGTAATTTTGCAATTCCTATTATGCCCTTCTGTCAATTTAAAAGTTACACTTTAATGCCCCGTAGTTTTATAATTTATCATAAATCGTCCATTTAATAATAGCCTTAGATCTAAATATTTAAATGGTTCAGATTTGTTCTCGCGTTCTCAACCTTTTAGGTGTTCTCATTTGATCCTACTTCTATATATATATATATATATATATATATATATATATATATATATATATATATATATATATATATATATATATATATATATATATATATATATATATATATATATATATATATATATATATTCCATTCAACTGTTCACAAATAAAATAAAATTGAAAGCTTTTCAAACAAAGTAACAAGCTTAGACAGTCCTTGATCTACTTATGGTTTGGTTGACTTGGGAAGCTTGGAATGCTTTGATGTTTAACAAGAAAAAACGAAATCCTTTAAAAATGACCGATGATATCCAACTTGTGGTATTTAATTGGCTTAAATATAAAACCAATTTTTGCTATTTATATTGGTTTGAGTGTTGTATTTATCCTATTAATACTTAGTTTTCTTATAGTTTTGTGTTTAATATATCCACTCTTAAAAATCAAATAAAATAACTTATGTCAATACTTATTGATGGTATTGTGTCCATTGGCATGACCCAACAACAGGCCTGATAGCAGTGTTCAACACGGTTGACTACAACATCGTAACTAACTGTCACCACTATGTGACCGCCCAACGTGTTCAACACGGTTGGCTACAACATCGTGACTAACTGTCACCACTATGTGACCGCCCAACGTGTTCAACACGGTTGGCTACAACATCGTGACTAACTGTCACCACTATGTGACCGCCCAACTGGCTGGCACTGCTACCATCTAGCTGGACCTGACCTGATTCCTCTTGACCTAATTATCTCCCATAGATAAATGATTCATTCTACATGAGAAGAGATCATCACCTTCCACTCTTGGACATCTCCACCTTGGGAGATCAATCTCGGTTATGCCCATCTACTCTCCCATTACACACACATATGACTCTCTTTGATCACGAGAGGCCATCTCTTCACTCACACTGATCTAACTTGATCATTAGAGCATGTTCCTGAGACACAGTTTCTGGAGCGGTTCTAACAATCTTCTTACTTGATTAGAGAGAAGAATCTAATAAGGAACTTGCTAATAATGCTCATCTCCAATCCACAACCCAAATACGACACCAATATCCGATGACCGGATTTCAAGTTCTTATCACCGTAATCGGTTGACATTATATAGTTTTAACAACTAATGTGCACAAAAACCAAGATAACATTAATTATGACTATATATTTGTCGATAAAATATTAAGAGGTCAATATAATCACTTTTATGTATACATGAAGAATTTGGAATATACCGAGTTTAATCATAACAATATGAACTTTCTTCTTTATCATATGACATTAATTTGGAGCAAGAATCACTTTTATGTATACATGAAGAATATGGAAAATACCGAGTTTAATCATAACAATGTGAACTTTCTTCTTTATCATATGACATTAATTTGGAGCAGAGCACAACCATTCAAAGCAAAATGTCACAAATCTATAGTTAATGAACTATTCTCATATGAAAGAAAGAAAATTTGTATGATAATAAAATTGATCATATCAAATCCTAAGTTTTCTTCGTAACAAGTGTTTGAATTAATCTTCTCAATTCAATAACAAATTCGACGAAACTAAATGTGATATGTATTGCCAATTCACATTAAAAACATGACCTTAAATTTGCTAAATGCTTAAAAGTCATAACTTCGTCATGAACCATGCTTATCTTTTTGTGATAAAAATTAAATTGCACAAATAAAATCCATTCATAATTGATAAAAAAAATCAATTTAATTCCATATGAGCTTGAGTTCAATTAACAATAGAAACATATTAAACAAATTGCAAAAGAGTTTGTATTTATATATTTTGGTCGAAAACTTCTTTAATTGAATTGTACCTTATATTGATATTGAATATGTAATATATAATTCAAATTTGATTATTCTATAATGATAATGTGTATAGTTTTTTAAAGTATAGAAATTAGTTCGTTTTAAACAAATGAATAAAACATGATATAAATGTTACAACATTGCAAACTGTAATCGAACTTTTAATTGGTATTCTAGAAAACAACTACCACCCCTTCATATATTATTAATATATAAATATTAATATGTGACTTGAATATCAATCGATAAACTTGTATTTATTCTTTAATATATATCTTATTGGAATTTTTATGAAACTTTCCACCATTCAAACAAAAATAAGCTTGGATTTATTAAACTAAAAGTTTTATTTCATATTTAATTTTAATAGTAAATTTTGTATATTTTATTTTTATTTTTTTAAAAAATAATTATTGATTCTTATATAAACATTAATTAATTAACCACCATCCCAATTGAAAACTCTTATATTTAGGTATTTTTGACTTATCACAAATTATCTATGATTCAATACAAGAAATGTCAAAAAGTCACATGAGACTTTTTCCCAACCTTGAAGGTGGAGGTTGGGTTAACCCTCGCTTTAATTTTAAGGACGAGGGCGAGGGTACGACCACAATGCCAACCTACCAGTAGGAGTTGTATGTTAGATGATTGTCTTTGTGATATTCATCTAGGTTTGCTATTACCTGATATGTTTATGTGCTAGTATGTTATGATGCTATGTGATAGTAGCAGTAGGGGAGATAGTCCCCAAGATTACTGGTCGATAGGGACGAAAATGGATTATGATTATGTGATATATGTTATGTGATAGTAGTAGATGGGTGAAATAGTCCCCGATGCCCGGTCGAAAGGACCGAAGGGGAGGCCAGCACCCAGATATGCTAGGCATTATCTGGTCGAAAGGACCGAAGGGGAGGCCAACACCCAGATATGCTAGGCAATATCCGATCGAAAGGACCGAAGGGGAGGCCAACACCCAAATATGCTAGGCAATGTCCGGTTGAAAGGACCGAAGGGGTAGGTCGGACACCCAGATATGTCTGACAGTATTTATGTTTTATGTTTGTATGGTATGTGGTATGATGGGGGAACTCATTAAGCTTCGTGCTTACAGTTTTCATTTTTTCTTCAGGTACCTCTTCAGCGAAGGGGATGGAGCCGACACGGTAACTGCACATCACACGCACATCAGATTTTCGCATTATTGATTCATGGGATTGTACTATGATTTTACTACTATTGGTGTTTTGATTTGGAACATGTTTTGAATGATTTATTGTTCATTGTGATATTAACAAGATTTTCAGTAAGTGTTTTATAAAGCAACTAATTAAAAATTAAATTTTTGGACTCGAAATTTGGGACGTTACACTTCAATTTCGACTCTTACAGAAGCTTAAGGGGAACTTAATGGTCCATAAAAATGCTTGCTTTATGGACATGCATGCACCATGCATGTCCTTTCACCATTTTAGGTTAAAAGTAGAAATATGGCCGCAAGTTCTCATGCAAGCTTCTAATGCTCTACCAACTTCCAGATCTGAATGATATCAGAGTCAAAAGACTATTTGAATCTGTAAAGTTGCTAACTTTATGGATCTTCTTCACTCCAATAAGCTATAACATAAGGAAATGGGACCAAAAACCTAGATCCAGCCATGAAATGAAATAAAGTTTGAGTCTTGATACTTATAATGGTCCAAACAAGAGAAGAGTTGATGAAAATTGTAACGACCCGTCTCTGGTATGTTGCTTTATATTATTTATTTTTAGAAGTTTGTAGAGGGACTCGACGAGTCTATGGCCCGACTTGTCGAGTAGAGTCGTGATCTTGGGCAGCGTATAGATCGGCGACTCGGCGAGTCCATATTCGGGACTCGGCGAGTCGGCCTGCCAGGTAGAAACCCTAAATCCCCGGGTTTGCACCCTATTTAAACCATCTTATGAGCCCCCAAACTCGTCTCCTTCACCCTCAAAGCATTATTTGGCAAACCCTAACCATTCCATTGAGTATTTGAGCTTTTCTTGTCTAAATCTTGAAGTTTTGAAGAGAAGAAGGAGGCTAGATCCAAAGGAGAAGAAGAAGATCCAAGTTTTTGCACTTATTTCAAAGTATCTTGAGGTAATAATCGGTTTCTTCCAGTTTTGATGATTGATTCTCCTTTATAAGCATATTTAGCCAATTCTTTAGCTTGTTCTTAGTAGATAAATCATATTGGATGGATTAGCTTTCGGATCTAGCCATGTTTCAGTTCCAAAAACGTAGATCTATCAACTTTATGAAGCCATTTTGCATGATAGCCCTAGATCTACTCTTCCAAGTGCCTTTTTAGCCTTTATATCCTCTTGTATGCATTTGTACACGTAAAGTTGGGAACTTTACGCGGTAAACCAGCCTTAGGAACTCAGATCTATGTATTGTATGCAGTGGTTTTGAACAAAATCGAGTTTTTAGTAATTGCATGCATGTGACTCGGCGAGTCGTTCTTCGGACTCGACGAGTCGAGTCGCGAGTCCCCGATCTTTCCCCTTTGAGTGATTCCGAGTGGAAACCAGTGAGTAGTAGAATGGACTCAGTGAGTCGGAGGTTAGACTCAGTAATGGAAGGACTCGACGAGTCTAAGGCAATCTTCATAATTTCAAGAACAACTCGTCGAGTTGTTCATACAACTCGGCGAGTCGGATGCAAATAGTCTGAGTTTTAGAATCAAATGGGAACTCGTCGAGTTCAAGCCATACACGACGAGTAACAGCAAGCAGGGTTAAGAAATGAGAGTAGGGACTCGGCGAGTTGGCGGCCCAACTCGGCGAGTCAGGTCAACTGTAAGTTGACTTTGGCCAGAAGAGTTGACCTTGACCAGGAGAGTTGACTTTAGCCAGGGGTAAAAGAGTCATTTTACCCCAATACAGTTATTAGTATTTTGATTGAGTGTATTTGTGTAATTGTAGCCGGGGAGATATCAAAGCAGCAGCAGATAGTTTCCAGAGCCATACACTCAGCAGCCAGATCACGAGGTGAGTTTCCTTCCGATAGGAACGGGTCTAAGGCCACAATACCGGCCCGTATAGCTAGTAGTAGTTTCCGGACTTCGGTCTGATGCATATTTTATTATGTTTGAAGCCTTCGTCACTCAGGCAGGATTATGTGTTATATGTTCCGGGTTACAGCCCGATGCAATATGCTATTTATGTGTTCATGCTAGTTGATATGTTTGTGCTATGCTATGATCAGTAGTTCCGGACTTCTATCCGATGCAGTTAGTTCTAGATTTCGGTCCGATGCAGTTAGTTCCGGACTTCGGTCCGATGCAGTTAGTTCCGGACTTCGGTCCGATGCAGGAGGCAAGGCCTCAGTAGTTCCGGACTTCGGTCCGATGCAGAGGGCAAGGCCCTGGCTAGTTCCGGACTTCGGTCCGATGCAGTTTCCGGACTTCGGTCCGATGCAGTGGGCAAGGCCCAGTATGTGTTTATATGTATTGTATGGTATGTGGTAGTTTGGGGGAGCTCACTAAGCTTCGTGCTTATAGTTTCAGTTTTGGTTTCAGGTACTTCCGCAAGTAAAGGGAAGAGCTCGGGTTGATGACATCGCATACACCACAGTTTCAATTGTCCTGGGAGATGTTTTTAGTTTTTCATAAATGTGATTGATACAGTTCTACATAACTATTAATTACTGTTTTGAAACATTGACGTATGGGTTTTATTTTGTGATATTATTTTAGTACTTTTAGTAATTTTAAACAAAAATTTTTGGATCGTATTTTGGGATGTTTCAAAAATGATGCTTCCTTGCAACTCCCTTCACATTGGTGCTTATTCTCTTTCTTTCTTCTCCTTCAAACAAGTAAAACACCAAGGATCTCAAAGAGGGTCGAATTTAGGGTTTCCAGAAGGCTTAGAAGGTGAAAGAGGCTGGGGGTGTGCAACCCTAGCCTCTCATTCCTTTAAATACCCGAAATATTAGGGTTTTGAGTCATGAAGCCGTCCTCACATCGTGAGACTCAAAAAGATGTGGTAAACTGGTCAACCATTACTCACGACGTGACGATCATCACTCACGTCATGACCCCCTCCAAAAGCTATAAATTCAAGGAAATTATGTACCTCAAGGAGATGTATGCTACAAAATACAAATAGGACTTTAATGAAGATTTTCCTTTTTAAAAATATAATAAGTTGTTGTATAAAAGCACTAATTTATATGGAATAGTTAGTAAACAAAAAAAAAACAAACAATAAAATGTACCATTTAATTGGCTTATGTTAACCTGCCACAAAGCCTACATGGGACGAGAGGTCAATTATAACACATTAACAATGTTTTAAATATGCATGAGTTTGAACATTGATATCCTTTTAACTTAATCTTTAGGCTTCGTGGATGAGTTATTATTTTAAACTTTATGATAAAAATGAACTTAAACATAAAAATATTTAAGTTTAATTAAAAATCTACTAATATAAAATACTGCATAATCATAATATCTATGAATATAATTGTTATAAATATGAAAAAGTTAAAAAACAACGAACAAATTACAAGATGTTCTATTTTTGGGTATTATATTTTGGTCAATAAAAGCCATATAATTTTTTAAGAAAATTTCATTGCGACCATTGAGACCAATGTTATAAAAAGCTCAAACTTGTAGTTGCTACTAAACTTTGATAAATTGCCGCTTTATATATATATATATATATATATATATATATATTACAAATGATATGGTTCGTTATAACTTGAAAAAGTTTAAAATTTGACATTACCTATCACATCTTATGTTATTTAAAATCTTGATTGAGACTTTCTATTTCAGTTTAGCATGTTTTAAAACTAACACAACTTCTTATGTATTAACATGAATATCTTCATTTGTGAAATCAATTCTTATTTGTTGGTTTAATAGGTTATCACATACCATTTAGTTAAAATCACTTCAAAACACCGTAATGAAAATTAAAGAAAAAAAATGTGACTTTCATTCACCTGAAATAAAAATTAATGTTTATATTTAAACTTTTAAAAATAATTAAAATATGATTTTTTCTATATACATCATCATTGTTATTAGAGTAAATTACTGAAATCGTCCATGGTTTGGTTAAAATTGCATATTTGGTCCATAACTTTTATATTGAACTCGGATCGTCCATATGGTTTGAGTTTGTTACATTTTTCGTCCATTTGGTTTGATCAAAATTGCACGTTTGATACCTAACTTTATGTATATAAGGGACGAAAAACGCAACACAATCAAACCATAGGGACAATCCGAGTGTAAAAGAAAAATTAGGGATCAAACGTGCAATTTTAACCAAACCATAGGGATGATCTCAGTAATTTATTATTATTATTATTATTATTATTATTAATTTTTTTTAATGAATTTAATCCTGTTTTATTATGTCCAAAATCTATACAAAGTTACAAACATTTTATACTAAAAAATAGAAAATACAACTACGGATTGTGTAGACATAAATCCATAGTTTTGTGTTTTTCTTTATTCGCCTCGGAGTTTCCTCTCAAATTGCAGTTGGCAAATTGGCATGGTCGCCTTCTGCTTTGAGCTTCGACTGCTCCGCAAACTTTAAACCACACACATATGAACCATCGTTCTTCTCAATCATCCATTCTTCAATCCTTTCACATCTTAATCCATTCATGCTTCGCATTTTCTCCTTTCACCATTATAAATTAGCTAAGTATTTGCTTCAAATTGGATCTTGATTGCTCTGTAAATGGCGAATGCATCTGGGTTTTTCACTCCAACTATGAGAATCTCTTCATCTATTAATCTCAATCGTTCTGGGTTTCGTTGCCCTGATGTAATCTCCAAAAGGATACGCTGCTCCAGTACTTCTCAAGGAGTTGAGAGTTTTTCCCCTCCTGAATCTCGTTCGCCCAGGTTAGTTCCTCTTTCCAAGTTTTCTTTCATTGGTTTTCGTTTGAAATTACTCATGGGTTCGTTTTCTAATTCATAATCGACAAATTTGTGGGTTTAAGTTGGGTTTGTTGGAAAGCGAATCAATCTGATTTTGGTTCAAATCATTAGAGTACACTATTACTAGCATATCCTTGTCGTATCGGCGTGTATGCATTTTGACTTTCGAAGTCAAAGGAGCTAATTTCCCAATTCCCACTTCAAAAATCTATAAATCTTAATTCATTTAGGTCAATTTATTTTACTTCAAGCGACGTTCATAAATCATAACTACAAAATCGACATACATTCCTATGTCAATTCCTTTATCCCCTTTCATTTCTAACCTTCAGTTTATAGATCCTCAACTTCGAAATCTACATTTTTTCAAAATTTTATAACAAAACGTTATGATTTTAAGTTTAATCTGATTTGAAGCACTAAAGAATCTTGCTACCTGCAGATTTATACGATAAGCTACATCAAAACGCAAACAAAATCTTTGTTTCGAACGACATCAAGATCATTTAGCCTTATTTGCAGTTGCATGTGCATTTACAAGATTTGCCGATTATTATAATTCTTTTTTTTTTTTTTTTTTACAATCATCCGATTAACAGGCTTGTAAGCAAGGGTTGCAAACTAGTTGGATGTGGATCAGCTGTACCTCATCTCCAGATTTCTAACGATGATCTTGCAAAAATTGTTGATACTAATGATGAATGGATATCTGCAAGAACTGGAATCCGTAACAGACGAATTCTTACAGGTTATTATTTTATTCATCCACTTCTTGATTTATTGTTTCTTTCATATCATTTCTTTAACAATCTAAAAATAGATTGTATAAATCATATAATACAGGTAACGAAAGCATGACTGGTCTTGCTGTAGAAGCAGCTCAAAAAGCATTAGAAATGGCACAAGTCAAACCAGATGATGTTGACCTTATCTTATTGTGTACATCAACTCCAGAAGATCTATTCGGTGGTGCTCCACAGGTTCAATCTTTTTCTTTTTCAAGTAACTAAATTAATAATCTTTTTTGTATTATCACTTTTATTTACTTCTATCATATTTCAGATCCAAAAAGCACTTGGATGTAAAGGGAATCCACTTGCTTTTGACATTACAGCTGCTTGTAGTGGATTTGTATTAGGCCTAGTTTCAGCTTCTTGCTACATTCGAGGTATAAAGATTGTTTTTTTTTTTGGGTCTAATCGATTTCTATTCTCATAATAGCAATGTACTTACAAATCTTTACACATAAATATCAACATACTTGGGGTAAACAATAAAGTACATTGCCCATATTGGTAGTGAGAGTAAAGTATTGCAATTTTCAATTTTTGGTGTTGTTTCTTGATTTTTATTTTATGATTTACAGGTGGTGGTTTCAAGAATGTACTTGTGATTGGAGCAGATTCACTCTCACGTTATGTTGATTGGACAGATAGAGGGACATGCATCCTCTTTGGTGATGGAGCTGGTGCTGTTCTTGTCCAGGTGTGTCTCATTTTCTTTTAACTTTTTAAAAAAAAATGTTGTATGTCTTAAAGGGTATTCTTGGAATTTCAACAGGCATGTGATAGCGAAGAGGACGGTTTATTTGGTTTTGACTTTCACAGTGATGGAGATGGCAACAGGTTTCTTTAAAGAAAGATTCTAAATTTGTGAAAAAAATTTTAACTTTTTGGTTTCTTTGAAGAAAGATTGTCATTTTGTGTAAAAAATTTAAACTTTTTTTCGTTTCTTTAAAGAAAGATTGTAAATTTATTCAAAAAATCAAAACTTTTCCATAACCCGTTTCCCAAACAGGCACCTGAATGCTGGAATCAAAGAAAGTACAACAAATGATGCATTGGGTACAAACGGATCAGCTCTAGGGTTCCCTCCTAATCATTCATCTTTTTCATGTATAAAAATGAATGGAACAGAAGTGTTTCGGTTTGCTGTTAGTGTTGTCCCACAGACAATCGAGGCCTCACTAGCAAAAGCTGGTCTTAATCGGTCGGATATTGACTGGCTACTGCTCCATCAGGTGGGTGTGGGTCCCATTACTTCATGAAAAAGGGTATTTATGTAATTTGACAGACATGAAGAATTGAAGGGTATTTGTGTAATTTTGACAGGCGAACCAGAGGATCATTGATGGGGTAGCAACAAGATTGGAGGTGCCAAAAGATAGGGTGATATCGAATCTTGCAAAGTATGGGAATACAAGTGCAGCTTCAATCCCTTTGGCGTTAGATGAAGCGGTTAGAAGTGGGAAAGTCAAACAAGGTCAAACTATTGCCACTGCTGGATTTGGTGCTGGCCTTACATGGGGTTCTGCTATACTCAGATGGGGGTAGAATTGTCTTTTTATAATTATTGGTTTGTGTACTTTGAGTGGGAAGAAAGGAAGAATGAAGAAAGATGTTGTGAAGTTTGTATGAAAAAAAAATTCCAAAATCTTGATCATTTTTTGTGAGGGTGAAGAGGTTTTTTTTAATGTTTCATTATCATGTTCTTAGTTGTGAAGTAGCAAAACATTAATAAGATTTTCATTCTTTTTCTTCATTGTGCATTTTTTCTTCATGAGATTGTTCTTATATCTTTACCAATTGTTAAAGGAGTATTATTTTAGCATAATAGAGTAATAAGATATAATGATAAATTGGTTAAATGCAAGAAATAATAGCTATCATATTTGTTTATTATTGAATCTTATTTCTATTTTTATCACATTGCAACATTTAATTTTCAATAATCTATACAATTATAACAATGCCAAATTGCCAATTACAACATTTCATTTTGAATAATCTATAGAAGATAATAGAAGTAAAGATGTTACAATGTATATAAATAAATAAAAGTACCATGAAATCTTTCTACAAATCTAGTGAATCAATGGTACAATAATAATAATTTTGAAATTGATAAATTACCAAAAAATGGGTCATTTATCAGCAACATCATCGAGTCTGGCTTTAATCCTTTGAAGTGTACCTTCAATGGCGATATCAAATGCATCTTTTTTCGTCCTCAAACCCAATGAACTCCCATGTTTTCTGTACATAATTCTGGGAATCATCTCAATCAATTTATCCCTCATCTTCCTCGTTACACTTCTCGGAATCCCCTTCAAAATCTCCAACACCTTCACCCCTTTAAACACGACTTCCTCTTTCGGAATCATCACAGAGAATTCATGGTATTCGTCTTCAGGTAAATGCCATCCGTATTGCTTTCTGGCTGATAGTTCCTCGAAGAACACTGGTATGCAGCCTGCGAGAATGCTATCAAATGTCGATCGTCGTGTTGGGGTGTCTCCCGGAGGTTGCAGGCAGAAACTAGAATGTAACATTGGTTTCATGAATTTGATTGGATCATGCTCGCAGATCCCGTTTGAACAATCCACAAATTCGCAGAATTTGGAATATTGGTTGTTGGTTTTCTGAGTTGTGTTTTCGATTTTGGAACTGTTGTCGCATTCTAATCTGATGCTTCGTCGTACATTGGGTGTGGAGGAGATTCCGCCGCCACCGGCGAATAACATTAGGGTTGTTCTTCTTGATCTACGAACCCTTTTGGCCCATGAATCGAAGAGTGCTAGATTTGGTGGGTGGAATGATGTGAGATAAGGGATTGATTGTTCTTGCCAAGGGTAAGCTCTTGATTCCAAAGTTAATGTGGTAATGTTGAAAAACTCTGGCAATTCAAGAAACGAAGTGCCCCATAACGGCGGATCGTTACCTAATGGCTGACTGAAATCCCATGCGCTTCCGGCGAGTACCAGGAAATGGTCGTGGCCTTGGTTGTTGAGCCAGATCTCCGGCGAGTCATGATATCGGAGGAAATTGTAGAGATGGAGGCCGTGTTGGGAGGAGGAGTTGTAATCGGGGCCGTAGAGGTAATGGAGGGAGTCGAGGGCGGCATAGTACGGGAGGTAGATGGCGTCGGCGGCGGAAGGATCGGCGGTGAGACATGGGTATTCGAGCATACGGCGGTGGAAGAAGAGTTCGAGAAGTGAAGGGTCGGTGCGGAACCATGAGTGGGATTGGTTGTGGGTTTTGGTGCCAAGACCATGGTTGGAGATGTAAGGGCAGAAGTCATCGGAGAATGGGTGGTGGGTGGCGGAGCAGTTGGTGAGGATATCTAGATTGAAACGTGATGGGAGGTGACGGATGTGGATCCAGCGATTGCTGCAGTCTGAGTCTAGATCGGATTGTTGTTGAAGAGTGACGGAGGGGAAAAGGGTGAGGAAGAGTAGGAGGAGGATGGTGATGGTGGTGGTGGCGGGTGGTGTCATGGTGGAGAGATGATTGGGGAGAGGATGACACGATAAAATTTAGTCCTTTACTTGGGTATTTTTAGGGAACGCATAAATAATCCCTTGGTTATTCATGAACTTCTATATTTACCCCCTTAACTTTTTTTATTTGATTATTTAATGATTAATGAAGAGTAAATCGATACATATATATATTAGTTGTGGATTTTGCACACCACTAAAATAAGTCATAATATATAATGATGTTCTCATTCATAATTCTACGGTTAAGTTAAGACTCGAAACTAGACAATAATCTCTTTAATTTTATCATAATAAGTTGTTTCTAGTTAAGTTGTGAGTATTTGTGGTTGTGTTGTGTGCAAAGGTCTTATTTTGATAATATTTTTTTTGTATAATTTTGATAATATAGTTTTGTATATGCTAAACTTTAAATGATATTTTTTTTGAATAATTTCAAAATAGTGTTATTCTCCTCGGTCATTTCCCAGTATTTATACTTGAAAGCAATTTAACTTATTAATAGTTAGTATTTTAAAATTTCAATATATATCTTTTATGACGCCGAGAATTATTGGCTGACGAGTTTAGAATGTAAAATCACATGGTTTACTATTTAAATGAAATATATATATATATATATATATATATATATATATATATATATATATATATATATATATATATATATATATATATATATAAGTTACGGGTCCAGATTGGGTCGAATTTTATAAGTAAAAAAAATCAAATTATTTTTAAAAACATTCTTCATTTTGATTTCTGAAATAAGCAACAATCAAATAATTAATTCACTTGAAATATTGAAGCAACAAAAAACCTAGCATGAACTCATCGAACAATAAAAAAAATAAAAAATAAATTCACTAAGTATTATCAAACATTTAATAGCTTTGTCTTTGATGCTTATGGAATTAATATTAACAAGCAAGAATTAAAAAAAAGAAAAGAAAAGAAAACCAACAATGAATGCAATCAAACCTACAACTAAATTATAAATATTCCGAATTACAATAGTGGCTTTGACGATTTTTTGATACTCATGGAATACTAGAATTGAAAATAGAAATTTCATATAGTTTAATCAATTTTCACAAAGTTAACAAAGTAGAATATATTTATCGGTGGTTGCAAACTGGATCGATAATTATTAAGAATTGAAGATCGAATGTTAACGTGTTGTGAAACGATTGATGTGTGATTCAATTTTTTTTATTTTTTTATTGTAAATTGTATTTGCTATGCATATTGGATTATAGATTAAAAGATATTGACCTATTTAATTCAAAAATGTGATTTTTACATTTTTTCTTATTGCTAAAGGTATTAAGATGGTTCATTTGCAATTTTTTAGATAGGTCACAATTTTTATTTCGTATAATTTGTTATACAAAAAAAAAGGGTCAAGTGACCCACCATAATTACACATAAACTCGAGACTTATTATTGGAATACAAAACTTCATATAGATCTTAGCGAAATCATATGATTGTGGAATTTTAGAATAGTAAATGAATTAAACCATCTTATTTTGAATATTTCAATTCTTATTTTTATCTAAATATTATCATTATCTCATAAATTCACCATGAAGTAAGGTTAAACGGATAATAGAACCAACAAAATCGATTCTATTTCCAATTTATGGAAAAGAGGCTCAAATTAAAATATAGTGGTATAAATAAATAATAAAATTAAAATTATGTAGAGAAATAAGGGGCAATAACACTAACAAAATCTATAAGTAGAATTCTCCCCCAAAATAGAAACGAAAAGAAAATGCAGTGGGAGTTTAATGGAAATCTGTATAAATTCGATTTTCATCTCCTGAAGAACTCGAATCCCACTTCAAGATTCCCAATCTTTTTCCCCCAAAAAGATGATCAGATCTTTATGTAAGTTTCTCAAAATTTCTTTAAGAATGCATTCACATAAACATATTTCAAAATTTCTTTAAGAATTTTATTATGATTAATGATTGATTGTTTGATGAATTAATGATCACTGCATTGGTAGCTCGAAAGAAACCCACCGGTCGCCGGCGATTCAGGGACTACTACGCCATATGGATCGACACCCTGAAGACAATCCACCTCCCAATCCTCCGCCACCACATGTCTTGCGCCACCTCCACCTCCTCCCCAAACCTCCTCTCCGCCCACGTTGAAATCCTCCACCACCACTTCAAATCCTACTACCACAACCTCGACCTCGCCGCCTCCACCGACGTCTCTCAAATCCTCATTCCCGTCGACCACCGTAACGCCATGGAACTCCCTTTCCTCTGGCTTGGCGACCTCCACCCCTACCTCTTCACCAACCTCCTCCGCTCCTACCTCCTCCAACACGACGACAGTTTCTCGCTTCAAGAACCAGAGAACGAAGACGAAGAGTACGATTATCAAGAACAACAAGAACAAGAAATCGAAGAAGAAGACGAAGACGAAATCGAAGTGGGTGAATCTTGCGAGTTCTTGAAGAAACAGTGGCCATTAATGAATGCTTGGAAGATCCAGTCGCGTAAATTAACAACCAGAATCGATCAGATTGAACGTGGGCTGCGGTTGATGGTGCCGGCATTGATGAACAGAGCAAGGAGAGCTCAAGCGGGGTTTGTTCAGAAAGTCGGCTCAGGCGAGGTGTCTCCGGCGGCTGCTGCGGCGGAGATGGAGGAAGAGATGGTAGGGATTGTTATGGATGCGAATAGGCTGAGGAAGGATGTGATATCGGAGATTGTGAGTGTAACAACTGTGTATCAAGCAGCTCTGTTTCTTGAAGGATTAGCCCAATTTCTTGTTGGGATTCGAGATGGGAAATTGTTGCAGGAATTCAAATCTTGTAAATCGACACTCAATTGATTATCAATTGCATTTGTGGATCATATTCTTTGAAGCTTGGATTTTTCATGGTATTTGGGACATTTTCATCTAAATTCCCAAGTGTTTGTAATTAAAGTTTTGATTTTTTCTTTTGTTTTGTTTTTCGACCGATTTGATCTGTAGTGTACAAAGAGTTCTTTGTTTGTTATGAAATTAAATTTGGAGTTTGAGTCCATTTTTCGGCATCAAGTATAAATGTTAATATGTGCACGCATAGGATAATTGTTTTTATTATGTTAACAAGTATCGTATAACCCGTGTAATAGAGGATACCAGCTTAAAATATACAACAAACTTCTTATGTATTAATGTATGTTTATAAATGAAAACCAATAAATGAAAAACAAAATAATATTTGGATCGTAAACTACTAATATTTTAGTGAATGATCTATCTATCAACCACAAAAATTAGATTGCATTAAGACAATAACCATAATCATGAACAGTAGTTGGTATGTTAATTTGTTGCCATTTATCAATTTTCATCTGCAATATCCTATATAACTAATGTTTAAACCATGTCATGATTTTTTTTTTTGAAATTCATGTTGTTAAGATTTATTAGTTAATGGAAATTGGTTTTCTGTTCCTATTATAAATTGTAAAAATATGTTAAAATCAAAACATGTATTTTTTGAACGGTAAATAAGAAATAACTTAGATAAGATTTGTTCATCAATTTTTATCTTATAATTCTCCTTTAATATCAAATTTTAATCATTTAGTTTTTTTTTCCCTATCATCACCATGGTAATCTAGTGGTGATATGTAACAATTTAGTTGGAATATAATTGATATTGTTGTTAGGCAAGGTGTTCCAAAGATGCAAGAAAAGCAACATACTTGTGTTTACCTGTGGTTTATAGTATCAGAATTTCGGTTATTTCTAATACATCATTATACTTGAAGAAATTGATATGAAGGCTTGATCATGTAATAAAACATAAGTACATTGCTATTATGAGTTGCAGAATGCTAATATATGTATTAATAATTTAAATGGGTTGTTATAATGGGTAAATAACTATAAGTAAATTTGATATTATTGATAGACAACTAAAATAAATCACATACGTAAAAAAAAGGTAAAGTATGTTGTTATTTCCTTTGGTTTGTATTATATATAGATGACATCACTAAAATGGTAAAGTATAATGTAAAATCTGTTAGGTTTTATACAAACAATCCCATGTGTGCATGCAACCCTAGTTTGGATCTATGTTTTCACTATAAGATATACATCTTTATGGACACAAAATAAACCCTAGCATGCTTCTATAATTTTCGAAATTTACATAGAAGTGTAGAAAACATACCCTTTGTTGTTATATAGCAATAACAACTAGTTTCCTTGATCTCTTGAACTCTCTAGAACTCTTGAAAGCAAGCACCACAATTGTAGTGCCTCTAATGGCTCACAAACACCTTGAAGCAAGAAGGCAACTAAGAGAGAGAAGGGAATGATGCTAATTTCGGCCCTAGGGTTCCCTTGGAATCAAGTGGCCTTAAATTGAAGCATAGGGTATGTATTTATACTATAGGGTGCTAGGGTTTCAGTCAAAACCCTAATGGACAGCTTAGCAACCAAGCAGCCCAAGAAACCTTATGGAATGAGGCCTTGGACGAAAATATGATGATCCTTCATCATAATTTCGTTCCCCCTTAGTCCATTAGGTTTCCTAGCCCAAAACTCAACTATCACACAATTGACAGTTTATACCCCTTTATTTAATTTGTCTCTTTTAGTCACCAAATTAATTCCTAATTAATTTATGACTAATACTAATCAAATAAATATGATTTCTCCTTTAATATATTATTCTTATAATATATTAATAAATCATAATATCTCCTCTCTCATATCAAATTACCTTGTCAAGTTGCTTTGGTGAAGGCAACCCAAAAGGACCATGCACACTCGGGTCAAGTATATACCAAATATGGTTACTGACTTAGACATTAATCCAACAGTCTCCCACTTGGATAAGTCTAATAACTATATCTCACGTATTACTTCCGTACCCGATAGCAATCGCAGCTTTCAATAGCCGCTGTCAACTCTGACCAATAACTTGTCCTTTAGATAAGGGATCGTATAATCCTCTGTTCTAGATATCATGCTAACAATACTTATTGTCTAGCATTTTTATTTCTTGATCTCTGATTTGTTCGACATAGAACTCAGTTGAACACATCAACTTCATCTTGACCGGGCCCGGCACATAAGTCAAACCAAATCATCAAGTGGCCGAGATATCGCTTTTATCCTCATAGAATAAAAGGAACAGAAAAACGTCGACTAATATGCCTTTATCATTTACTAGTTAAACCATACACAATAATGCGTTTTATAACATCAAGTTACTGATGCGTTTTCGCATTATCAATGTATAATCAACTAGCAAACAATAACCATATCTCTAAGTTTAAAGATTATATGATATTATCATCTTGCGATCACTTGTGATGACATTCATGAAGTAATACCAGCAAGTGTGGGTCTGTTCCAATGCTCAATACTAATTTCATAAGCACTCATAAACTTTGCAGCAAACCTTTGCTATGTCTAAAACTTTTCAGACAATCTACAAATAAATTTATGACAATCTTTCTTCATATCTACTTCCAACATATGAGCGATTGTGGACTGTTCGAATAATCTCATTATTCAGGAAGTCAAAACATGCAAAAAATCGGAAAAATAGATAAATAATCAACACATGATAGAAACTTTCTTATAAATAACACACTTTTATTTAATCATCAATTGTTGAGTATGACATTATCTATTACAAGTTTCCTACCTATCTAATCTAAACTAATATCGTCCTTCAGCCCTACGCTCCTAGCGTGCTGAAAATGCTTGACCCTACTCAGTCCCTTCGTAAGGGGATCTGCTGGGTTATCTTCTGACGATACCCTCTTCACAACGAGGAGTCCCTCTTCTACCCGATGTCTAATAAAATGGTATTTCCTGTCGATATGTCGAGATCTGCCATGATCCCTTGGTTCCTTGGTTAAGGCAACCGCTCCTTCATTATCACAGAAAATTTCCATGGGCTCCTTTATGGATGGCACAACTCCAAGGTCTCCAATGAAGTTCTTCAACCATATAGACTCCTTTGACGCTTCGCTCGCCGCAATATACTCTGATTCGCACGTTGAATCAGCTACGGTCTCTTGTTTGGAACTTTTCCAAGTCACTGCTCCTCCATTTAGGGTAAAGACCCAGCCCGACTGCGATCGGAAGTTATCCCGATCCGTCTGAAAACTAGCATCACTGTACCCTCGTACCCTTAAGTCATCACTCCCACCGAGGACTAGAAACCATTCCTTGGTCCTCCGAAGGTACTTAAGAATATTCTTAACTGCAATCCAATGTGCTCTACCAGGATTCCCCTGATATCTGCTGACCATGCTTAAAGCAAAGGCCACATCAGGGCGAGTACAAGTCATAGCGTACATGATAGAGCCCACTGCGGAAGCGTAAGGTACTCGGCTCATATCAGCTATCTCTGTCTCTGTACTCGGGCTCTGAGTCTTACTCAGCTTGGTATTGCTTTGGATTGGCAACTCCCCTTTCTTGGAATTTTCCATACTAAAACGCTTTAGCACCTTTTCCAAGTATGTATCCTGACTGAGTCCTATCAGTCTCTTTTCCCTGTTTCTTACTATTCTTATTCCCAGAATATAAGCAGCTTCTCCGAGGTCCTTCATAGCGAAACATTTCCCAAGCCAGGACTTGACCTCCTGCAAGGTTGGGACATCGTTTCCTATGAGTAGTATGTCGTCGACATACAATACGAGAAAGCTTATTATACTCCCACTGGCTTTGACATACACACAAGATTCATCTTCGCTTCGCAGAAAGCCAAACTCTTTAACCTTCTCATCAAAACAAAGATTCCATCTGCGAGATGCTTGTTTCAATCCATAAATAGATCTCTCAAGCTTGCATACTCTATTCGGATGCTTCACATCGACAAAACCCTCTGGCTGATTCATGTAGACATCCTCAGCCAACTTTCCGTTAAGGAAAGCGGTCTTTACGTCCATTTGCCATATTTCATAATCATGAAACGCAGCTATGGCAAGCATCACCCTAATAGACTTTATCTTCGCAACTGGTGAGAAAGTCTCATCATAGTCAACTCCGGGAGTTTGAGTAAAGCCCTTCGCAACCAATCGCGCTTTATAAGTATGCACTTTCCCATCCATGTCCGTCTTCTTCTTGAAGATCCACTTGCACCCGACTGTCTTTCGACCTGGTACATTATCAACCAAATTCCAAACTTGGTTGTCGTACATGGACTGAATCTCGCTGTCCATAGCCTCTTTCCATTTTGCAGACTCTGGGCCTGCCATGGCTTTCTTATAGTTGCTAGGTTCATCCAAATTTACTAGTGTACTATCACTAATAAACGTATCCCCTTCAGTAGTAATATGAAAACCATAAAACTGGGGTGGAACACTAGCCCTAGAGGAACGTCGAAGAGGTAAGGACACGTCAACAGGTTCAACAGGAGTTTCCTCCTCAAGTTGAGTGCCAGTGTCAGAGGTTCCTTCATCGCTTTGATCTTGAATTTCTTCAAGTTCAATTTGCCTCCCACTGTCTTCTTGGCCTATTAATTCCTTTTCTCGGAAAACTCCTCTTCTAGCAACGAAGACAACATTGTCACTTGGTCTATAGAAAAGGTAGCCAAAAGACTTCTGTGGATAGCCGATGAAATAACACTTCTCACTACGAGGTTCAAGTTTGTCATGAGTCTCTCGTCGTACGAAAGCCTCACAACCCCAAACCTTAATATGTGCCAACGAGGGAGCCTTCCCTGTCCACATCTCGTGAGGAGTCTTGGAAACCTTCTTAGTGGGAACTAAGTTAAGTATACGGGCGGCAGTCTCTAAGGCATACCCCCAGAAAGCTATTGGTAACGAAGTCCGACTCATCATAGAACGAACCATGTCCAACAAGGTCCGATTACGTCTCTCAGCCACACCGTTCAATTGTGGCGTTCTTGGAGGCGTCAATTGCGAAACGATTCCACATTCTTTTAGATAGTCGTGAAACTCAAGACTTAGGTACTCTCCTCCTCGGTCTGACCGAAGCATCTTGATTTTCCTGCCCAGCTGATTCTCCACTTCACTCTTAAACTCTTTGAACTTTTCAAAGGTTTCCGACTTTTTCTTGATCAAGTAGATATATCCATATCTGCTATAATCATCTGTAAATGTAACAGCCCGGAATTTCAGGTATTGCTTTAAACTAGTTTTGGGGCATATTTAGGAGGGGACTCGGCGAGTTGGTGCCTGACTCGCCGAGTAGGACCACGGTCTTGGACACAGATTTGCGACTGGACTCGACGAGTCCATTAGGGACTCGGCGAGTCAACGCTGTTCAGCTGAAACCCTAGCCGTTTTGATTCTGGATCGTATATAATGTCTTTAGGGCCGTCATGTCTCGTCTTTTGGCCGATTGAAGATAACCTAAACGATTGTGGGCATCTGGAGCAAGGGAGAAGGCTAGTGGAAGCTTGAAGAGGTCGTTAGGCAAGGAGAGGCAAGGTGGTGATCAAAGGAGGATCAAGGGGTTGAGCTCTGAAGGTTGGGGACACAGGGAACACGTTTTCCAGGTAATCCTCGGATCATTTCTGTAGTTTTGGTGTTGTACACGAATCTAGGGTTTAGGAAACCCATTTAAGGATTTGATAGATTATAGTGTTGTTACAAGTGTTTAAATCCCAGTAATAGTATGTGTAAAGGTCCAGGAAGTCCCATATCTATATATTACGGAATCATGCGAATTACAGGAGGCAGTTGGTTGACTGCATGGCGAGGACTCGCCGAGTTCAAAGATCAGACTTGGCGAGTAGCTTGAAGATTCACTAGGACTCGCCGAGTTGTTCTTCAGACTCGGCGAGTTGCTTGAAGAATTACTGGGACTCGTCGAGTCGCTCTTTAGACTCGGCGAGTTGAGTCGGGGTGTCTAGACTCGCCGAGTTGCCCTTGCACTCGACGAGTCCGGTCAAGTTGACCGTTGACCTGTATGTAATTTCGTAGAGTTAGTTGTCTTGTTTGATAAGATCATTAATAAAGGTATGTGGTATTATAGGGAGACTACAGAGTAGCGGATCGAGTGCGAGTAGCTTGAAGGGTTTATAGCTTGCATACTACGAGGTGAGTCTTCTCACTATACTTCACCCGGAAGGGTTTGACTGTGTGACCGGAAGGTCGTAGGTGATATATGTGATTTATGCTATAACTGGAAAGGTAGATGCTATATATGTTATGTATGTTTATACGGGCCGGAAGGCGATATGTTATGCGATAGAAAGAACAGGTATGATGTATGACATAAGTGCTATATGTGTTATTTGTTATGTTTTATAAATGTTATGGGCCGGAAGGCAAAATACTATGGGCCGGAAGGCAATATAATACGGGCCGGAAGGCGATTATGTTACGGGCCGGAAGGCAATGTTATGTGGACCGGGAGGTCCGGGCCGGAAGGCGTATGTGGGTAAGTTGTATACTGGGGAACTCACTAAGCATTTATGCTTACCAGTTGTGTTTATGTTTTTTTCAGGTACTAGTGATGACCGTGGGAAGGCGCCGGCGTGACACGTACACACTGCCATCGTTGAAGATCTTGGGGATTCGTTAATTGTATTTTTGCAATAAACTTGGAATAAATTCTTTTGTCGAATAATGATGTTTTATTTTAAATGAAAATTTTATTTGAAAAATTGAGCTGTAATAGTAAAAGTCACGTAGAAGCGGCAAGCATCCCTTGTGGTGGATCTAAAGGGCCCACACACATCAGTGTGTATGAGATCCAATAAACCCTCACCCCTTTCACAAGTGCCAGTAAAGGGTGACTTGGTCATCTTCCCAAGTAAACAAGATTCACACGTATCATCATCCCTAAGGTCGAATGACTCCAACACTCCATCCTTTTGGAGTTGGGCTATGCGTTTCTTGTTGACATGGCCAAGGCGACAGTGCCACAAGCATGCTTTGTCTAGACTAGTAGACGAATCAATATTCAAAACATTATTTCCGAAATTATCAACAATCATCACAGATTCATAAATCCCATTACAAGGTAATGCATTGAAATAAAAGACACCATTCAAATAAACATTAATAGAACCATTACTATTATCAAAAGAATATCTGAAACCTTGTCTAAACAACCCGTGAAAAGAAATAATGTTTCTTGCCATATCTGGTGAATAACAGCAATTCTCTAAATCTATTCCTAACCCATTTCTCAACACTAAAGAATAAACACCGACTTTGGTCATAGGCGATGATCTTCTGTTTCCCATAATCAGGTTCATCTTCCCATGCTCCATTTCCCTACTTCTTTTTAGGCCCTGCAAATCAGAACAAATGTGGTAACCACATCCTGTATCAAGAACCCATGAAGTAGCAAATGATGAGTTATTAGATTTAATAGAATACATACCTGCAAATGTGGGCTTGATCTTCCCATCTTTTATGTCCTGCAGATATTGTGGGCAGCTTCGCTTCCAGTGGCCCTTTTGGTGGCAATAGAAGCACTCTGCTTCTTTAGGATCGGAAGAGGGTCTAGCGGGGCCTACTTTGGTCCCACTTGAGGACGAACCATCACAGGGTTTCCCCTTATGGTGGCTCTTACATGGAGCCTTCCTCTTTTTACCCTTTCCTTGACCTATCGCCATCACAGGAGCGGCCACAGCAGGGGACGGTGCAACGGATTTGTCTTTGAGGTTGCTCTCAACAGTCCTCAAGAGTCCTTGGAGCTTGCTCAAGGAGACCTCCTCTTTATTCATATGGTAGGTCATCCTAAACTGATTGTAGCAGGAGGGCAAGGAGTGGAGGATTATGTCGATAGCCAAATCCTCATCAAACTTAACATTAAGTTTGAGAAGACGATCAACATACCTCTGCATTTTCTGCAAATGAGAGGTTAGGGATTCTCCACTCCCCATCTTAGCGGTGATCATGTTAGTAATGATCTCATAGCGCTCTTGCCTCGCGCTCTGGTGATACCTTTCCAGCAAATCCTGATGCATTTCATATGGATACATGTCCTCATAGGACTTTTGGAGTTCGGGGTTCATGGTGGCCAGCATGATGCAGTGAACTTTCGTGGCATCACGCTCGTGGGCCTCAAAGGCGGCCAATTCCTCAGGAGTAGCAACATCTGGGATGATCTTCTCAAGCTTTTCATCGAGGACATATTCTTTGTCCTCGTAGCGTGTGATCATGCGGATATACCTCATCCACTCGGTGAAGTTTGAACCATCAAATGTCACTTTCTGACACAAGTTCATCAACGAGAATGACCCAGAAGCGTTGTTGTTGTTGTTTGTTGACATCTGAAAAGGAACAAAGTTTGATTAGAAATGAATCCCTAATTGAACACCCAAATGAGTAATTAGGGCTAGGATCCAACAACATTATTTACAACTTAGAAAGGGATGCCGTACTCTAAAAGTAAATAATTTGAAGGTAAGTGAATGACGATTCACTAATTCTCACCATGAAAAACGAAAAAGCAATTTAGGTTTTAAATGTATTGAAAACTCCTAGATCTTTGAGATTCATTGAACTTTTCAATGGCATGTTTAAATCTCGATATGCATTTCAAATTTGCGACTGGTATGTCGAGGATCCCAAACAAATTTGTGAATAACCATGCGAATCAACGCGGTGCACTCAATGTATTTATCACCTAATCAATGTGCCGGTGAACCACACACGCTCCATTGATCTATGACAAAACTCGAGTCACCCTCGCTACCAATGTCATCCCCAAATTGATGTGCCGGTTAACCACACGCGCTCCATCAACGTTTGACAAGGGTACGAAGTGTAATTCCATGGATTAGCATCATTTTCACATTTTACCCTAAAGTAACTAAGAGTGGGAATTTGTAAAACAATGTAGTTACTTCAATATTTCCATTATACTTTTAATGAGGAATTAAGTGCCCTATCCTATCCGTTCGGCTAACGACCCTCCACCAGTCAAGCAAGCGGTAGATGTGAGTGTACATCCATTAAGCGCCATTTTATAGGCAGCAACCTTATACCCACCTTATAGACCGGCTTCGTGAATGAGGCCTACTAGCGATAAGACTAGCTTATTCTTATACATATATAATAATTAATCTTATAATATCATAATTGTATAAGGGTGTATTTTAAAACATTTCAAAAATACTAGTATCTTAATGTGTATTTAAAATTTTCGGAATTAAGGCTATTTAATTTAAAATTTTAAACACCAAAAAATCTTTGATTTAATAATTATCAAAATCAAACAATTAATTTGAAATATTAAATCTTTAGGGATTATCATAAAATTAAACTATTAATTTATTTAATCCTTTTATTTTTAAATATATGGAAAGGATAATACAAGATCTTTAATTATCTAGTTTAAACAATTAAATAGATAATCACAAAGATAGTATCATCCATATCCCTAAAATCTTGGGATCTTATCTTGGGGACAAGGGATTTTCGAAATCCCTAGGGTTTCATAACCCTAATTTCGAAATTTGGAGGCTAGGCAAAAAGGTTTCAAGAACCCTATCAAAAATCGCCAACTAGGGTTTGGCAACCCTAATTTGCGAAAATCACCAAGCCTTAGGGTTTACTTGCCATAAACCCTAATTTGTCAAGTTCATAATATGCATCAAATCCAATTGAAAATAAAAAACCAATGGCTCTGATACCACTGTTAGGTTTTATACAAACAATCCTATGTGTGCATGCAACCCTAGTTTGGATCTATGTTTTCACTATAAGATATACATCTTTATGGACACAAAATAAACCCTAGCATGCTTCTATAATTTTCGAAATTTACATAGAAGTGTAGAAAACATACCCTTTGTTGTTATATAGCAATAACAACTAGTTTTCTTGATCTCTTGAACTCTCTAGAACTCTTGAAAGCAAGCACCACAATTGTAGTGCCTCTAATGGCTCACAAACACCTTGAAGCAAGAAGGCAACTAAGAGAGAGAAGGGAATGATGCTAATTTCGGCCCTAGGGTTCCCTTGGAATCAAGTGGCCTTAAATTGAAGCATAGGGTATGTATTTATACTATAGGGTGCTAGGGTTTCAGTCAAAACCCTAATGGACAGCTTAGCCACCAAGCAGCCCAAGAAACCTTATGGAATGAGGCCTTGGACGAAAATATGATGATCCTTCATCATAATTTCGTTCCCCCTTAGTCCATTAGGTTTCCTAGCCCAAAACTCAACTATCACACAATTGACAGTTTATACCCCTTTATTTAATTTGTCTCTTTTAGTCACCAAATTAATTCCTAATTAATTTATGACTAATACTAATCAAATAAATATGATTTCTCCTTTAATATATTATTCTTATAATATATTAATAAATCATAATATCTCCTCTCTCATATCAAATTACCTTGTCAAGTTGCTTTGGTGAAGGTAACCCAAAAGGACCATGCACACTCGGGTCAAGTATATACCAAATATGATTACTGACTTAGACATTAATCCAACAATCAACATAAGAATAAAAAAGGACAACTATGTCATAAAAGGTTTGTTTCTTCCAAGGAATAGCTAGAAAAATTACCTAGTTGCACAACTTATAATGGGTTGTTATATAATCTTCCTTAATAGATAGTGATTATTAAAGATCCTCAATTGCTCTATCATCCATAACAACCCATACTTCAACATTTTTTGTAGCTTTTGTTGAGCAACAACCTCTTTTAACTTACGTATCTCCCTTGTAATTGAAGAAACTTGCAATAATAAATGCTAAATAGTAAGCATCACATACATTTGTGTTTTTACAACCATATTAAATATTAGGTTTCCTTCAAAAAATAAAAAGATAAAAAAATTAAGTGGAAAAGGCATCATACCTCAAATAATTGGCAAGCATTAATATAGCTAATCATTATCAATTGATTCCAATAGTTTAAAACCGATTTAGTCATGTGCATTCCTAATTCCTATTTGATTCCACCTATGGAATCGATTTTAATTTGATTCTAAATATGAAAATCGTTATACGATTCAAAGGAAATCATTACCTAGAGTAGTCAACCAAGTAACTCGTATTCGTTAAGGGCAAGAGCCTCCTCAATAACTTCCATTTGAAGGTATCATGCTCTATAAAACAAATCAATAAAAATACATCACTAATTCTTGCAGTTAATCCTTTTAGAAAAGCCACCAATTGACTTATAATGATATCAATAGGCTGAACACGTGCCTTCCAAATGTTATCAAGCTGAAATAACTGAAGAATCACAAAAGATGATTATATTGTAGCTAGAAAATCAATAGCCATAATGCAATGTACATAGAAAAGCTAACTATAATGCAAAGTATGCAGAAAATCATGCATGATTGTTTTGTGCAAAATATACATAATGGAACAAAGTAAAGTTGAAATAAATGAAGAATCATAAAAAATGATTATATTGTAGCTATAAAATCAATAACCATAATCCAATGTACATAGAAAAGCTAAGATAATGCAACGTACACAAGAAATCATGCATGAGTGTTTTGTGCAAAAAATACAGAATGGAACAAAGTAACCCATGTCATTAGATTTTATGGCAAATTGAATACAAAAATAATCATAAACACATATAATAGAAGATGGTTTAGGAGTTTATACTAAATTTCTTTTAGCCAAGATATTCGTTTTTCTTTTGTAAAATATCAACGTAATATTTTTTGGAATTTATCACAAATAAATTTTTTTAGGCATAACGAAACATATTTTAGACATTCTTCCATTAATACTAATTTAGCGTATCTTAATTCTTGTATTATACCACAGCTTAGTGGTTAAACCAATTGATTATAAAAAATGTGCAACACTTATCGTGAGCGTTGAAAATGTTTCTACTCTAGATAACAATGGTGAAGTATCGAAAGAAATTGTTTTTGAAGATGACTGTACAACTATAGGTGTTCTTCCTGTTCGTACCTCACTCAACATTTTTCAAAAGTCTTCCTCTTCCAAAGCTCATTTACATTTCGGACTCACTTCATCCTCAGAAGCTTCCGATGAAAATGTTGAAACTAAGCACAATGGCGTTGTTCTCTTCCATTAACCACACCAAAAGATCATCAAGCCTCTCATACTCAAGTAACTCCATATGATGATGAAAAAAGCAAAGATGTTAATCATAAGTCCGAAAGTTCCACCTCAGATACTGGTTCCTACGACGAAAACATTGTAGATCCATTTGATTTGCGGGAACGCCGAGATAATGTTGCTACAACAAATTCCAATATTGAGAAGGTCATTAAGCAAGTTGTAGGCATTGAGTCAAAACTTGACCTGGTGCTTAAATCACTTTCCGAGATCAAAGCTGACGCTCCATCCGAACTTGATCGTGCAAATCAATTGGATCGGCTCATCTCGCTTCGCCTAAGTCACACTCTTGAAGATGCCGAAGCACTATAAGGAAAACATGGATTATCACATCTCCACAATCACCACTATGCACAAAGTCCACGACGACATGCTTTCTGCCGCAAACACTCTAATCAAACAAACTCACATCCGACATGAAAAATAGATTCAGAGGTTGGAGAAAGAGATTCGTCACAAAGACGCCATGAACTTGATTATACAAGAAGTACTCATCAGGGTCATCCATGCAACTCAACATCATATGGACATTCCGAACTACACGTTTGATGAAATGTTCCATATTCTCGATGAGTCCTTTAATCACCTTAAAGCTCAGGCTCCAACTGCAAAAGCCTATGATTCGCTTTCCAGGAAAATCAACCTGAGTTTTCAACATGTGTTTGAGTGCTTATCTGAGCTCAAGAATGATAAATTGCTTGCATCGGAGGCAGGGCCATCCCATGTGAGATGGGGAGAACATCAAGGAAATCAACAACGTGTGGGAGAACAACGAACAATGCGATGGAGATCAATCTCAGAATTTGTTCTTCGAGATGAATATTCTGAAAAAGAAGTTGTGGAAGTAAACTCTTTTGAATCCGAAGATAATGAATATGATGCTACTAAATATGTGATTCTTGGTCTTCAATCTATCAAGGAACCACCTGCCAAAATTCTTTTGGAAGCAGAAAAGTTGAAATGGTCCTCACTCTCTTGGCCATAATATTTGTCCGAAGCGTTCAAAAGGTGTCGAGACATGGAAAATGTTAAAACAAAGTGGACAATTGAGGCGTTCCTTTAAAACTCCAAATCAGGTATTACCTTTGAAGCCCTTAAATTTTTAAATATTGCAAAATAAGTCCCTTAAGTACGCTAGGCGTACTTTATGAGTACGCTAAGAGTACCATGCATGGATGATCGCGGAGGGTCAGCACGTATGCTGGGTGTACCAAAGAGTATGCAGGGTGTACGTGACAGATGTGCAAACCCTAATTTTTGGACATAAGACCTATATAAGCATCCTTGTCTTATTTGAGCTCTACCTTAACCAGCCTCCTTGATATTCAAACGTCCCTAAAAACCCTAAAATCATTAGAGAGAGTGTTCTTGAGCTTTTAAGTGGTTAAACATCATCCTTTTTGTGTGTTAGCTACAAAGAAGAAGAGGAAACAAGATTAAACGAGGAAGAGCTTCTAAATCATGCATTTTGAGCAGCCTAGGAAGATTTAGGAGGTAAAAAGCTTTCACCTTGGTTGTCATTTCCATTTATAGAGCTAGGGTTTTCCCCTTAGTCCCTTTTTGTGTTCTTGAACCACCTCTTGAGAGTTTGAGCAACTCCAGAGCTTAGGGAGGATAGATCTGAAGCCCTTTGGTTCATTTATAGCATAAAAATGGAGTCTTGATGGGTGTTTTTGTGACATCCCCAAAATCACGGCCAGAAAAGACCGATTTCATTTATGCTTTTTAAAATAATTTTAGAGTAAATCCTTTTGATTTAAAGGTGTTGCGGAATTTGTTCCCAAAACAAAACATGATAAGATAATATTTATCAAAGCATTTCATCAAGAGATGCATTTTCATTATAGAATTAAAACTCAGGGTGTCATGTTCCGATATAGACCATAAAGCATAAACGATAACATTACAAGTCATTCAACAAATATATACATATACAGACTAGTAAACAAAACAACTCGATGATTCATCCATCTTACGCCCTTGCGCCACTTCCTGTAATACAAATAAATCTGAGTGGGTCAGGCTTGGGAGCCTGATGAGCATATAGGGTTTTCAACCTACAATAAATAAATTATATTTAATTTCACCAACCAATCACTATCCCGATTACCCATTCCTGTTATCCTCACTTTACGTCCCTAAAACAACATCTATCTCAAGGGACCTAATCTAGGATTTTCATCGGGACGGACATTACTGCTAAGGGGTTTCCTCAACAATAGATATCCTAAAGGTAACCATGAGGGGGATAGAGTACACCGGTGAACACATCGTTCACAACACCTACAGGTTATGAACCTGCTAGCGTTCCACGAGACTGTCTAGAAGGAGTATGTGGTCGTTATCCATACTCCGCTGAATAACTAGGTCAACAACAACAACATCGAGGCCTCTCATCTGTTTATTACACACCAACTATCTACACATGTTCTACCCAACATATTAGTAGATAAAAAAATATATTTTTATACATAGTTTAAAACCTGTATAGCATTTTCATCCAATACATATTTCACATAACAGATGAGGCATACCCACATAACACGTATTTCATAGAAAACAATTTAGATCTATGAGATTGAAGAGAGTGAATATACATTCACGTACATAACAACAAGATTATACACATAACACGTATTTCGTATAAAATACTTCATAATTATGCGTTAGAAGAAATTAACTACACACTCACTTGATCAGAAGATGATCGGACAACACTACGGATTGTAGAAGTAGTATTCTTCGGCAGATCTGGAAGATCTTCACAAAAATCGAACTTCTCGCAGATAGAGCTTCGGCTCGGAAACCGCACTTCTCGGGATCTTCGGGATCTCGGGACTTGTTTCGGGACTCGGGAATATTATCGGGGCTTCGTGGTATTTCTGGCACGCAAAACGATGCAAAACGGGAGAGAAAAGATAGAAAAATAGCAAAGAAACTCGGCAGCCTCGCATCCTATTTATAGGAGGCTGGAGCCTCCCAATACGCGGGGCGTACTGCTCCGAAATCGTAAGCGCATGCGTCATCCGAAGTCGTCGAGTGCGAGTGTCGACACTCTTCGCTGTACGCAGGGCGTACTCCGGATGAGTCCGGTGACTCCTCTTCGGATAAGGCCGGATTTAATAATTAAATTTAATTATTAAATATTTAATAAACTTCGAAAATTCATGTCTTCTTCATACGAACTCCGTTTTCGACGTTCTTTATATTCACGCGAAGGTGAGACTACGCTCTACAACTTTCGTTTAGACTTTGTCGGCTAATTTTGAATTTATTTTTATTATTTATTTTTAATAGGCCGGGACAGAAAATTTCGTTATAAATTCATAACTTTTTCGTTTGACGTTCGTTATCGCCTAACTTTTTATCGCTTTGATACTAACAACGAGATCTTCGATTCTTGTTTAGATCACTAAGGCTAAATATCGCTCTAACGTAAATTTCACTTTTTACGTCATTCAGCGGTGCCGGTTTTGTCGCGAAACTTCGACAGGTCATAACTTCGTCGTTATAAATCGGATTTCGGCATTCTTTATATCCTCGGAAACCTTGTTTCAACTACTACAACATTATCTAAAGATATAAAGTTTATTTTACACTTAAATTTTGATGCTTATTTTTATTCTTAATTAATCAAACCACATAATTAAGCAATTAAGCACAAAACACATAATACTCAAATAATACACTTCTATTATTTCAAAACGGGTTACAAAGGTTAACCTAGAATATTACATTGCTAAAAATGGCAAGCCCAGAAACACAGGCGTTACATTTTTGACCTCATGCATGGATTAAGACTCTTGGAAAGGTCTTAATGGGTTATTGGGAGGATAGGGGACACACGAAGGCATAAAGTTGCCAACTTTATGCCTTAGGACGTCTTAATGAGATCAGATCTAAGGTTTGGACGTTAGAACATAGAATATTAAGCTCTTAATGGAATATGTGCTTAATGTGTTTGTACATTGGGCGTAGATTAGAGTACGCAGCGCGTACGACTTAGAGACTGAGTACGCTGCATGTACCAGGGTGGTACACAAGGCGTACGCACAACAGATGGATTGAGACTTGTTTTGGGCTTGTACGCTTTTGGGCCTAAAATTAGTTATTGGTCATGGTCATGATTTGGAGTTAGTGGGCCAACTTATATGTTTTGGGCAATGGATGCTATGGTTGGGCTTTATTGGGTCATGAGGCCCATTAATGATTTTGGACATGAACTTTTGGGCCATTAGCAAAGGAAGACTTTTTGGGCCATTGTGAAAGGACTTGGGGTTTGGGTTCTTCAATTAGATTGTGTTTAGTCCTAACCTTAAGTAATGTTATTATTGTTCAGCACAGGTGGCTACGGACTGTTTGGAGAGTAGCTTTCAGATTCTTCAGACATAGGTGAGTCTCCTCACCATACCAATGGGTCGAAGGCACCAAGGTCGGCCCATTATTTGTTACATATATGCTAGTGGATCGATATGCTAGTTGTATCTATGATACTTGTATGGAAGAACTTGGGGGGTTCCTGAGGCACTTAGGTATAAGACCTTGGAAGGTTTCCACGACATCTTAGGTAAAGACCTCGGGGGGGGGGGGGGGGGGTTCCTGAGGCACTTAGGTATAAGACCTTGGAGGGTTTCCACGGTATACTAGGTAAAGACCTTAGGGGGTTCCCAAGGGACTTAGGTGTAAGACCTTGGAGGGTTTGCCTATCATCCTAGGTTAAGACCTTGGAGGGTTCCCGAGGCATTGAGCTAAGACCATGTGGGGGTTCCCATGACACCTAGAGTAAGACCTTGGAGGGTTTCCAGGGCTTCCCTATATGTTTGTATGCATGACTTATGTGGTATATGTAGCTTTTATAGCTGGTATGATATGTGTTTATATGGATTGTGTGTTTGGTATGCTCCGGGGAACTCACTAAGCATTGGCTTACAGTTTGTTGATTTGTTTCAGGTACATCTGAGCCTAAGAGAAAGGGCAATGCTTGATGGCATGATGTGCATTCTCGGGTATTTGTTTTGATGGGACACTCTGATGTTTTGAATAAAATGTTAATGTTATGGATTTTGAATACAATGGTTAATGTTACTTCATATTTTATGGAAATGTTTAGTTAATTGAAAATTAAAATTTTATTTTGAAAAATTGGGTCGTTACAAGTTGGTATTAGAGCCTTGGTTTGAGGGATTCGGGCACACTCCCAGGTGTGTCAGGACTCAAACTAAGGAAATGGTAAAATTGTTTTAAAAAAAAAGTTCAAAACTTTTAAGAATGGAAAAGAGGAGAGTGCAACATGCGTGATCGGCCGAGCCAAGTAAGTAGTTCCCTAATATGTTAGCCATGTTATACTGATATTTGAGTTATGATAATCATATGAATCTTGCTACGCATATGCTTTTAAAATTGTATGCGGTTAGGAGCTTATAGCCTTAAAATGATTGATTTGACATTATTTCATGTTCCTTGTCTGGTTGTGGTCCTAGGGTAGGATCTATTATTCGAAAGTCTATTTGATCATTTTCTATGTATAATTTGCATGCATAAAGGTAACATGTTATGATTTTTGAAGAATGGAAAAGAGGAGAGTGCAACACGCGTGATCGACCGAGCCAAGTAAGTAGTTCCCTAATATGTTAGCCATGTTATACTGATATTTGAGTTATGATAATCATATGGATCTTGCTACGTGTATGCTTTTAAAATTGTATACGGTTAGGAGCTTATAGCCTTAAAATGACTGATTTGGCCTTATTTCATGTTCCTTGTCTGGTTGTCGTCCTAGGGTAGGATCTATTATTCGAAAGTCTATTTGATCATTTTCTGTGTATAATTTGCATGCATAAAGGTAACATGTTATGATTGATTGATGTGGATAGAGAAAATCTTAGGATAACCTAGAATTTGAGCTATATGGTAGCCTATGAGATATGGTTTGTTTTGGGACGAATTAGAGTTATCAGGTATAGCCTTGGGAAAGGTATAGGTAGGTGTGGAAGGTAGTATTGAGCCCGTACTAACGAAAGCATAGGACCTGCACCCGAATTGATGTTAGATTTGGAAGCTCTAAGGAGGATCGGTGTGAGAAGAACCCCTTGATTGACATACTGATCATTATGTTTTGTGGTATTGCAATATAGTATGGCGATGACACAATTCGGAGCAGGGGGATCGAGATCAAGATCGGGATCTAGATCTAGGTCGGGCGATGGTACCGAGCCCATCGATGAGAGGTTGTGTGAGCTCATCGCAGCTGAGGTTATGAGGGGCATCCTTGATGATACCCCAATTATCTTTGGGATGGTCAAGGAGGGTATGATGGAGATTATGGATGAGAGACTCAAGGCATTCAGATTCGAGATTGTTGCGGGCCAGGTTGGGGCCTGAACTCTCTCATTTCGGGAGGTCAAGGTGTGTGGGGCGCTAGAGTTTTTTGGGGCCCGGGACCCCATTATCATCTGATGCTAAGTGAAGGATACAGAGAACACCCAGTGCACAAGTTCTCGCCCTGATACGACAAAGGTAGGCTTTGCTTCATGTATGCTGAGAGAAAGAGCCCGAGATTGGTGGGGAGAGGTGACTAGTCAGGTGGGAGCAGTTGGTGTGGCTGAGATGACATGGGTCGAGTTTGTTAGGCAGTTTTACTTGGAGTTTGCACCACCTATTGAGGTACAACGACTTGTGAGAGAGTTTCATGACCTTCAACAGACCACCGAGATTATGGCGGAGGTCACTGCCAAGTTTTGGGAGCGAGGACTGTTGATTCCACAATATGCCATAGACGAGAATATGAGGCGGATGAGGTATCATTCCATACTGAGGGATGATATTTGGGAGTTTGTGAGCTTTACAGGGTCAAAAACCCTGAATGAGATGGTGGAGAAGGCCCGTGAGTAGGAAATGGATTTGGACTTCTGCGCCAAGCAGAAGCCTGAGCAGGTGCAAACAACAATAGCTCAGGCTAAAAAGCCTAAGACCTTGGATTCATCCAGTAGGGGCTAGCAGGGTCGAGGATGGTATGCCATGTGTGGGAGATCACATGGTGGAGCATGCCGAGGGTCGAGCACGGTGTGCTATACTTGTGGTCAACTGGGCCACGTGAGCAAGGACTGCCCCAAGAAGGGCTTGATTTGTTTTCACTGCAACCAGACCGACCACAAGCAGGCCGATTGTCCGAAGTTGCAGGGAGGGGGAGGAGCAGTGGCGGTACCTATGCCCGCCACACTAAGGATCACAGATGGCTACCCTACTAAGGCGGATGCTCCAGCGGTGAAGAGTCGTGCATTTCAGTTGACTACCGAAGAGGCTCGGGCAGCGCCATACATTGTGGCTGGTACGTATTCTATTATCTCGCTCTATATTTACTTGCATTGCTTATGTGTGTATTGTGATTATGTATAGGGACCTTTTTGGTCAATGGTATGTCGGATCACGCTCTATTCGACTCGGGGGCTACCCGATCGTTTGTATCTCTTACACTTAGCAAGAACTTTCGGGATGCGCCGGGACTTTGGGTTCCCCGCTTGAGGTTAAGATTGCGGATGACCGCAATGTGAGTGTTGCGAGGGTGTAACGGGACTGTGTCCTGAATGCACTTGGAGAGAGGTTTCGTATTGATCTTGTCCTGATACTGTTGCGAGGTCTGAAGGTGATCATTGGGATGGACTGGTTGGGGGCCAATGGGGCAATGATTGATATCGAGCGCTAGCTGGTGAGGGTTCGAACCCCAAGTGGGGGAGAACTGGTTATTCATGGAGAAAGAGCCTCGTAGGGGCCAACCCTCTGTTCAATCGCGAGGGCTAGGAGATTGCTTCATCAGGGTTGTTCGGGATTTTTGGCATATATCTCAGATACAAGGGTCGAGACCACGACGGATGTGGGTAGTGTGCCGGTTGTACAGGAGTTTCGGGAAGTCGTTCCCGAGGAGTTACCGGGAGTGCCTCCGGATAGGCAAGTGGAGTTTCACATTTATTTGGTGCCGAGTGCCACTCCAAAAGCGAAGGCACCATACCGGCTAGCAATGCCCGAGATGCATGAGCTATCTATGAAACTTCAGGAGCTTCTAGATTGAGGGTTTATCCGTCCGAGCAGTTCCCCGTGGGGAGCTTCGATCCTATTTATGAAAAAGAAGGATTGATCACACATGATGTGCATTGATTATCGAGAGCTGAACAAGCTAACGGTGAAAAACCGCTATCCATTATCGAGGATCGATGATTTGTTCAATCATATACAGGGTGCGTCTTGGTTTTATAAGATTGATCTTCAGTCATGGTATGACCATATGAGGATTCGGGAGGAGGATATACCAAAGACAGCTATCAGGACTCGGTATGAGCACTATGAGTTTGTGGTGATGCCATTTGGGCTCACTAGTGCCCCATCAGCGTTCATGGATCTCATGAACAGAGTGTGCAGACCGATGCTGGATCGGTCGGTGATCATTTTTATTGATGATATCTTGGTCTATTCTAAGACCAAGGAGCAGCATGAGCAACATTTGAGGGAGGTATTAGAGGCTTTGAGGGCGGAGCAACTTTATGCAAAGTTCTCCAAGTGTGATTTTTGGCTGCAAGAGGTACAGTTTCTGGGGCACATCATCAATCAGGAAGGCATTTCGGTTGATCCAGCCAAGCTGGAAACAATGATACAGTGGGAAGTACCGAAGAACGCATCTGAGATCCATAGTTTTTTGGGTTTAGCGGGTTATTATCGAAGATTTATCTAGGATTTCTCCAAGATTGCGGTGCCTTTGACCCGCCTGACCAAGAAGAATGTGACATTTCGATGGGGCACAGATCAGCAGTTGGCTTTTGAGACCCTGAGACAGATGTTATGTGAGATTCCGATTCTCGTACTACCTGAGGGACTAGATGATCTAGCGGTATACGACAATGCGTTAATCTCAAGGTTAGGCGTTGTACTGATTCATAGGGGGTATGTGATAGGTTACGCCTCGAGGCAGTTGAAGCCTCATGAGGAAAATTACCCCACTCACGACCTGGAATTGAGGGTAGTGGTATTTGCCCTCAAGATTTGGAGGCACTAGTTTTATGGGGTGCGGTGCACTATTTACACTGATCATAAGATCCTGAAGTACTTGATGGATCAGTAGAACCTCAACATGCGGCATAGGAGGTGGTTGGATGTGCTGAAGGACTGTGATTGTGAGATACTATACCATCCAGGGAAAGCTAACGTGGCGAACGATGCTTTGAGCCGCAAGACGGTAGGTTCCCCGATTGGGAGTGTTTGTTTGAGGATGATGATGATCTCTCCATTGTTGGATATGATTAGGGAGTCTCAAGTGGAGGGTTTGAAGAAAGAAAATTGGAAGTTAGAGCAGATTCAGGGACAAATTCCTTTGTTCATCCGGAATGGTCAGGGTCTCTTGACCCAGTGTGGCCGAGTATGGGTCCCGATATCTGGGGGAGTGAGGCAGAAGTTATTGGAGGAGGCACATAAGTCCAAGTTCTCTATACATCCAGGGGCTACAAAAATGTATAGAGATTTGAGGCCGAGTTACCTGTAAACCTGCATGAAACGGGAGATCACTTGGTTTGTGAAGTGGTGCTTGACCTGCCAGAAGGTCAAGACCGAGCATCAGTGACCTCAAGGCAAGGTTCAGCCGCTATCCATTCCCATGGGAAGTGGGAAGAGATCACTATGGACTTCATCACGAAGTTACCGAGGACAGTGAGGGGTGTGGATGCCATATGGGTGATTGTGGATAGATTGACGAAGAGTTCCCACTTTGTTCTAATCTTTTAGAGCATCTCTACTGAGAAATTGGCAGAAGTTTATGTGCGGGAGGTGGTGGCGAGACACAGGGTTCCAGTATCGGTAGTCTCTGAAAGAGATGTTCGATTTACATCTGGATTCTGGAAGAAATTCCATGAAGAACTGGGCACTCAGTTGCATTTCAGCACGACATACCACCCCCAGACATAATGCTAGAGTGAGAGGATGATCCAAACACTTGAGGATATGCTTCGGGAATGCATGTTGGATTTTAGAGGTAGTTAGGATACATACCTCCCGTTGGAAGAGTATTCATACAATAACAGTTACGATTCCAGTATTGAACAACCTCTGTTTGAGATGTTGTATATTCGGAGGTGTAGGACCCCTGTTTGTTGGGGTGAGGTAGGGCACCGAGTCATGGGGAGCACTGAGGTAGTGCTCAAGACTACCGGGCTGATTTAGCAGGTACGCGACCGGCTGCGAGTTGCGCAGATCTGTCAAAAAATCTATGCTGACCGGCGGCGATCGGATCTTGAGTTCCAGGTGGGGGACTTGATTTTACTAAAGGTGTCTCCATGGAAGGGAGTCATCAGGTTTCGAAAGAGAGGCAAGTTGGGGCCCCGATACATTGGACCGTTTAGGATTACAGCTCGGGTGGGCAAGGTGGACTATCATCCGGAGCTGCCGGATGACCTTAGCCAGATTCACAACACCTTTCATGTGTCACGGCTTCGAAAGTGTGTCACGGACGAGGCCGCAGTCATTTTTCTAGATGGAATTCAGGTGGACAAGAGTCTAAACTACATTGAGAGGCCCGTTGCAATTTTGGATAGGAAGACCACGGTTCTCTGGAACAAGGAAATGAAGCTTGTAAAGGTGCAATGGTAGCACCGAAGGGGCTCCGAATGGACATGGGAGCCGGAGGATGAGATGCGATAGCATTACCCCGATCTGTTTCCATCAACGAACTTCGAGGACAAAGTCTAGTTCAAGTGGGGGAGATTTGTAACACTCCAAATCAGGTATTACCTTTGAAGCCCTTGAAATTTTAAATATTGAAAAATAAGTCCCTTAAGTACGCTGGGTGTACTTCATGAGTACGCTTAGCATACCATGCATAGATGATCGCGGAGGGCCAGCACGTACGCTGGGCGTACCAAAGAGTACGCGGGGCGTACGTGAAGGATGTGCAAACCCTCATTTACAGACTTAAGACCTTTATAAGCGTCCTTATCTCATTTGAGCTCCACCTTAACCAGCCTACTTCATATTTAAATGTCCATGAAAACCCTATAATCATTAGAGCAAGTGTTCTTGAGTTTTTGAGTGGTTAAACATCATCCTTGTTGTGTGTTAGCTACAAAGAAGAAGAGGAAACAATCTTAGATGAGGAAGAGCTTTTGGATCTTGCATTTTGAGCAACGTAGGAAGCTTTAGGAGGTAAAAAACTTTCGCATTGGTTGTCATTTCCATTTCTAGAGCTTGGGTTTTCCCCTTAGTCACTTTTTGTGTTCTTGAACCACCTCTCGAGAGTTTGAGCAACTCTATAGCTTAGGGAGGATAGATCTAAAGTCCTTTGGTTCATTTATAGCATAAAATGGAGTCTTAATGGGTTTTTTGACCTCATGCATGGATTAAGACTCTTGGAAAGGTCTTAATGGGTTATTGGGAGCATAGGGGACATGCAAAGGCATAAAGTTGCCAACCTTATGCCTTAGGACATCTTAATGAGATTAGATCTAAGGTTTGGACGTTAGAACATAGAGTATTAAGCACTTAATGGAAGATTTACTTAATTTGTTTATACGCTGGGCGCAGATTAGAGTACGCAGCGTGTACAAATCAGGGACTGAGTACGCTGCACGTACCAGGGTGGCACGTAAGGCGTATGCACAACGGATGGACTTAGACTTGTTTTGAGTTTGTAAGCTTTTGGGCCTTAATTAGTCATTGGGCCTGGTCACGTTTTAGAGTTAGTGGGCTAGTTTATCTGTTTTGGGCCATGGATGCTATGGTTGGGATTTATTGGGTCATGAGGCCCATTAATGATTTTGGACATGGACTTTGGGCCCATTAGCAAATGAAGACTTTTTGGGCCATCGTGAAAGGACTTGGGGTTCTGGTTCTTTAATTAGGTTGTGTTTAGTCCTAACCTTAAGTAATGTTATTATTGTTCAACACGGGTACTACAGACAGTTAGGAGTGTAGCTTTCAGATTCTTCAGATATATGTGAGTCTCATCACCATACCAATTGGTCGAAGGCACCAAGCCCGACCCATTATTTGTTACGTATGTGCTAGTGGATTATGTGATATGAAATATGCTAGTTGTTTCTATGATACTTGTATGGAAGACCTCGGGGGGTTCCCGGGCACTTAGGTATAATACCTTGGAGGGTTTCCACGACATCCTAGCTAAAGACCTCGGGGGGTTCTTGAGGCACTTAGGTATAAGACCTTGGAGGCTTTCCACAACATCCTAGGTAAAGACCTCGGGGGGTTCCCGAGGCACTTAGGTGTAATACCTTGGAGGGTTTCCCTAGCATGCTAGGTCAAGACCTCGGGGGTTCCTGAAGTAAGAGCATGAAGGGTTTCCAGGGCTTCCCAATATGTTTGTATGCATAGCTTATGTGGTACATGTAGTTTTCATAGCTGATATGATATATGTTTATATGGATTGTGTGTATGGTATGCTCTAGGGAACTCAATAAGCATTGGCTTACAGTTTGTTGATTTGTTTCAGGTTCTGAGCCTAAGGGCAAGGACAAGGCTTGATGACGCTACGTGCATTCTCCGATATTTGTTTTGATGGGACACTATGATGTTTTGAATATAATGTTAATGTTATGGATTTTGAAAACAATGGTTAATGTTACTTCACATTTATGGAAATGTTTGGTTAATTAAAAATGAAAATTTTATTTTGAAAATTTGGGTCGTTACACTTTTGAGCCACTCAATCAATGCCTTCTATGGCTCCTGCTCCGAAGATTGTCTAGATTGATGAGGGTTCTCCGATTAGAAAACCGGACGAGATTCATGAAGATTTGTTGCTTCCAACTCCATCTAAGGTGTTTATTCTTGAATCTGGACAACAAATCATCTCCTCCATCTCATCTCAAGTTGATATGTCAACATACAAAGGCAAACAAGTAGTCACCGATTCTGACAGCCCAATGAAGTCGTTCAAAAAGTATGAGAGATGGTCAAAGGAACAATTACACAAGCATTGGAAGAAAATATTCAGATTTAAGCTCTCAAAGACAATCCAAATCTAATGTTGGGCATTTCTCTTGTCTTCCGAGAAGGGATCCTTCATGATATACACTTTGTGGCCTTCATGTATTTCGATCTTCTAACTCAAGATGCTGATCAACTCGACCTACCAATCTCTCCACATGGACAATATTATATCTAGTTTTCACCCCTGAATCCATATATGATCTTCAAATCATCATCCGGACTGAGCGTGAAAGATTGAGAACTTTTTACTCTACTAAAACACATCCCCAAAAGGAAGTGTCATCTCTGAAGTGAATTACCAAGATAGTTGGTCATGGTAGAAAGGTCCAAAGTAAGTTCGATATTGACCGCCTTCTGTACAGATACTACATATCTCGGAACAAGGAATCCACCATCTCCATCACCGATGCATACTTCCCTTCAATAAATCCAAAATTGCATTCTTTTTTATAGCTACTCACCTATGAGATCGCCAAACAAACAAATCGAGCATCAAAGTTTACAAATCTGCTATCTACTATCTAAAGGACTGCATCACTGAATTTTGTCGATCCGATGTGGAGTTCGATCATCTTTTTGGAATGGAAAACTTTGTGGACAAGATCATTACCGAACTAGCGAAAGCCTAGATCTTAGCTGAAGGTCCAATTAAAGAACCTGAACCTGGCTATGTCTATCTCAAGAAGAAGTCAACTCAAAAAGAATTTTTCAGATTTATGGACAAACACCTTGTTCCCACTAATATTCTTTAGAAGTTCATTTCAAATGCTTCCAAGAGTGATTCCTCTGAGCACATCAAGAAGAAATTCATTGAGCATCTAATGGCACATCGAAGTCCGAAGCTAGTTCCAGAGTACCTATTTGTTTGTGTTTGATGAAGCTAAGTGATAAATGAAGTGATTGCTAAGGTCACTTAGGGGGAGATTGATAGAACATGAAAAGTGATCCTTATGCAATCTGAAATGGATAAAATATGAGATGATGAATTCTAAAATGCAGACTTGTCCGAAGAAGAAGACTAGTCCGAGATGCATCTTAGTAATAGAATGTTTCTAAGTCTGTAATGTGTATTTATTGTTCCAAGTTCTATTTTGTTGTGTTCCCATTGTTTGATAGCATAGTACATGGGACAAGATCAATAGAAGTGGCTCTGTCAGTCCATCGATCTTCAGATGTTTGCTAGTCCACACTTACTTTTTTAGTTTGTCTTTTAGTTACTCCTTGGCTATTTAAGGAGTATTCATCTTTGTATTAAAAGTGTGGAACATACACCTTTTTCATACCAATCAAGAATTATTCAATCAATCAGTCTCTCTTACATTCTTATTGTTCTTGTATTTCTTTACGTTGTTCACCCTTAATCTTTTTTATACTTTTGAGAACTTTGTTGAATCTCTTAATTCTGAGACAAGACTAGTTTACAGAATTGACTGGATCCTTATTATTAGTAGACATTGATCTTAAGTTAATTCAAGGTTTGTGTTCTCAAAACTTGTTCGTGCACCCTGTTTAGCATTCAGAAGCACCATTTCCGTGACATTAAGCTATGGTTTATCTAACTTCGTGAGACAGACGAATCTTCTCACTATACTATGTAGGTTGCTAGATTGTCTATGTGACTCTTGTATGAAAGACTGTGGTTGGATCATAACATTTGTTTGTCTTTGTGACTTGCATTCAAGACTATGGTTGGATCATGGCAAAAAGGTTACGACAAGGTTGTAATCTGGGAGTGACCGTAAGACTGTGGTTGGATCATAGCGTTCATATACGGCTGGGCCCACTGATATATATATATATATATATATATATATATATATATATATATATATATATATATATATATATATATGGAATGTAGTACTTTGGGGAACTCACTAAGCTGCGTGCTTACAATTTTGTGGTTTAAATATTTCAGGTACTTCCAGTTCCGAAGGGAAGGGCCCGACTTGACTGCACAACATCCCTTGATAATTTTTCGCACTTATTACTATCATTTCACCTTGATGTTTGAGATACATTTTTATCATGATTGATATTGGAACAACTGTTTTATGGATTTGATGGTTTGAAAATGAAAAAAATTTTATTTGTATTTTTAGGGTGCTACATGGGTGAGACCCGTAATTTATATATGGTTGGGGCCCGTTATGTAAGTTGGGCTAGGCCCATTGCCTATGATATATGTAACGCCCGTAGATCCGGACTAGTCAATTTAGAGACGATAAGCATCAAAAATGAATTTTTGATGGAAGATTATTTAGAAGGATTAATCTTAACTTAGTTGTTGTATATGTTACAAGGATTTCATACATATAAATAATACCGAAATCCGAGTTTTAACGAAGAAGTTATGACCTGTCAAAGTTTCGGGATAGAATCGGCATGACACAACGCGACGTAAATAGTGAATTTATGTTAGAGCGATATTTGGACTTAGCGATCTAAATGAAAGTTGTAGAATACGTTAAACCGAGAGCGTGCATAAAAAGAACGTTCAAATCTGACTTCGCATGAGGAAGTTATGATTTTTCTAAGTTTCAGCTTAGTAAAATGCAACCCGAAGTTCGAATATGAGATTGAGTGATATTTTGCCGAATCAATCTAAATGAGAACCGAAGATCTCATCGATAGTAGTTCAAAGGTAAAAAGGCAGACGAAAACGGACATCAGATGAAGAAGTTATGAGTTTGTAATGGAGTTTTTCTGTTCCAGCCTACTAAAAATAAAATAATAAAAATTAAATTCAAAATTAGCAATCGAAGTCTAAACGAAAGTTGTAAATCTTTTTTTTAACTACGCGTGGAAAAAAAGAACATCGAAAACGGAGCTCGTATGCGAAAGTTATGAATTTATGAAGTTCGGGGCACGAACCCCAAAGCTGTGTCAGAGTTCACGACGTGAATTGACTTCTGACGCCTTTTGGAGCCTGACAGACGCAAGTTGTGATGACGCACCTAATGACGACTGAACTCACGATGTGAACATTTGAGATTCACGACGTGAATCCAGAAAATCAACTCTGTAAATAGAATTCAAAGGGCAGCCAGATTTGGTTGTTCCTTTATCATTCTCCCACTCCCGATACACCATCTAAGCCCTATTTTAACCCCCGAAGCCCCAATAACACCTTGAGACCCGAAGCAAGTCTCGAAGTCCGAAGATCCCGATAACAAAAGAGTTTCCAAGCCGAAGCTCTGTCCGCGAGAAACCCGATGTGTGAAGATATTTCGGTTTCACCGAAGAATTACTACTTGAAGAGCCGTAGTGCTATCCAAGGATCGTCTTATCAAGTGAGTGTATAGTCCCTTTCATAAACACGATTTTAATACATGTATTGTTTGAACGTATTGAGTATATGTTTTGGGTAAGTGTGTAGTCACTTTCTTCTAACACATAAATATGAGGTATTTGCTATGAAACACATACTATGTGTTAATAAATTGTTTGTTTATCTGAGATGAGTGTTGAATACGAAGTATTAGCTATAAAATACGTGATATATGTTAATAAGTTGTTTGTTTATTTGAGATGGATGTTGAATGTAATGTTTGGTACAAGTTTTAAATAATCTAAAATGTATATGTATTTATATCTACGAATATGTTGGGGAAAACATAGGTAGATAAATGATGAGGTACGAAATATGATTAAGAATAATATTGGCAGATGCACCAAATAGAGAATATCATAATACTAGAAGATGCGCTTAAGTATAATGTCGGCAGATGTGCCTAATAGTGTATGTCGCAATCCAGGCAGTAGCACCTGATAAAGTATGTCGTACTCCAGGCTTTGGCGCCTAATACGGTATGTGATGCCTAATAGTGAATGTCGTAATCTTGGCAGAGACGCTTAAAGGTTAATGTTGGCAAATGCGCCTTATATAGCAATGGATTTTGTGCCAGTTCCTTAGGCCAATCCTTAGGAATGAATGAAGGAAGGATAGTTGATTCTTAGAGTAAAACCTTAAGAAATAAAGAAGACAATGGGGATGGGTAATTGGGTTGATTGTTTGATGATTGAATATAATAATTGTATTATTGTGGGTTAAAAACCCTATATGCTCACCAGGCTCCCATGCCTGACCCACTCAGTTTTCTTTGTATCACAGGTATCGATACGAAAATATATTTCACGGAGAGATTAAAGGAGATGTAAAATCTTTAGTGTAAATAATGTAAGTTCTGTTTATGCTTATGTGTCTATATCGGAACATGACATCCCGAGATTTTGTTATATAATGAAAATACATTTCTTTAGAAAAATGCTTTGATAAATCTTTATCATATTTTGGGAACAAATTCCGCAACTGTTTTCTTTAAACGATTACTCTAATTTTAAAACAAAGCATAAACAAATCAGTCTTTTATGGCCGTGAAATTGGGGATGTCACAGTTGGTATCAGAGCATTAGTTTAAGCGAACTAGGAAATTGTAGGAAATCTCTAGACTTAAACTTAGAATGCTAAGTAATTATCGTGAGATGTGTGTCTAATATGTGTTAGATAGTACACGTAAATTGACACAAGCACTAGTATATTTTAGGAATGATGCCTAAAGCGCTTTTATGTGCTAAATGTTATATGTTTGTCATATATGATGTTATTTGTTCGGATCTATGGTCTGTTGCCGACCGGATCTGGAAACCTTATGTGTTTAGGATTCTAAGCGTATGACTACGGTATTAGAACTAGCATGTAAACGTTTCGGAGTAATAAGGATGATATATGTCTATCATGAATGAGGATCTAAATTCACCCTATTCAGTGTATAGATCAAAATGACAAGAATAAGAAGTGGACGTGGAAATGCAGACAGAAATCAACAACCTCAACCCCAAGTGGTGGAACAAGTGCCTATAGTAGAAGTTGCACTTGAGCCAATCACAATGAATGGAGTGAGAGTCATGATTCAAGCCATGATGGATGAACAAAAGGAGGAACCGAGACAATTTTTGTTGAACAACATGAGTGAACCTTCAATGCATGTTGAACAACCAGAGTTAAATGACGATCAGTTTATGGAGGGAAATTTACAGTAGATCTGTTGGTCAGACTGAACCGTTTGTGGATATGAGGAATAATCAAGAGGAAGGAGTCGAGAGAAATGGATGCAAATACAAATATTTTATGACTTGCAAGCCATCAACCTTCACTGGAAAAGAAGATCCCGTCGGAGTGATGGATTGGATCTCGGAGATGGAATTAGCCTTTATGACATGTGGTTGCAAAGGCAAGTTACAAACCATATTTGCAGTGCGACAGTTCAGAGGTGGCGCTGTTTGCTGGTGGAACACTTTGGGGAAGACCCTAAGCCCTAATGAGCCACTACAACTGACTTGGGCAGAGTTTTTGGTGCAATTTAAGTGCAAGTACTGCTTGGCCCAAAATCTGCTTGAGCTAGAGAACCAATTTCTAACATTGAAGAAGGAAGTGTGTCCATCGATGAATAAACCAATAACTTCATAGACAAAATGGAGTTTGCTGTGTGTATTGTCCCCGATGAACTGACGAAAATCGACAGGTACGCAAAGGGACTTCCATGGGAGTATGTTGAAGATATGATTAAGAGCTGACGAAAATCGACAGGTGCCAGTGCGTCAGGCACTTACTCTGGAGGCAGCTATCTGGGCTGCCAAGTCTGTTGAAGATATGATTAAGGGAAGAGCCGCCAGCAAGGTTGAAGTTGGCGAGAAGAGGAAGTTGGAAGGAACTTCAGGGTCCAATGAGAAAAGAAAATTCTTGAAGTCTGGAGGAGGAGGAAGAGATGAAGCAAGATGGTGCGATAAGTGCAAGAAGAAGCACTTGGGAAAATGTTGTGCGGAGGTGACATGTTTCAACTGTGGAAAGCATGGGCACTACGCTGATGAATGTATATTCAACAAAAAGGTATGTTACAAATGTAACGAAGAAGGGCACTTCAAGCAAGACTGCCCAAAGAAAAATCAAGCAGCAAGTCTAGAGGCACCGCCAAAGCCAAAGGCATTCCACATGATCCTCAACGACGCAGAAAATAACGTGAGGAATCAAGGATGAAGACTTCGTATCAATATATAAAGTCTGTATCAGGAAGCGTAGCCTGTTAGAGGCATAGTATACGGTGAACTTAAACTTTTGTGTAATCGTTTCGAGAATTAATATAAACCCTGGTTTTGTTATCTGATGTGTTGAATGATTTTATGATCGTTGTATGGTGACTTGGTCGACCGCGAGACAATACTTGGGACGAGTATGAGTAGGTGTGAAAAGTATTAGATGCATATACTACCGGAAGCACAGGACTCGCACTTGGATCAGGGAAAGTCACAAGGTTACCAAGAAGCTAGTGATTGATTCCGTTTTATTCGAGTATGTCATTACCCTTGTTTCAGTAATGACTAGTAAGATGGTTGTTATTCTGACCTTAGTATCCATGTCCAATTTAAGTTCGACTACGATGAGTTTGTTACATCGTCCAGAGGACCAAGTTCGATGTAACATCTGACTTAAGTCAGAAGGTTGAAATTACTGCGATCGTTAGTATCGCGCTCGTTGTTAGAAGAAGTTTGCAGTTAGAAATGCTACATGCTGAAAGGTGATTATATCACATTAGAATGTGAAGGAATGTATATTTCATTCTGGAATTTGACTCTAAGAGGCTTGAGTCTAAGCGTTGCTTCATATTACGAAAGATCATTAGAGCACGACCTATCGGTCTATTACAATAGATAAGGGAAAGTACTTATCCTAAGAAAAAGGAGGATTCCTCAATAAGGATTTATTTTATAACTCGTAGGTTGTGATTGAAAGTCCAACATAGTACGAAGAGCAGATGCAAGATTGAGCATCGCCTGCGGTCAAGAAGTCCAAGAGTTAGATACTCATTCGAAGAAACATAGAAGTTACGATTATTACATAGGATGAAAAGATAACATATGGAATCATTATGCAAGTCCTATTTTCGTTGATGACTCCGAGACGTAATCATCCTAAGGGGGAGATAATTGTAACGTCCGTAGATCCGGGCTAGTCAATTTAGAGACGATAAGCATCAAAAAATGAATTTTTGATGGAAGATTATTTAGAAGGATTAATCTTAACTAAGTTGTAGTATATGTTACAAGGATTTCTTATATATAAAGAATGCCGAAATCCGAGTTATAACGAAGAAGTTATGACTTGTTAAAGTCGTTCGTGAGAAGTGATCGACGAGAGTGTAAACACGCATCGATAATATTCGTTTATGTGATTTTATTAATTTAACACTAATAATGTATAGTTTGAGTCAATCAAATGTTATTCATTGATTTTTGAAATAAAGGCTTTAAATTGTTTTTTTTTTTTTTTTTTTTTTTTTTTTGGTAAAGGGTATAAAAGGCTTTAAATTGGTTAATCTATTTTAAAATGAAAAATCTCATGGTAATTTTTGGATGCTACACAAACCTTTAACCGAAATACTTGGAGTTTTAAAAATGCAACAACTTATTTATCCAGACTTTATTATCGGATAGGTTGTTTAGTTTTAAACCAAATCTGTTTAATTTGTTTGAAATTAAAAAAGTTTAAAAAGAGGGATGAAAAGTTTGAACACATTGTCATACCAATGAAATCTTAGTTTATAAAAGTTTCAAAAATATGTCTCCCGACTTCCGTTATAACTTGTGTCGTTGCTTTGAACCCAACTAAATATTGGCGGGGTTCAAACTTTGATTCACAACATTTCTACGATTTAAGTTTATTAGATGAAGACCACGATTTTATAACATAAGCAATACTTAAATTTAACAGTGATTTTCAAACTACGTTTCAAGTATATTTACAAAATTATAGTTCAATAACCTTTCATGAAATGATGCTAAATACGGAGAATCAAGATCAACTTATCACGATAATAACGAAACAATTCTACTATATAATACTTTAAGAAATGAAAATACTAAACGAGCTTGGACTCGCACCCCTAGTAGCGAGCTCCGAAGGTACATTGGATCCAATTTTTTTGCAACATATAAGTTTACAAGAGTTTGAAAATTTGGATATATTGACTTCGTGGAAAGAAAATGAAGTTTCTGATTCTAAACGCTATGGCTCGTGATCTAATAACCGTCCAAGCTTTAATGATAGCTTCATTTTTTTTTGTTTTTTCTGTTAGTGACATGGTTGTATCTCAAAGAAGAACAAAAATCACCATTTTGTTGGTGAAAGTGTTAATTTCTTGAAAGACTACGGCATGAAACATATTAAAAATTTTCACCACTTGAAGACAAAATTGCGAGATTGGAAAAAGAAATAACAAATAGATATTTATAACATAATTTTACATGTTACAAACAACTTAAAAACAAGTTTTTTGTAGAATTTTTGTACGTAAAAATCATTTTATTTTTTATTATGTTTATATAATTAATATATATCAATTTATGTAATTTATTAACGGGGCCCCTACGGGGGTTTCGGAACGAGACTACCAACCCCCGCCCTCGCCCCCGAAATCAAACCGGGGGTTAACCTTGCCCCCGCCCTTGCCCCGTTCCCGATTTTTTTTCAACAAATGCTCCCATATGGGACGGGGCCCCACGGGACTTTTTAACATCCTTAATAAACTGGTTTTCAAACCCATCCGGTGTACAAAAGGAAAAAACGGTTTTTTTTTTTTTTTTTTTTTTTCTACCTCAAGATCATATTTACAACTAATACAAAGGCTTTAAAGCAGGCCCAATAGTGACTACTCAATTAACACAAAGACTTTAAAGTAGGCCCAAGATTGATGGCATTTTTCCAAGTAACAGATGGGTTTTCAAGTAGGTCCAATACTGAGTGTTGAGTTATATCACCGGGCCTCTTCTTGGCCTACAAATAAACAATGCAAGATTGATAACATTTATTTTGGTATTATCATTATAAACCATCCACAATATTACTTTCCATATTAAACTAAATCGCACAAACTATAAATTTCATTATAATGATCTTAATGTTACTTTATAGTCAAGTAGATTATTTAACTGGAAAATCGACAAGAAAATTAATACGCTATGTTACAAAAGAAAACTACGACATTCATAAAAATCGAAGAATTTACACTAATTTAAGGATAGAAACATGAGATTTATAACATGTTAGCTTATAATGCTTATACATCTAGTGTCTAACGGCTAATCTATCAAATATTTTATATCCATTGTGTGAAGAATTATTACTTGGTTGATTTTAGCTAGAATGGTTGATGATGATGACCAACTATCATTTGTTTATGATTATCTAAAAAACCACTACAATATTGGGCATATTTTCTTATATCTTAATGGTAAACATCATTAACCAAAAATGTATATGCAATTATTGTTAACATAGAATATCAACCGCATAAGAATATAAAGTGAATTTTGGATGCTCTAAACCTTTTGTGCATACTAATGCTAGTTAAAACACTTTTGTGATACAATATTAGTCACTAAACAACGTTTTTCTTTTTAATCATGAGTGGTTGTCCATACAGGAACTATTCCTTTGTTAATCTTGATTTTGGGACACAAACTTGTTCCATTTCTTCATCATTATCTTTAAGTAAATAGACATATAAATATCTCACGCTATCATCCATAAATAAGATGAAGTATTGGTTTGCATCTTTTGTGGAAACCAACAAGATAATACACATCTTTGTGAGCTAGATCAGACGGGGTTTTATTTTTCAACCTACTGGAAATACGATTAATTAGTTTTGTTTCAACACATTTTACACTTACACTTGTAATCCGAGTCAATATGAAATGTAGGTATAGGTATGCAAATAAACTGAGTTAGTACTTGTTTTATTCATATATTTTTTAGTTACCATTACATTTAGTTTGAAGTTTGAACAACAATCCTTCTACTTTTCTTTCTACATATCTTCCTATCAATTTGAAATGATGACTAATATATTAAAATATTATTAATCTTATCCAAATGACACATGCTACAATTTCATTGAATAGAAAGATAAACAGGAATAAAAAGTAGGGGGATATATATATATATATATATATATATATATATATATATATATATATATATATATATATATATATATATATATATATATTGGAGGAGTAGGGTGATGGTGGAAATCTGGATTTCACTTGGATCGTGTAAGTTCACTTTCAGAACTGATATTTCCATCCTATGCTTAGGTTACATGAAATCTAGTCTAAGATAATCCAAAAGAACACTTATGTATCTAGGCACCAAAACACAAGTCAAATCATAAGAGGGTTCTGAGTTCGAGTAGAAGAAGAAGAGCTAAGAAGGTTATCTCACAACACATTTAAGGAGCTATATTTATACTAGACAAATTAGGGTTTCTGTCTTCTATATTAGTTAGGAGAATCATGAATTTATCAAATTTACCATAACCTCCTATTAGAATTCGGGCAGCAGGACCACCGCCAATGTCTTTGCCCCTTGGACCCTACTAGGGGTGTTGCCTCTAGGATGCTGCAAGGGGGCGTGACCTCCTTGATCCCCTCCTTTCTGTTATACCGACATTTAATTTGATCTTATATATGCATGAGTTCTCCGGATACTCCAAACATATAATATAAAGTATAAATGATAAGCAACTTAGCTCACATATTAGTTCCAATTACATAAAGTGCCTGGTGACACTAAAATCACCAACACACACACACACACATATATACACACACACACACACACACACACACACACTAGCAGTCTACCGCACCAAGCATCAGGTGCGATTTTTTTTCTTCAGAAATTAGTTCATATAGGGGATTAGTGTTTTTGCGCAAAATTTTTACTACATATAAACAATTATCAAAAAGAGTCATGCTAGCAGAAACGAAATAACAAAGAATTAAAAATGAAAAGCTAGGATTCTTAACAAATGCATATGAACAAATGATTGACTAATCATTATTGGTCGTAGATTACATTATGATTTATTCAAAAAGCCAAGAGGAGCATGACAGACACTTGCGAGAAGTGTTGGAAGTCTTGAAGATAGGAGAAGCTATATGCTAAGTTCTCAAAATGTGATTTTTGGATTAGAGAAGTCCAATTCTTGGGTCACGTGGTCAACCGAGAGGGTATAATGGTTGATCCGGAGAAGATTGAAGCTGTGACAAAGTGGGAGCAACCGAAGAATCCCACGGAGATCCGAAGCTTTTTGGATTAGCCGGATATTACCGAAGGTTTATCCAGGGATTTTCTTCGGTCGCTAGTACATTAACAGCTCTGACCCACAAAGGAGCCGCTTATGCTTGGAATGATAAGCACATAGAAGCTTTCGAGTTGCTAAAGAAGAAGCTATGTGAGGCACCGATTCTATCTCTACCTGATGGAGTTGAAGACTTCGTTGTTTATAGCGATGCGTCTGGAGTTGGATTAGGTTGTGTTTTGACCCAAAGAGATAAGGTGATCGCATATGCATCTTGACAGATAAAAGAGCATGAAAAGAACTACCCGACTCATGATTTGGAGTTAGCAGCTGTAGTTTTCGCTCTGAAAATATGGAGGCATTACCTCTATGGCACGAAGTGAAAACTTTTCACTGATCATAAGAGTCTGCAATATCTCTTTAATCAGAAAGAATTGAATATGAGGCAACGACGCTGGCTAGAGTTACTTAAGGACTACGATTGTGAGATACTTTACCACCCTGGTAAAGCTAATGTTGTTGCTGATGCTCTCAGTCAGAAAGTCAATCTTGAAAGGAAGAGGCCAAGAGCGTTGAGAATAGAAGTTGTCTCGACAATTGTGGAGAGTATAAAGAAAGCTCAAGAGGAAGCTTCTGAGAAGAATGACCGAAAGGAGGAACGTTTGGGAAAAACCTTGGTGTTCGGTATAAACAGTCATGCACTGAAGGTGTTCCAAGATCGGATTTGGATACCTAAGACAGGAGGAGTCAGAGATCTTCTGATGGAAGAAGCTCACAAGACCATGTACTCATTTCATCCCGGTAGCACTAAAATGTATAGAGACCTGAAACCCTACTACTGGTGGCCAACGATGAAGCTTGATGTTACAAAGTATGTGGCTGAGTGTGTGACTTGTGCGAGAGTCAAGACACAACATCAGAAACCATACGGGAGTTTAGAACCTTTGCCTGTGCCTATGGGTAAGTGGGAAGACATTGCTATGTATTTTTTCACTAAACTGCCTAGAACAAAAAGTGGTCACGACATGATTTAGATGGTCGTTGATCGATTCACTAAGAGTGCGTATTTCATAGCAGCCAACGAGAAATGGTCTATGGAGAAGCTTGTGAATTCTTACGTGAAGGAAATTGTGAGGCTTCACGGTGTTCCGATAACGATTGTGTTGGATCGTGATAGCCGTTTCACCTCAAGGTTTTGGAAAAGTCTACAAGAGGAAATGGGTACCAAGTTGTGTTTAAGTACAGCTTACGATCCACAAACTGATGGTCAGAGCGAACGAACAATACAAACACTTAAAGATATGCTAAGAGCATGTACCTTAGAATTCCATGGTAAATGGGATGAACATTTATCATTGGTAGAATTTTCCTATAATAATAGTTTCCACTCAAGCATTAAGATGGCACCTTATCAAGCTTTGTACGGGCAGAAGTGTCGTACGTCGTCTTGTTGGCTTGAGGCTGGGGAAAAGCAGTTTATGGGACCAGATATAGTCCATCAAACTGCTGAAAAGTTGAAAATAACTAGGAAGAGAATGTTAGCAGATTCGGTTTTACTTAAAGTCTCGCCTTGGAAGGGACTTATAAGATTTGGTAAATGGGGAACATTAAGTCCAAGGTTTATTGGACCGTTTAAAGTTCTTCAGAGAATTAGGAACCAAGCTTACAATCTTGAACTACTAGAAGAACTGAATGGAATTCATAACACTTTTCATGTGTGTTATTTGATGAAGTTCATGGGAGAAGTTCCAAACATGATTCCGCTTTCGGAGTTAAGAATCGATGAGAAAAAAGGTTGATTGAAGAACCAGAGGCAATCGTTGACCGAAAGACTAAAAAGTTGTGATGTAAGATGGTTGAGATAGTGCTTGTCCGATGGAAACATGGGAACTGACCAAACCTCACCTGGGAGACGGAGAGTGACATGATGAGTTGCTATCCGCATTTGTTTGTTGATGTGTGATTCCGGGAACGGAATCATCCTAAGGTGGAGAGAATTGTAATGCCCGTGTTTCCGGGCTTGCCATTTTTAGCAACGTAATAGTCTAGGTTAACCTTTGTAACCCAAATTTGAAATAATAAGAATGTATTATTTGTGAATTATGTGAATTATGTGTTTATTTTCTTAATTATTATAATTTAATGAATTAAGAATAAAATAAGCATCAAAATTAAAGTGTGAGATATACCCGGTATCTTTGCATTAAGATGTAGTGGTTGAAACAAGGATTCCGGAGATATAATGAATGCCGAAATCCGAGTTATAATAAACAAGTTATGACCCGTCGAAGTTTCACGACAATATCGGTGTGGCACAGTATGACGTAAATAGTGAATTTACGAAGGAGTGATATTTAGCCTTAGTGATCAACACGAAAGACGTAGATAATGTCGAACCGAGAGCGTGCATAAAAAGAACGCCTAAATCTGACTTCGTATGAGGAAGTTATGATTTTTCGAAGTTTCAACTTCGCAGTAGACAACCCAAAAGTTCGAATTAAGATCGAGCGAGTTTTAGCCGAAACTTTCTAAACGAGAATCAAAGATCTCATCGATAGTAGTGCATTGGTGAAAAGGCAGATGAAAACGGACGTCAGATGAAGAAGTTATGAATTTCTAACGAAGTTTTTCTGTCCCGGCCTACTAAAAATAAATAATAAAAAATAGAATCAAAAGTAGCCGACAGAGTCTAAACGAAAGTTGTAGAGCATAATCTCACGTACGCGTGGATATAAAGAACATCGAAAATGGAGCCCGTATGCAAAAGTTACGCAACATAGAAGTTTGATGAGTCAAATTACGCCGAGCATACTCAGAGGAGTGCAAGTTGCCTGACCAATACTCGAGTGCCACCAAATGATGCATGTAGTGACGTCGAAGTACGCCCAACGTACTTGGAAATTACGTCCAGCGTAATCCCAAACCCAACAGCCTATAAATAGAACTTGAGATCAGCCATTTTCCTTGCGATTTTTCTTCCTTTCTCTCTAAGTTTTGCATTGTTTTGCGTGCCAATCATATCCCGAAGCCCCGGTATCATTCCCGAGCCCCAAAGCAAGTTTCGAAGCCCCGAGGATCCCGAGAAGTGAGATTTCTGAGCCGAAGCCCTGCCTGCGAGGAGCCTAGTTTTTGCGAAGATCTTCCAGATCTACGGAGAAACACTACTTCTGCAATCCGTAGTGCTACCCAATCATCTTCTGATCAAGTGAGTGTATAGTCCTTTTCAATACACGATGTTATACAAGTAATCGTTGAATGTATTTAAGAATACGGGTTGTGTGAGGGTATTATTATTACCTTCTAACACATAGACTTATATGACTCTCCTTGAAATTTCTTGTTATGTGTTTACGTATTACTTGCTATTTCGATGGAGTATTAAAAGAGCATGCTATACAGTTTTTCTTTTAAAAATTATGTATAAAACATGTATCTTTTTATCTACTAATGTGTTGGGTAGAACATGGGTAGACAGTTGGTGTGCAATGAAATAAATTGATAAGAGGCCTCGTTGTTGGTGTTATTCTAGTCATTCAGTAGAGTATGGATGACGACCACAGACTATTCTAGATAGTCTTGTGGAACGCTAGCAGGTTCATAACCTGTAGGTGTTGTGGACTTGATGTTCACCGGTGTACTCTATCCCCCACATGGTTGCCTTTAGGACACTTAATGTTGAGGAAGCCCCTCTGCAGTAATGTCCGTTCCGATGAAAATCCTAAATTAGGTTCCTTATAATAGATGTTGTTTTTTGGGATGTAAAGTGAGGATAACGGGAATGGGTAATCGGGTTTTTGTTGATTGCTGAAATTAAATATAATTAGTTATTGTGGGTTGAAAACCCTATATGCTCACCAGGCCCCCCAGCCTGACCCACTCAGTTTCTTTGTATTACAAGAAGTGGCGAAAGGGCATAAGATGGATGAATCATCAAGTTGTTTTGTTTACAAGTCTGTATATGTATATATTTGTTGAATGACTTGTAATGTTATCGTTTATGCTTTATGATCTGTATCGGAACATGACATCCCGGTTTTTGATTATGAAATGAAAATATATTTCATTATTAAATGTTTTGATAAAAATCTATTTTATCATGTTTTGTTTTTGGGAACAAATTCTGCATCTCTTTTAAAATCAAAAGGATTTACTCTGAAAATGTTTAAAAAGCATAAATGAAACCGGTCTTTTCTGGCCGAGATTTTGGGGATGTCACACTTCACATTCAGCTTCAGTAAACGGTCCACATATCTTTGCATTTTATGCATGTGGCCTGTGATGGGTTCACCATCCTTCATTCGGGTTGTTATCATGGAGGAGATTATTTCAGATCGCTCTTGACGAGCACTTTGATGGTAGCGGTCGTTCAAGTCCTGGTGCATCTCAAAAGGATAATAGTCCTCATATGACTTTTGGAGCTCGGCTTTCATGGTGGCCATCATGATGCATGCTACTTTTGTAGCATCTCTTTCATGTACCTCATATTCCGCAAGCTCTTCAGGAGTAGCAGTTTGCTCGGGTACCTTCAGCTCCTTGTTGATAACATATTCTTTTTTCTCATACCGAGTGACCATCCTTATGTTTCTGATCCAATCTGTAAAGTTGGATCCATCAAAGATGACTATCCCACAGAGATTCATGAGAGAGAAGGAGCTAGTAGGGTTTGAGCCAGAAGCATTGTTATTGGAAGACATCTGAAAAGAAGAGGGAATATATTAGATTAGATATAGAGATAGTCCGTAATAAAACACTAAAATGTAATATTAAGGCTAGGACCCAACACAATATTTTATAACTTAGAAGAGGGATGCCGTAATCTAAGCTATAAAATATTTGAAGGTAGGTTAATGACGATTCACCAATTTCCACCTTGAAAAACGAAATATTTAATTAGGTTTTAATTGGTTTCGAAACTCCTAGATTCTTTGAGATTCATTGAACTTTCTTCAATGGCATGTTTCAATCTCGAGTGTGCCCTTCAAGTTTTGTGATTGGGATGCCGAGGATCACAAAACAAGGTGTGAAGTAACCATGCAAATTACTTGGTACCCTTAATGTATTACCCCTCAATCGATGTGTCGATTAACCACACACGCTCCATCGATACTATGATAAACATTAAGTCACCCTTTACCTACCTTGTTAAGTTCAAGTTAGTGTGCCAGTTAACCACACACGCTCGACTAACGACTTAAACAAAGTGTAAAGTGTAATTTCATGGATTAACACCTTATTCACATTTTCCTAAAGTAACTAAGATTGGGAATTTTATTTAAGCATTTAGTTACTTTATAATTATCATTATACTTTTAATGAGAATTTATAAGTCCTTGTCCTACCCGTTCGGCTAACGACCCTCCACCGATCAAGGAAGTGGTGGGTGAGAGTGAACACCCATTAAGTTGCCATTTTTATAGGCAACAACCTTATACCCCCCTTATAGACCGACTTCGTGAATGAGGCGTACTAGTGGTAAGACGACTTGATCTTATATATATATATATATATATATATATATATATATATATATATATATATATATATATATATATATATATATATATATATATATTATTAACTTATAATATTATAAAGTGTAAGGGTTGAATTTTAACTTTTAAAATTCTAAGGGTGGGAACTAAAGTTTTAATCATGACTTTACTTGTTCCAAAACTTGAGGGCAAGTTTTGTAAACTTTCAAAACTTTTCATTTCTTATAACGTATGAATTTAGTTGAGTATTAAAAATGAAAACTCTTCATTTTTTATAATCCTTGTGTTCTTTTAGTGGTTTTTATTGAAGTGCAACCTTTGGTTTTCCACAACTCGAGGACAAGTTATGGACTCCATTAAAACACATAATGATCATGAATTAAACTACCAAGTAGGTTACAAACAATTCCTATGATCGTCTAAGTTCAAGAACATGAATATGAACATTTCAAGAATCATAAATTACTTATAAAACTTGTAATTTTGATAATAGCCATGGTAAACAGATTAGCATAAACATTACACCATCTAAAACAAGTTTTCTAACACCAAAATAGTTTAGGGTAATGTTTCCAGTCCATATCTAGCAGCAAAACTTGAAAATATGGACTGGAAACATTACCCTAAACTATTTTGGTGTTATAGACATACTCGACGAGTAGCATGCATTTCTTCATGGACCGGTCGAGTCCCCCCATGGACTGGGCGAGTTGATACGTGCAGTGAACAAAAAATTCGATTTTCAAGATATTTGCATCAAGTATCAAGTAAACAATCCTAGGCTCTGATACCACTGATGGGTTTTGAGCATCCTAACACTCCTATGGTGTACATGCAACCCTAGAAACCTTGGATCTATGTTTGACTAAGATACATGCAAATAATTATTTTTCCAAGGTTCTTATCCTATCTAGCATGGCATGGGGAACTTGAATCAAATAAAGCTAGTAGAATTACTTACCTTGTAGTTATAGTTGATTGCTTGGAGTTTGAGAGCCTAACACCAATAGTGTGGATGCGTCAAATGGAAATCACAAATCACCACAAACTTTGGAACCTTGACAGAATAGTCAGTACCTTCTTGAAATCGACCCTCTTAGTATACTCACCACAACTAGTGTGATATCAAGAACCAAAGCCTCCTTTATATAGTGTGGTGGATTAGGGTTACATCCATGTAAACCCTAATACCCATGTCTTTTCATTTCCATGAGATCCATGGGTTAAAGCTCCATGGAGTATCCATGGACTTTCCTGATGGGTTTTAGCCATAAGAACTTTCCTATGTGCGCATGCAAAACCCTATTGCTCGGATCTAGGCTTTCTAATAAACATGCTTTAAATCCAAGACTTCTAATAGCTAATTAGGTTAAAAATAACAATGATGAAACAGATCTAGAATCATACCTTTGAGTTCCTTGTTGATCTTGTTGTCTTGGAGCTTCTAGAGTCACAAATGTCACTCCTCTAATGGCTTACAAACACCAATAGCAAGCAAGATGATTTAGGAGAGAGGAGAGGGGAGGAATTCGGCCAGAGGTTCCTTGCTTTAGGTTGTGTGTCGAATTCCCTCACCCCTAGGGTCTATTTATACTTGTAGACTCCTTAAGGATTACAGCTTTAACCCTAATTGGATAACTTAGACTTTAAGTTGATCCATATCCTTTCCTTGATAACCCTATGGACGATTTTGGCTTATCCAAGCCCTAGAAATCGTCCATCCTATCTAGGATAAGGATTTATAGTCTAAAGTTTAACTATCAAACAATTGACAGTTTATACTCTCTTATTTAATTAATCTCTTTAAGTCACCAAATTAATACCAATTAATCTATGACTTATATTAATCAAATAACCATATATTATTCCTTATAATATTTACTCTCTTTTAACAAATCATCCATCAAGTTGCTATGGTGAAGGCAACCCAAAAGGACCATGCACAACCGGATATAGTTACAGCCTTAGACACTAATCCAACAGTCTCCCACTTGGATAAGTCTAGTAACTATACAAGTACAATTCGGTTTGCAATCGTAGCTCTCAAAGACGCTGTCAACTCTGATCTAATCAATCTTGTCCTTTAGATAAGGGATCGTACAGTCCTCTGTTAGATATCATGCTGACAATCCTATGGAATGGTTAGTCATGCATTTAAATTTCTCGATCTCCGATTTATTCGACATAGAACTTAATCAAACACATCAATTTAGTTCTGACCGGGCCCGGCACATAAGTCAAATCAAATCATCGAGTGGCCAAGATATCTCTTCTACCCTCTTAGGATAAAATTTACAGATAAACTTCGACTTATATGCATTTACTTATTCATTAACCAACAATACACAACAATGCGTTTTATAACATCAAGTTACTGATGCGTTTTCATATTATCAATGCACAATCAATTAACAAATAATAAACCATATATCTAGGTTTTAAGACTATATGATATTATCGTCTTGCGATCACCTTTTATATCGTATTCCATAAGGTGATTCCAGCAAGCGCGGGTTTATTCCAATGCTCAAAACCAGTTCATAAGCACTCATGAACGTTGCAGCAACCCTTGCTATGTCTAACACCATTTAGACATTCTACACACCAATTCATGACAATCTTCATTCATACCTACTCCCAACATATGAACGATTGTGGACCATTTGAATAATTCGATTATTCCTAATAAACTCAATTATTCTGGAAGTCAAAACATGCAAAGTGAAACAATAGTTAAACAACTAACATGTGACAGTAACTTTACTCATAAATAAAACTCCTTTATTTAATCATCAAATGTTAATTACATTTATCTATTATACGTTTCGAATACTATCTAATCTATACTAATATCATCCTTCAGCCCAATACTCCTAGCATGCTGCAAGTGCTTAACCCTACTCAGTCCCTTCGTAAGCGGATCTGCTGGGTTATCTTCTGATGATATCCTCTTCACTACGAGTTGTCCTTCTTTTACACGATGTCTAATGAAGTGATATTTTCTGTCGATATGTCGAGATCTACCATGATCCCTCGGTTCCTTGGTCAAGGCAACCGCACCTTCGTTATCACAGAAAATCTCCATGGGCTCCTTTATGGCCGGTACAACTCCAAGATCACCAATAAAGTTCTTTAGCCATATTGCCTCCTTCGACGCTTCGCTCGCTGCGATGTACTCTGATTCGCACGTTGAATCAGCTACGGTTTCTTGCTTGGAACTTTTCCAAGTCACTGCTCCTCCATTTAGGGTAAAGACCCAGCCCGACTGCGAACGGTAGTTGTCCCTGTCGGTCTGAAAGCTGGCGTCACTATACCCTCGCACCTTCAAGTCATCACTCCCTCCAAGGACTAAGAACCATTCTTTCGTCCTCCGAAGGTACTTAAGGATGTTCTTCACCGCAATCCAATGTGTTTTGCCAGGGTTCCCTTGATATCTGCTAACCATGCTCAAAGAGAAGGCTACATCAGGGCGAGTACAAGTCATAGCGTACATGATTGAGCCAACTGCGGAAGCGTATGGTACTCGGCTCATTTCTGCTATCTCAGCTTCGGTACTCGGACTTTGAGTCTTACTCAACTTGGCATTTCCTTGTATCGGTAGTTCTCCCTTCTTTGAGTTTTCCATACTAAAACGTTTTAGTACCTTCTCTAAGTAAGTATTCTGACTAAGTCCAATTAGTCTCTTACTTCTTTCTCTTACTATCCTTATTCCCAAAATGTAAGAAGCCTCTCCGAGGTCCTTCATAGCGAAGCACTTCCCGAGCCAGGACTTAACCTCCTGCAGAGTCGGGATGTCGTTTCCTATGAGTAATATGTCATCGACATATAGAACGAGGAAGCTTACTATACTCCCACTGGCTTTGACATATACACAAGATTCGTCTTCGCTTCGTACAAATCCAAACTCTTTGACTTTCTCATCGAAGCAAAGATTCCATCTGCGAGATGCTTGCTTAAGTCCATAAATGGACTTCTCAAGCTTACACACTCTATTCGGATGCTTTGGATCCACAAACCCCTCTGGCTGAGCCATGTAAACATCCTCAGCCAACTTTCCGTTAAGGAAAGCGGTCTTGACATCCATTTGCCAAATCTCATAATCATGAAATGCGGCAATTGCTAGCATCACTCTAATAGATTTAATCTTCGCAACTGGTGAGAAGGTCTCATCATAGTCAATTCCGGGAGTTTGAGTAAAGCCCTTCGCGACCAATCGCGCTTTATATGTGTGTACATTCCCATCCACGTCGGTCTTCTTCTTGAAGATCCACTTGCACCCTATGGTCTTACGTTCGGGCACATAATCAACAAAATTCCAAACTTGGTTATCGTACATGGATTGGATCTCGCTATCCATCGCCTCTTTCCATTTCGTAGACTCTGGGCCTGCCATGGCTTCTTTATAGCTATTAGGTTCATCAAGATTTACTAGTGTACCATCACTAATATACGTCTACCCTTCGGTAGTAATATGAAAACCATAAAACTGGGGATGAACTCTAACTCTATCGGAATGTCTAAGAGGTAAGGATTCGTCAATCGGTTCAACCGGAGTTTCCTCCTCGGGTTGAATGCCAGCGGTAGAGGTTCCTTCATCTATCGACTCTTGAATCTCTTCAAGTTCGATTTGCCTCCCACTGTCTCCTTGGCTTATGAGTTCTCGCTCTCGGAAAACTCCTCTCCTCGCAACAAAAACAACATTGTCTTTCGGTCTATAGAAGAGATATCCAAAGGAAGTTTGCGGGTAGCCGATGAAAATACATCGCTCACTTCGAGGTTCAAGCTTTTCGTGAGTATCTCGTCTTACGAAAGCCTCGCAACCCCAAACCTTGATATGTGCCAACGAGGGAGCTTTCCCTGTCCACATCTCGTGAGGTGTTTTGGCAAACTTCTTAGTTGGGACTCGGTTAAGGATATGGGCGGCAGTCTCTAAGGCATACCCCCAAAAGAAGATAGGTAGTGAAGCACGACTCATCATAGAGCGAACCATATCCTATAAGGTTCGATTACGCCTTTCTGCTACACCATTCAACTGCGGTGTCCTAGGAGGCATCAATTGTGAAACTATTCCACACTCCTTGAGATAATCGTGGAATTCAAGACTTAGGTACTCTCCTCCTCGATCGGATCGAAGCATCTTGATTTTCCTGCCCAATTGATTCTCCACTTCATTCTTGAACTCTTTGAACTTTTCAAAAGTTTCTGACTTTTGCTTGATTAAGTAGATATACCCATATCTACTATAGTTATCGATAAAAGTCACATAGAAGCGGTTCCCATCCTTCGTGGTTGATCTAAAGGGTCCACATACATCGGTATGTATTAGGTCCAATAGCCCCTCACCCCTTTCACAAGTACTCGTGAAGGGTGACTTAGTCATCTTTCCAAGTAAACGAGACCCGCATGTGTCATCTTTCCTAAGGTCGAATGACTCCAACACTCCATCCTTTTGGAGTTGGGCTATGCGTTTCTTGTTGACATGTCCAAGACGACAATGCCACAAGGATGCTTTATCCATACTAGTGGAAGAATCAATATTCAAAACATCAGTTCCTAAGTTATCAACAATCATAACAGTTTCATATATTCCATTGCATGGTATAGCTTCAAAGTAAAAGACACCATTTAGATAAGCCAAAATAGAACCATTCTCATTATTAAAAGAAAATCTAAATCCTTGTCTATATAAACCATGAAATGAAATGATGTTTCTAGCCATTTCTGGCGAATAGCAACAATTGTTCATATCTAAAACTAAACTATTCCTAAGCACTAAAGAATACACTCCAATCTTGGTCACAGGCGACGATCTTCTGTTCCCCATGATTAGATTGATCCTTCCTTGCTCCACATCCCTACTTCTTTTTAGTCCCTGCACATTAGAACAAATGTGATAACCGCAACCGGTATCAAGAACCCAAGAAATAGCATGGTTAGAATCGTTAGATTTGATTGTGTATATACCTGCGAAAGATGGCTTGATCTTTCCTTCCTTGATGGCTTGCAGGTAATCCGGGCAGCTTCTCTTCCAATGTCCTATCTTGTGGCAGTGGTGGCACTCTGCCTCCCTTGGGTTGGAATAGGGCTTAGAGGGATCAACTTTGGTCCCACTAGAAGAGGAACCATCTCGGGCTTTCACCTTTCGATAGTTATTTGATGAAGCTTTCCTCTTCTTTCCCTTCCCTTGACCAATAGCCAAGACAGGAGCAGCGGATGGATTGGGAGTTGGTGCAACAGACTTGTCCTTGAAGTTGGTCTCAGCAACCCTCAAGAGACCTTGGAGTTTGCTTAGGGTGACCTCCTCTTTGTTCATGTGGTAGGTCATCCTAAATTGGTTGTACATTGGAGGCAAAGAGTGAAGCACCATGTCGATCGCCAAGTCTTCGCCGAAGTCAACATTTAACTTGCGAAGGCGGTCGACATACCTTTGCATCTTTTGCAGGTGCACGGTAAGAGATTCTCCATGACCCATCTTAGCGGAGATCATGTTAGTGAAAATCTCGTAACGCTCTTGTCTCGCGTTTTGGTGGTACCTCTCCAACAAGTCTTGATGCATCTCGTATGGATACATGTCCTCGTAGGACTTTTGGAATTCGGAGTTCATGGTGGCGATCATGATGCAATGTACTTTCGTTGCATCTCGCTCATGAGTTTCAAAGGCGGTGATTTCGGTGGGAGTAGCAACTTCGGGGTTGATTTTCTCGAGCTTCTCGTCGAGGACATACTCTTTATCCTCATAGCGAGCAATGGTGCGAATGTATCTTATCCATTCGCTAAAGTTTGTTCCATCGAAGGTGACCTTTTGGCAAAGGCTCATCAACGTGAAAGAACTAGCAGCAGTGTTGTTTGCGTTTGACATCTATAGAATGGACAAAGATAGATTAGAACAAGAATCCCTAATTATCACCCAATAAGAAAAATTAGGGCTAGGATCCAACAATAACATTTACATACTAGAAAAGGGATGCCGTAATCCAATATGCAAATAAATTGAAGGTAAGTGAATGACGATTCACTAATTCTCCATTACAAAACTTAAACTATTAGTCCTAAGTGTTTTTGAGAATTCCTAGGTTCGGATGAGATTCATTGAACTGTTCAATGGCATGTTTAAATCTCGATATGCCCCTCTTGTTTGTGACTGGGATGCCGAGGATCACAAAGCGGGTGTGAATTACCATGCAAATTCACATGGTGCCTTCATTGTAACGATCACCTATTCGATGTGCCGGTAAACCACACACGCTCCATCGAACTATGATAAACAATGAATCACCCTTTGCCACCTTCGCTTAGAACCAATTAGTGTGCCGGTAAACCACACACGCTCCACTAACTTCTTAGCAAGGTGCAAAGTGTAATTTCATGGGATTGCATCAATTCACTTTTCCTAAAGTAACTAAGATTGGGAAAATTTTAAAACGTGTAGTTACTTTGTGTTTCTTATTATACTTTTAATGAGAGGATGAGGTTTCCCTATCCTACCCGTTCGGCTAACGACCCTCCACTAATCAAGCAAGCGGTGGGTGTGAGTGTACACCCATTAAGCGCCATTTTATAGGCCGCAACCTTATACCCACCTTATAGATCGGCTTCGTGAATGAGGCCTACTAGCGGTAAGACTAGCATTAGTTATACATATATATATTATTATTGTAATATCATATAAGTATAGGGTTGCATTTTAAAACCTTTTAAAATCTAGGGTTCGAAATTTAAGTTGTCTAAATTAAAACTTGTAATCATAAATATAAATTTCAAAACTTTAGGGTAGGTTTTAAACATTTAAAACATGGAGGATCAAATAACAAATAATTCCAATTAACAATTAATATCCTAATTATCTTTATTTGATTTATCTAAGATTTCTTTCAAGATAATTATCAAAATAATTAATCATTATCATATAAGGAAATTAAATATTTTATTAGATGATAAATATCTTTAATTACATCAAGATAATAGTCATATTTATCAAAAAATCGGATTTAGATTGATCTAATATGATTAAGGTAAGTTTCCATAAGATAATTATAAAAAAATCCCGAATCTGGCTATTCCTGACGCCTGGACTCGCCGAGTCACAAGGGGACTCGCCGAGTCAGGCCTACTCGCCGAGTCCACCTTGGAACTCGCCGAGTCAGTGACTCATAAACCCAAAATTGAATTTTGCAGGTTTGTTTCAGTTAATCAAGCAACAATTTAAAGAAAACCAAGCTAGGCTCTGATACCACTGATGGGTTTTAGCCATAAGAACTTTCCTATGTGCGCATGCAAAACCCTATTGCTCGGATCTAGGCTTTCTAATAAACATGCTTTGAATCCAAGACTTCTAATAGCTAATTAGGTTAAATAACAATGATGAAACAGATCTAGAATCATACCTTTGAGTTCCTTGTTGATCTTGTTGTCTTGGAGCTTCTAGAGTCACAAATGTCACTCCTCTAATGGCTTACAAACACCAATAGCAAGCAAGATGATTTAAGAGAGAGGAGAGGGGAGGAATTCGGCCAGAGGTTCCTTGCTTTAGGTTGTGTGTCGAATTCCCTCACCCCTAGGGTCTATTTATACTTGTAGACTCCTTAAGGATTACAGCTTTAACCCTAATTGGATAACTTAGACTTTAAGTTGATCCATATCCTTTCCTTGATAACCCTATGGACGATTTTGGCTTATCCAAGCCCTAGAAATCGTCCATCCTATCTAGGATAAGGATTTATAGTCTAAAGTTTAACTATCAAACAATTGACAGTTTATACCCTCTTATTTAATTAATCTCTTTAAGTCACCAAATTAATACCAATTAATCTATGACTTATATTAATCAAATAACCATATATTATTCCTTATAATATTTACTCTCTTTTAACAAATCATCCATCAAGTTGCTATGGTGAAGGCAACCCAAAAGGACCATGCACAACCGGATATAATTACAGCCTTAGACACTAATCCAACATTTCCATGCAAGCTTAGCCCATTCCAAATAAGCATTAGCCCACACTATATAAATACAAGAGCCCATATTTAATTAGTCATACTTTTGATCTCTAAATTAATTCTAGATTAATTATAGATCAATACTAATTAAATAATATGATTTTATATTAATATATTAGAACATATAATATATTAATAAATCATAACTTATACTATTCTCAAAAGATTATCCATAAATTGTTCGGGTGAAGTGCAACCCAAACAGACCATGCTGGATCGGGTCAAGTACATACCAAATATAGTTATGGACTTAGACACTATATCCAACAGACCGGACCAAAGGTTCGAATGAGCTAGATTGGACCTAAGGGTCCAATGAGCTGTAGGACCGGAAGGTCATTATGGGTAGGACTGGAAGGTCATTATGGGTAGGACCGGAAGGCCTACCAGAGTTGTGGAGCCGGAAGGTCCACTGAGACACATTGACCGGAAGGTCACAACCTCGAGTGGCTAATTTATATGCATGTGGTATTTTGGGGAACTCACTGAGCTTTGTGCTTACTGTGCTATGTGTTATGTTTTTCAGGTTTATCAGGATCGCGGGAAGGTGGCGGCTCGATTGTACACACACACAAGAGAAAATAGTCATGAATGTGGATCCTGGATTTTGATAATTACTTTTGAAAAATATTTTGAAATATGTTAAGATAACGACACTTGAAATTTTGGAAATTTTTATGTGATGTTGATAATTTAAATTTGGAAAATTTGTTTTGAAAATTTACGGTGTTACAAGTTGGTATCAGAGCCTTCGTTTGAGGGATTCGGATACACCTTTGGGTATGTCTGGACTCAAACTGAGGATTTGAGAAAATTTTTCAAAAGGAATGATTTTTTCTAAAAATAAGTAAGAGAATTTTAAGAGAAAGAGGAAACGAGCAGTGTGTACAATCATCCAGCTCCCGAACGGTGATTTCCAAATATACCCTTACTTATGTGTTATAAGTTGTTATGAGATATGTTATGCATGCTAGAGAGTAGTCTAGGTATTTCATATTTTAGGACTAGAGTGGCCTGATTTGTGATGCCTTAGTCTAGGTGTTGCTGCTATCTATGATTTGCTTTTGAGTATGTGCGAAGTATGAGTATCTAGCAGGAATCCTTTTTAGAGGGATCTGGGTAGAGGAGTAATCTAGGAGAGATACCTAGATGAGCGTTTGAGGAGCCTACTGAGAGAGTAGTAAGATGCCCGCGAGGGGTGGAGTTGCTTGAGCTCGGTGATACCTTTTGAGTATGAGTATAGCAAGAGGAGTTGTAACCTAGAGTGGTTATACGTGTTGATAGAGAATAATCAATGCCCGAATGCTACTTGCTTCATGCTTTGAGGAACTCTTGATGATGGGAGTAAGCTACTAAGTGAATATGACGATATTCAGGAGGTAGATGACTGGCATCATGAGGAGTTCTTAAGAAACTGATGGTGGAGGGGTGTGAGAGCCTAGGAAGAGCCTAGGGAGTGACCTGTATCAGATGAGTATACTGATAGAGGAAGAGTATTCACAAGGGAGCAACCAAGTATGACAGGATGGACGAATGAGAAGGTTGAGCAGCTACTTAGAAAATCTGGGATGGTGTCCGTGTGGAAAGTATATGTAGATATGGCTGGTAGTATGGGCCCGTACTACTGAAAGCAGAGGACCCATACTTGATGCAGAGAGTATTCTGGAGATTCTAAGTAGTAGGCTGTGAGGTGATGTCATGGTTCGAGTACCATGATTGGTAGTAGATTGAGAAGTGATGTCATGGTTCGAGTACCATGATTGGTAGTAGATTGAGGGGTGATGTCATGGTTCGAGTACCATGCTAAGTAGCGGATTGATTGGTGAAGCCATGGCTCGAGTACCATGCTTTGTAGCGGATTGAGAAGAGATAACGTGATTCGAGCACCATGGTTTATTGCATACCGAGAGGTGGCCACATGGTTCGAGTACCATGACCATGGTGCTTAGAGTTACTGGTTCTTCCAGTTATTCCGTTGTGTTTGGTTATACCGAGATCGGGTGCGATAGAGTATGAGGCCAGAGGGGCCATGTGGAACAAGTTCCAACGACGCATCCCTTGTAAGGGAAGTTGAGATAATTCCAAGGTATTTTTAGTGATATGTCAGATGAAGTTGCAAGACTCAGGATGAGTAGAGATGACATTTATGGAGGATTGCGACCTGAGTTGGGCAATCAGCCAATAATGGAGATGTCACTTTTGTTTATACCGAGATGGCATTTATGGAGGATTGCCACCTGAGCTAGGTATGCCCAACGTACTCCACATCAGCCCAAACTCATCATTAAGGGCTTAAATACTTAAGCCACTAAGTCCACTTCTTAGATCTGATCCTAAATAACATCTTAACCCATAAAGTCAAAAACTTTAATCCTTTTCATGGATGGAAAGAGTTTAAACAATGAAACTCTAACTTAATCCACACTCAACACTACTAAGATCTTGCATGGCTAGAAATCGACCATCAACTAATCATTTTTATGAATCTACAAGACCTAAAATGCATGAAAGGAGAACTAATAAGCTCTGGAGTACTCCATACTCACAAAGGTCCAAGATTTGGGACAAACGTTCATGAAAAAACCATCTATGGAGATCTAAAAGGAAACTCATCAAGGTATAAACTTTATACCTTTAAAAGATGAACCAAATGGAGTAGTTTATGGATCCAAAATCTTGCAAGCAACACCTCCTTCTTCACTAGTCTTCTTCTTCAGAAAAAAGGCCACCAAAATCACCTCCAAGTGTCAATATCTTCACTCACAAGGGATACACTCAATATTAGGGTTTAGATGGAGTGGAGGATGACCATGGGAGGTCAAAGGGTGAGTTAATGCCTTTAAGTAGGGGTGATACCCTAAAAATTAGGGTTTGGCATTAGTTTACGTACGGCCCCCATACGCCTAGTATGCCCAATGTAATAGGTTCAACTCCGCAATCACCTATTTCCTAGTACGCCTAGCGTATACCCTGTACGCCCGATGTACTAGGCTCATTTAACATCCCAAAATTCAAGACCAAAAATTTCATTTTTAATTAAGTTATTATAAAAACAACAGTATAAAAACATCCAAAATAACATCTCATGTTAAAACCCAAAGTGTCAGTTGTCACACCCCCAGACCAAAACGACGGAAACGTCAGGAGGCAGATGACGTCGTTGTGCAGTATCATAACAGTTACATATAAATGAAAGGTAGAAAATCCAAACATCATACATAAATATACCAAACTTACATTGTTTTACATTTTGTTCATGTTCTTGAAATACACAAAAGAGACAATATTAAGTAAATTCCAAACTACATCAAAATAATCTTAAATCCGCATTCCACTAACATGCTTATTGATTTCTTGAGAATATAAGTCGTTTGAAAAGAGTCACCATAAAATATGTTGGTGAGTTCATAAGCATTTTGTATAAAAATTTGTGATAGTTGGAAAAACCAGAAAATCCCATATTTTCTTATCAAATGGTTGTAAGTCTTGTTTCCAATCAAGTATAGTTGCATGTGTGCTTATCATTTTTTAAAATCGTATAAAATCGTTTCCCGAGAAATCCTATATTTTCTGATGTATAAAATGGTAGAACTAAAACCCTAAGACTTGTGTGGTAAAAGCTTCATTTAGTGTATCCAACATTAGTTGTTTATAATCGAAAGGTGTAACTTGTGCAAAGTTCTCAATAATAACTGTTATATTCTTAGCGAGTCTTTATAACTATACTAATGTGACAGAGTGCCTGTTCTGATGTTCTTCAGGCGTCTGTTTCATTTAAGACATTTGTCACCCTAGATTGGCCGGTCTAGCTGTAGAGAACAACGAAGGTGCGGGGTGTCAACCCCATATAAATCTATACACAAATTACCGCTCCCCCACCAAGAGACTCTGGTTATAACTCTTACAGGACTTTTAGTCTTTGTTTATAGAAAGTATTCCTTTTTAAATCAGGCTTGTCAAGAATGATCCAATATTCTTGATGTTTGCAAAATGGTCCTTCATTGCCAAAAGGTGCCTCAAAGTTATGTGAGTCATTGAGAATGGTAAATTTCCTCTAAAATACTTGTTTAAGCAATTTTGACGTAAATACTTATGATTTTTGGTCATAAAACTTTGTAGCTTATATTTTGAAACATAGTAGTTCTTGTTTCTTTGCATAAATTGTGAAATATGATTCAAACCCTTAGGACTTGCTCAAGGTTTCAAGTTCTTGGAGTTTTCATAACCTTATTACCTATAACTTAGCATAAAAGCATAACAAGCAATTTAATTAAGGTTTAAAACAAGATTTTGACTTGTATTCTCCCCCAAGAACAATAAAAAATCGAAAAATAGGGGTATGAAGCTCACCTTGAGTTGGATTTGTGGGGTTTTTGAAGTGCAGTGAAGAGATCTTGATCATAAGCACTAAAATGCCGTTGTTGAACTCCTTGAAGCCTAGATTATCCTAAGGAGGTTAAAATAGGACCTTGTGTGTAAATGAGATGATTTTAACAAAATAATATGTAGGAATACTAGGAGATTTTGAAATATCTCACCCAATTTCCAAGAACCACCTTGATGGTAAAGATTTTTGGAAGAATCCACTTGTTCTTGAGAGGAGTTTGGTTTAGTTGTTAAATGGAGTGAGGAAGGGATTTTTGAGGATGTATGAAATCTCTAGGTAGTGAAATGAGGTAAGGGTGAGGATTAGCAGAAAAGAGTTCTTTTAAATACAGGAAGTGAAGTTGATTTGAAGTGTGCTTGGAGAACTGCTAGCTAAGTCATGTTTGATTGCCGGATAATTTGTAAGGATCCGAGAATGCATGGGAAATGGAGGATTACATCAAATGATAAAGTCAAACCCTCTTATGACTTTAAGATTTAGAATAATACTTTTATAAATATTAAATATTATCTTATGTAAATATGTTTTAAATATTCAAATTTGGCATAAAATAGGGTTTAAGAGGATCTAAGTTATGAAAAACATGAGTTCGGGGGAATTTCCGACGTCAAAATATATAAAACTGATGAAATGGTCCGAAATGGTTTAAGACCCGGAGCCAAATGGTGAGTTTCGGAGTCAATCCTCAAGTTACGGAGTCAAGCCTCAATTTCCAGAGTCAAGCACGAAGTTAGCATGTCCAGGCCGGAGGTGTGGAGCTAGGCCATGAGTTCCAAAGTTAATTCAACAATTCTGGAGTCAGCTCTGATCCATAATCATTTCCTTTCGAGGCTGCAAGGTTTCCGAGGCAACTAAAACTTCCGGTTCGAAGTGCGAAGCTGTCCGGATTATGCGAGCCATTCCGGAGCATGCGAGATCTTCCGGAGCATGCTGAGTTTCTAAGTAGGATAGTTCTGGAGTGATATTGTCCAAGTTGGAGGGTCCAAAGTCACTTAAAGGGTTCCGAACTGGGCTTGCTCCTTCAAGTTTTCACCTTTCGTTTTAAGTTGGTTTCGACTAAGGACACTAAATAGGGAGATTTGAGAGATATTTGAGGTACATAAAGAGATTTGGGAGAGATTTGAGATATTGAGTGATTTGGGAGAGATTTGAGATACATAGAGATTTGGGAGAGATTGAGAGATACATAGAAAGATTTAGGAGAGATTTGAGATACATAGAGAGATTTGGGAGTGATTGAGAGATACATAGAGAGATTTGGGAGATATATAAATGCTTTGCTTTATCACAACACATGGTTCATCAGGACCCATAATGTAAATTTTTAATGCGTTATAACAAGCCTTACAATAGTTGATGTTTACATGAGAACATAATTTCCTAGCTAAAAATGCTAGTTGTGACATCATCCCCGCGTTAGAGGGAATTTCATCCCGAAATTCTTCTCAAAGGTAGGATAATGAACGAGAGAATAAGTGAGGGTACTTCTGCTTCATTTGGTCTTCGCGTTCCCAAGTGAATTCCGATCCATGCTTAGCGTTCCATCGAATCTTCGCAATCAGAATGCGACTCTGTTTTGTGCGCTTCACTTCCCTATCCATTATCTCGACCGGTTCTTCGAAGAACATGAGATTCTCATTTATCTTAATCTCTTGTAGAGGAATAACCAGGGTTTCATCTGATAAGAATTTTTTTAGATTTGATACGTGGAACATGGGGTGTACGTTGCTGAGCTCCGTAGGTAGCTGCAGCTTATAGGCCACCGAACCAATTCGGGAAAGAATCTCGAACGGTCCAATGTATCGCAGGTTTAACTTTCCTCTCTTCCCAAAACAGACCATCCCTTTTTAGGGAGAGACCTTCAATAGAACTCGATCTCTGATTTGGAACTCTAGGGGTTTTCGTTATCTGTCAACGTAACTCTTTTGTCGGTCACGTGATGCTTGGAGTCAGGCTTTAATTTGGATTATCTTCTCTGTAGTTTATCGGATGATTTCTGGTCCTATAAGTGTGTTGTTTGGCGATTGCCCTTTTACTAGCTGTGTGTCACCCACTTCCGCCCAACCGAGGGGCGATCTACACTTCTGGCCATACAAGGCCTCAAAGGGAGCGACTCCTATGCTCGTATGGTAGCTGTAGTTATTTGAAAATTTAACTAGGGGCAGGTGGGTATCCCAGGATTTTCCAAAATCTATTACACACACCCAAAGCATGTCTTCTAGAGTTTGAATAGTTCATTCGCTTTGGCCATTGTTCTGAGGGTGGTAGGCAGTGCTCATATCTAGTTGGGTTCCCAATGCTTTCTGGAGCGTCTGCCAAAAATGAGAGGTAAGTCTACTATCTCAATATGAGATAATAGATATGGGGACTCCATGAAGTCTCACCACCTCTTTTAGGTATATTCGTGTTAGCCTTTCCATTTTGTACATCTCCTTTATTGGCAGGAAATGGGCGGATTTTGTTAATCGGTCAACGATCACCCAGATAGCATCCAAACCGTTTGCCATCTTGGGTAATTTGGTTATAAAATGCATTGTGATCCTTTCCCATTTCCACTCAAGTATTTTAGGTTTTTTAAGTAGACCCTAGGGCTTCTGATATTCCACTTTAATTTTAGTGCAAGTTTGACACTTGCCTACATAAGTAGCAATCTCCGCTTTTATATTTGGCTACCAATAATGTTGTTTGATATCCAGGTACATCTTATCAGAACCCAGATGGACATAGTACCTTGTTTTGTGAGCCTCATTCATTATTACGTCTTGGAATCCACCAAACCTAGGTGTCCAAATCCGGTCCATAAGGTAATAGGCTTTGTCTTCTTTGGCCATCAGATTCTTCTCCATTCTGCGCAATGTCTCATTGGTAATTTTTTCTGGCTTCAAGGCCTCCTATTGGGACTCCTTGATTTGTGAGGATAGAGGGGAATGGACGGTCATTGATAATGTCTTTACTTGGTGACCCAAGTATTCCTTTCGGCTTAAGTCATCAACTATCACATTTGCCTTGTGTGGGTGGTACTTGATTTCACACTCGTAATCACCTAGCAGTTCGACCCATCTTCATTGTCTCATGTTCAATTCCTTTTGATTCAAAATGTGCTAGAGGATCTTGTGGTCTGTGAAAATGGTGCACCTTGTACCATATAGGTAGTGCTTCCAAATCTTTAAAGCAAAGACCACAACTCCCAACCCGAGATCGTGAGTGGTGTAGTTTACTTCATGGGTCTTTAGTTGCCTTGATGTGTAATTATCACCTTTCCGTGCTGCATAAGCGTACAACCTAACCCTTGATTAAAAGCATCACAGTATACTACGAAGTCCTCCATTCCCTCTGACAAGGACAGCACTGGGGCACTGCATAGGGCTTGTTTCAGGGTTTGGAAGGTAGCTTCTTGTTTGTCATTCCAATGGAAAGGTACACCCTTCTGGGTGAGAGTGGTGAGAGGCTTGGTGAATTTGGAAATTTTTTGGATGGACCTTCGGTAATAACCAGCAAGGCCTAAAAGTTGTCAGATTACGGTTGTGGTTCTTGGGGTTGCCCATCCCTCAATAGCCTTAATTTTGGTAAGGTCCACATGTATTCCCTCTTCACTAACTACATGACCCAAAACTTCCACTCTACGAATACATAACTCACATTTGGAGAGCTTTGCGTAAAGATTATCTGCTCTTAATGTTCCCAAAATCTGTTGTAAGTGTTGGCTGTGCTCTTCCATACTCTTAGAGTAAATGAGTATATCATATATGAAAACAATTACGAAGTTGTTGAGAAACGGCTGACGTTATCGGTTCATCAGGTCCATAAAGGTTGCGGGTGCATTGGTGAGACCAAAAGGCATGATTACAAATTTGAAATGCCAATAATGGGTTCGAAAAGCAGTCTTTGGGATATCCTCCTCTCAGACCCTTAGTTGGTGGTATCCGGAACGCAGATCTATCTTGGAGAAGTAGCTGGATCCTTGGAGCTGGTTGAATAGATCATCGGTTCGAGGGAGTGGGTATCGATTCTTGATGGTGAGCTTGTTTAGCTCTTGATAATCAATGCACATCCTGAAAGATCCGTCTTTCTTTTTGACAAAAAGGACTGGAGCTCCCCAAGGTGAAAAGATCGGTCTGATGAATTCCTTGTCGAGAAGTTAGCTTATTTGACTAGATAACTCTTTCATCTCGGCATGAGCTAACTTGTAGGGTGATTTGGTGATTGGAGTGGCTCCAGGTACAAGATCGATTCAGATCTGGCGCTCGAGAGGGACTCCCAACAATTCCTCGGGAAATACATCGGGAAAGTCACATACTTCTGGAATATCATTAGTGTTTTTCTCCTCCTTTGTTTTATCCACGACATGAGCGAGAAAGGCGTGATTCTTTTTATTTGAGTCGGTTTTATTGCCATAAACTATTAGGGTTTCGTTGTTGGGAAGATAAAGACGAACAACCTTTTGTGACACATAATTTCAGCATGGTGGGGACTCAACCAATCCATGCCAACAATCCCATCAAAGCTCGTAACATTAACAGACATCAAATCAATTGGAAATGAGTGGTTATTTAATGCTAGCGTGCACCCTACATAGATATCCTTGGTTGACTCTGTTTTACCATTGGCCATTTCAACCGTAAAAGTTTCATTCAATTTGTGGGGATTTTGATTGAGTAGGTGCTTGAATCCGTGACTCACGAAGCTTTGCTCAGCACCACTCTCAAATAAAACGCACGCATAAGAGTTGTTGAGGGGAAATGTACCATTCACCACTGTTGGATCTTGCACCACTTCTCCTTGCCCCATGTTTAGTACCCTTCCTACGTTCTAATTGTTGTTCTTGGGGCAGTTGCATTTAAAAGGGTTGGTTTCCCCGCATCCGTAACATGCACGGCTGGCTTCGATGTTGTTGTCATTGGTCTGCTTGTTTTGTTGTGCAGGTGTCTTGCAATACTGGACAGTGTGTCCTTTTCGATTGCAGTTGGTGCATTGGAAGTCCTTGCATGCCCCATAGTGGTGATAATTACACTTGTCACATTTGGGATTGGAACCCATGTATGAATTTTTTGGAATTGTTGTGGTTTCTTGGATGGCCCTGAATTTTGTCGCCCTTTACGCTTGTTCTCCCAATTCTTCTTATTCCCACCTTCTTTTTTTTCTTTCTCCCTCGGTTGCTTTGGTACTTTTCTTGTCGCTGTGATCATAAAGCTTCTTGGCTAGGCACCTTGCAATGTCATAGGTCTGAGGTTTTGAGGCAATCACGTTACCTTGGATGGGAGGCATCAACCCCTAGATGAATTGTTCGACTTTCTTTCCTTTGGATGTAATCACACCAGGACACAAAAAGGATAGTTCGTTAAACCTCGAGATGTATGCATCAATGTTTGAGTTCTGCACCATAAGATTCCACAATTCTTGCTCGAGTTTTTGTACCTCCCCTCGGGGGCAGTACTTAGCGATTATCATCTCCTTGAGTTCTTCCCAGGACATGGCGTTGCAACGGGGAGTGTTATGGCCTCTATGTGACCGTTCCACCATGATAATGCCTAGTCAATGAAGGTGTAGTCTGCAAATTTCACATTACATCCTTCCGTACATTCATATATTTCAAATATCGACTCAACCTTTTCAATCCATCGTTTCAAGGCGATGACTCCTCCAGTCCCGTTGAAAGTGTGGGGTCTTGCATTGGAGAAGTCCTTATAAGTACAAACATTTACAGAACCTTGATTCATCCATTGGTGGGAGCTTCCCGTCCCTTGGCCATTTCCTCAACCATTATTTCCGTTTTGAATGTGGACTAGAGCTACTGTCACCGCTGCTGAAACTGCCACTTGGAAGGCCGCAGAGTTCGTCTCCGGTGGCGGCAGCGGTGGTGGTGCTTTGTTGTTATTCTTACGAATCGGTCTCCTTGGCATCTTTCTGTCATGGAATAGAAGGACAATGAGTATCCAATATATTTTGTTTCACTATTTCTTAATTATAGAATATTATCGGTGGTTCGGTTGTGTATAAGCAAGTGTGTGCATAAAATCAACATGTAATAATAGTAATAGAGCACATAACAGGTAACACATCATGAAAAAAAATATATCCTTTTTTCATTGAAAATAATTTCTTGAGTACATAAAAATTTGCCTTCATAAGGCATACAATACATGAAGTGAAATAAAATATGACAGAGTAACGACTTCATGAGTAGTGTGATCACTTAATCATGTAGTCGATAATACATAGGACAATGCATAAAGGAAAATCGATACGGTAGCACGTAAACGGGAACTAGCCGCGACAAGTAGGGTCTGGTGGTGTTGATGATGTGGTAGATGCGCCCTGAAGTCTAGCCAGGTGGTGCTCGGCATCCAAAAGCCTGGCTTCCGATGCTACCTGGTGCGCTTGGTAGTCCCTGACTATCTCATGTGTCATCCTCTCCGCGCGCTCAATTGTAGCCCTCATGGTCACCATTTAACCGGCGGTTGCCTATGTCTGCTTGCTAATGTCGCGTGTCCTCCTCACCATCACAGGAATGGCTCAGTCTGTAGGTCCATCGTGACTTAATTCGTAGTTGTCCTGGTTCATACCAAATGAGGTCGTACTCCTTGTTGACGACTCCATCTCCAGATATCGTGCGCCCATGGGGGCATAGGACCATTGGGACCCATCCTGTATGGGGGCACCCTTGCCATATAGGGCGAATTGATAACTTCGGATGCAGCGCTCGAGTCATCTGCGTCGCTGCCATCCTCCTCCTCGTCCGAGTCGGCTACCGGTTCTGCCGGTCCTTCCATAGGCTCCTCTTCCTCGGGCTCTTCTTCTGCATCCTCCTCTTGTTCTTCCGATGGTTATTCCTCAGTTTCTTCCTCTGGTTCTAACCATCCGCCATTCCTCTGGTTGGGGAAATAGGGATCTCCAGGATGGTGAAATTCGTCAATAGCATTTGCACGAGGGGTGAGAAATGTGTAAGGAGAGTATGTGTAAATAGATTCCAAAATACTCCTATAGTATTTTAATTGTTCAGGTTTGGCTCTTAAAACTTTTGGATAACAAGTTGGGAAGTTTTAGACTTGTTGCAACACCACTACCAATCCCAAACACATGTAGGTCATATCTTAAATAAATATAGTTGATCAGGCTATATTTATCCCATATATGATTACATAACTGTCCAGGTTTTACTGTAGCGTTCAATCTTTTAAGTTCTTATGTTTTGTATTTGTTATGATACGGTCCTAGCAAGTATATATACTTTCAGTCAGGGTGTTTTAGTCTCATTGTATTTGTAGTTGTATATCTTGTATGGCTAGATATACTAGTTCACTATAAACAATGCTCTGATACCAACCTGTTACACCCTCGGACCAGAACGGCGGAAACGTCCGGAGGCGGGTGACGTCATTGTGCAATATCATAACAATTACATATAAATGAAACGTAGCATATCCAAACATCATACATCAATATACCAAACTTACATTGTTTTACATCTTGTTCATGTTCTTGAAATACACAAAAGAGACAATATTGAGTAAATTCCAAACTACATCAACATAATGTTGGATCCGCATTCCAATAACCTACTTATTGATTTCATGAGAATACAATTCGTTTGAAAAGCGGCAACATAAAATATGTTGGTGAGTTCATAAGCATTTTGTATAAAAATTTGTGATAGTTGGAAAAATCAGAAAATCCTATATTTTCTTATCAAATGGCTGTAAGTCTTGTTTGCAATCAAGTATAGTTTCATGTGTGTTTATTGTGTTTCGAAATTGTATAAATTCGTTTACCCAGAAAATCCTATATTTTCTGATGTATAAAACGGTAGAATTAAAACCCTAAGACTTGTGTGGTAAAAGCTTCGTTCAGTGTAACCAACATTAGTTGTTTATAATCGAAAGGTGTAACTTGTGAAAAGTTCTCAAAAATAATTGTTATATTCTTAGTGAGTCGTTATAACTATACTAATGTGACAGAGTGCCTGTTCTAATGTTCTTCAAGTGTCTATTTAATTTAAGACATTGGTTACCCTAGACTGGTCGGTCTAGCTGTAGCGAACAATGTTAACCCCGTATAGATCTATACACAAATTCCCGCTCCCCCTCCAGGAGACTCTGGTTATAAATCTTATAGGACTTTTAGCGTACACTATTATATACATATATAGGTATTGTGAAGATGCGTCTGACTAGAATAATAACAGGAGTTTGTGCAAAAATCGTTGTGATCCGTATTTATTTCATAAATAACAACTTTATACTTGTTGACTACATATTTCGTCTTTGTTTATAGAAAGTATTCCTTTTTAAATTAGGCTTGTCAAGAATGATCCAATATTCTTGATGTTGGAAAAATGGTCCTTCATTTTATAATTTATCAAACAATACTCGTACTTGCCAAAAGGTGGCTCAAAGCTATGTGAGTCGTTGAGAATGGTACATTTCCTCCAAAATACTTGTTTAAGAAATTTTGACGTAAATACTTATGATTTTTGGTCATAAAAATTTGTAGCTTATATTTTGTAACATACTAGTTCTTGTTTCTTTGCATAAATTGTGAAATATGATTCAAACCCTTGGGACTTGCTCAAGGTTTCGAGTTCTTGGAGTTTTCATAACCTTATTACCTATAACTTAGCATAAAAGCATAACAAGCAATTTAATCAAGGTTTAAAACAAGATTTTGACTTGTATTCTCCCCCAAGAACAATAAAAACTCGAAAAATAGGGGTATGAAGCTCACCTTGAGTTGGATTTGTGGGGTTTTTGAAGTGTAGTGAAGAGATCTTGATCCTAAGCACTAAAATGCCCTTGTTGAACTCCTTGAAGCCTAGATTATCCTAAGGAGGTTAAAATAGGACCTTGTGTGTAAATGAGATGATTTTAACAAAATAATATGTAGGAATACTAGGAGATTTCGAAATAGCTCACCCAATTTCCAAGAATCACCTTGATAATAAAGATTTTTGGAAGAATCCACTTGTTCTTGAGAGGAGTTTGGTTTAGTTGTTAAATGGAGTGAGGAAGGGATTTTTGAGGATGTATGAAATCTCTAGGTAGTGAAATGAGGTAAGGGTGAGGATTAGCAAAAAGGAGTTCTTTTAAATACAGGAAGTGAAGTTGATTTGAAGTGTGCTTGGAGAACTGCTAGCTAAGTTATGTTTGATTGCCGGATAATTTGTGAGGATCCGAGAATGCATGGGAAATGGAGGATTACATCATATCATAAAGTCAACCCTCTTATCACTTTAAGATTTTGAATAATACTTTTATAAATATTAACTATTGTCTTATGTGAATACGTTTTAAATATTAAAATTTTGCATAAAATAGGGTTTAAGGGGGTCTAAGTTATGAAAGCACGAGTTCGGGGGAATTTCCGACATCAAAATATCTAAAACGGATGAAATGGTCCAAAATGATCTAAGATCCGGAGCCAAATGGTGAGTTCCGGAGTCAATCCTCAAGTTCAAGAGTCAAGCCTCAAATTCCGGAGTCAAGTGCGAAGTCAGTAGGTCTGGGACGGAGGTGCGGAGCTAGGCCATGAATTTCGGAGTTAATTCACCAATTCTAGAGTCAGCTCTGAGCCGGAATCAATTCCTTCCGAGGTTGCGAGGGTTCCGAGGCAACGAAAACTTCTGGTCCGAAGTGTGAAGTTGTCCAGATTATGCGAGCCATTCCAGGGCATGCGAGATCTTCCAGAGCATGCTGAGTTTCGAAGTAGGACGGTTCCGGAGCGAGATTGTCTGGGTGGGAGGGTCCGAAGTCACTTAAGGGGTTCCGAACCGGGTTTGTTCCTTCAAGTTTTCTCCTTTAGTTTTGAGTTGATTTTGACTAAGGACACTACATAGGGAGATTTGAGAGAGATTTGGGAGATATTTGAGATACATAGAGAGATTTAGGAGAGATTTGAGATACATAGAGAGATTTGGGAGAGATTTGAGATACATAGAGAGATTTAGGAGAGATTAAGAGATACATAGATAGATTTTGGAGAGATTGAGAGATACATAAATGGTTTGCATTATAACAATACATGGTTCATTATGAACCATAAAGTAAATTTTTAACGCATTAATACAAGCCTTACAATAGTTTATGTTTACATGAGAACAGAAGTTCCTAGCTAAAAATGCTAGTTGTGACATCAATAATCAAAACATGTTATCATAAAACAATATGAGAGTGTAATCCCGAAGATCTTGCTGGAATAGTGTCTAAGGCTATAACTATATTCGGTGGTGCATGGTCCTTTTGGGTTGCCTTCACCATAGCAACTTGAAGGATGATTTGTTAAGAGAGAGTAAATATTATAAGGAATAATATTTAGCTATTTGATTAATATAAGTCATAAATTAATTGGTATTAATTTGGTGACTTAAAGAGATTAATTAAATAAGAGGGTATAAACTGTCAATTGTTTGATAGTTAGACTTTGGACTATAAATCCATTAGGATGGACTTTGGACGGTTTCTAAGAGCTTTAGGATAGCTCAAAATAGTCCATAAGGATATCTGTGGAATGGATTTGGATAGCCTTAAGTGAAGATTATCCAATTAGGGTTTAGGGTGAAACCCTTAAGGAGTCTAAAGGTATAAATAGGCCCTTGGGATGTGGAATTCGTGTACAACCTTTCAGAACCTAAAGCAAGGAACTTCTGGTCGAATTCCATCCCCTCTCCTCTCTCCTAAATCATCTTGCTTGCTATTGGTGTTTGTAAGCCATTAGAGGAGTGACAATTGTGACTCTAGAAGCTCCAAGACAAGAAGATCAACAAGGAACTCAAAGGTATGATTCTAGATCTGTTTTAATGTTGTTGTTTAACCTAATTAGCCATTAGAAGTCTTGGATTCAAAAGCATGTTTGATAGAAAGCCTAGATCCAAGCAATAGGGTTTTGCATGCGCACATAGGAAAGTTCTTATGGCTAAAACCCAACAGTGGTATCAGAGCCTAGATTGGTTTTCTACAAATTGTTGCTTGAATAACTGAAACAAACCTGCAAAATTCGATTTTTAGGGTTTTGAGTCACTGACTCGTCGAGTTCCATGGTGGACTCGTCGAGTAGGCCTGACTCGTCGAGTCCCCTTGTGCACTCGGCGAGTCCAAGCGTCAGGAAGGGCCAGATTCGGGATTTCTTTGTGTTTATCTTATCCAAACTTTCCATAAACTAATTAGATCAATATGAATCCGATTTCTTGATAAATATAAGTGTTATCTTGATCTAGTTAAAGGTAATTATCAACTAATTAAATATTTAGTTTTCCTATATGATAATTATTTAATTATTTTGATTATTTTTTTTGGTAATTATCCTCAAAGAAATCAAAGATAAATCAAATAAAGATAATTAAGATATTAATTGTTAATTGAAATTATTTGTTATTTGATCCTCCATGTTTTTTAAATGTTTAAAACCTACCCTATAGTTTTGAAATTTAAATTTGTGATTAAAAGCTTTAATTTAGACAACTTAAATTTCAAACACTAGATTTTGAAAAGTTTAAAATACAACCCTATACTTATATGACATTATTAGAATAATATATATATGTATAACTAAATGCTAGTCTTACCGCTAGTAGGCCTCATTCACGAAGCTGATCTATAAGGTGGGTATAAGGTTGCGGCCTATAAAATGGCGCTTAATGGGTGTACACTCACACCCACCGCTTGCTTGATTGGTGGAGGGTCGTTAGCCGAACGGGTAGGATAGGGCAACCTCATCCTCTCATTAAAAGTATAATAAGAAATACGAAGTAACTAAATTTTTTTTTAAATTTCCCAATCTTAGTTACTTTAGGAAAAGTGAATTGATGCAATTCCATGAAATTACACTTTGCACCTTGCTAAGATGTTAGTGGAGCGTGTGTGGTTTACCGGCACACTAATTGGTTCTAAGCGAAGGTGGCGAAGGGTGATTCATTGTTTATCATAGTTCGATGGAGCGTGTGTGGTTTACCGGCACATCGAATAGGTGATCGTAACAACGAAGGCACCATGTAAATTTGCATGCTAATTCACACCCGCTTTGTGATCCTCGGCATCCCAGTCACAAACAAGAGGGGCATATCGAGATTTAAACATGCCATTGAATAGTTCAATGAATCTCATCCGAACCTAGGAATTCTCAAAAACACTTAGGACCAAAAGTTTAAGTTTTGTGATGGAGAATTAGTGAATCGTCATTCACTTACCTTCAATTTATTTGCATGTTGGATTACGGCATCCCTTTTCTAGTATGTAAATGTTATTGTTGGATCATAGCCCTAATTTTTCTTATTGGGTGATAATTAGGGATTCTTGTTCTAATCTATCTTTGTCCTTTCTATAGATGTCAAACGCAAACAACGCTGCTGCTAGTTCTTTCACGTTGATGAGCCTTTGCCAAAAGGTCACCTTCGATGGGACGAACTTTGGCGAATGGATAAGATACATTCGCACTATTGCTCGCTATGAGGATAAAGAGTATGTCCTCGACGAGAAGCTCGAGAAAATCAACCCTGAAATTGCTACTCCCGCTGAAATCACCGCCTTTGAAACCCATGAGCAAGATGCGACGAAAGTACATTGCATCATGATCGCCACCATGAACTCCGAGTTCCAAAAGTCCTACGAGGACATGTATCCATACGAGATGCATCAAGACTTGTTGGAGAGGTACCACCAAAACGCGAGACAAGAGCGTTACGAGATCTTCACCAACATGATTTCCGCTAAGATGGGTCATGGAGAATCTCTTACCGTGCACTTGCAAAAGATGCAAAGGTATGTCGACCGCCTTCGCAAGTTAAACGTTGACTTCGGCGAAGACTTGGCGATCGATATGGTGCTTCACTCTTTGCCTCCGATGTATAATCAATTTAGGATGACCTACCACATGAACAAAGAGGAGGTCACTCTAAGTAAGCTCCAAGGTCTCTTGAGGGTTGCTGAGAGCAATTTCAAGGACAAGTCTGTTGCACCAACTCCCAATCCGTCTGCTGCTCCTGTCTTGGCAATTGGTCAAGGGAAGGGAAAGAAGAGGAAAGCTTCTTCAAATAACTATCAAAAGGTGAAAGCCCGAGATGGTTCCTCTTCTAGTGGGACAAAAGTTGATCCCTCTAAGCCCTGCTCTAACCCGAAGGAGGCAGAGTGCCACCACTGCCACAAGATAGGACATTGGAAGAGAAGCTGCCCGGATTACCTGCAAGCCATCAAGGAAGGAAAGATCAAGCCATCTTTCGCAGGTATATATGCAATAAAATCTAACGATTCTAATCATGCTATTTCTTGGGTTCTTGACACCGGTTGTGGTTATCACATTTGTTCTAATGTGCAGGGACTAAAAGGAAGTAGGGATGTGGAGCAAGGAAGGATCAATCTAATCATGGGGAACAGAAGATCGTCGCCTGTGACCAAGATTGGAGTGTATTCTTTGGTGCTTAAGAATAGTTTAGTTTTAGATTTGAACAATTGTTGCTATTCGCCAGAAATGGCTAGAAACATCATTTCATTTCATGGTTTATATAGACAAGGTTTTAGATTTTCTTTTAATAATGAGAATGGTTCTATTTTGGCTTATCTAAATGGTGTCTTTTATTTTGAAGCTATACCATGTAATGGAATATATGAAACTGTTATGATTGTTGATAACTTAGGAAATGATGTTTTGAATATTGATTCTTCCACTAGTATGGATAAAGCATCCTTGTGGCATTGTCGTCTTGGACATGTCAACAGGAAACGCATAGCCCAACTCCAAAAGGATGGAGTGTTGGAGTCATTCGACCATAGGGAAGATGACACATGCGAATCTTGTTTACTTGGAAAGATGACTAAGTCACCCTTCACGAGTACTTGTGAAAGGGGTGAGGGACTATTAGACCTAATACATACCGATGTATGTGGACCTTTTAGATCAACCACGAAGGATGGGAACCGCTTCTATGTGACCTTTACCGATGATTATAGTAGATATGGGTATATCTATTTAATCAAGCAAAAGTCAGAAACCTTTGAAAAGTTCAAAGAGTTCAAGAATGAAGTGGAGAATCAATTGGGCAGGAAAATCAAGATGCTTCGATCCGATCGAGGAGGAGAGTACCTAAGTCTTGAATTCCACGATTATCTCAAGGAGTGTGGAATAGTTTCGCAATTGACGCCTCCTAGGACACCGCAATTGAATGGTGTGGCAGAAAGGCGTAATCGAACCTTATTGGATATGGTTCGCTCTATGATGAGTCGTGCTTCACTACCTATCTTCTTTTGGGGGTATGCCTTAGAGACTGCCGCCCATATCCTTAACCGAGTCCCTACCAAGAAGGTTGCTAAAACACCTCACGAGATGTGGACGGGGAAAGTTCCCTCGTTGGCACATATCAAGGTTTGGGGTTGCGAGGCTTTCGTAAAACGAGATACTCACGACAAGCTTGAACCTCGAAGTGAGCGATGTATTTTCATCGGCTACCCGCAAACTTCCTTTGGATATCTCTTCTATAGACCGAAAGATAATGTTATCTTTGTTGCGAGGAGAGGAGTTTTCCGAGAGCGAGAACTCATAAGCCAAGGAGACAGTGGGAGGCAAATCGAACTTGAAGAGATTCAAGAATCGATAGATGAAGGAACCTCTACCGCTGGCGTTCAACCCGAGGAGGAAACTCCGGTTGAACCGATTGACGAATCCTTACCTCTTAGACGTTCCGATAGATTTAGAGTTCAACCCCAGTTTTATGGTTTTCATATTACTACCGAAGGGGACACGTATATTAGTGATGGTACACTAGTAAATCTTGATGAACCTAATAGCTATAAGGAAGCCATGGCAGGCCCGGAGTCTGCGAAATGGAAAGAGGCGATGGATAGCGAGATCCAATCCATGTACGATAACCAAGTTTGGAATTTGGTTGATTACGTGCCCGAACGTAAGACCGTAGGGTGCAAGTGGATCTTCAAGAAGAAGACCGACGTGGATGGGAACGTACACACATACAAAGCGCGATTGGTTGCGAAGGGCTTTACTCAAACTCCCGGAGTTGACTATGATGAGACCTTCTCACCAGTTGCGAAGATTAAATCTATTAGAGTGATGCTAGCAATTGCCGCATTTCATGATTATGAGATTTGGCAAATGGATGTCAAGACCGCTTTCCTTAACGGAAAGTTGGCTGAGGATGTTTACATGGCTCAGCCAGAGGGGTTTGTGGATCCGAAGCATCCGAATAGAGTGTGTAAGCTTGAGAAGTCCATTTATGGACTTAAGCAAGCGTCTCGCAGATGGAATCTTTGCTTCGATGAGAAAGTCAAAGAGTTTGGATTTGTACGAAGCGAAGACGAATCTTGTGTATATGTCAAAGCCAGTGGGAGTGTAGTAAGCTTCCTCGTTCTATATGTCGATGACATATTACTCATAGGAAACGACATCCCGACTTTGCAGGAGGTTATGTCCTGGCTCGGGAAGTGCTTCGCTATGAAGGACCTCGGAGAGGCTTCTTACATATTGGGAATAAGGATAGTAAGAGAAAGAAGTAAGAGACTAATTGGACTTAGTCAGAATACTTACTTGGAGAAGGTACTAAAACGTTTTAGTATGGAAAACTCAAAGAAGGGAGAACTACCGATACAAGGAAATGCCAAGTTGAGTAAGACTCAAAGTCCGAGTACCGAAGCTGAGATAGCAGAAATGAGCCGAGTACCATACGCTTTCGCAGTTGGCTCAATCATGTACGCTATGACTTGTACTCGCCCTGATGTAGCCTTCGCTTTGAGCATGGTTAGCAGATATCAAGGGAACCCTGGCAAAGCACATTGGATTGCGGTGAAGAACATCCTTAAGTACCTTCGGAGGACGAAAGAATGGTTCTTAGTCCTTGGAGGGAGTGATGACTTGAAGGTGCGAGGGTATAGTGACGCCAGCTTTCAGGCCGACAGGGACAACTACCGTTCGCAGTCGGGCTGGGTCTTTACCCTAAATGGAGGAGCAGTGACATGGAAAAGTTCCAAGCAGGAAACCGTAGCTTATTCAATGTGCGAATCAGAGTACATCGCAGCGAGCGAAGCATCGAAGGAGGCAATATGGCTGAAGAACTTCATCGGTGATCTTGGAGTTGTGCCGGCCATAAAGGAGCCCATGGAGATTTTCTGTGATAACGAAGGTGCGGTTGCCTTGACCAAGGAACCGAGGGATCATGGTAGATCTCGACATATCGACAGAAAATATCACTTCATTAGACATCGTGTAGAAGAAGGACAACTCGTAGTGAAGAGGATATCATCAGAAGATAGCCCAACAGATCCGCTTACGAAGGGACTGAGTAGGGTTAAGCACTTACAGCATGCTAGGAGTATTGGGCTGAAGGATGATATTAGCATAGATTAGATTGTATTAGAAACGTATAATAGATAAATGTAATTAACATTTGATGATTAAATAAAGAAGTTTTATTTATGAGTAAAGTTACTATCACATGTTAGTTGTTTAACTATTGCTTCACTTTGCATGTTTTGACTTCCAGAATAATTGAGTTTATTAGGAATAATCGAATTATTTAAATGGTCCACAATCGTTCATATGTTGGGAGTAGATATGAATGAAGATTGTCGTGAATTGGTGTGTAGAGTGTCTAAATGGTGTTAGACATAGCAAGAGTTGCTGCAACGTTCATGAGTGCTTATGAACTGGTTTTGAGCATTGGAATAAACCCGCGCTTGCTGGAATCACCTTATGGAATACGATATAAAAGGTGATCGCAAGACGATAATATCATATGGTCTTAAAACCTAGATATATGGTTTATTATTTGTTAATTGATTGTGCATTGATAATGCGAAAACGCATCAGTAACTTGATGTTATAAAACGCATTGTTGTGTATAGTTGGTTAATGAATAAGTAAATGCATATAAGTTGAAGTTTATCTGTAAATTTTATCCTAAGAGGGTAGAAGAGATATCTTGGCCACTCGATGATTTGATTTGACTTATGTGCCGGGCCCGGTCAGAACTGAATTGATGTGTTCGATTAAGTTCTATGTCAAATAAATCGAAGATCGAGAAATCTAAATGCTAGACTAACCATTCCATAGGATTGTCAGCATGATATCTAACAGAGGACTGTACGATCCCTTATCTAAAGGACAAGATTGATTAGATCAGAGTTGACAGCGTCTTTGAGAGCTACGATTGCAAACCGTATTGTACTTGTATAGTTACTAGACTTATCCAAGTGGGAGACTGCTAGAATAGTGTCTAAGGCTATAACTATATTCGGTGGTGCATGGTCCTTTTGGGTTGCCTTCACCATAGCAACTTGAAGGATGATTTGTTAAGAGAGAGTAAATATTATAAGGAATAATATTTAGCTATTTGATTAATATAAGTCATAAATTAATTGGTATTAATTTGGTGACTTAAAGAGATTAATTAAATAAGAGGGTATAAACTGTCAATTGTTTGATAGTTAGACTTTGGACTATAAATCCATTAGGATGGACTTTGGACGGTTTCTAAGAGCTTTAGGATAGCTCAAAATAGTCCATAAGGATATCTGTGGAATGGATTTGGATAGCCTTAAGTGAAGATTATCCAATTAGGGTTTAGGGTGAAACCCTTAAGGAGTCTAAAGGTATAAATAGGCCCTTGGGATGTGGAATTCGTGTACAACCTTTCAGAACCTAAAGCAAGGAACTTCTGGTCGAATTCCATCCCCTCTCCTCTCTCCTAAATCATCTTGCTTGCTATTGGTGTTTGTAAGCCATTAGAGGAGTGACAATTGTGACTCTAGAAGCTCCAAGACAAGAAGATCAACAAGGAACTCAAAGGTATGATTCTAGATCTGTTTTAATGTTGTTGTTTAACCTAATTAGCCATTAGAAGTCTTGGATTCAAAAGCATGTTTGATAGAAAGCCTAGATCCAAGCAATAGGGTTTTGCATGCGCACATAGGAAAGTTCTTATGGCTAAAACCCAACAGATCTCATGTGCGGAAAACATAGTGTGATGTGCTACGATCGCCAACTCCTTTCCTCTGAAAACGAAGTACCTGAAACCAAAACTGAAAACTGTAAGCACGAAGCGTAATGAGTTCCTTCATCATACCACATACGGATTCGATCTCTTTCAACCGGTAACTGCCTAGCATATCTGGGTGCTATCCTACCCCTTTGGTCTCTTTCAACCGGTAACCCCCTTAGGGTTTCGTGGCTAGAGTTTAGAGTGATGGAGGATATAAATGAGGCTAACCTTTGGAGGATAAGCTGTTTAAATAGAGTGCGAACCCTGAAAATTCGGGTTTCACTCTGGCAGCCCTACTCATTGAGTAGGTTTTTTATCCCGCGTCCAAATTCCCATTCCTACTCGATGAGTTTGGGGCCCCCAACTCGTCGAGTGCCTTTGCGAAAATGATAATTCTTATTTAAAATACCAACTAGGAACCGGTAGTTACAAATCTCCCCCACTTATTTATACTTCATCCTCGAAGTCTATCACAATCACCTATCCCCAAAAATAACTCACACGATAAGCCCGCGGCTCCTCGATTTTCCATGAACCCACTAGCATTTCTTATGAGAACTGACACCTACCATCCTGAGGGTACAACCATCACCCCACACGATCAACGACCTTCCCAAGGCAACCGAAACTTCTATCCATGATATATCATCCAAACCTTCAAACCTTGAAAGCTACTTCTACCTTCTGAGACCTAAAACTTATTGTAATCTGGCTTTTCGATAGCTCACCCGAGCTGAAACACCTCTCCGTCAATCCCTCAATGCTAGTAGAACAATCACAACCCTTCCACTCTGTTCATATCGGCTTATCCCGATCTACTAAATCGATAGTTAGTTTTATTCTTCAACCTCGGTGAATAATGACTCCTCGATCTCTCAAGTAAAACCACTCTTACTTTCCCTGAAATCTGAACCCTAAGGTCTCAGTGGTCTGGCTCCCTATCAGAACCCTTAGACCGAACTGTCACCCATCATGTTACTACTGAAAAGGGAACAAGTCACTTTCTATAAACGGCTACATACCATTTACACCTGACAGAAGGGTCAGATAATCCTTTGAGTAGAATATTCATACCTACAACGGTTAGACTCATACGAGAGCCGCACAACAAAGTCAAATAAACTACTCTGAGATTATTTAATCCCACTGTGAGTAACTTATCGTTTCCTAATTAATCAGTAACTCCGTCCGTACATGAAATCCTAAAAACACCAATATTTCCCAATACACTGGAACTGCCCGAAACGCTGATCTGCCTAAAACACTAAACTGCATGAAACATTGAACTGCCTGAAACACTGAACTGTCTGTAACACTAAACTGCCTGAAAAACCGAACTGTCTAAGACACTAAACTACCTAAAACACCGAACTGCATGCCGGCTACTTTCCAAAATCCACTGAGACCTCCCTGGCCTTGACTCGTCCGCCCGTCATCTAAAGTACCAAGTTACCACATGGTTACTGAGCCAAAGGCTCCCATACAGTCGCCCTAAGCAATTTTCGAGCGAACTCCTCATCTGTCAATAGTTGCCATTAGTTATCTTTCCATTCTAGACCTAACGAATTCCTGATCCAACTGATCGAGTCTATATGTTGAATTCCGACATCACCAAATCCAAGGCTGAAAGTGATTGCTACATGACTAAAGGTAGCCTTATATCACAACCGACTTTATGCGGTCCTTCGCTTCCTTGATCCCATGACTGTCGTGCTGTTCCTATGGTCTTTCACTGGCTTAATCAGGACTAATCCATCTGGATAATTCCGTAACCTAATCCGTGGATTTGCCACATCCTCACTGGTGCACTAGAATTGGTCGGTGCTATGGTTCTTCCCGTGATCTAACATCAGTCCCATACTAGCTACCAACCTAGTGAAAGCTACGACTACCCCTACATACTTACAACACTCTAACGCTATCTGACAACTTTGTGAACGCTATGACTACACCCGCAGACTTACAACACTTCCAACACTAGTTGGAAACCTTGTGAATGCTACGGCTATACATGCAGTCTTAAAACTCTTCCAACACTATTTGACGACCTTGTGAATTGTACGGCTACACCCGCAGACTTATAACACTTCCAACAATATCTGGAAACCTTGTGAATGCTATGACTACAGCCACAGTCTTACAACACTTCTAACACTATCTGACAACCGTGTGAATGTTATGGCTACACTCGTAGTCTTACAACACTTTCCATGTTGAATGACAGTTAGTGAACGGTACGGATATCCCCCAGTCTTACAATAGTTTTCATGCTAACTCAACCGCTGACCATGGTTTTACCGCTAACTATCGATCCAAACACACCCAAGGTCGAGCATGCACACACGATCCGATATCCTAATCTGAACTCATGTCCTATCTGAAATCCCTGACATGTTTTCCAAGGCCTGCTATCCAATGCCAAGGGAAAACGTGGACCAAATGTTGGAACATTTCCTGAACTCCCAACTCCTATAATCCTCAACCTAGATGGCAAATCGACCATTTCCCTTCCTGATAGGGATGCGAAACGTATCCTAGTTCCATATCCATCTCTGATCCTGAATACCTGATCAGTTATCCTCCACTTAGATTCAACTAAGTCTTTATAGCATGTGAGAATTGAAGAATTCCCAATCCTTCTTACCTTATGAAATCCAATTGTCGACGACCAATGCTTACCAGTGCTAATGATTGATTACTAACCAAATCCTAAGATCGCCCATCCTCTGAAATCTTGAAGAGTACTCTTGAAATCTGGTCCAGACCGGCACCTCAATCCACCTCCCATGCTGGCAACTAGAAAGCTCAACCTTTACTCTGGCTGACGAATCTTTGCAGAACTACCGAACTCTAATCAAACACGACCCATGCGAGAAATACAATTTCCTTGGAACATCCAATGATCAGATAACCCATGCGATTATACTCGTATCTATCTGCTACCACTCCTCTCCTAGCGACGAATGTGCTAGAATCCAGGAGTTCTCCCATAGGCCACTGCCGATCATACCAGAACAGATGATGAAACCACTATGCCCCATTGATACAGGGGGACTAGCCCTGAAGAAGATAACTCCAAACCTTCTATGTAATACCACTGTCCGATCTCCACTGCAATCCGAGATAATGCTGAACACTCTGAACCAACAAAAGGGAACGACCTTTCGCTAACTACTTATAATTCACGGTATGCGATTGGCATATGACATTTCTTGAAAATATAATCCAAACATAAGCAGGATACACTTACTCAAAACTTAGTGAGAATCCAAAGTAGATACAATTACTGATCAATTGTAATTACACAATACTATCATTACAGAAAAAGGAATTCAGATTACATACTAGCGATCTATTGCAGCTCGATCTTAACTTCCTGTGGAACGATGGACGCTGGAACCAAAACTCTCTCTGCCACCCAAGTAGGACAGCGGGACTTGAAATGACCTGGCTAGTGACAATGAAAACATATCTGATCCTTTTTACAATCCCGGTGTACATGCCTTCTTTCTCCACACTTGAAACACCTAAACTTGTGACAAGCAAACCCATGGGTTCCCCCACACTTGCCACACACCTCAAGATCTCCCTGACTTCCAACAACCAAGTCAGCCGAGTCGGACCCTCCACCTCATTCCAATCGTCCTGAGATAGGTGTCTGCTTCCTTTTTTCGAGCTGCGCTTCCAAACTTACATTTCCTTCACTACCAGCCCCACCAGCTGCACTTGTAGCACGTGAGATTACGACCTGCTCCTCTAATTTGACAACCAATCTGTTAGTGATCTGACTAATGATACCAGGAAATCCCTCACTAATGACACATCACGCAAATCTCCTATGATCCCGAATTCCTAAAGCTAACAAGAGGATCCTCCTCCCTGAAGGATCCTAAGGATCTACAAGCCTTGGGCTCCGGATGAGCCCCTAGCTGCCCTGCTATAGTCTCAACTCGAAAGGACCCGAGACAACTATCCAATACTTCCAAAATCCCTTCCTCGACTGACCCTAAGTTCGTAGGAGTCTGCTCCAGCACACCGTGGGTAATCTCCAATGAGAGGAACTCCCACATCTGCTCGCTGATCGATTCTGCCCCTGCACCTGTGCCAGAACCTGAACCTGAAACTTCACCCTGAGATCTCATCTCCAAACTGAAATACAATCAATCCAACAATCAGAATTTGCCCAAGAATCCACCTCTCATAAGCTTCTCAGATTCTCCAAGACTCTCACCGATTTGAGTATGGATCATGTGCTTTTAGTAGTATGGGCCCAATACTACCTTCCACACCTATCCATAGTTTCCTCAGCAATCCTCCTGAATCCTCCAAGTCACTTCCTCAAATTAATGCACCCAAGTATCACAAAACCTCACTACTAACCCACTGAAGCATATCCTAGGCTTTCCTAGGTTCTCGAACCCACCCAGTCCTCAGCTGCTGAAAGAGTCCCAATAATGTCAACTAGCTACCTTATGAATATAGCCACATGTAGCAGAGATCAGATAATCCTTGTATTAAAAGTCTCATCCCTAGAATGGTTGGAATCATAAAAGAGTTTCACAATAGGTTTAAGTCTATCACTATGAGATTATCCAGTTTGTGCCACATGCGACTTAGCATATTCACTTAGTAGTTAACTCACATTACTAAGAACCCCACAAATCACAAAGCAAGCAAAAATCGGACAATGGAAAAATCTAACCAATCATACTGCAATCAAACCATTCTATCCTCTTATCAGGAATCTATACATGCAATTCAAAGGCTCATACAATCAAGCATAACCTAAACAGGCTATCCTACCACTGGCTGATAAGTACTAGCATGCAGGTCTACAAACACATATAATAGGCAAATAAGGCATCCTTCTTAGGTCCTTAGCCCTAATCTAGCATGCAGTTCACATATTCTCAATTCATATCATAACGTAACATAACATAACATGTATGGGTATCTTTGGGAAAACTTACTTGAGCTTGGCTGATTGCACGCATCACTGTCAACTTTTTCAACGTCCATAACAAGTTTGAAACACGGTCTATTTGGGTACCATCAGGTTAGGGTTAGGGAGGAGGACGTTGAGAAGACCGTGTTTCGAACTTGTTATGGACATTAGGAGTTCATGGTGATTCCGTTTGGGCACACCAACGTGCCGACGAAATTTATGGACCTAATGAATCGGGTATGCACACTGATGCTTAATCGCTCGGTCATTGTGTTCATAGATGATATCTTGGTGTACTCCAAGACCTGATCAACCCCAGTTGTATGGTTTTCATATTACTACCAAAGGGGACACGTAGATTAGTGATAGTACACTAATAAACCTTGATGAACCTAATAGCTATAAGGAAGCCATGGCAGGCCCGGAGTTTGCAAAATGGAAAGAGGCAATGGATAGCGAGATCCAATCCATGTGTGATAACCAAGTTTGGAATTTGGTTGATAATGTGCCCGAATGTAAGATCGTTGGGTGCAAATGGATCTTCAAGAAGAAGACCGACGTGGATGGAAAAGTACACACATATAAGGCGCGATTGGTTGCGAAGGGCTTTACTCAAACTCCCAGAGTTGACTATAATGAGACCTTCTCACCAGTTGTGAAGATAAAGTCTATTAGAGTGATGCTAGCTATTACCGCATTCCATGATTATGAGATTTGGCAAATAGATGTCAAGACCGCTTTCCTTAATGGGAAGTTGGTTGAGGATGTTTACATGGCTCAGCCAGAGGGGTTTGTGGATCCAAAGCATCCGAATAGAGTGTGTAAGCTTGAGAAGTCCATTTATGGACTTAAGCATGCATCTCGCAGATGGAATCTTTGCTTCGATGAGAAAGTCAAAGAGTTTGGATTTGTACGAAGCGAAGATGAATCGTGTGTATATGTCAAAGCCAGTGGGAGTATAGTAAGCTTCCTCGTTCTATATATCGATGACATATTACTCATAGGAAACTACATCCCGACTCTGTAGGAGGTTAAGTCCTGGCTGGGGAAGTGCTTCGCTATGAAGGACCTCAGAGAGGCTTCCTATATTCTGGGAATAAGGATAGTGAGAGAACGAAGTAAGAGACTAATAGGACTTAGTCAGAACACTTACTTAGAGAAGGTACTAAAACGTTTTAGTATGGAAAACTCAAAGAAGAGAGAATTACCGATACAAAGTAATGCCAAGTTGAGTAAGACTCAAAGTCCGAGTACCGAAGCTGAGATAGCTGAAATGAGCCGAGTTCCATACGCTTCCGCAGTTGGCTCAATCATATACGCTATGAGTTGTACTCGCCCTGATGTAGCCTTTGCTTTGAGCATGGTTAGTAGATATCAAGGGAACCCTAGCAGAGCTCATTGGATTGCAGTGAAGAATATCCTTAAGTACCTTCGGAGGACGAAAGAATGGTTTTTAGTCCTCGGAGGGAGTGATGACTTGAAGGTGTGAGGGTATAGTGATGCCAGCTTTCAAACCGACAGGGACAACTACCGTTCGCTGTCGGGCTGGGTCTTTACCCTGAATGGAGGAGCAGTAACTTGGAAAAGTTCCAAGCAAGAAACCGTAGCTGATTCAATGTGCGAATCAGAGTACATCGCAGCGAGCGAAGCGTCGAAAGAGGCAATATGGTTAACAAACTTCATTGGTGATCTTGGAGTAGTACCTACCATAAAGGAGCCTATGGAGATTTTTTGTGATAATGAAGGAGTGGTTGCCTTGACCAAGGAACCGAGGGATCATGGTAGATCTCGACATATCCACAACAATTATCACTTCATCAGACATTGTGTAGAAGAAGGACAACTCGTAGTGAAGAGGATATCATCAGAAGATAACCCAACAGATCCGCTTACGAAGGGACTGAGTAGGGTTAAGCACTTGCAGCATGTTAGGAGCATTGGGCTAAAGGATGATATTAGTATAGATTAGATAGTTTTAGAAACGTATAATAGATAAATGTAATTAACATTTGATGATTAAGTAAAAGAGTATTATTTATAAGTAAAGTTACTGTCCTATGTTAATCATTTAACTATTGTTTCACTTTGCATGTTTTGACTTTCAGAATAATTAAGCTTATTAAGAATAATCGAATTATTCAAATTGCCCACAATCGTTCATATGTTAGAAGTAGATATGAATGAAGATTGTCATGAATTGGTGTGTAGATTGTCTAAATGGTATTAGACATAGCAAAAGATTGTTGCAACATTCATGAGTGCTTATGAACTAGTTTTGAGCATTGGAACAAACCCGCGCTTGCTGGAATCACCTTATGGAATGTGATATAAAAGGTGATTGCAAGACGATAATATCATATAGTCTTAAAACCTAGATATATGGTTTGTTATTTGTTAATTGATTGTACATTGATAATGCGAAAACGCATCAGTAACTCGGTGTTATAAAATGCATTGTTGTGTATAGTTGATTAATGAATAAGTAAATGCATATAAGTCGAAGTTTATCTGTAATTTTTATCCTAAGAGGGTAAAAGCGATATCTCGGCCGCTCGATGATTTGTTTTGACTTATGTATCGAGCCCGGTCAGAACTGAATTGATGTGTTCGATTAAGTTCTATGTCAAATAAATCGGAGATCGAGAAACCAAATGCTAGACTAATTATTCCATAGAATTGTCAGCATGATATCTAACAGAGGACTGTACGATCCCTTATCTAAAGGACAAGATTGATTAGATCAGAGTTTAACAGCGTCTTTGAGAGCTACGATTGCAAACCAGATTGTACTTGTGCATATAGTTACTAGACTTATCCAAGTGGGAGACTGTTGAAATAGTGTCTAAGGCTGCAACTATATTAGGCAAGTATTTGACCCGATTGTGCATGGTCCTTTTGGGTTGCCTTCACCATAGCAACTTGACAGGGTGATTTATTATGAGAGAATAAATATTATTAATATATTATGAGAATAATATAAGGAATAATAATATTATTATTTGATTAATATAAGTCATAAATTAATTAGGAATTAATTAGGTGACTTAAAGAGATTAATTAAATAAGAGGGTATAAACTGTCAATTGTTTGATAGTTACACTTTGGGCTGTAAATCCTTCATGGATAGGGTTGGACGATTTCTAGGGCTTGGGATAAGCCACAAATCGTCCAAGGGCTTATCTTGGAAAGGATTCGGATTGCTTTGAGTAAAAGTTATCCAATTAGGGTTTAAGGGTGAAACCCTAGGAGCCTTACAAGTATAAATAGACCTCTTGGGGTGGGGAAATCGACACCTGTGTCTTTGGAAGAACCCTGGCCGATTTTTGTCCTCTCTCCTCTTTCTCAAATCATCCTCCTTGCTAGTTGGTGTTTGTAAGCCATTAGAGGAGTGATATTTGTGACTCTAGAGCTCCAAGAACAAGAAGATCAAACAAGTGTTTCAAGGTAAACTTCTAACTCTGCTTTTTGTATTGTTCTTATACCTTATTAGCCATTAGAAGTCTTGGATTCAATGCATGTTTAATTAGAGAAACCTAGACCCAAGCGTTAGGGTTCGCATGTGCACATAGGAATGTTCATATGGCCAAAACCCTTCAATTGTATGGTGTGGCTGAGAGGCGTACTCGAACCTTGCTAGACATGGTTCGTTCCATGATGAGTCGTGCTTCGCTACATATCTTATTCTGGGGGTATGCCTTAGAGACTGCTGCGCATATCCTTAACTTAGTTCCTACCAAGAAGGTTTCCAAAACACCTCACGAGATGTGGACAGGGAAAGCTCCCTCGTTGACACATATCAAGGTTTGGGTTTGCGAGGCTTTCGTAAGACGAGAGACTCACGACAAGCTTGAACCTCGTAGTGAGCGGTGTATTTTCATCGGATACTCGCAAAAGTCCTTTGGATATCTCTTCTATAGACCGAGTGACAATGTTGTCTTCATCGTGAGGAGAGGGGTTTTCCGAGAGCAAGAAATCATAAGCCAAGGGGATAGTGGGAGGCAAATCGATCTTATAGAGACTCAAGAGTCAAGAGATGAAGGAACCACTAACATTGGCGTTCAACCCGAGGAGGCAACTCTGGCTGAACCGATGGCGAATCCTTACCTCTTAGACGTTCCAGTAGAGTTAGTGTTCCACCCATGTTGTATGGCTTTCATATAACAAGCAAGGGTGATACTTTTATTAGTGATATTACACTAATAAATTTGGACGAGCCTAATAGTTATAAGGAAGCCATGGCAGGCTCAGAGTTTGCAAAGTGGAAAGAGTCAGTGGACAGCGAGATTCAGTCCATGTACGATAACTAAGTTTGGAGCTTGGTCGATAATGTGCTAGGTCATAAGACGGTCGGGTGCAAGTGGATCTTCAAAAAGAAGACCGGCATGGATGGGAATGTGCACACTTATAAGGCGTGATTGGTTGCGGAAGGGCTTTACTCAAACTCCCGAAGTTGACTATGATGAGACCTTCTCACCGGTTGCGAAGATAAAGTCTAATAGGGTGATGCTGGCCAATGCTGCATTTAATGATTATGAAATATGGCAGATGGATGTCAAAACCGCTTTACTTAATGGGAAGTTGGCTGAGTATATTTACATGAGTCAGCCATAGGGTTTTGTCAATGCGAAACATCCCAATAGAGTGTGTAAGCTTGAGAAGTCCATTTATGGGCTAAAACAAGCGTCTCGCAGATGGAATCTTTGTTTCAATGAGAAAGTCAAAGAGTTTGGTTTTCTGCAAAGCGAGGATGAATCATGTGTATATGTCAAAGCCAGTGAGAATATAGTAAGCTTCCTCGTATTGTATGTCGATGACAGACTACTCATAGGAAATGATATCCCTACGCTACAGGAGCTAAAGTCATGGCTTGGGAAGTGCTTCACTACGAAGGACCTCGGAGAGGCTGCCTATATTTTGGGAATAAGGATAGTGAAAAACAAGAGTAAAAGACTAATAGGACTTAATCAGAATACTTATTTGGACAAAGTACTAAAACATTTTAGTATGGAGAATTCCAAGAAAGGGGATTTACCAATCCAAAGTAATGCCAAGTTGAGTAAGACTCAAAGTCTGAGTACCAAAGTTGAGATAACAGAGATGAGCCGAGTACCTTACGCTTCCACGGTTGGCTCAATTATGTATGCTATGACTTGTACTCACCCTAATGTGGCATTCGCTTTGAGCATGGTCAGCAGATATCAAGGGAACCCTGACAAAGCACATTGGACCGCAGTCAAGAATATTCTTAAGTACCTTCGGAGGACCAAGGAATGGTTTCTAGTCCTCAGTGGGAGTGATGCCTTAAAGGTGCGAGGGTACAGTAACGCTAGTTTTCATACCGATAGAGACAACTACCATTCGTATTCGGGCTGGGTCTTTACCTTTAATAGAGGAGCAGTGACTTGGAAAAGTTCCAAGCAGGAGACTGTAGCTGATTTAATGTGCGAATCAGAGTACATTGCAGCGAGCAAAGTGGCAAAGGAGGCAATATGATTGAAGAAATTCATTGGAGACCTTGGACTTGTGCTAGCCATACAGGAGCCTATGGAAATTTTCTGTGATAATGAAGGAGCGATTGCCTTGACCAAGGAACCAAGGAATCATGGTAGATCTTGTCAAGAATATATCACTTTATTCGACATCGGGTAGAAGAAGGACTCATCGTAGTGAAGAGGGTATCGTCGAAAGATAACCCAACAGATCTGCTTATGAAGGGACTGAGTAAGGTTAAGCACTTGCAGCACGCTAAGAGAATTAGGCTGAAGGACGATATTAGTTTAGATCAGATAGTTTTAGAAACGTGTAATAGATAAATTGTAATTAGCATTCGATGATTAAATAAATGGGTGTTATTTATGAGTAAAGTTACTATCTTATGTTAATTGTTTACATGTTATTTCATTTTGCATGTTTTGACTTCCTGAATAATAAATTTATTCGAACGTTCCATAGTCGTTCATATGTTGGAAGCAGGTATGAATGAAGACTGTCATAAACTGGTGTGTAGATTGTCTAAAGTGTATTATACATAACAAAAGTTTGCTACAACTTTCATGAGTGTTTATGAATTTGATTTGAGCATTGGAATAAACCCATGCTTGCTCGAATCACTTCATGGAATTTATCACGAGTGATCGCAAGACGATAATATCATATTGTCTTAAAACCTAGATATATGGTTTATTGTTTGCTAATTGGTTGTGCATTGATAATGCATAAACGCATCAGTAACTTGATGCTATAAAACACATTGTTGTGTATGATTTTATTAGTGAATGGTAAATGCATATAAGTCAAAGTTTATTTGTTGTTTTCAACCTAAGAGGGTAAACGCGATATCAGGGCCCCTCGATGATTTGCTTTGACTTATGTGTCGGGCCCGGTCAGGACTGAATTGATGTGTTCAATTAAGTTCTATGTCAAACGAATCTGAGATCGAGAAACAAACTGCTGGATATTAAGTATGACTGTGTTCCATGTAATTGTCCGCACGATATCTAGAATAGAGGACTATCCGATCCCTTATCAAAAGGACAGGTTATTGATGAGATCAGAGTTCGACAGCGTCTTAGAGAGCTACGATTACTAATCGGATTGTATTTACATTTGTAGTTACTAGACTTATCCAAGTGGGAGACTGTTGGGTTAGTGTATAAGTCCGTAACTATATTTGATAAGTACTTGACCCGGTTGTGCATGGCCCTTTTGGTTTGCCTTCACCAAAGCAACTTGACAGGGTGATTTATGAATAGAGAGGTTAATAAGGTTTATTAATATATTATATGAATAGTATATTAAAGGATAAATCATATAGTTTAATTAATATTAGACAAGAATTAATTAACAATTAATTATGTGGCTAAAGGACATTAATTAAATATTGGGGACTTAAACTGTCAAATGTATGATAGTTGAGTATTGGGCTGAGTAGCCTCTTGGACTAGGCATGGACGAAATTAGGATGTGTCCATCCATAATTTCGGCCATAAGGGCCTTATTCTAGAAGCTTTTGTAGATTGCTTAAGGCCTATGATGTGCATTAGGGTTTAGATTGAAACCCTAGCAGCACCAGTATAAATAAGACCCTAAGGCTTCCAATTTTCAGCCACTTGAACCCTAAGAGCCTTCATAGCCAAAATTGTGCCTCTCCCCTCTCTCACATATCATCCTCTTGCTTGTGTGGTGTTTGTAAGCCATTAGAGGATTGACATTTGTGACTCTAAGCTCCAAGACAAGAAGATTCAAGCAATTGTTCAAGAGGTAATCATCTAGATCTGTTTTCTTATGATAATTTCAAAATATCTATGCTAGATCTAGGGTTTGTAAGTCTTGGTTGAATTTCATGTACTATAGAGAAACCTAGATCCAAGCTTTAGGGTTTGCATGAGCACATAGGATGTTATTTTGTTTAAAACCCATCATTTTTGGCTAAAGAACATAGCCACCACCACCGTGAACCACCACCAACCACCACTGCCCGAGGTGATAGTGGGTGGTACCCGACTTGATTAGACTTTAATTAATGTAAAAACTTCACTATTAGATTAATTTGTTTTGTGATTTGTTTGGAAACCCTAATTAGGGTTTATAAAACCCTAATTTTTGGAAATGTGTATTTTGGATTTGTCGGGACCCGCATTTGGACCATTTGATTTGGAATTTTGAATTATGCCCGACCACATTGTAAGTTTGGTCTAGTGGAGTAATGGACTTAATGGATTAAGTATTTAATGGGTTAAGTAGGAACACTTAAACCTAATCATCATTTTATGTGAAAAACACTAATTGGGTTTGGGTTCTTATTGGGCCATTTCTTGGACTAACTTGCTGTGGGCCTTCGTGGGCCAAATGGGGAACATGTTTATGGAGTAATGAAATTATTGGGCTTTAGGATAAGGCCCATTGAAGAGGCTTAGGCCCAATTTGGAAAATTAGACCATAGATGGGCCATAATTGGGCCTTGATGATTATGAGATATTGGACCATCGGAATGCCAAATGTTTGGGCTAGGATAAATGGTTGGGCCATAAGATAAGTCCATGTAGAGGTTTGGGCCCAATTTGGAAAATTGGGCCATATGTTGGGCCTTGGTTCATTAATTGGTTTTTAGGCTTTCAGAGTGTCTGTTTGGACCTTGGTTTTGGACCAAGTTAGGTTAAGAGTAAAATAGACTTTTTTCCCCAAGCATGGACCTATGGTTATGTATTGGAACCCAATTATTAATTGGGTGTTGTTTTGATATGGACAGTTCGGGAATCTGTCATCCAGTAGCTATGGTTTTATTCGCGGGACTTCAGTAGTGTGAGGTGAGTCTCCTCACCATACCAATGGGTCGAAGGCACCAAAGTCGGCCCATTTTATGATATGTGGTACAGTAGTTGATGCAGTGATATGTGGCATGTTAGTTGGTTATATGCTAGGTGGCATGCTAGTTGTATATGTGGTGTACTTGCATGAAAGACCATGGTGGAGCCCATGACGCTTGGATGTAAGACCATGTGGGGGAGCCCATGAGTTTTCAAGTAAAGACCATGGGGGAGTCCATGACACTTGGATGTAAGACCATGTGGGAGCCTGTGACTTTCCTATTAAAGACCATGGGGGGAGCCCATGACACTTAGGTGTAAGACCATGTGGGGAGCCAATGGCATCTTGGAGTAAGATCCTCGAAGGAGCCCACGATAACCCTATATGTTTATATGCACGACTTACATAATTGATATGGTTTATATAGTTGAGATAGTTAGTATGGATCATGTGATTATGTGGGGTATGCTTTGGGAACTCACTAAGCTTCGTGCTTACAGTTTTGTTTATGCTTTCAAGTATCATCGATTTGGAAATGAAGAGCCCAACTTGATCGCAACGCACACACCCGTGTTTTCCGCATTATGTGATTTTGGGACGTAACTCTGATAAATGTTTAATTAAGCAATGTTTTTGAATGATTGGATGAAGTAGCATTTGTGTTTAACTATAATGAAAAAAGAATTTTTTACCATTGATTTTTGGATCGTTAATTTTCTGCCCCTTCAACATACAATGTTCTTTAGGGATACTATTATAAAAAAAAAAGTCATATGGATCCTCCTGAAGAATTTCATTAGGTGTTGTCACTGAGTTTCTTTCATTTCGTCGTTGATAGACCTTTTGTTCTAAATCAACCTCCTTTCAACAGAATCCGATACACTTGTAGGAGTTGCGTTTGTAATATCCGTTAGGGTCCTCTCTAATGTACACACATTTATCATATGTGTCACGTTTTGTCTAGTTACTTTTCCATCGGCTATTTGTCTAATCTTGTTATTTTCCTTTCGTAGGTCATAAGATGTCTAATTATATGCTTTTTTTTTCTGCAGTATTTTGTTTTGGATGAATTATGCCCAAAGTTAAAGTAATAATCATGCTACACATATGAAACATACCTTTATGTCCATTTACATCTAGTCAAATGACATCATTAGATCTATTTTCCTCGTCTACAATCACCATGCCAATTGTAAAAACTTAAAAATAATAATATATAAATTTATTTTTCCATAAAACATATTAATGAAAAACGACTATTATATACAATACTTATAACCGTATTAATCGAACATCGATTGAGTTGAGTTAATTATTTACATATGAGACTGATATTTACATTAAATTATATAGATTTCTTTTCAACACTTTGAAGTAATGCTTTTACAGTTTTTGTTTTTTTGTCTTACCGTTTCAAGACTTATTTGCCTTATGCAATATATATTTATTTCAAGTTTCAATATTTTTTTCCGTTTATATTTCTTTCAGGTTTCCATAGTTTATTCTTGAATAATTGTATAAATGCATATTGATTGGTCTACATTTAAATAATATTTATATTTTTTCTTTGGTAATATATTTGTTTTAATTATTATACCATAATATAAATATCTCATAATCAAAAAGAAAAAATACAATAAAAAAAAGTCAAACAAAGAAACTAAATTTATAAACTTAAAATTATTAAATTATTAAAACGTATTAAAAAACCATTTCACAACATCCACAAATAAATAAATATTAAAAATTTCGAAAACAAATAACCATATAAAAACCCGTAAACAAATAACTATAGAAAAATTAAATATTTTCCTTATATCTAATTCTCATCCCCTCTGTTTCTGACGTTCTTGGTTCTTACGTGACATCAGCTAATTTAGTAGAGACCTATTATTTGTACGGATATGTAATATACAATTAATATGGTATATTAAAATAATTAATATGTAAAGAATGAAACTATATATAATGTTGCACATAGTTAATTGATGTAAATTTAGGTGGACCAACATGACCTTAGAGACAAATTATGAACCCATTAAATATCACAAGATGCAATGGTATCATAAGGTTCATTGGTACATGATTGAACATCAACTTTATAATATGGCTCCTATTCCTATAAATAAAATGTTGTTAAATCACAGAATAACAATGAAAATTGGTTAATATATTTAAATATAATACATTATTGTAGCATTTTTTTTTGTATATATATATATATATATATATATATATATATATATATATATATATATATATATATATATTTCGATGATTCATTTTTATGATGATTTTGATTATATTCACTAAAATTATGATAAAAGTGAATTTTTGTTGATTTACCTAAAAATGAATTATTAAAGTGTTTTTTTCGGTATTTTTTCTTGTGAATAATCTTACTTTTGAATAATCTAATGATTCATTTCAGTTTTTGCTAAGAAAATATACATATAAAAAAATTTCTCACCTTTCTACTAAAAATTTTCTTCTTATTTGATCATTGACTCTCTCTCTCTCTCTCTCTCTCTCTCTCTATATATATATATATATATATATATATATATATATATATATATATATATATATATATGTTCAGGTTCATTTGAGACAATTCTAATTTTGTGAGACCGTGAGACCAAATCTAAAAATAATTTCAAATGCAAAATAAATGGAAAAATCCAAAAATTCTTTTTTTAAATAATATTTTCGAAACTTGAATTAACTAAAAAAATTTTTAAAAAAAATACATTCCGTTTTTTTTTTTTTTTGAAAAATAAGTGAAATATTCTAAATAGAATATTACACTGACATATTCTAAAAAATAATTTTAAAATGCAGAATAAATAGAAAAATCTAAAAATTCTTTTTTTTTAAATATTATTTTCGGAACTTGAATTAACTAAAAAAAATAAAAATAAATTCCATTTTTTTTTGAAAAATACGTGAAATATTCTAATAGAATATTACACTGACATATTCTAAAACATAATTTTAAAATGCAAAATAAATGGAAAAATCCAAAAATTCTTTTTTTTAAATATTATTTTCGGAACTTGAATTAACTAAAAAAAATTAAAAAATAAAAAATAAAAAAATGCGTATTACGGTCTCACAAAATTAGGCCGTCTCACATGAACCTAACTATATATATATATATATATATATATATATATATATATATATATATATATATATATATATATATATATATATATATATATATATATATATATATATATATATATATATATATATCATCGTTTCCGGATGCTGCTCCTACTCCATAGTCCATACCCTAATGGCCTAATTACTAGTTAAACCTATGGTTTTGAAACTTTGCTTAAAAGAATCTTATTGATATTTTAGAAGTCACATTTGTTTGTTGGAAGACAAAGTTTGTCTAGTTGATATACACGTGATGTTTTAGATGTACCCATGTATCAATTGGACAAAAAATGCTAGAAAACAAATCGAGTGATTTATTGTTTAATACTATAAAAGATTTAAGAAAATAAAAGGAGAATTAATATTCTGTATATTCTTATATTTATTTATTAACTATGATGTGATGAATCTTTCAGGAACTAAGTCCATTATGTGCTAGCCTTTTTCATAGTAGTTGGTAAAGTGTTTTTTCATTTGAAATCCGTAATCCTAATAAAAAATTTTGTTTAGATCTATAAGGTTTATATAATTATATAAAATGTGTTTGTTCATAAACAGTCGTATTTACTTTTTTCTAAAATACACCAATGATCAAACACCAATAATGTCACTAATTTTAAATTTGGACTTAACCTTTTTTTAAACAATAACAAATATCAATTTGGCTTCCATTTAGGTTTCACAAGTAGTTGTTTGTTGAAGGTCACCATTACAAGATTGAAAACATGTTTTGTACTTGTGCACACGTGTGTTCTTTTATGTAATTATTGATGTTATTTTAAGTATATCTTATTGTCACAATCAATCTTTTGTTATTAATTAATCGTATTTATTTTCTTAAATGCTCGATTACTTGTTGATTATGCATCTTTCCTCTGGGGCACTTGCACTTTATCCTCATATAAGTGTGTTGTAAAATATATTTAAAAGTTGAATCATATAATCATCGTTATAATTTCATAGATAAAGCTACAAAGACCGACGGGTGTGGCCACGGCTCTGAGTGTGGTGCACCACATCACCTGTGGACTGCACCATGCCTGGTGTATGGTCCTAGCCTAGCTCGACAAGATCTTGCCATAATCTCTCTCTCTTTCTCTTTCTCTCTCTCTCTCTCTCTCTCTATATATATATATATATATATATATATATATATATATATATATATATTGTTATAAATTTGATGTAATTAAAAGAAGATTATTAAAACTAAACTAAGAACCTTTAAGAAAGAAGAAAGAAGAAAGGAGATTTGGAGAGAATTTGATAACTTATATAAAGTATTCAAATTGGTGTATCTTTTACATATGTGATAGTGCTATTTATACTAGTTAATCACTAGACATAATTAATGAGTTCTTACACATATTTGACATATTTATCATAAGAGTTGAAAATAACTCTTACACATTTGACATTAGGAAATGTTGTCATTCAATTATTTACAACACTCCCCCTTGGATGACATCATTTCAAATTAAAGTTCAACCTTGAAGTACTGCCTCATTAAAAACCTTGCTAAAGAAAACCCAGTGGGAAAAAACTTTAGCGAAGGGAAAAAGAGTGCAGTGTATAGTTTACTCCCCCTTATTTAGACATCTTTCACATTATATTCTATGCACATGTCGCATTCCGATGCCATGAACATGTTTCCTGAATATTGCAGTAGGAAGTACCTTCGTAAAAAGGTCTGCTGCATTGTTACTGGATTGAACATATTTGATTTCAACTTGATGGTTCTTTATAAGCTCTTGAGTGTACTCAAAAAACTTTGGAGGTATATGTTTTGTCCTGTCGCTCTTGATATATCCTTCTTTCATTTGAGCGACACATGCTGAGTTATCTTCATATATTAAAGTTGGACATATATCCTTTTCAAGTCCACATGAAGTTAAAACTAGTTGTGTCATTGATCTTAACCATGTACATTCTCTACTAGCTTCATTTAGTGCAATTACTTCAGCATGATTTGAGGATGTGGCAACAAGTGTTTGCTTTTGAGAACGCCAGGAAATTGTAGTACCTCCATTCATGAATACATATGCAGTTTGAGATCTAGCTTTATGAGGATCAGACAAATAACCTGCATCTGCATAACCAATCAAACCTTGTTTTGAATCGTTAGGGTAAAATAACCCTAAATCACTAGTTCCTCGAAGGTATCGAAAAATATGTTTGATTCCATTCCAATGTCTTTTTGTTGGGGCTGAACTAAATCTTGCTAGCAAGTTTACTGTGAAAGAAATGTCAGGTCTAGTACAATTGGTAAGATACATAAGAGCTCCAATTGCATTTAGATATGACACTTCTGAACCAAGGACTTCTTCATTTTCTTCGCATGGACGAAATGGATCCTTGTCAATATTTAATGATCTAACAACCATTGGAGTGCTTAAAGGATTTGCATTGTCCATATTGAAACGCTTCAAGACTCTTTCTGTGTAATTTGATTGATGCACAAGTATTCCGTTAGGCATATGCTCAATCTGTAAACCAAGACAATATTTGGTTTTTCCAAGATCTTTCATTTCAAATTCTTTCTTTAAAAGTTCAATCACTTCAAGGATTTCTTTATTCGTTCCAATGATGTTCAGATCATCAACGTAGACTGCTATGATCACATATCCAGATGTTGTTTTCTTAATAAATACACATGGACAAATAGTGTTATTTTTATAACCTTTACTTGTCAAATAATCGCTTAAACGATTGTACCACATGCGCCCAGATTGCTTTAAACCATACAAAGATCTTTGTAATTTTATAGAATACATTTCTTTGGGTTTTGTACTTAACGCTTCAGGCATTTTAAATCCTTCAGGGATTTTCATATAGATATCACTATCAAGTGATCCATACAGGTAAGCTGTAACAACATCCATAAGATGCATCTCTAAATTTTTAGATACTGCCAAGCTGATTAAATATCTGAAAGTGGTTGCATCCATTACTGGTGAATAAGTTTCTTCATAATCAATTCCAGGTCTTTGAGAGAAACCTTGAGCAACAAGCCTGGCCTTGTATCTTACAATTTCGTCTTTCTCATTTCTTTTTCGTACGAAGATCCATCTATATCCTAATGGTTTCACAACTTCAGGTGTGAGGATAATGTTCCCAAAAACCTTTCTCTTGTTAAGAGAATTTAATTCAACTTGCATAGCTTCCTTCCATTTAGCCCAATCATTTCTTCTTTGACATTCAATGACAGATTGTGGTTCAGGATCATCATTCATAATATCACATGCAGCTGAATAAGATAATATTGCATTTATACTGTCAGTTTCATTTTGGTCACATATTCTATTTGGCTGACCATAATTTTGTGCATCATCCTCTTTTCCTGGGGGAATTTGAATAATTCGTGTTTCTCCAGGAACACTTTCCTCATGATCTAGTGCATTTTCTGCTCCTCTTCTTTTTCGTGGGTTCTTATCCTTAGAACCAAATGGCCTTCCACGCTTCAGGCGTGTTTTAGACTCTTGAGTGACTTTATCATCAGATTGTCCATGTGGAATGTCAATTCGAGCTGGAACATTGACAGCGGGTATATATGATTTAGTCACCCTTTTTGTGTCAGTAAATGCATCAGGTAATTGATTTGCCATTTCTTGGAAATGCATTATCTTTTGAACTTCTATATCACATTGCCTTGTGCGAGGGTCAAGATATGATAAAGAAGGCTCATGCCATGACACATCCTTTTCCATGATCTTCTTTTCTCCACCTAATGATGGGAAATTTGCCTCATCAAATTGACAATCTGCTAGGCATGCTGTGAAAACATCACCTGTTAATGGTTCAAGATATCTTATAATAGAGACTGACTCATAACCAACATATATTCTCAACCTTCTTTGAGGACCCATTTTTGTCCGTTGAGGTGGTGCAATAGGGACATATACTGCACACCCAAAAATTCTCAAATGGGATATATTTGGTTCTTGACCGAAAGCAAGTTGTAGTGGAGAATATACATGATATGAACTTGGTCTTATGCGTATCAATGATCCAGCATGTAAGATTGCATGGCCCCAAACAGACACAGGAAGTTTGGTCCTCATTATCAATGGTCTAGCTATTAGCTGGAGACGTTTAATCAGTGATTCAGCTAAACCATTTTGTGTGTGTACATGAGCAACTGGATGCTCAACAATAATTCCGACAGACATACAATAGTCATTAAATGCTTGTGAAGTAAATTCACCAGCATTATCAAGTCTCACTCTTTTGATAGTATAATCAGGGAAATGTGCCCTTAATTTAATAATTTGGGCAAGAAGCTTTGCAAATGCCATATTACGAGTTGATAATAGGCAAACATGAGACCATTTGCTGGATGCATCTATTAAGACCATAAAGTATCTAAATGGTCCAGATGGAGGGTGAATTGGTCCACATATATCACCTTGAATTCTTTCTAGAAATCTAGGTGATTCCCTTTCAACTTTCATTGGAGAGTGTTTTATAACTAACTTTCCAAGGGAACAAGATATACATGGTTTTATGCTATTGGATTGAGGGAACTTTTGGTCCTTCAATGGATGCCCATGTGTATTCTCAATTATCCTTTGCATCATTGTTAATCCTGGGTGGCCCAACCTATCATGCCATAAACTGAATGTCCCAGGATCACAATGTTTTCCTTCGATTACCATATTTGATTCAATCATATGTATATATGTATAATGCAGACCGGAATCAAGTGTTGGTAGTTTTTCAAGCACATGACTTTTGTCTATAATATACATATATTTATTATTTTCAATGGTCACAGTCTTTGTGTCATATCCTTTGAAATATATGTCATTGAAACTTAATAAGTTTCTATTAGACTTTGGAGAAAATAAGGCATTTTCTATACAAAAGTTTGTACCATTTGGTAATATAAAATGGGCTTTCCCGGTTCCCTCTATCAAGTCTGCAGGACCTGATATTGTATGTATAATTGTTTTTGTTGGTACTAATTTTGAAAAATATTTCTTTGATTTCAGAATAGTATGTGTACTACCACTATCTGCTATATAAAGATCTCCAATCTTTTCTTGGTGTTGTGCTCCAGTTGGACTCATATTAAACTTCACATATGAAAGGAATAATAAGTGAATAAACATAATCATAATTATTATTAAAAGAAAGTTCATTTATTGAAGGAAAGGCATTACATGCAAAATAAACGAAGGAAAAACAGTTTTACTAGCACAATAATAGATTTTTTTTAGTTAATGTCTTCCATGTCATTGCAGAAATCGGCAACATTTAGCAGAGTGAATTCAACATTATCAATGAGGTTTGCTTCCTTTCCTTTTCCTTTAATGGACTCTTGATAAAGTTGACAAAGATGTGCAGGTGTGCGACAGGTCCTTGACCAATGGCCTGTGCTACCACATCTATAACATGAACCATCAGATTTTTGTAATGTCCCAGTGTCATGCCTTGCCACTTTGGCCTTATCTTGTATGTGGACATTGTTTCTTTGTGAATGTTGGTAATTATTCCTTTTCTGGCCACGACCACGATTATTACCTTGTCCACGACCGAAATTATGGTTCTGATTATGGCTTTGGTTTCGATTAAAATAGCCACGGCCTCGTCCTCGACCACGACCACGCCCTCGTCCACGTGTATTGTTTCGATGACTATCAATATTTGTAGCATTTGCTTCAGGAAGTGCTACTGATCCCGTTGAACGAGATTCATGGTTTTTCATCAAGAGTTCATTGTTTTGCTCTGCAACGAGCAGACATGCATTCAGTTCAGAATATCTTGTGAACTTTTGCATCCGATATTGTTGCATCAAGGTAATGTTTGTTGCATGAAATGTGGAGTAATTTTTCTCCAACATATCTTCATCAGTAACTTCTTGTCCACAATATTTGAGTTGTGAACATATTCTGAACAAAGCTGAGTTGTATTCATTTACTTTCTTGAAGTCTTGAAACCTCAGTGTTCTCCATTCATCTCTAGCATTTGGAAGTATAACTTCCTTTTGATGATCAAATCTTTCTTTCAAAAGATTCCAGAGAATACTTGGATCAGTAACATCAAGATATTCAAATCTTAACATTTCATCAATATGCTTACGAAGAAAAACTTGTGCTTTTGCTTTGTCTTGTGCCAAGCAATTATTAAATTCATTTATAGCATTTGAGATTCCCATGGACTCAAGATGCATTTTTACATCTATCATCCATGGCACATAGTTTTTCCCGCTAACTTCAAGTGCTGCAAACTCGAGCTTTGCAATGTTGGACATAATGTAACTATAAATTTTAAACAAAATAAAAATTAAAATCCATTTATTTCAATAAATATTACACAAAAAAGAAGCGGTAAAGCTAACATTGCATACAAGCCTAAAAGTAGATGAAATTCCATATTATATTCGATGTTAAAGATTGGGATAAAACGTAATATGACTATTATAGTCATGATTATCACAAACGGGTGAATCATCATGAACCTTGATTTCTTGAAATTGATTTGTTTGATAGAAGAGAGAAATATTTATTGTGGGTAAAATAACCAGGGTAAATATGTTTATTTATAGTAAAAAAATATAGCCGTTGTTTTTACTGTTTATAACCGTTGCACACACACACACACACACACACACACACACATATATATATATATATATATATATATATATATATATATATATATATATATCCGTTTTGTATATTTATAAATCATTTAATAAGATTTATAACTAATACATAACTTTACTTTGTATAATTTTATTAATTAGATACATTAATAAATATTAGTAAATGTTAAAATAAAATTATGAAGAGTAAAAAAATAAACATTGACATGTATAAATAAATATAATTTAAATGTTAGTATGTATAAAGAAAAGTCAGTTGCATAATATAAATGTTAGTATGCATAATTAAAAGTTAGTTGCATAATGTAAATGTTAGTATGCATAAATAAAAGTTAGTTGCATAATGTAAATGTTAGTATGCATAAAAAAAAGTTAGTTGCATAATGTAAATGTTAGTATGCATAAAAAAAATTAGAATACATAATGAAATGTTAGTATAAGAAATAAAAATCGTTACTAGTCCATAATGTCCATAATGTATAAGTTTTATTAATTCATTAGTATTATTATTTATTTAAATATGATGAGGGTTTTTATAATTAATAATGTTTTTACTAAGTAATACATACCTTGATTAAGATAGATGTGATTTCCACTTCTAAATAACCGTTGTTTGAGCTTTCGTGCTGATAACGTGTTATAAATTTGATGTAATTAAAAGAAGATTATTAAAACTAAACTAAGAACCTTTAAGAAAGAAGAAAGAAGAAAGGAGATTTGGAGAGAATTTGATAACTTATATAAAGTATTCAAATTGGTGTATCTTTTACATATGTGATAGTGCTATTTATACTAGTTAATCACTAGACATAATTAATGAGTTCTTACACATATTTGACATATTTATCATAAGAGTTGAAAATAACTCTTACACATTTGACATTAGGAAATGTTGTCATTCAATTATTTACAACATATATATATATATATATATATATATATATATATATATATATATATATATATATATATATACACCATTTTTTTTAATTTTATAATTTTTTTTACCTATAAATAAAATTTCAACACCCAAACTTACTACAAATCAATACACTTCTTCTATATATATCTCTATATTTTATCTCTCATTAATTCAAAACATGCCTTCTTCGAACAATCTAAAACACCAAAAAACACTCATAAAAACACCTAATAAAAGAAAAGGAAAGGCTACATGTAAACCATGCGAACCCATAGAAGTGATGGCGTTCACACATGCATGGATCGATGATTTCGACGATTGACAAAGATCTAAAACATAATCATTTTTAAGGCGAGATATAAAAAAGGTTCCATAAGGGGAGTGAATGTAGGCGAATATTGTAACACCCATAAATTTGGGCTAGTCGTTTAAGATATAATAGATAATCTAAGCTAAAGTTGTACTAATCGTAAAAGTGAGAGCTTGTAGATACAGAACGCCTAAATCTGATCACGTATAAGGAAGTTATGATTTTTCGAATTTTCAACGCAATAGTGTGGACTAAGAAATCGAAATTCAAACTGGATAATTGGTACAAAAAACTATCTAAACATGAGATGAATATCTCGTGAATAGGATTACGTCGATATAAAGACAGCTAAGAACGGAATTCATATGAAAAAGTGATGATTTTTATACAGACTTTAACAGTTTAATCATGTTAATAATATACCTTTAAAAGTAAATTGAGAATTAGCCGACAGATGATAGTTACACGTGGATATAAAGAACGTCGAAATGGAGCTTGTATGAAGACGATATGAAATTTTGAAAATATAAAAAGTTTGCGCATACGTTTATTGGGCGCGGTACGCATGTGGCAACATTTCGGAGGAGCAACATTGAATAAAGTGCACGACGCCCACCGTGATAAGCGCGACAACCTGCTAAATTCCCATATAAATAAGCTCTGAAGCAGCCTCATTTCTCATCCTATTTCTTATATTTCTCTCTAAAATCTCTATGGTCCTTAAGATTTGACTTTTTTGGACTTCTGAGCATTTTAGCTAGGCTTGGGAGTAGCTAGGAGCCCAATGAAAAGAAGCTTTCGGTTCGCAGTTCTGCGTGCGAAATTTTCCGGTTTTTTCTTGAAAATCTCTATAAGTTAAGTTGCACTCATCTAAATTCAATTGTAACTTATATTTATATTCATAGTTGTTATTATGAATCTATAAATAAGATTCATCAGTGATTCTGTGTCATAATATTGATTGATTTACTTATGGAGGTGATGTCTAGGGAGAGCTTCACGATGAGCATAAGCCTCATAATTGTAGACTTTCATATGTTCTAGTAATGGCTGAAACCTTACTCCACATCCCAAAGAGTTTAACATCCTGTTTCGAATAGTTCCCATTTTGAATTGGTGATCAAAGGATTAAGTGCTACCATGATAGGGATACCCGAGGGGTTGGGTTTCGGACCCAGTTGGAGTTTGATAATGTACCTTAGATTGCTTGGGTATTTAGTTTGATTTATTAGTTCAAAGTGTATTTTGGTAATTTATCAGCTCGGACTTTTATGGAAAATGGATGTTAGTTCGGTTATGTTATGGCAAGCAGGAATTGATAACAGGGTTGAGCATCTCGATACCTTTCTATGGATATATGAATGGCTGGAATCGGAGTTGTATCGAGTGAGTTATAGCCTTCGGGGAAAATTAGGGTTTTAGGAAAAGCCCTAGTATGGGGCGTACCAAGGCAGTAGGTAGCACGTACCGAAGATAAGACACTACGCAAGGTATAGTTGGGAGGAACACAGAGCGTATATGCGAGGTTGGGTCGGGGTGCGCGACATCATACACCAGGCATACGAGGGACAAATTGAAAACCCTAAATCCAAGGGTTGTACCCTATATAAGCATCCTTAAGTCATTAAGGCTAAAGCCTAGCAAGCCTCTACAACCTCATTTCATCCCTTAAACTCAGATTTCCTTATGGGAGTGTTACTTGAGCTTCGAAAGTGTATTCGTGGCCATTTTAGAGATCATCCAAGAAGAAGAAGATAGTGAGCAAGCTTTATGTGGCATTGAGTTCAAGATCTAGCATCTAGATCATCTTAAGGAGCGTCTGGAGGTATAAATCCTTAACCTTTCCATCTTATTCATTAGATTGAGTCGGGGTTTGTTATATTGTCCTCTTTTGAGTTCATAAGTCACTTATTGGGAGTTTGAGCAACTCCACAGCTTAGGAAGAATAGATATGATGTCCTTTAGTTTGTCTATATCATAGAAATGCAATCTTGTTGGGTGTTTTGACCTTATTCATGAGTTAAAGCCATTTTTATGGATGTGGAATGTCATTTTTGGAGTTTGGGTTAATTTGGGGCATGCAAAGTCACCAAGTAAGTGACTTTATGGGTTTAGACGTTATTTGGTACTCAGATCTGTAGTTTGGACTTATGGTTTAAGCATTAAGTGCTTAATGGAAAAAGTGGGTTTAAAAGGGAAGTACGTTGGGCATACAAACCATTAAGCAAGTACGTGCAACGTACAGCTAAGTACGCCCAACGTACTCAGTCAGATTGGACTTCGCATTTATGGGCCTCAGGACGGGCCATTTCTTGGACTAGGTTGCCTTGGGCCTTCGTGGGTCAGTTGGGAACAAGTTTATAGACTAATGAAGTTATTTGGCTTTAGGATAAGGCCCATTGGAAAGGCTTGGGACCAATTTGGAAGACTAGGACATATGTTGGGCCTTGGTTGATTATTTTGGCTTTTGGGTCTTCAGAGTGTGAGTCTGGGCCTCGATTTTGAACCTAGCTAGGTTAGGGGTAAAATGGTCCATTTACCCCAAGTGTGGATCTATGGTTATGCATTGAAACCCAAATGATTAATTGGGTTTGGTCTTGATGAGTGACAGTTCTGGGATCGGTCAGCTAGCAGCCACAGATTTATTCGCGGGACTTCAGGAGTGTGAGGTGAGTCTCCTACCCATACCAATGGGTTGAAGGCACCAAGGCAAGCCCATTATTTTCTATGTGGTATGCTAGTTGATTATGTGGTATGTGGTATGCTAGTTGTATTTGTGATACTTGCATGAAAGACCTCGGGGGGTTCTCGAGGCACTTAGGTGTAAGACCTTGGAGGGTTTCCATGGCATCCTTAATATAGACCTTGGGGTTTCTAACGTACTTGGGTGTAAGACCTTGGAGGGTTTCCATGGTATACCTAGTTAAGACCATGTGGGGGTTCCTATGGCAATGTGCTAAGACCATGTGGAGGTTCCCATGGCACCAGGAGTAAGACCTTGGAGGATTTCCAGGACATCCTTATATGTTTGTATGTATGGTTTATATGGTAGTGGGCTAAGACCATGTGGGGGTTCCCATGGCACCTGGAGCAAGACCTTGGAAGGTTTCCATGGCTTCCTTATATGATTGTATGCATGGATTATGTGATTGATATGGTTATATGATTATGTGTATTATGTGGGGTATGCTCTTGGGAACTTACTAATTTTTGTGCTTACAGTTTTGTTTATGATTTCAGGTATCATCGGTTTGGAAAGGAAGGGCCCTGATTGATCGCAGCGCATACACCCGTGTTTTCTGCACTTTGTGATTGTGGGATGTAGCTCTAATAAATGTTTTGATTAAGCAATGTTTTGGAATGCTTGGATTTAAAAGATATATGTGTTTTGACTGTAATAAAAATAAAAATTTTACCCTGGATTTTTGGGTCGTTTCAAGTTGGTAATAATGCCTTGGTTTGAGGGATTCAGACATACTTTAGATTGTGTCCGAACTCAAATTGAGGATTTGTAATGTTTTCAAAAGAAAATATTTACAATGAAAGAGTTTTCTAAGAAAAGAAAGCATGTGGTGCATGCAATCGGCTGAGCTCAAGTAAGTTTTCCCAATAATACCCATAGATGCTATATGTTATGACTTGATTTATGAATTTGTGAATCGCACGCTAGTTAGGGCTAGGAGAGATGCCTTTGTATGTATGTTTTATGAGTTGGTATACAAGCACGCTAGTGTTGATTAGTCAGCGATAGATTGGCCTGGTATGTGATGCTTGTATCCTTAGGGATACTAGATGCTATGCTGGAATGGGAATGACTATTGGTATTGGTAACTGCTGAGTGTATGCTTTAAAAATTGTATACAGTTAGGATCTTAAAACCTTAGAATAATTGATTTAGCCTTATTTCCTATTCCTTGTTTGGTTGTGGTCCTATGGTAGAGTCTATTATTCGATAGTCTATTAGATCCTGTTCTGTACATAATGTGCATGCATAAGGCAGCCAACAGTGAGCACAAAAATTATCATAGAGCATTGCCATAGGAACCCCCACATGGTCTATCGTAATCAAACTGCATTTTTGCTGTAACCTTCCAACCCATGAAACAATCATAGAGCATTTAGCCCACATACCACAACTCGTATTGGGAGACAAGGAGATGTTGGGAATTGATTACGTAATCTATTGTGCTTTCTGAATTAGAGATTTTATCTTGGGAGGAGTTTGTGACCCAATTTAGGGCAGGGTTACTCCAGCAATCGCAGTTCAGCTGTTGACGAGTGAGCTGGTAGGCATATTGGGGTGCTAGACCCTGAATGATATGACTACTAGAGCCTGGGGCGGAAGATCGGATTAGAGCACCATGGGGAGAGAGGGTCAGATCAGGTGCATGCATGGGAGGATCTCGGGAAGAGACCCAAGACTTCTGACCAACGTATGAAAGGTCGGAAGGGCTAGAGTTAGTGCACCACTTGCGGGGAACTGCAAATGGAGTTTGTCGTTCCAAGGGTTTTGGCTGGTACAACTATGGCCAGGATAGTCACGTTAGTAGGGATTGTCTACAGGGGCAAGTTCATTATGTTTTTACTGCGATCAGGTGAACAACAAGAAAGCCGATATCATTTTAATGTTTCGGTTGGGACATCCGTTCCTTGAACTTTAGGATCTGAGCGTGATATCATTTTAAGCACCTGGAGTCAGCGGTATGGTTGGGATGCAGGAGGTGCTCGACTAGTCTTTAGGATTTGTGCTGCTTTTCGGAATGGATGGTTGTGATACATTAGCGTTGGGAAGCATCGTTCGTCAGCAAATCAGTCATTGGAACATAAGAAGGATTGGGATTCCTTCAAATTTCATGTGCTGAGAGGACTTAGTTGAATTTAAGTGGGGGAGAAAAACTTAGGTGAACAGGACAGAAGCAAGTATGAAACTAGGATGCATTTCGCACCCCATCAGAGGAGAGAAGGTGGTCCAAGTGATTGTTTGAATGGAGGATTGTAGGGGTTAGGAGTTCGGTAAAACATCCCAACATGTAAATCCTGTATTCTTGGTGCTTTATAGCAGAATCTGGGGAAAAAAAGGTTGGGATTTCATTCGGGACTTTAGTTTAGTCGGGTGTAAACCGTGTGCGTGCTCAACTATGAGAAGTGTTGTAAGGATACGAGTAGCCGTAACACTCACTAACGGTCATATAATGTGGAAGTTTTGTAAGACTGCAGGGTAGTCGTGGCATTCATGGATTCATTCAGATGACTTAGGCCAGGGTGGACCAATACGCAAGGTTGTGAGTAGGTTACAAGCATGGAAGGGGGACCAGCTCATGATTTAGGCACGCCGGCCAGGGTCATATGAGAATTATTCTCTATTTTGGGATCGAGGATATTTGGAACCCATGGGCGAGCTAGGGTGATTATGGAAATTCAGGTTGGAACTAGTAGAGACTGTTGAGTCAAGGGTTGGATCTTGAGTTGCAGGACATACAGGTAACCAATGTGTGACACATAGGGGTTCAGGCTGGGTAGCCTGGTTGTTGACTCTTGGGAACCTGGTGGTTGGATCAAGTGCGAGATTGGAAGTCTAGAAGATATATTGGGTATACCAACCCATCGGTTAGGTAAAGGGTTTGGTAATCAGGAGGATGTGGTGTGAGATGCAGGTGCAGATTAGTAGATGTTGGGTCATGAGTGTGTATTGAATCAGTTTTGGGTAAGACCTCGAGTTGGGTATCACGCATGTTCTGTGCATGATTTTTCATTACATCGGAATAAGGATTGAGATATTTATACACTGAGGGAATCAGTTGCAAGGTTTAGGGGTAATGGATGGGTTTAGTTAATGGCAGTTCGAGTTAGTGTGATGTGTCTTGGGTTGTTTTTATCCGTGAAGGAGCCATAGAGTATTTGAAGTAAGGAAAAGATGGATTGTTGGAGATTGGGTAGGAGATGAGTAGGATCATGTAGCATTCATTATGTTAGCAGAAGTTTGATGGCAAGGCGTGAAAGCAAGTCCTGTCAGTCGGTTTTCTTTTCGGGAGACACATAGGACTGCTGTGTGTGTGTCTTTTGGCTTAGCTATTGGTTAGGTTTATGGTGTTTCGTTTTGTGGGTAGATAAGTTGGGACCAGGGAGGTCTCGGCTACTTCCGAAAAGCAGCAGGTGGTAGCAGGAAGAGTCAAAGTAGGTTTAGCAACTGGGATTCGTGTGTGGAGTTGCTTAGTATCTCGTAGCCGCATTTGATTGGTGATTTTGTTCTTTTGGAAGCCTCAAGGTAATATGGTTGGAAAGTATTATGTTTAGGCTGGTTTTCTTATGGAATAAGTTCGATGATAGTTTGGTGTGGGAAGTTATCAGGAAGATAGGTCAATTTGAAGTTTTGAGTTTCGGGAGGATAGAGGTGGTTGTATGCAAGAGGGTTTAAAGTTCGTTCCTTTTCAGTTGGGTAAGTCCTTTTAGGGTTGGTATCATTGCCTTGGGAAGGTGGTATTTATTCTAGATTATGAAGATATTGACCAAATCGTTGGGTGTGCTAGGGAAGGTAAGGACAGATGTCAAGGACGAAATCTAATTCAAGTGGGGGAGAGTATTAACATCCTGTTTCAAATAGTTCCCGTTTTGAATTAGTGATCAAAGGATTAAGAGCTATCAAGCTAGGGATACCTGAGGGTTTGGGTTTCAGACCTAGTTGGAGTTGGATACTATACCTTGGATTGCTCGGGTATTCAGTTTGAGGTATTGGATCAAAGGGGATTTCAGTAATTTATTAGCTTTAACTTTTATGAAAAATGGATGTTAGTTCGTGATATATTATGGAAGGTAGGAATTGATAATAGGGTTGAGCATCTCGATACCTTTCTATGGATATATGAATGGATGGAATCGAAGTTGTGAGTTATGGCATTCGGAAAAAATTATGGTTTTAGGAAAAGCCCTAGTACGCGGGGAGTAACAAGATAGTATGCAGGGCGTACCGAAGAGAAGAAACTACACAAGGCGTAGCTGGGAGGAATGCGTGGCGTATATGTGAGGTTGGTTTGGGATGCACGACCTCGTACGTGGGGCGTACGAGAAGGTATGTTGGGCGTATGAGGGACATATTGAAAACCCTAAATCCAAGGGTTGTACCCTATATAAGCATCCTTAAGTCATTAAAGCTAAACCTTAGCAAGCCTCTACAACCCCATTTCATCCCTTAAACTCAGATTTCCTTATGGGAGTGTTACTTGATCTTAGAAAGTGTATTCGTGGCCATTTTAAAGATCATCATAGAAGGAGAAGATAGTGATCAAGCTTTATGTGGCATTGAGTTCAAGATCCTCCATCTAGATCATCTTAAGGAGCTTCTGGAGGTATAAATCCTTAACCTTGCCATCTTATTCATTAGATTGAGTCAGGGTTTGTTATATTGTCCTCTTTTGAGTTCATAAGTCACCTATTGGGAGTTTGAGCAACTCCAGAGCTTAGGAAGAATAAATCTGAGTCTTTAGTTTGTCTATATCATTAAAATGCAATCTTGTTGGGTGTTTTGATCTCATGCATGAGTTAAGCCCATTTATATGGAAGTAGAATGTGATTTTTGGAGTTTGGGTTCATTTGGGGCATGCGAAGTTACCAAGTAAGTGACTTTATGGGTTTAGACGTTATTTAGGACTCAGATCTGTAGTTTGGACTTATAGTTTAAGGATTAAGTTCTTAATGGCAAAAGTAGGTTTAAGAGGGAAGTACGTTGGGCATACAAGCTAGTATGCGCAACGTATAATACATTAAGTAAGTACACACAACGTACATCTGAGTACGCCCAACGTACTCTGTTAGATTGGACTTCCCATTAGTGGACCTCGGGTTGTGCCATTTCTTGGACTAGGTTGTTGTTGGCCTTCGTGGGCTAGTTGGGAACATGTTTATGGGCTATGGAAGATATTGGGATTTAGGATAAGTCACATTAGAATGGCTTGGGCCCAATTAGGAATATTGGTCCATATGTTGGGCCTTGGTTGATTAATTGGCTTTTGGGCCTTCATAGTGTGAGTTTGGGCCTTAGTTTTGAACAAAGCTAGGTTAGGGGTAAAATGGTCCATTTACCCTAAGTGTGGATCTATGGTTATGCTTTGAAACCCAAATTGTTAATTGCATTTGGTCTTGATGATTGGCGGTTCGGGGATCGGTCAGCCAACAACCAGAGATTTATTCGCGGGACTTCAACATCGTGAGGTGAGTCTCCTCACCATACCAATGTATCGAAGGCACCAAGGCCAACCCATAATTTTCTATGTGGTATGCTAATTGGATTTGTGATACTTGTATGAAAGACCTCAGGGGGTTCCCAAGGCACTTGGTTGTAAGACCTTGGAGGGTTTCCATGGTATCCTTAGTAAAGACCTCGGGGAGTTACCGAGGCAATTGGGTGTAAGACCTTGGAGGGTTTCCATGGCATCCTTAGTTAAGACCATGTGAGGGTTCCCATGACAATGGGTTAAGACCATGTGGGGGGTTCTCATGGCACCCGAAGTTAGACCTTGGAGGGTTTCCAGGGCATCCTTATATGTTTGTATGTATGGTTTATATAGTAGTGGGCTAAGACCATGTAGGGGTTCCCATGGAACCGGGAGTAAGACCTTGGAGGGTTTCCACGGCTTCCTTATATGGTTATATGTACGCCTTATGTGATTGATATGGTTATGTGATTATGTGGATTATGTGGGGTGTCCTCTGGGGAACTCACTAAGCTTTGTGCTTACATTTTTGTTTATGCTTTAGGTATCATCAGTTTGGAAAGGAGAGGATCGACTTGATCACAACTCACACACCTGTGTTTTCTGCACTATGTGATCTTGGGATGTAACTCTGATAAATGTTTTGAGTAAGCAATGTTTTGGAATGCTTGGATTTAAAAGATATCTATGTTTTGACTATAATAAAAATAAAATTTTAACCCTGGATCTTTGGGTCGTTATAAAGAGTGTCTCATAAACCTTCTTTGTTGATCCAAGACCAAGGACTCTTGCAACACTATTCATGGTACAATCTATGATTTGTTTGTTAGAATGGTACAACTCATCAAGTGAAAATTCAACCAATGATTTGTTTCTCTTTCCAATCACACCCTTTGTAGAAGTGATATGGGTGGCGATAGCTTATGAAACCTTTTCATAATTCATTAGATGACCAACAAGGTTTTGACTAAGATGTACACTATCCAATATTAGTATCTCATCCTTTTTCCCAATTGATTCTAAACTTTGATTTTTGAGAACTCTAAACACCTTAAAGGTTCTAGATGTATGTTTATTAAGGTAAACATGCTTATACCTAATGAAGTTGTCTTATAATGTATTGTGGTTAATCTAAATGGTCTATTAGTATTAACTAATTCTAATAGATATTCACATCACCAAGTGATGTAAATCTCATCTATATTGATAAACAAGATTTGTATTGATCATAAGACTTGCGGTCAAATGATATTCAAAATTTGATCTAACTTGATATTTTGTAATGCATTTCTTATGTATTTGTCCAAGAATATGATTCTACCAATGCACCTTACCTATTTTTTTGGATGTATTAGAATTAGTATATATAGTGGTCTATATGAATAGTCCATTATTCAAAATAATTCCAACATATATTCACACTATATAACATGGTGCTTTCATAATCCATCTTAACAAATGAGACTTGCATTTATCATAAGACTTGTGGTAAAATGAATTCCAAAGTACTATCAAATTGGATCTTTGAAAATGCAATTCTTATTTTCAAGAATTTAATTCCTTAATATTAAACCTCATTTAAATATTCAAATCACCTTTTGAACTGTTGTTAATATACTAGTTTTATGGATTTCATGTCTTTACTTTTAAATGCAAAACATATAAAATGTTTTGTATTTAAATGGGTTAGAACTATCTCATGAAATTTGTATAAAAAATTTCAATTATGAGACCACAGACTTCAACATCTGGGAGAATGAAATGTCTTTTGATCCTATGAATAGTATCAAGGGATCGATATTCAAGATCAAATTTTCTTCTCCATGTTTCAATCTTCTTACTTCCTTTTAGTTACTGTACAGTTTTGCAAATGTCAGTACATTATCCTTAATAAAATACTCAAGGATTGGAAGTAATTTTCTAATGGTATTATGAATTTACATATTTGATTGTATATTAAACATTTTGAAATGAATTGCCCTTTGATGCTAAGGGATAGTAGCACGAACTCAATATCTTCGATCAAAGTCTTTTTCTATGTTCTAGTCTCTCACAGATATATTCGGCATGAACGCTTTCTAAGTCCTTTTATTATTTTGGAAATGCATAGTCTATCAAAACATGTCTTAAAACAAGCCCTCCTATTGTCCTTGGAGTTTGGAGCCAGATTAGGTATTTCAACACTAATCACCTTTTACGCATGGGCAACTAGCTATATTCTTCTTAAACAATTCTATTCATGAGAACGAATATATGAGAATTTGAAGTTGGAGTTTCCATGATTAACCATGTTTGTTCTAAAGGACCCTTAACATGTCATGCAACTCCGTTATACACATTTCAAAGTTGTTCATATCAAAATTAGAGTGAACTGATTATATGTACATGTTAGTTAGTTAATTATAATATCCATAGTCAACTCTTAACTCAATTCCATTTTACTTCAATAGTACATTTGAAACGGTCTCTACTAGTTTTCGCTGCAGCGATTGGAGTATCCTTAGGCAGAATTTTATCTAAGGCATGATCTTTCTATTCGTCTATGAGAACTATTCACAAACTAGGAATTATTATTAGATTGATCATCCTACCAGCTTTTTGAGGTTTTATAACAGTAGATTTAAGTGGATTATCTTACATGCATCATTCACTATGAATTCCATTCTTGTTTGTTTTATTAATCCTTCAAATAAATTTTACCCTAATTAACTATTTACTAAATATAGGATCCATATTTGGAATTGTGATGTGTAAAGGGATATTGTAAACACACCACAAAGTTATTTAGGTAGGCAAATCCCTTTGCTAGTTTAATTCTCCACGATACTGCTTGATCTTTTAAGATTAGTTGAGTGGGGTCAATGACATGTTAATCTCGGATTATGCTAATCTCAATTCTATAACGGGGATGTGGCTGATCAAAGAACAGATGGTGAGTCAATCATGAAAAACCTCATCACCCTCAATCAAATTATTCTCACATTGATGTGCCATTTAACCATACACACTCCATCAACAAAATAATTTTTCCGAGTGCCACATCATTTTCAACTTGTACCCTCTCTTTAATGTGTCAACTAACCACACACACTTCATCAACAAAATACAAAGAAAACATGTGTTTTCATAGGTAGCATACGACTCACATTTTTAATAAAATGTGAATGTTGTTTTAATACTTTAGTTAATACTTTTAAATTTCAAAAAATTCCTATCGATCCCTTTCGGTAACTACAATCTCAAAATGAAAATAGGGGGTAAGGGCGGTATGCCTAAGGGATTTTAAAAACCGGCCTCATTATGTATCGAAGAGTTCTCCTTAAACCTCTTTTATAGTATCAAATTGGATGCACCTAGTATTGGTTTGACTGATGTGAGGAATAACCATGCTTCTAAAATTGGTTCTCGGAAGTATTGACATTTATTTTATTTTGAATTTAATATCTCTTGATATATATATTTTTTGAATATTATTGGAGAACTTAAGATGTTGGTTTCTTTGGTGAAAGAAAATATGGTGGATTAAATGGAAGGAGGTTTTGCCATAAATAAAAAAATAGTTTACAAAATAGAAGACATGCTTTTAATCATGTTCTTGTTTCTAAGTGGTATTTGTATTTTCTTAGCAAACCATATTCTTTATGGTTTTCAATCCTAAGGACGATTCACGGTAAGGATGGTGGTGTTCCTGTGAATATATTAAACATTTGTAGATTTTGGAGTTATGTTATTACTTCCTTTAATAATTATGCAGAAAAGGAAGTTATATTACTTCTTTCTTTAACAAAAAAGTAAATGTCATATGTTTTACTGAAGTTTCAAATGAAACTTGGTATGGTATTTGCAGTTTCACTAAATTTTATGCTTTGGAGAATGATTAAGATTGTTTGGTTCACTTTTATGTTGGCGGTGAGGATTGGAATTGGTGTTTAGATCTAGGGGAAAACTTCACAATTGGAAGAAATAAGCGATATTATTTAATTTTTTGTTTTATCAGATATATTAGATTGGTAGACTCACGATGTAGATTCTTTGTAAGAATTTATGTTAGCTTCATGGAAAAGAAAGATCGGTGTGGAGACTTCAATATTGGGAAATCAACCAACAATTGGAATAGATTGGTTCCTATTAAATTTAACATTTTCATTCAGAGTGTGTTCTTGGATCGGGAAACATCCCTCGTATATACTATTTGAAACTAGTAAAATATACAAAGTTTTTAAAATTTAATAAACTTCAAATGTGGAATTGGTAGGAAAATTTTCAAGTATTTTAAATAGTTTTCCAAAGTGTGAGGATGTAATAAGTGATCATTGAATAAGGTAAGTGAACTCATCTAAACCAAACATATAGATTATTTTAAATATCCAAGTTGCATTCTTCTGCCATGTTCATCTATGTCTCAATCTGAATAACTGTCAAAATAATAGATTTGTCTTAAAAAGCGTAGTGAACATTATTGTGATTAAAATTTTCTAAATGTGAGGAACTTGCTCATTCTAAACACAAATTAATTAGGCTTTCCTTTGTGTTGCTTTGTGTGTGTGTGTGTGTGGGGGGGGGGGGGGGGGAGGGAGGTTAAGTATAATCCTGGCGTGTGTTCCTCTTTCTACATGTATTATAACGTTTGGTGCAGTTGCTTGGCTTTAATGGTTCATGCTCTCAGAAAGATGTCTAAGTAGATGCAGTGCAGAGGTTCTGATGAGTATAAAGTTTTTTCTCATGATCTGTCGCGAAATCACAACACAAGGTGTACTTCATATATGGCAAGATAACATGTTTGACAAGTAGGCGCTTTATTCGCAATTCATATTAGCTGATGTTGTTGGTGTTGTGGAAATATCATGAGGAGAGGGGAGACATATTCTACATATATCTCACGTAAAAGACACTACCACTCACAAAAGATTGAATTCATTGCTATTATCAGGTCTCTGAAACTCAAGTCATTGTGAAGTAGCAGTTGTCGTGGTGAACATCTAGTGCAAATCTGATCACCTCATTTGTTGCTTGACCTCTTGGTTTTTAATGCTTTCTCTATTTGTTGTTTGTTGTTTCTTTTTTCATAGTTGCTTTAGTTATCCATGCTCCATGTCAGGTCCTTGCTGTTTTGTATTTTGTCAAGCTTCACGTTGACTTGTTTTTGTTAATTTCAATAATATCTTGCCGTTCCAAAAAAAAGTATTTAATTCCAGAAAAAAGAAAGAAAATAAAATTTCATGATCTTCCTCACATAAATGCTAAATATGAATATTTTACATACCATATGCACTCTACATGGTTCCAATATGAAAGAATGCTCATATTTAATTCTCCATATGCAACACACTTATTTTTAATACTAATAATTATAAACTGTCGGTGTGAAAATTTTCAAGTTTCCAAAAGTTCAACATGCCTCAATATTTCACTCATTCGAACGTGTCTAAAGATTACACACACATTTTACTCTATTCAGTTTAATCTAATATCATATTTCTTCAAATTTTATGTCATTTAAAATGGTTAATTAAGTTTATTAAAAATGTTTAATTATTATTGAATTAGTTATTAAACTCATATATTATATACAAGTCAATTAAAAAAAATAATATAAAAATTAAATATTAATCATTTTTAAAATAATTTTTTAAATAAATATGATCGAAATGATAAATAAGTAACTATTTCAATCTATACTGATAAATGAAAACTATTGATATATCTTAAAGAAATGATGAATGAACAACATTAGATAAGTATTAATAAATTTACCATTAGTCTAAAATTATTATTTTTAATTCGTTTTTTCTTTTAACTCGTAACAATACAACATACAATTACCTATGAGTGAATATTGATTGTCTCGAAAACTCCGGAATTTCAAGGACAAATCAGAAAACCGGTGAATAGTCACGAAATTTTGAGCAAAAACTTTATTGTTTTTACTTAAACCTACAAAAACGTTAAACAAATATAGTAAATATGAATTATGTACAATATTAGCACATGAAATCAACCGTTAGAGTGAAAAAGTATGTTATTAGAAACTTAGAAATAGGTATTTCAGGAGTAAATGGTGATTTTTCAATATATATAGGTTTTTAAAAAGATATTTAAACTTTTCCATATATATATATATATATATATATATATATATATATATATATATATATATATATATATATATATATATATATATATATATATATATATATATATATATATATATATCAAATCATTTTATCATTTCAAAGATACTTATAATTCATTTACACTACATATTTATTCCATTTGCAACTTTAGTTATCATCATACAGCGAATGAGAAGGCAAACGGACAACAAGTTGCGCCGCTAAGCCCTTTTGTATGGTAAAGTCAATTCTTTAGAAGACCACATCTATAGATCTAGGAGATATAACATTGTTATGAATGTCCATTGTAGTCTACTAAGATGCCCTGTCGCATCCGGTGCAAGAAAAACCAAACGTATCAAATGCAAATGGTATGAATGCGTGTTGATTTTCCATGCACGGTTTTTCATGTTTGGCGACCTTACATGTAGCAGCTTTTAATGCAGCTTGTTCCGTCGTGAAACCCACGACCCTGAAGCTTACAAGAGGGAATAGCCCTGTACGGTCCACACATGCGTGTTTCCCTCCAACCCATCCAAAAATCAAAACTTCAGTCGGTTTAAGGGTTGACCTTTCTTCTATCGGGTCAGTCAGGAAATTCACAGGAGCCTCTTTCTTGGCGAAAACCCCGACACGCTTACATATGTTGACCAAAACATCTCTAACCATATTGTGCCTGTATTTGAACCCCGATAGTTTTTTGCAATGAACTGCATGCTCGCCAAAAAAGTCCAAACATGCCTTGCGGCATACCAGACATATCCCATCGGCTGGAATATAGGAATCATGAGTCGATATTTAAGGATGATACGATACTCCACCTGTGACAAATATATATATATATATATATATATATATATATATATATATATATATATATATATATATATGTATATATATATATATATATATATATATATATATATATATATATATATATATATATATAATAAATGGGACATTAAGGTTTTTAAAACGAAATTTAAACTTTTCCATTTAATGTATATCTAAACCTAATAATTTGTCTCCATGTGGAGCAATGAAGGTAGTTTAAATGCAAAACCAAATTAAAAAAATATTTTAATACTAAATCATTAAAATCCTTTATGACTCTTAAAATGTTAAATAAATAAACATTTCAATGTAATTTGTAGTAATTATGTCATTAAGCTAATTATTCAGAAACTTTTTTTTGTACATAATATAAATTCAAAGTCGAAACTGAATTTTGTCATGTCATAGGTATTAATTAATGAATTATAGTAAATTATATCATTAAACTAATATATGAATTTTGAAATTAAAAGGAAAGTCTACATTAAGAATGTTGTGCATAGACACTTAAAACACGTTATTGCTAATAAGAACTGTGAAAAATGAATCGGAGAAAAGTACGCTTAACACAAAAACATTAAAAACACAGACAAATTCGAGAAGATTTGATTGATTATATGTAAGATGGTAACGACGATGAATAATTTATGGGCAAAAATGTATTATTATTATTATTATTATTATTATTATTATTATTATTGCTTTTTGTTGTAATGTTTTTATAGAATTTTAAATGTTATGTTTAATTAAACAATAATGATTTATTTAAATAACATGTTTTATTAGACTATTTTTGTTTTTATGAATATTAAAAGTTAAACCGAAAAAAAAATTATGGCATGAAAATTAGTGAGTGCTATAACATGTTGTTCATTTCGTAACATGATGTTATAACACCATGAGTTGCATGACATGTCATGTGATATTTTTTGGTATGATACCATGTTTTAACATGTTGTAAATACCTACCCTCTAAAGAAATTAATATTCATTTATTATGACAAGTATCTATTATGCATCAATGTTATGTGAAATTTAATAAAATTATTAAAAAAAATACGGTATGGAAAAAAAATTTAAATAACCACAAAATAATATGACTGAAATAAATGAATATAAAGTATGACAAAAAAAAATATAACATAGGACAAAAAATATCTTTATTAGTCAGAAATAATGACCCGTACATACAACAAAACATGTTAGATGAATTAATATAACCACTTGTGTTTAATTTGTTTGGTTATTTATTTCAACTATTTGCTTAAAAGAATCTATTAAGGTGTCAATAATTGTAGCATGCGTGTGTAACGACGATTCAATATTTTTTAACATGTATATAATCTTTTTATCATTTATAAAATGATTAAAATCGAATGGAACTGTTTAATAGGATAAACTTTTGTTTATAATTTATATACAGATTATAAATACCCAAGTAACGATGTCGGAAGAGTCTTCGTTAGTGAAACCCGATGGATTTGGTGTAAACTCAAAAAACATTGTTTGGCTCTAAAATTTTATTGGAATGGGTCAACCGCTTAGTATTTAAAACTTACATTCTTTGAAATATTGTATGCAGTATTTGTTAGTGCATTGTGTGGGGCCATTTATTAGTGTAGGTCAAATTGTTATTATATAATGTATAAATATTGGAGAGTTAATGAGAAAAAGAGGGACAGGGAGATTATTAAAAATAACAGTATTTAAATTATATTTCTTTCGGACAAAACATGAACTTTTGATATAATTACCTAGCAATAACTCATAGCTGTAGTTTTATTTATATACCAGATTATAATAATAGAAAAGTAATAAGCTTTCAAAATATATAAATTACATAAAATCAAAAAGCTAAAACCTTTTAAAAACTAAATCCATTAAAAACTACTTGAAAGTTGAAACAACTTTGGATTATAGATGTTTTGTTAAAAATAAAAATATTATAATAATAAAAATTTATACTGATGAATGAAGTTTTTTCTTGATTCAAATTTCAAAAACTAAAAACTCCAGAAACTATAAGAAGTGGTTGCAAACACACTGTAAATCTCTGCTTAACATGATTGCATTGCTAACTTCAAATCTCAAATCTTAAGTTTATTAATAACTTTGTGAGATCAACACAATTGCTAAGTACCTTATATCTCTTATAGCTCATCGAACTACTCCCTTAAACAAAAGGTCTTCGGTGAGATATCTCATATTAGTAGCTTTAAATCAATGGTTTAAAGACCAAAGGTCTCAAACCAATAGACACTTCTCATACTCTTCCGACCATATATCACCCGATTGAATTTATATTAATCTGGTGATTTGTTGTAACTTCCCAAAAATTATAAAAAGAATTTTTATTTTTTAAAATAGATTAACCAATTAAACATTTGTTTCACAAACCATTGAAAGACATTTGGTTGATTGAAAAACCATACATTATCATATTTAAGTTTACAAAACTACAGAAATAAATATCTTTGATGGGTGTGTGCAGTCCCGCCGAGCTCTTCTCACGAACGTCCTGCAAAATGCTCAATCCACAACTATAAATATAAAGCTTAGTGAGTTCCTCGGTATACCACATATTCCATTATACATACAATGCATCCACACAAATTCCTCGGCTCTAGCGCTGACGTGCCAATACTTCAGTCTATACGCATACAACATAGATAACAACCATGCATGCCAAAACCTATCATGTGAACGATGTGGTCCCCTATACTCCTACAATTACTTCCTACTTATTTAAGCCAACGGTCCTATTTCATCCCAAGTGAATTTTACGAGCGATATCATAGTCTTATAAAACTCCTAAAAATTGCCATTGGCCAAATCCTGATCTTACATACAAGTGTCAGGGCCATACAAGTGTCAGGGCCAGATCCAGGTTTTTTATACATTTCATAAAGTCATATGAAGTCAAAGGTTACATACACAGTTAAACAGATGATCCACCAGAGAGCGAAAAATTAGACAAGAACATTGTAATAAGGCATTAGACTAAGAGTTCTTAGGCTATCTAACTTAGCCTACATAAAACAAACTCTAACATTACCACATAATCATGTAACATAAGCACATATAACAGATACTAGCATATTACATACCCTTAACAACTAGTCTTCCCTAGTTACCTTGCCATTAGCCACTTCTCAATTAAGTCATTCGCTGGTTAATCATATATAATCCTGATAAATGGCCTTTCCTAGTTACCCTAACCAAACATAACTCCTAACAGTATCATACAATCAACAAACAAGCCCTACCTGGTCCAACATACCATGAAACCAAGTGTTCTACACTATACACGTATAACATGGAGTTATCCTAGTCAAATAGCATAGTTGTACACGAAGTTACATATATCCTACCATGCAAAGGATATATAATGGGATACTTTGCATAGTGAGAAGCTCACTTGAACTAAAGAACCGAATAAGCACCAAAACACTCTCAAACCTTGTATTGCTCAATCCTGCAAACTGACTAACACGAAAAGAGATGAATCAACAATAAACAACCCAACTCCTCCAATTTTGATCCCAAGTCAAACTGGTCAAAAGTCAATGGTCTACCAAGTCAATAGACACCACAACATGGAGACCTTATGTCCACGTTGTGGCCATGAAAAAACCAAATAGACGACATGGAGGACATCGCCACATCGTGGGCCCTCCTTGGCCATGTTGTGCGAATGTGAAGACGACACAATTGTGAATCAGCATTCCACCATGACATATCCCACCTTGGACATGTCGTGGTTACCAAGTCAAACTGGTCAAAAGTCAATGGTCTACCAAGTCAATAGACAACACAACATGGAGACCTAATGGCCACGTTGTGGCCATGACAAAACCAAATAGCCGACATAGAGGACATTTCCACATCGTGGGCCCTCCTTAGCCATGTCGTGCGAATGTGAAGACAACACAATTGCGAATCAACATTCCACCATGACATGTCCCACCTTGGACATGTCGTGGTTATTGACAGAACTCTCATTTGTTCATTAAGAGCTTAACCCTTAAAGATTTAATCCCAAAACTTCATATCTAGTCCTTCTCAATGACTTAATTGATAAATTTTCCATTTTTTTTTGTTGGATTGAGGTGTCTAAGCTTAAAATTAAATTGGTATATTTTTGTAATTAAAAGCAAAGTTCTTTTTTGGGTTGTCCTCATAACCTAAAATAGTTAGAAATGATATTAGGAGGGAGAGAGAGAGAGAGAGAGAGAGAGAGAGAGAGAGAGAGAGAGAGAGAGGGAGAGAGAGAGAGAGAGAGAAAGAGGAAATGAGTTGTTAATATATTATATGATTAATGGATTAATCAGAAATAGATAATTGATTTGTTAATTTATTATAGTATTAATAAATTAATATGAGATCAATAACTAAATAATTGATTTGTTAATTAATATGACTAATAACTTAATAGAAAATCAATAAGAATTAATATAGAATTAATCATAATTAATTGGAACTAATTTCTAGATTAGTTAGAATTAACTAAAGTTCCAATGATTGAATTTTAATTGTTCATAATTAAGAAAGAAAGGCAAAAATTTATAACTCTCTATTTGGTGGATAGTTTTAAAGTGTTTTGGAAGGTTTCTAGAAGCTTTTTTAACCGATAACGATAACCATATTTGAATACATAAAATATTATTATTTTATTATTCAAATATGTGGTTTTCTTTATGACATCCACACTATAAATAGGACCCCAAGGAACCTCAATTTCGTTCATGATATTATCAAGAGGTTGCTCTAGCCAAAAATTGTTCCTCTCCTCTCTCGTATTCATTCTAGGGTGTGAGCCATTAGAGGCATAATTTTGGTGCTTCCTTTCTGAAGACTACATGAATGATTCTAGGTATTGTTTGCTATAACAATACAAAGGTATGTAACTCTAATCTTATGATTTTTGATTATAACCTAGGGTTCTAGAAGTTTCATTGTATGAATTGAACATAAACGTTTTCTGATAGAAGCGTTGTGCCTTTTTTATTTTTTTGTTTTTGCTACATTTTATCTGTCTAATCCAAATCTAGGTTGAATTTTAGTGATTATCGGGTTTTTGAACTGTTAAAATCCGAATTTTAATATGTTGGATATGATTAAAACCCTAATTTCTATTTTGGGAAGATAAATAGCAAATTCTAATTTTTATTTATAAGATAATTAAATTGAATTATCCTTATGGATTTTTATAATACATTTAATTAAATGATTTTATTAAAAGACAAATATTAAATCCATTATTGGTTTAAATACTAATTAATTAATTGTTTAATTTAGATAATTAATATGTAAACTTTGTGCTTTAAAAAGTTTTAAAATACACCCTATAAATATAGAAAATGTTTATTACTATATGTATAACTAAATTCAGTCGAATCAATAGTACGCCTCATTCACAAAGCCACATTATAAGTGGTATAAGGAAACGACCTATAAAATGACCGTTGAATGAGTGTCTTTTTCACCCACCGCATCTTTATATGATGGAGGGTCGTTAGCCGAATGGGTTTGATATGACATAATCACATTAAAATTATATTGTATATAGAGTACTAGAACCTTCTCAAACTCCTAATCTTGTTGCTTAGGGAAAATGTGAAACTGTATGCTAATCCATGAAAACACACATCATTTCTTTATGAGTCGTCAGTGGAGTGTGCGTAATTAACTGATACACTAATGTAGGACTGTAAAGATGAAATGATGAAAAAATCATGTTTATGATTTTTGATGGGGCGTATGTGGTTAACCGACACATAACTAGGAGATCATAAATTGATTGGGGGTGTTTGAGTGAGTTTACATGGTTACTGACATCTTAATTGTGATCCTCGGTATCCAAGTCACAATTATTCAGAGCATAATCTGAGTTTTAACATGTCATTAATGTTTCAATTAAAATCTCAAGAGTTCTTGGATCTTCATGTTATTAAAATTGGTGAAACGTTGTGTCAACCCGAATTTTTTTTCTTTATAAGTACAGTCAAACGAAAGTCAGACTCGTTGTTGCTACCATTTAGCACTGTTTAGAGTCTGTTTGAGTGTTTTAAGCCTAATACATTCAAGGAATGAGTGTTAGGAAGTACCTATTAGATTCACTATACAACATTCAATCCTTAAACTCCATCATGTGGAGTTTACGGCCGTAAACATGGAGTTTATGGCCATAAACTCAACCAGGGCCGAAAAATCTAGCCTATAAATATGAAGCTTGGGCCATTTTATTCACTTTTTTCCTTCCTTGTCCGAAATCTCTTCAAAATCTCTCAAATATCATCAAGTTCTTCATCCAAACCCTCCACAAATGTAAGTGATTCTTCCCTCTAGTTGTTGTTATCCTTCTTACTCATGAATCACTCTTTGATTTTATCCATGGAAATCAACTTTTGATTAGATCTTTAACATTCACCAAGAACACCAAGAACACACACTTGTTCTTGGTGGCCGAAAACTCATCAAAAGCTCTCAAAAGTGTGAGTATTCCATCTATCATCTAGTAGTACGTGTTAAACACTAGATCATAGCCTTAAAACTTCATCAAAATCATCATCAAAGAGAGTTTACGGCCAAGAGTTTACACCTTGGCCGCAAACCTTTGCAATTGTGATGTTTTGAGCCTTAAACACTTCTAGACCCTTGCTAACCCTTGGAACACTTGAACATTTGAAACTCCTTGCCTTTAGGACACAAAATAAGACCATTTAGAGAGTTTGCGGCCAAACACTTTATGGTGTGGCCGTAAACACCTCAACCCCATTCCATTAGGTTGGTTTTTCTCATCCTTATGTAGAACAATGGTCCCTCAAGTTTCCCTAGCATTCAAACATCCTCTTATGCACCTTTTACCATGAGTTTACGGCCTTAAACTCCATGGCCATAAACCCATGGCCGTAAACTCCTCTTTGTGGCCATACACTCCCCTTTGATCAATCACATGTGATGTCAACACTTGTTCCAAGTCCCTAAGGGTGTTTCTTAGCATATTGGTTGATTATAAACAATATATTCATGCAAATACTTGCCATATATGTCATTTAGGACCCGTTTGTGTCTTGGGAGTTCATTCATGGAGCTTCTCATTCTTACGCACATGTTCGTTTGAATCACCCACATCAGGTGAGTTCATACCCCATAATGAATCTTTTAACTATTTTAAATGCTTTTAAGGGGGGATACAAGTTGAACATAATGATAATTGTGTAAATGATTGTTATAAACATCTTTCAAAAGATTGCTTATGTCTTTTATATGTGCTCAAAACATTTCAAAAACTCTTTTACAGTTATGTCACTTCATAGTTTACAAAACTCCATCTATAAAGCATAATCATAACTTAGTAGATAAAATGAGTCTTTTCTTCAAGATAGTATCAGTTCAAGTAAACATACTAGTAAACTATAATAGGTATAGTTTAGGGGTTTAGTTCACACTATAACAAGTACAGAGAGGAACACACTATAACTAGTACAGAGATAAACATACTATAACAAGTACAAGGAGGAACATACTATAATAAGCACCAGGAAAAAGATGTTAATATATCTTTCCAGGTGTGCATTAACACCAGTACGATTTCATGTACTAGGGTTAGCAGGAACGAGGTGATAAAACATAATAATATATCTTTCTAGGTTTGCGTTAACACCAATATGATTTCACGTACCATGGTTAGCAGGCACGAGGTGATAAAACATAATAATATATCTTTCCGGGTTTGCGTTAACATCAGTACGATTGCATGTACAAGAGTTAGCAAACACGAGGTGATAGTTATATCAAACCAAAGTTATTTATAAAGTGTACATATGCAAAGTACCCAACAATGATAAATAAGATACATAACTTAGTCGTAACATGAATAATGATTAATAGGGGGACTATAATGCTAACCTTATGATTCCTTAGTGTATACATCAAGGGATATATATTAATAGAATCCGATGGGTAAAACGATGTGTGCTTTTCGCTTCATTTCTTGTTCCTTGTTTGGTTGTGGGCTTAGAACGCATTCACCCAGCCTATTATTCATTCGATCTTAGTTATATATGTGTTCTGTATACATTAAGTCATCATAAAGGGTACCAAGTATGGGTCAGGTCATAGGACACTAATTCAGTGTACAGTTTTCTAGTACAAAACATACTTTTCAAATCAGAACTTTTGGTATACAAAACTAGAAACTTACCAGTAAAGGGTTTAAACCATTTTATTAAACCAGTATAACTTAAAGGACCTTAGGTGATTAATTCTATAATACCTTAGTTATACATCAAGGTTATATATAATTAATACCCGATAGATAGTCAGATGTGTGTCTTCTGCCTCATTTCTTGTTCCTTGTTTGGTTGTGGGCTTAGGGAAGATTCACACAATTAACTATCTATTCGATATTAGATTATATATAGCTAGTATAACTTAAGTGATTATAGAGGGAACCACTGTGGTTACTATTTTTATTATAAGAAATAAGGCATTTCTTAAAGAATCTTTTCATCGAATATAAAGGAACTACTACAGTTAAGTCCGTGAGTACCAAGTGATTACACCAGGGTTATACACAACAAGGATGTAACAACCAATAGGATGTGTGCCATCCCCGTCATTCCATGTTCCTTGTTTGGTTGTTGGCTTAAGGCAGATACACACAATCGATTGGTCGTTTACTTTGAGTTTTATATAACTTGTATCCATTTAGTACTCATAGAAAGGATTGTAGGGTCATTTTTACTTATCTTTCAACAAAACAGGAAATATAGGATTTTCTGGAGGAACATGCGAACTTTTCTAAACAAAACTTACAACTTACTACAATTTACTAAGCTTTCTACAACTTACTTACATCACTAAAGTCTTATGAACTCACCAGCTTAATTGCTGATCAACTCTTTCAAAATAACTTGTATTCTCAGGAAACTAGTAGACATGTACGCGCATTGGAATTTTAGAAGATGGAGCATAATAGCTTCAAGTCTTGTTTTGTTATTTACTTATGTATTATATGTTTTGTGAACATACACTTTTTAAACACTTTATTTCTAATGAAATGCTTTTTTATTACTTTGATTACTATGATTCATGTCTTGTGATACTAAACATGACGTCCTCCACCCCCAAACGTTACCGTCGTTCCGGTTTTGGGGTATGATATACGTTTCTACCTACCTAAAATAGTTTCGTGATATGACTACGCCTTACCTCTTCATGACACGCAATGAAGATATCGATCCCAACCTTAATTTAATATTTTGGGATAATAATTAAGGATTTAAATCAACTGAACTGAATTGTCTTTTTCCCATTTTAGATGTTTGGTCAAGATAGGAATGGTCTTCCTCATTCCTTTGGAAATGTTTTTCCTCAATCTTCTGGAGACATTCTTCCACATTCAAGTCAAGGTGAAATTGTCTTCCCTTTCTTGGCAAATGATGGAATTGGACATTGTCACTCTTCAACTCTTCCATGTCCTCCTCATATGACTCTCTCGTCATCATGTTTTCTTCAAGTTGAAAGCTATGAAACAACTCAAGCCTTATTGGCATGTAAACACCAAGATGGAGACTTTGTGTATGCACATATCCTGAAAATGAAATCGTACATTGACAAGTTGGGAAGAGTGGGTGTCGTATTCCTGAAGGAGAAAACCAATGATTTGATTCTTCTGTCGCTTCCAAAGTTATATGATCAGTTCATTAAGAACTTTCAGATGACAAACCTCGATGTAACAATGTAAATTTTCAACCAAATTTTCCATTTCAAAAATACACAAAGTTCATATATTATCTTTCAAGAAAATCATAAGTGTCTCAATGTCAACATAAAATCTCAATCAAAAGTCAAATCCCAGAATCCTCCATGTCATCCCAAACAGATGTCTACAATCACGCCAGTGCCTTCCCGCGATCCTCTGGGGTACCGGAAACACATAACACATAACACGGTAAGTACGAAGCTTAGTGAGTTCCCCAAAATACCACATACACCATATTAGCAACCAGAGGCTATAACTCTGTAAGACCCTCCTGTCAATGTGTCTCAGTGGGACCCTCCAATCCCACAACTCTGATGGACCCTCCGGTCCTAACTCTGTGAACCTTTCGATTCCAACTCTGTAAACTCTGAATAATGCATAGCATAAATCACATAGAAATAATATAGTATATCATAGTACACAAATAACATATAAGCTACTATATCACACAGATCTGATTACCACTCTAGGTATGTATAGTAAGAAGACTCACCTCGTAGCTAATGGGATAGACACGAACTCGAGAATCCCGAACTAGCCTCCACCTAAAACATTAAACAACCATTTCAATCAATATCCCTCTTTTCCTCATTTACACCTAAAGTCCTCTTTTCTCTTTCTATTCTCTTGGATGGGTAAAAGACCATTTTACCCCTCCATGGTCTCAACATTCCTAATTGACCTACTCTCAAGTCAACAGAAGTCAATATGAGCCAACAACCAAGGTTGACCCGACTCAGCGAGTGTACTCAGGTGACTCGCTGAGTCCACTCGTATCCTATGAATTCTACCAAGGGTCTCACATAGCTTGTCGAGTTAACCTCTAACTCGACGGGTTATCACTGGGTCATGAATCGCTAGGGCAACCCGATCTGACTCGTCGATTCATCTCATAGACTCAGCTATTTGACTCATCTAAGTGTCTCATATAGACGTCTGAGGTTAGATCTGCAACTCCAACCTTTAGATCTAGCCTCCTAATACCCAAAAGTCACGTAAAGGTTGGATCTTGACGACCATGCATGGCATAAATGCTTCATAATGCTATCACATGCTCCAAGGAAGGTAAAATGCATGGGGACCTACCTCTAACTCAATAAAGTTCGAAACTCTGGACCCTCAAGGTCCTCTCTAGTCCAGATCTGAGGTTCTAACCTCAAACCATGCCCAAATAGCTCAAGAATGCAATATGTTGAGAGAAAACCCTAAAAGCTTCCCAAAAATGAGATCTAATGAACAAGAGGTCAAGATGAGAGCTTTTCACCTCTGAGTAGCAGTTAATAACAGAAGAATGCAAGATCCACAACCTTCTCTTGATTAGATCCACCAAACTCTTCCAATCTTTCCTCTAAAAAGCTCAAGAATGCTCAAGATGGTCTCTCTCTCTCTCTCTCTCTCTCTATATATATATATATATATATATATATATATATATATATATATATATATATATATATATATATATACAACAAAAAGGGGCAGGTTAAGGTTTCTCTCTGCGGAAGGTGGCCGAAAAGGGAGGCCATAAGGGCCTTTAAACATGCCACAAGTCCGAGAAATTAGGGTTTCCTTCAACAACGCTGACTCGGCAAGTCGACTCACAGACTCGTCGATTCCATTCATTAATCCACGTCACCTATCGCGACTCTACTTGACAAGTTAAGACACCAACTAGTCGAGTCACTCCACATATCTCAAAATAATTACTTAAAATATTATAGTTGGAAATCTGGATGTTACAATTCTCCCCCACTAGAATCAGACTTCTCCCTCGAAGTCCTGACTCCCAAATAGTTCAGGATGCTGCTCCCGCATCTCTGACTCCGTCTCCCAAGTCAAATCGGACCCCCTCCGATGCTGCCACTGGACTTGAACCAGAGCCACTTCTTTGTTCTTGAGAACCTTCACCTTTCGGTCTAAAATCTTGATCGGCCTCTCAATGTAATTCAGGCTTGCATCCACCTGAATGTCCTCTAGCAGCACTATTGCCGTCTCATCGGGCACACACTTTCTCAGCTGTGACACATGGAAGGTGTTATGAATTTGACTTAACTCTACAGGTAGCTCCAACTAGTATGCTACCCTACCCACTCTAGCAGCTACTCTAAAAGGACCGATATATCGGGGCCCCAGTTTTCCCCGCTTCGTAAATTGGATCACCCTTTTCCATGGGGATACTTTCAAAAGTACAAAATCGCCGACTTGAAATTCTAGCTCGGATCGCCGCTTATCCGTATAACTCTTTTGGTGACTATGGGCTGCCAGTAACCTCTGTCTGACCTGCTGAATCTGCTCGGTCATATTTAACACTATCTCTGTGTTTCCCATCACCCTCTTCCCCACTTATCCCCCAACAAATGGGAGTCCGACACCTCTTCCCATACAGGATCTCGAAAGGAGGCATACCAATACTCGAATGATGGCTGTTGTCGTAAGAGAACTCAGCCAATGGTATGTAGATGTCCCAACTCCCTCCAAAGTCCATGACATATGCACGCAACATGTCCTCAAGTGTCTGAATCGTCCGCTCACTCTGTCCATCTGTCTGCGGGGGTACGCAGTGCTGAAATGTAAGTGCGTGCCCAACTCCTCGTGAAATTCCTTCCAAAACCTGGAAGTAAAACGCACTTCTCGATCCGACACAATCGAGATCGGCACTCCATGCCGAGATACCACCTATCTCACATGAATCTCAGCCAATTTCTCTATAGAAGATCTCTCACTAATAGCAAGGAAGTGAGCACTCTTCGTTAATCGGTCCACAATCACCCAAATCGCGTCTACTCCACGCGCAGTCCTCGGTAATTTGGTGATAAATTCCATATAGATTTCTTCCCACTTCTATTGGGGAATCTCTAGAGGCTGCAATAGACCATGTGGATGCTGGTGCTCTGCCTTGACCTGACGGCAGGTCAAGCACCTCTCGACTATCCAGGCAACATCCCTCTTCATACAGGGCCACTAGTAATCTCTCTTCAGGTCCAAATACATCTTAGTGGCCACAGGATGGATCGAGAACCTTGATCTATGCACCTATGCCATTAGTATACGCCGAGCTTTGCCCGTATAGGGCACCCAAATTCGCCCTCGAAAAGTCATAAGTCCCTGGCTGTCCGTCACGAACTCGGACAGTTGCCCAACCATCCGCTCCCTCTTGCAGTTCTACGGTTTCACGGCCTCCACCTGGGCCTCTTGAATGGTATCCAAGACTGGAGTCATCAATATCATTCTCATACACACATCTCAAATCGGGGCATACTCTGATATGCGGCTCAAGGCATTGGCTACCAAGTTAGCCTTGCCCAGATGATACAAAATCTCACAGTCATAGTCTTTCACCACATCCATCCACCTCCTCTAGTGCATATTCAGGTTGGGCTGATCTATGAGATACTTCAGGCTCTTGTGGTCAGTACATATGGTACACCGAACCCCATACAAGTAGTGGCACCAGATCTTGAGGAAAAACACCACCGCCCCCAGCTCTAGATCATGGGTGGGATATCTCATCTCATAAGGATTCAACTGCCTCCATGCGTATGCTATCACGTGCCCTCTCTACATTAGCACCGCCCCCAGCCCAGATATAGATGCATCACAATATACCACAAAGTCCTCCATCCCCTCGGTAAGGGATAACACCGGGGCTTCATACAACTTCTAGCGAAGAATCTTAAATGAGGTCTGTTGCTCGGGTCCCCAAGAAAAAGTAACGTCCTTCCGGATCAACCTGGTGAGGGGGAAAACAAGCTTGGAGAAATCTCTGATAGTATCTGGCCAAACCCATAAAATTCCAGATCTCAGTAAGGGATATTAGCACCTCCCATCTCATAACAGCCTCGATCTTGGCCGGATCGAGCAAAAGCTCATTCTGGTTAACGAGGTGTCCCAGGAACTGGACCTCCCGTAACTAGAAATCACACTTGGAGAATTTGGCATAAAGCCTCTATGATCTCAATACTCAAAGAATTTCTCTTAAATGCTCCTCATGCTGCTCTCTGGATCTCGACTACACCAAAATATCATTGATGAACACGATTACCGATCGATCCAGCATAGGCTTGCACACCCGATTCATGAGATCCATGAATGTCGCCGGTGTGTTGGTAAGTCCAAAAGGCATCACCACGAACTCGTAATGCCTATAACGAGTCCTAAAGGCCATCTTCTGGATATCCTCTTCATGAGCTCTCATCTGGTGATACCCAGACCTCAAATCGATCTTGACCGCCAACTTGTTCAACTCCCGATAATCAATTCACATCCGGTGTGAACCATCCTTTTTATTGACAAAAAGGATCGGATCTCCCCAAGATGAGCTACTCGGTCGGATAAATCCTTTCCCCAACAGCTCCTAAAGCTGCGAGGATAACTCCTGCATCTCTGGCGGTGTAAGGCGATAAGGTGCATTGGCAATATGCACTGCTCCGGGAAACAAATCAATCTAGAACTCCACCTGCCTCTTGGCAAGCACACCTGGTAACTCCTTGGGAAAAACATCCAGGAATTCCCTCACTATTGGGACCTCGGTGATAGAACTAGATCTCTCAGCAGCAACTCACGTATCCACCACATATGCTACAAAACCCCTGCAATCTTGTTGTAGACTTGGCGAGTCGGCTCACGGACTCGTCGAGTCCATTCATTAATCTATGTCACTAGTCATGAATCTACTCGACGAGTTGAGGCACCAACTCCTCGAGTCACTCCATGTATCTCAAAATAATTACTTAAAATATTATACCTGGAAATCCGGATGTTTCACTCGACATGACCCTAACTGATTTGACCTATATGTTGATAATTGTTGAAGCAGAAATGCTTGAGAGTACAACTAAAGAAGAAATGTTTAAGGGATCTAATCCCAAGAGTTCCATGGACATTGTCAATGGTAATATTGGTGATCTAGAAAAGGTTTCTCTTCCTAATGGAAAGGAATCGACTAAGTTCAAACCATTTGAATGCATGGTAAAGAGAAAGAATTGTTCTAAGATTGTTCCCAATGTTGACCCCAGTGAACCCATCTGTTTCTACTGCCAAATGAAGGGACATTGGAAGCAAAGCTGCCCAAAATACCTGAAGGGTGTTAAAGATGGTAAATTCAAGTTGTGTGACTCTAGTTAAAGTATATTCATTATCTAACTCTATTATTTTTATAACTTTCTATTCATAGACTATTGATACATGATGTGAAGATCGCATTTTGATGTTATTGCAGGACCTAAAGGAAAGAAGGAAGCTTGAGCAAAGTGATCTAAATCTGATAATGGGAAATGGACTTTTTGTTGCGTGTTTTGATGGTCAAATATTTGAGGTAATACTAAGGAGTTAGGATAGTTCTAATAGTTTACTATTACTCTTCGAAGATGTCTAGAAAAATGGTTCTTCATTTTATGCATTGTATAGACAAGTCTAATTTATTGTTTTATCAATAATAGTGAAGTTTTAGTTTACATAGTTTCCTTATTGTATATTTGCTTGCAATGACATTAATGAGTATGTTGATTATGTTTAAAATAATTGCAATATTAATGATAGATGTTGACGCTTCTACAACATGCTTGTGGCATTGTCATATTTAACCAAGTGTAAATAAATCTCATCACCAAGTTTCAGTTACACAGAAACTTGTAGTCATACAGTTCGAATTGCATGATGCCTGAGAATCTTGTTCATTGGAGAATTATGATTATATCATTGTTCACATGTTGATATGAAGCAAGTGAATGATTGATAAATCTAGTACATGTTGATATGGACTCACATATCCACCATAAAGGATGATAACTCTGTTCATCATGATTTACTGATGCTTTAGTAAATATGATTGTATTTATAAGATTAAGTAGAATTCTGATGCTTTTGAAAAGATTCAAACAGTAGTAGAACAACATAGAAGAATCAACTAGGTAGAAATATAAAGGTTCTCCAATCTGAAAGGTAAGTAGAATACCTTAGTATCCTGCTGATCATCTTATTAATTATGGAATTGTATCACAATTGACTCCTCCAATAATATCTTAGTTTAATTGTACAACTAATAAGTGGAATCAAATTTGTTGGAAATGGTTTGAACATAGATGAGTCATACTTTGTTCTAATCAAGTTTTAGAGTTATGCTCTAGTAACACTAAGTTATGTCTTGTTGCTCATTCCAAACTGAAAAGGTCGGTAGCATATCATGAGATGTGGAGTAAGAATGTATTCTTCACTCAAAACACTTTAAGAAGTGGGGTTGTGATTTCTTTGTTGATCGAGCAATAAAAGAAAAACTAAGTCCAATTTTGAAGAGTGTTTTCTTGTAAGGAATCCACACAAATTTTTGAATATATGTTTTAGCTCGTCGGGGAATGTTCTTTAAGAGAAAAAAAGCACATGTCAAGAAGTTAGTGGGAGTCTCATTGATCTTGAGAATTGAAAGTGTCAATCGAAAGTAATTTTTAGTTATCCCTAGCACGCGACCTGGGGTTGAAAATCCATTGTGTTTTATTGACACATTCTTATTTCTATGCACTTCCAGTTAAGTTGAGAATGCCTATAAGTGAAGGTAGACTGATTAATATGGGTGAGCTGGTAACAACACGGAACCACTTTTTGGCCTTGAGCTGACGGAAAGAAAGGAAATAAGAATAGAAAAGTTCAGATCATGAGGGAAAACTAAGTCTAAGTTTGGTGCGTCCTAAACCTAGTCTTATGATTGTAAGTTGAAATGAAAGATCCACATGGATGGGAACGTATGCACTTTCAAATCTGTGTGGCAAAAGGTTTCGCTAAAATTCATGAAAATGATGATGAGAAAAAACTTTTTCTGATAGATTTTAAAGATCTGATAAAGATCACTATGGATATTGGATGTATTAATTGCATTCTCTTATTATAAATATGATTACGGCATCCCTCTTCATATTAGGAGTTGTGAGGAATGGTAAGGAATTGTTTAAACTTTCAATAGATACATCTATCAAGTCTTAAAGGGTTTAAAAATACACACACACATACACACACTATCCAACTAAAGTGTTAAGCTTGAAAAGTCTAATTAGAGACTTAACAAAGCATCACATAATAAGAATCTACACTTCTATAAAAATTAAAAGGATATTGGTTTCTAGAAGTCTAGTTGATTTCAAGGTATGTATCAAAGCTAGTGGGAGCATGATTTTTTTTGCTGGTATTGCATGATGACAATATTTTTCATAGGAAACAATGTCTCTAGTTTGCAAATTGCAAAGTTCGGGAAATGTTTCTGTATGGTAGACCTGGAGGAGAGGCACTTATACTTCATTTCAAATATAAAATTTTATATTGTATAGTTTAATAGAACTTAGTAAAAACAAATATGAATAGCATGTTGAAATGTTTCAACAAAGGAAATTCGATATATGGAAATATTATAGAAAGAAATTGAACAAATATTAAATCATTTTATAGATAATATTGAGTTGTGTCCCATATACTTTGGATATAGAATCGATCATATATGCTATAATATCCGCTTATTCTAATTTCCTTGAGCATTGTGAGAAAAGGATAATAATTTTGTGTGACTAAAGTTGTTAAACAACTGTAAAAAACATTCTAAGGTTTTACCAAATATTTGTTAATTGTGGACAGTTGGAAGTATGATATTGTTTAGGATATATAGTGACATGTTTTAGATTGATATGATTCTTACTTAGAATTGATAGTCATATGGAAATATGGAAATGTTTCCATAATGGGAGATGATTATAAAATATACATGTGAGTTGGAAACTTATATGCAAGAGAAGTGTCCAAGGAGCGTACCTTGAATTTGAGAGTTCACAACCATGGAATTGTTTCAAGTAACAAGTTCTAGTGGAACATTTTGTAATATTAAAGACTTGGTCTTTATGAATTTAGATCCTCAACATCATAGGAGGTCAATGCATGTAAAGATGAAATTTCACAACTTAGATAACAATAAGAACTAGGAATTATGAGATGAGCATCATTGGAGTGATGCCCATTTGATTTGTTCACAAAGGAAGGACCATAGAGAGACATAGTATTCATGTTTATAACATGACATGGCTAATGTTACTTAATTCAAATGGTTAGTTGATTACACGAAAAAATCTACAATGAATGAATTCATAATTGTTATGGTTATTAAATAATAAGGATTTATTTATATTAAATAGATACGATACCATAGTTAATTAGTTTATTATTGTGTTTCACTTTTCATGTTTACTTCCCTGAGTAATTTTATTATTATTCAAAAATTCTATAGTCGGTCGTACTTTTGGGAGTATGTAGTTATTCAAGACTATCATGGAGTGTTAAAAGAATCATGTATGGTAAAGTTGTATTACATAAAGACTGATGTTATACTCATGAGTACTTTAAGGGATTTTAAGCATTAGATAAACTAACACTTAGATATTAATTCATTGATTCAATCACAAGTAATTCTAAGACGATACCATCTACTATTCTTTGAACAAAGATACATAAGTTGTAATTTTCAAGTCAGTCCTGCATTGCTATTATGTAAACGAATCAGTAACTTGATGTTATAAAACATAGTGCCATGTGCAATTTGATGTGTAAAGGTTATAATAATGCAGTCAAAGTTTGTTCATTCCTTTTGCCTTAAGAGGAAAAACGATATCTTTGGGCCCCTTCGTGATGTGAGTTGATCTATAAGAACCATACCTGGTTCAGACTAAAGTGATTTGTTTGATTTTGTCATTTGAATTTGATAATAAAAGTAGGAGATAGAGAAACAAACAAATAAACATGAGGTCAATTATTTAATTGATGACCATGTCTCTATTTATATGATATCCTGTAGAACAAAATAAATAGTCGATTACTTATCTTATGGCCTACTTTTGATTTGAATCAGAGTTTGGCGGTGGCTTTGGAAATCACACTTTGATGTTTGGTTCAAGTTTATACTTGCAATTGTAGATTTAGGCTTATCAACGTGTGACATTGTTGGATTAAGATGTTTAAGCTGATAACTAAATTAGTATATTCTTATAGCTAAAAGCAAAGTCCTTTTTACGTTGCTTCATAACCAGAAATAACTAGAATTATATTAGGAGAGAGAGGAAATGATTTGTTAATATATTATATGATTAATGTATTAATTAGATATTTATAATTGATTTGTTAATTTATTATAGATTAATAAATCCGTATGAGATAAATAATTAAATAATTGATTTGTTAATATATATGAGTAATAAATTAACATCAAATCAATAAGAATTAATCTAAAAATAGTTGGAATTAAGTTCTGGATTAATTACAATTTATTAAAGGTCCAAAGGCTGAACTGTAATTGTTCATAATTGAACTGGGAAGACAAATTCTAGAACTCTCTATTCGGTGGACAGTTTTGAGGTTTTTTGGATGCTTTCTTAGCTGATAAAGATTACCATATCTAAATGGATAAAATAATATTACGTTATTATTCAAATCTTGGATTTTTCTTATGACATCCACACTATAAATAGGACCCCAAGGAGCCTCAATTTCATTCATGACATTATCAAGAGGTTACTCTAGCCAAAAATTGTTCCTCTCCTCTCTCCTCTTCATTCTAGGTTTTCTATGGTTTGGGTGTGAGCAATTAAAGGCGACCATAATTTTGGTGCTTGCTTTCTAAAGACCAAAGGAAAGATTCAAGGTATTGTTTTCTATAACAATACAAATGTATGTAACCCTAATCTTATGAATTTTGATTATAACCTAAGGCTCTAGACGATTTGTTGTATCTTTCTTTCAATGTAGTAAGATATAGATCCAATATGTTGCATGAACCCTCAATTGTTAAGAGTTTTTCCGCATGATATAACTTTTGTAACCTGTAAATTCCTTCACTTTATCCATTAATACCTTCAAAACAAGATGTACAACCCTTAAACCAAAATGGCATAACTCCTTTAGAAAACATACATGGCTCCAAGGAAAAGATCAAGCTACCATCCTTTCAACAACAAAAGGTCTAGAAGACAATCCTTGGTGATTAGAACGGGCTGAAGTCATCTCAAATCCAAGCATACTACCAAAAAGGAGCAATGCTTAAACATAAACCATAAGCAAGATCTAACAAACTAGAAATAAATATTCAAGCTTTATATTGTCACACCCCCGAACCGGGACGGTGGGAACGTCCGGGGGCGGATGGCGTCGTTGTACAGTATCATAACAATTGAATATAAATAAAACAAGCATCACAATGATTATAGTAAATATAGAGATATTACATTATTTTCCCAAGTTTTGTTTACATAACATCAAAAATGTGCGATACAAGTAAATGATGCGTTGTGACATCGTCTCATTTCCCAAAAAAGTAGTCACTTGAAGTTACTTGTCATTGATTTCCTGAGAATACAAGTGGTTTGAAAAATGTCAACTACTAAGTTGGTGAGTTCATAAGCAATTTGTATGAAAATGATTTTTAATTTGTTTCACATAAAATGGTTTTGTATACTTCCAGAGAATCCGACATTTTCTTTAAAAATGAGTTGTAAACCCAAGACTAAAAATGTATGTATTTTCTTTGTATCTTTTCCTTGTAAAAGTAATAGTGGTTGTTCCTAGAAAATCCAATATTTTATTAAATATGAAATGTAAACTTAAAACCCTAAGATCATAAATGTAAGTGATGTTGTACTGAAGAATAGTATGTAGTTTTATCATTTTATAAAACTGATGAAGTAAAATTTACCCCGTAAATCAAATGTTTTGTTAATCAATATGTGAATTATTATAACCATGCTTAATATGACTGATATGCATGAACGACATTCTTCAGGCGTCGGAATTGGTAGACATTTGTCACCCTAGACTTGTTGGTCTAACTGTAGCGATCAACTTAGGTGCATGGTTGTCAATCCCGTTTAGATCTATACACAAGCAACTCATTCTTCCTCCAAGAGACTCTGGTTATAATGCATAACTTAAAGTGTACGCTAGGTAGGTACAGTGAAGAGAGTGTCTCACAAGAGCATCAACATATTTACATGAACTATGACTCTTTTTTCTTGTAAAATGAAATAATTATACCATTGAATAATTATGAAATTGTGTTTTTGTGACTCCCAAGCTATATCCATTATAGTTTGTCTTGTATGTTTTGCTTAGACTATTTATATAATCTTTTATATAAATATAAAGTTGTAATCTTGCCTTTTGTCAATATATGTTACCAAACATAATATTTTTAGGTTGTACCCACCAAAATAGTAAATAGCTATAGTATTACCATTTTTGCTAGGAAGCTAGCTTTTAGCTATTTACTAAGGGTTTCACACATGACAATATGTGTAAATATGATGAAGTTTTACACTATAATGAGATATATTTGGTGGGTACACCTAAATATGACAAACTTCATCAAAACTTTGTGGTTTTACAACTCCTATTTCCCTAAGGATATTTGTATCCTATAACGAGAGATATTTCCTTTTGTTAACTTTGCATATTAAAAACTAATATGCCTCATTTGTTGTATAAAAAGTAGTAATAACTACATCTTATGTAGACAATAATCTCATATTTTAACATAAAGAAGGAAACATGCAAATATCCATAACACAAATAATTTTTGACTTGTATTCCTCCCCCTCCCCCTTGAATGCATGAAAAACTCAAAAAATAGCGGTATGAACTTACCTTGAGTAGTTTTTGTGAGGGTTGGTTGAAGTGATAAGATGAAAATTCCGAGTCGGGATCTTTCGATGAAGTAGATGAGTTTCTTTGGAGGTGCAATTTTCCTAAGGGTTTCACACATGACAATATGTGTAAATATGATGAAGTTTACACGCAAATGTGTTAAATCACTAGAGAATTTTGAAAATACTTAAGACCATCTTGATGGTGATGAACTTGGAGGAATTCGAACTTGCTATAGAGAGAATAAGTTGAGTGGAGTTTGAAAGAAAAGTTTTTCGTGGTGGTGTGTGATCTTCGGCAAAGAATTTTAAAGGGAAAGAGGTAAGATGGTGCATGGTTATATGGAGGATAATTGCATGGAGAGTTGTTGGTTAATAGTACACTTGCAAGGAGATATGTGTTGGATTAGTTGTCTAAGCCCATAACTATTTTGGTATGTACTTGACCCGATCACGAGCATGGTCCTTTTGGGTTGTCTTAACCATATCAGCTAATAGGATGAATTAAGGAGAAAGATGATTAATATGACTTATTAATATATTATATGAATAATATATTAAAAGAGAAATCATATAGTTTAATTAATATTGGACAAGAATTAATTCTGTGGTTAAAAGAGATTAATTAAATATTAGGGGACTGATATTGTAATTATATGATAGTTGCATAAATGGGCTAATGGACTCCATAGAAGTTGGAGTGGACGAAATCTATGGGGAAACCCATTAGTATTCGTCCAAGGCTTCTAATGAGGGAGTCTATAGGCTGCTTAGTGCATAAGCAGTCAAATTAGGGTTTCCTTGTTTGTTAACCCTAATAGCGTAACTATATAAGGAACGCCTAAGGCCTAATTATATAAGGAATCCCTAATAGCCTAACTATATAAGGAACCCCAAAGGCCCTAAAATAATATGTATTCACACAGAACAATATGTTTTATAACATCAAGTTACTGATGCGTTTACATATTATCAATGCGCAACCAACTTGTAAACAACAACTATATGTATCCGTTTCTAGAATATAAGATATTATCATCTCAGAATCACTCATGATAAAATCCATGAAGTGATTCAGATGAGTGTGGGTTTAATCCAATACTCAAATCATATTTCAGGAGTACTCATGAATACTGCAGCAAACATGTGCTATGTATAAACACTTAGACAATCTACAGTCAGATCCATGACAGTCTTACCTCATTATTTACTTCCAAAGTATGATTGACAGTGGATGTTTGAGTAACCTAGTTATTCTGGAAGTAAAACATGCAAAGTGAAACACAAGAATAATCTAATCCAATATGGTCTCAAAACTTTTGAATACAAATAATACACTTATTATTTAATCACCATATTGATTAGGCCTTACTCATTGTATAATGTTTCGAACAATCAACTCGATACTTGAATTAAAACAATAGTCATCCCATGCTCCAATAATGCACACTATGTTTGACTATGGTCCTTAATTTGTGAAATAGATCAATTAAACACATTCCAATGATGCTCATTTCATAATTCCAAATCCTTATTATATGTGTAAGAATACCAAATTATTGTCACTTATTAGAATATGTTAGATTCTAAACTATCATGCAATGATCCTTTTGTAATGTCAAGGCATCAAAGTCATAAAGACTTTGCCAATAATATTACAAAACGTTACACTGGAGATTTATTACAGAACAATTCCATGGAGACGAAGTCTCACACTCTAGGTACATTCCTTGAACATCCTTCTTGCATAAAAGTTTCTAGCTTACACATAGATTCTTAATATCCAACTCCCATTATGGAAACATTTCCATAATTTCCATATGACTATCCATTTTTAATAGAATCTTCTCTATTCAGAATTATATCAATATGGTTCATTTATTACTGTACTTCCAACTGCCCACGATCGACCAATCCTTAACGACCCTTAGATCGTCCTTGACAGTTGTTTAACAACTTTAGTCATATCAAGTTCTATTCCTTCTTCCCTCTTAATTCCCTAGGCATTTACAACACGTGAACATTATAGCATATGCAATCGATCCTATACCCGAAGCATATAGGACACGATTCATAATATCTTACATAAAGACATGATATTATACAAGTCTCTTGCTATAATATTTCCACATATATATATATATATATATATATATATATATATATATGTATATATATATATATGTATGTATAGAATTTCCAATGTTGAAACATTTCAACATTACATTCATATATATCCATGACTAAGTCCCATTAAAATTTCAATCTAAACTTTTAGATTCGAAATGAAGTATGAGATCCTCTCCCTTAAAACCTTTTATAGCGAAGCAACTTTTCAAACTCTCACTCTCTCTCTCTCTCTCTCTCTCTCTCTCTTTCTCTCTCTCTCTCTCTCTATATATATATATATATATATATATGTATAGAATTTCCAGTGTTGAAACATTTCAACATTAAATTCATATATGTCCATGACTAAGTCCCATTAAAATTTCAATCTAAACTTTTAGATTCGAAATGAAGTATGAGATCCTCTCCCTTAAAACCTTTTATAGCGAAGCAACTTTTCAAACTCTACAACTTTGCAAATTAAAACTTTTTTTTCCCATAAACAGTATTGCTAACTCGCAACACTTAATGTAATAAATGTGCTCCCATTAGCATAATAATTACATACCTACAAGCATAATACTTATACTCCCACCAGCTTTGACATGTATTCAGAAATTAGTTGGACTTCTAGAAATCAATACTTCTTGACTTATTTACCAAAGTTCAGATTCCTGATACAAGATGCTTCGATAAGCCTTTATCTACGCTTCTCAAGCTCATACCCCCATTCATTAGACAACTCATATGTTTGTCTAAATCATTTCAGAAATTATAGTGATAAGTACCAAATGTTCATACCTTTTGTTGTATCTCATAATTCGAATTATGAAGAGGGATGTCTCAATCAAAATCGAATTTGAGAACGCGATTAACACAATTGCTAACTCTTTAAAATCTACCAGTGGACACGTTTCCTCATAATCATTTTCATGAAGTAGAGAGAAACTTCTTGACACTTAGATTTTATGGTGTATGTGTTCCTATCCTTGTGAATCTGTCATTTCCAACCACTATCATAAGATAAGGTCTATGACAAATCCAAACTCTTATGGATTGAACTTGCTTAATCTTAACTTCTTGCCATTTTGTAGCACAAGGGACTACTATTGCTTCCAGGTTGTTGAGCAGCTCACCTATACTGGTCAATATACTTTCATTAATCAAGGCGTTTTGCCTTATGCATTCAAATGAGAACACATAGAACTCACATGCATAGTCAACTTAAATGGAATGGCACAAAAACAAGAATATGTAAACACGATAGGTTACAAACCTCAAGTAGTGCGCAAGTGATAAACAATGGGTTTATTCGTGATTAGTTCTTGAAGCTATTCAACCATTAAGACTCCAACTGACTTCTTGACATATAAGATTTTTGTGTCAATCAACATTTCCTAACAAACAAATATTCAAGAGTTAGTGCGGATTCTTACAAAGATAGCATTTCATGTAATTGGTTTCATTTGGTCTTTGTTTTAACCAAAAACATCACAACTACCAATTTCAAATGTGCAGAGTAAGATAACTTTTCTACTCCACATTAGATGAGGTGTCATAAACCTACTTAGAACATGTTACTCGAGGTACAAATTGAAGTAACAAGAGTATAACTTAATTTTGGAACGAAGTATGACTCACCTTCTTGATTTAACCATTTCAACAATTCCCGATTCCTCTTCTTAGTCATACTTATGCACTAAGGCATTCTCAGAGGATCAACTGTGATATGGTTCCCTAATCATTAGGATGATCATAAAACATGATACTTAAGTATTCTCCTTTCCTTTCAGATTTGAGAAACCTTTTATCTTTCTACCCAATTAATTCTTCTTATTCGTTCTGCTATAGTTTAAAACTTTTCCAAAGTGTCAGAATTATACTTAATCATATAAGCATAACCATATTTACTAAACTTTTAGTAAATTATGATGAATAGTCTTATTATTCTTTGAGGTGGACCTGACGAGTACATTTCAATGTGATATGCACTAGATCCTTAAGTCTTTCACTTGACTCACATACATATGTGAACAAGGAATTTGGTCTTAATTTCCCAAGAATGAAGGTTCTCATTCATCACACAATACAATTCGTATGATTCCAAGTTTCTATCCAATTGAAACTTGGGTGATGAGAATCCTTCCTTATTTGGTAAATTATGACATTACCATAAGAATCAAATTTATTTCCAACATTGCTAATAATATATAAACACCAATTTTCACTAATGTCATTGCAAGGATAATATATAAAATAAGACAAAATCAAAATTTTCTTTATTTATAAAAATGCATAAAAACTTGTCCTTACAATGAAAATACAAATGAAAACTATGTAAGTAAATATTCCTAAGTAATCTATCATAACTCCTAAACAGCAGCTCAAAATTTTGATCATTGAACCATGCGATCGAAATCCATAACTTCGAGACCAGACTCAGCTCACTCTTCCGTTAAGCTTCTTTTCTTTTATTCTATCCTACAAACATCAAAATGAAATCTTATCACATCATGTATAAAGAATTTATAAACATAAAATTAATAGAATTAGATAGTGTACTTACCTGAAGCAGAGTCATACATTTTGACTTTACCATCCTTGTGATCCTTCACGTAGATACAACAACTTTGCATCCAATGCCCCTTCTCTTGGCAATAGAACCAAACAGACTCTTTTGGAATGTGCACATGATTATCTCAAACTCGGCCTTTCTCTTATGATTAAACTTTTCGACCATGGTCGATTTATCTCCCTTAGGAGAAGAAAACATTTCTGTACTATCACCTTTGCCATTGTTAGAGTCCATGGAAATTTGGGATGCAAATCTTGCAATCAAATTAGCTTGACCAATGCGCCAAATCATTGCAGATTCAATAGCAACTAGAAAATATGTAAGATCAATAAGGGTCACATCGTGATCTGTCATATAGTAGTCTTGAATAAACTGACCATACGACTCGAGAAGTGACTGAAGAACCAAGGCAACAGCCAGCTTCCTTCGGAAAATGACACCCAACTTTCCATGTCTGTCAATATGTATCTTCATCTCCAAGACGTGAGCACATACTGACTTTCCATCTTTCTTGTTTGTTTGCCAATAGGGCTTGAGTGACCTTAGACTTTTCAAGTCAACAAACATGTAGATCAAGGAGAATGATTGGAGGAGGTGGAGGAAGAGAAGTTCCACCAAAGCACGAAAGAGGGATTGATCTTTCACCTCGACCATCACGTGGAAATATCATCTTCATCAGGAAAGCTTTTTCCAAAAGGATAAGGAAGACTGTGGTTGTCAAAACTAGACATCTACAAAGGGGAGAAATTCAAGTTAGTTGATTTAGTCCTTAATATAACACCCAAATGAAATATTAAGGCTAGGACCCAACACAATAATTCAAAATTCGAAAAAGGGATGCCATAATCCAATTGTAAATTATTTGTCGGTAGATAAATGACGATTTACCAATTCTACCACGAAAACGAAATTTTAAATGAATTGGGTTTTTAAATGAAACTCCTAGATCTTTTAAGATACACTGAACTTTTCAATGGTATAATTAATCTTGATTATGCCCTTCAAATTTGTGACTGGGATACTAAGGATCATAAACAAGTTGTGAATAACCATGAAAATTAGCTTGGTACTCTCGAAGTCATTTATCACCTAATCAATGTGTTGGTTAACCACACACGCTCCATTGATCTTTGATAATCTACGAGCTACCCATTTCCATCCTTCATTAGTCCCATATTAGTGTGCCAGATAACCACACACGCTCCACTAACGACCAACAAGGTGCAATGTGCAATTGCATGGGTTAGCATCAAATTCACATTTTTCCTAAAGTAACTAAGATTGGGAATTTATAAAGGTGTTTAGTTACATTGTATTTTCATTATACTTTTAATGAGAGTTTGTGTCCTATCCTACCTGTTCGGCTAAAGACCCTCCACTAGTCAAGAGTATGGTGGGTAAGAGTGGATACCCAATGATAGTCATTTTACAGGACACTTCCTTAAATACCCCTTATAGACCAGCTTCGTGAATGCGACCTACTAATGTTAAGACCGAATTTACTTATACATACATACATACATATATGTATATATATATATATATATATATATATATATATAAACTTTTAATATTATAATAGTATAAGGGTGTATTTTAAACTTTTAAAATACTAGGTGGTTTAATCTTTTAAATAAAATTAGACTTTTAATTCAATTAAAATTTTAAACCATGTTATTATGGATTTATTAATACTCTCTTAATTAATCTTTTAATTAATTATTAATAAAGCCATCATATTCCTTCTAGTTGTGTCCATTTAAATTTCCAAAATTAAAACTTTTAATTCTAAATTTAAATTATGAAATCAAAAGGATGTATTTTAAACATTTAAAATACTAGGGATTTAGAATTAAATATCTCACAATTAAAACTTTTATTCAAATTTTAAATTCCAAAACTTAAGGGCAAATTTTGAAACTTTTCAAAACTTCTAGATCAAATTTAAAACAATAAAATTAATCATATAATTTTATCATTATCACAAATATGATCTAATCCAATTTATTTGGCCAGAAAGTTCAAATCAAATTTTACAAACAATTAATGTATCACATAATCTTGTAATTATCTTAAAATTTGACAACTATATTTTAATTAGATGAGGATATCCATTACCATATTACAAAATTCAAATTTAATCAGTAAAAAGAAATTATGGTAATTATCAAAGCCGAATTTAGGCCAAAAATCCGAAAATCCTACCACCAGACGAACCAACTCGTCGAGTCTGGGCATGGACTCCTCCAGTTGGTCCAACTCGTCGAGTCCAGTAGTCAGAGGCCAAAAACAAAACTTTTTCAGCTTTGAAAGCAATACAATTGCATTATACAACAGAAAAACACCCTAACCTTTGATACTACTGAGGGGTTTTGAGCACTACAACATTCCTATGGTGTACATGCAACCATAATGCTTTGGATCTAGGTTTTTCTCAAGTTATACGTGCAAATTAATATTCCAAAGCAAGAACCTTAATCTAGCATTCATAAGAATGAAATTCTATTCAAATTAGGGTTAAAATAATACCTTTCTTATTGTTGACTTGATCTTGACCATTAAGAGCCTAGTGCCTCAAATTTTGCACCTCTAATGGAGTCACAAACACCACTAGCAACAAGGGAGAACAAAAGAGAGAGGAGGACGCCTTAAACTCGGCTAGGGTTCTCTTAGAAACTCATAGGGGCCAATTTTATGTGCCTTGGGGTTTCTTATATAGTTAAGCTATTAGGGTTTTCAAGTGGATACCCTAATTTCCCTTACTTAGGCCCTAATGGACCCCCATATTTCAAGCCTTGGACGAAATTCTACGGGCTCCCCATAGATTTTCGTCCATCCTATGCCAATAGGATCCATTAGCCCAAACTACAACTATTACAGATTTAGATAATCAGTCCCCGTTCTTTTAATCAATCTCTTTTAATCACCAAATTAATTTATGATTGTTGGGTCAAAAATATGGTTTATACTTTTCTTTTCTAGGAAAATATATTTTTATGTAATGTTGTATGTGTTTGCGGTTTGTGTGTTCGGTCGTACACGTATGTACGACCGTACAGATGCGTATGGCTAGAGGTCCATATAAATAGAGGAGTGCATGTGGGAGTGTACGGTTAGTAAACAAGTAGAGAAGAGAAAGCTAGAAGAGAGAGAAAGTTAGAGAGAAGAAGTGTGTGTGTGTGTGTGTGTGTGTGTGTGTGAATCTATTGTAAGGAGCATCACTCAATTATATTGAATACATCATTAGATTCATCATCATCTTCTTCTCCTTCTCTTCTATATTGATCTGACATCATCCAATTGATTGGAATTCTGCACCATCAATTGGATCTGATTGATACACAAGCAATTTTGGGGACTTACAATTGGTATTAGAGATTGGTTGTATCAATCAATTTTTTCAGATTTGGACCTTATTTAATCTTATTTTGAAAAGATAATAACGTTTTTGGATAGATCTCGCAAAAATAAGGGGGGTTACTTCTTTGCATTTTTCATAAAAACGAGTTTTTGATCGAGTTGTGGATCAAAAAAAGGTGAAAACGTCGTTTTTTTCGCGAATCTATTGAAGGTGTGCGGCCAGACTTTGAAGGTGTACGGCTCAGCAGGCAAAGGTGTGCGGCCTCGGTGTGTGCGGTCTTGGATTACGGCTCGGAGTATACGGCTCGGTGTGCGGCTCAGCAGCAAAGGTGTGCGGCCTCGGTGTGTGCAGCTCGGAGTATACGGCTCGTTGTGCAGCCCCGGTGTGCGGTCTTGGATTACGGCTCGGAGTGTGCGGCTAGGTCTTCGGTTCTCGGTCTCGCCTCGGAATCCACGGCTGAGCTTCGCTCTCGGATCAACAGCGCCCACCTTGCAAGCAGCAACCTCGCACAGCAGCCCTTTCATAAAAGAAAAGGGAAAAGGATTTGAAGGTCTGCAAGGATTCGAACCCGGGTCTAACCCTTACACAACCGGCGTCTTACCATCTCCACCAACTTGGTTGATGTTATTCTCCTCCAAACTTTAAAACATAACGTCTCCTTCTCGGTTATTATTTTCGAAAATTGGCACTTTTAACCCTAAAAATCAATTTTTTTTTATTTCTAAATTCTATTTTCAACCCAAATTTTTTGTTTTTAATTTTTGATTTTATATTTATCTTTGACCTTAAAATTTTGACTTCGACTTTTAAAAGTTGACATTTGACTTTAAATTTTGACTTTCTCGTTTGACTTTTAATTTTTCAATTTTGGCTTTTCGGTTTGACTTTTAATTTTGACTTTCAAGTTTGACTTTTTAAATTTGACTTTTAAGGTTGATTTTCTCGATTTTTAAGTCAAAGGGCAATTAAAAATATAAAAAAAAAATAATAATAAAAATATAAAAATTAAAAAATTAAAAAAAAATAATATAAATAAATAAATAAATAAATAAATTATAAAAAAAAACTTTTTAAAAAAATTATGAGTTCCACATCAATTCCGTTAAATGAAGTTTCATGTACTCCATCTTGTAAAGCTACGATTAAATTTCTTCACGAACAAATTGATTTGCTAAAAGGGGAAAATGAGGACCTCAAATACGAAGGATATACTCTTAGAAAAGGATAGAAACCGTTAAAAGCTTAATTAGAAACCAAAATCAAGGATTTCCGAAAACTCCAAGAAGATTACAGCAACAAGTGCGAAAATTATGATCACATTAAGAAAAAACTTGTTGCTGTAACTGAAGAACTTGACGCTTTGAAAATAAAGTGTGGAAAAATAGATGTTAGTTTCAAAAATTACACTGCGTCAAGTAAGACAGTCGAGTCATTATTTGAAAATCAATTGAAATTCAAAGATAATCAAAACAAGGGTCTAGGGTATGATAGTGTTCCTCCCCCTTTCAATCATAACTACACATCCATCCCTATGACATAGGAAGAAATTGACAATGAGGCACATCTCCAATATGGGAAACCTGTTGCGGTTGTGCCAAAAAAGGATGAAGTGAATGTTTCTAATGACTCTATTACATGTGCAGGTAAAGTAGTAGAGGATGAGAATAAGGAGAAAACTATTGAACAAACCAATGATTCCTTGAACTCTTAATCTGTTGTTTCGAACTCAGTTGCTTCTGATAAACCTGCTGTTGAGAAGTACATGCCACCAAATCAAGTGAAACAGCCGACTTGCTGCAAGTGTGCTTGTGGGAACAATCAGAGACAAGGCAAGGACACGCCACCAGGGTAGGAAGAAACAACTCCACAGTGAAGAAAAAGACATGTTTTCACTGTGGAACACCTGGACACATTGCCCGAAACTGTCCAAATCGCGCATACGTTCCCTACTATGCACAAGGGTGGCAGAACACGCCAAGAGGGAGTTTTCTAAAAGAAACCCCTCAAGGTCACGTTCATACAATGGTGACTGGAACACGCAGAAGGCCAAGAATCAAACCCACAAGGCCAAGAATCTGAATCCCAAAGGCAAGAAGGTAATGTTGACCAAGAAGTCCAATCCAAGAGATGCTCCCATGAAGCCAAAATCAAAGTCATCTCAACGGTCGACTTCAAGTTCAAAATCAAGTGTTGAGCCACCCATCAGATCTAAAAAGAAATGGGTTAAACCCAACTACAAATGGGTTCTGAAGGCTCAATCTCCCAAATCTTCTAACGATTCTAATATTTCTACATCTTTTGTTTGTGATAAGCAGGATATGTCATGGGAGAGAGTACCCTGCAAAGATGACAAAGGTCAACCCAGTTTCAAAATGGACTGGGTTCCAAAGACCAACTGATCCCGCTCTGTGCTGGAGCAGCTATGGAGGCATATCATCAGACTTCGGTTTGTTGATAGTGGTTGCTCCAAGCACATGATACGAGGCATCTCTCAACTGTACAACACTCAGAACATTGTTTGAGAGTATGTGTCCTTGTGGGAAGGGAAGAAAGGGAGTGATCACTCACGGGGTTTGTGCTTAATGATATGAAGAATTTCTAGAGCTGTTCTGAGTTTATGCGTGCTGTTCTCAGACCTTCTGGATGCAAATTCAATCGGTGACCTACGGTTTGAGTTTTCTTCTCTATACTCCTGAGTTTTTCTTAAGCTGATTCGCTTTAAAGACAAATTTTTGTTTTAGGATAGTTTAAATTTGCGCATTTACTTTCGTTTCTCTCCTATGCACAAATTTAGGGGGAGAAATGAAAACAAAACAAAAATTAGAAATTAAAAAAAAAACAACAAAACAAAACATTAGAAAAAAAATATATGTTGGTTATGGAATGTACCTGAGGTAGATGTTTAGGGAAGTGATATAATAATGTGATAACAGGCAACCTGAGTCTGCGTAACGTACCCAAAGTTGAAGGGTCTATGCTCTGGTTTGATGTGTTAGTAGGCACGAAAGATTTTAAATGGACATGACTAGGAAAAATTGAACTTAGGAAATCAAATGACTTGACACATCTTGACCTAGTTAGTTTCGTTTAGCCTGACAATACGATGCTTGGATAGGTTGAGCAGGGAGATATATATGGGAATCTACTCATCACATTAAATGAACCCGTATCTGGAACCGTGGTTTAACTTTTCCTCGATGTGCGGATTATGTCCTTAATTCCGGTATTGATGGGGCGACTGGTAAATTCCAATGAATTAGGTCTGTAGAAAATTATTTTCTTTCTTTCTTACTGTTAGTCATATGTTGCCTCCTCTGTGTGATTGGAAGAGATCCGACCTGGACTGCAACATATGCAAATCTATTTCTCTGCATATTATATCTATGAAATTCTTCTTATCTGTTAGCCATATGATGTATCATTTGCGTGATTAACAATCTGACCTGGTACACAGCATATGGAACCTTCTATTTCTCAATCCCTCTAAAACTATAAGTGATAATAATCTAAATCTATCTACGTTCTCTTAATGATTGTCTGCTCACCCGATGTAAGGAGTACTCTGGAAGTATTTGATTACTAGGGCATATCAGGAAGCGGGAAACATGTTCCAGTACAATTAAAACTGTACACTCAAAGATTGTCTATAGATCTCACTTCTCAATTTAGGTGGACAACAATATCCCTAGTCGTCGTCAGTTGAATGGTCCTTAAGATATAGTATCTAGAAACTTAGGATCAGATATAATATCTAGGAAATTAGGATGACATTGTCTTGTCACTTATAGTATGTCCTAATTTTGTCACAATTTTTCGTGTTTAAGTGGACAACAATACCGGCGATCGACCAGACAAAGACGTGAAGATCGAAGGTACCAACAAGCGGATAAAGGCTGTCTAAAAACTTTGATCCCAACTTTTCCTCGATCCCAACTTTGATCACTTATAGTATGTCCTAACTTTTCCTCGATGTGCGGATTATGTCCTTAAATTTGTTCATAGTTTTCTTCTATGCATAAATTTTAGGGGGAGAATAAAAAATAATTCAAAAATCAAACAAAAATTAGAGAATTGAAATCCAAAAATAGTGTTATTTCTTATTCAGAAAAATCAGAAAATCCAAAAAATATTTTTGTTTCTATTTTTATTTTGTGTTTTAATTTTTCTTTTAGTTTTGTGTTGTCTTGAAAAGTGATTTCAGGTATAGATAAGACTCATGGAGTTTGTGTTGAAGATTTCTGAGCCAAGGTTTCATCTGTGAGCATCGAAGAATTCGCATTCGGAGGAGCAAGAAATGAAGATTATTCTTTCGACATTCCATCCTTCAATCCCAGAAGCAAGGTGAAGCTGAAATTGAAGAATATGTGACAGATTGCATTGAATCCTCCTCAATCAGTCTGCTGCTATCTTTGTACCTACTGAAGTGATCTAGAAGATTTTTTCTCTCTGATGTTCTCTCTATAGATTCTCAAGCTGAAAGCACTATCTTTCAAGAATCAGTACATCAAGCCTCCTCACCCAATATGCGTTCAGAGTCAAATCTTGAAGAAATGCACAACTGCTCAAGATGAAGTCATTTATTGAAGATTCATCAAGTTCATCTTGAAGCTGTGAAGAATTTGAAGATTAATGTTGAAGGCAAGTTCCCAATGAAGATTAACAAGAAAAGCCAGCTACTTTTTAGGGGGAGTTTGTTGGGCCAATTAGAAAAGAAAGCTATAAACCAAGGTGGAGATTGTTGGGTCAAAAATATGGTTTATACTTTACTTTTCTAGGAAAATATATTTTTATGTAATGTTGTATGTGATGGGTTTTGAGCATTCTAAAACTTCCTAAGTGTACATGCAACCCTAATAACCTTGGATCTATGTTTGTCTAATTTGTCATGCAAAGTTGATTTCCAAGGTTATATTCCTATCTAACATACATGGGGAACAATTTTAACATAAAGTATAGATAGAATAACTTACCTTGTTGTTGCTTGTGTTCCTTGAAACCTTGTGAGCCTAGCACCTCAAGTGGTGATGCCTCAAATGCTTCACACAACACCAAATGCTCTTGGAAGAACTTATGAGAGAATACACACTCTTCAAAATCGGCCAAGCCCCCTTTTTACTTAGTGTAACCGATTTGGGAGGAGATCATATTACTTATATAGTGTTGACACATCTAGGGTTAAACCCTAATGTGTCATGACTCTTCATTTCCATGACCCATGGGTTTGTAACTCCCATGGAGCATCCATGGAGCATCCTATGGGTGGAACCCAACTTGATGATCCATGGAGCCTTTTAGCCCACTATACAAGATATGGATGATTTACTTAATCAACCCATATATTTAATTAGTTATCTTTTGATCACTTAATTAATTCTAAATTAATTCTTGATCAAACTAATCAAATAATATTATTAATATATTAGAACTTATAATATATTAATAATCTCCAAGCGTTATTTCTCTCATTTAGTTTATCCAATTGCATGGTGCCATGCAACCCAAATGGACCATGCCGGGTCGGGTCAAGTACATACCAGAAATAGTTATGGACTTAGACACCTTATCCAACAGTCTCCCACTTGGATAAGTCTAGTAACTATTACTGCAAGTATGACTTCAGGAACCGATCGGCAATCGTAGCTCTTTACAAGGTTTCTCGAAACTTGAGAAGATGATGGTACGCCATTTAAGATAAGTGATCATATAATCCTCTGTTCTAGATATCAGTCGGACAAATACATGGAACAATGTCGTACTTATTGTCCAACATTTGTTTCCCGATTTCCGATTTGTTTGACAAAGAACTTTATTGAACACATCAATCTAGTTCTGACCGGGCCCGGTACATAAGTCAAAACAAAATCATCGAGGGGCCCAGATATCAGCTTCTAATCCAAGAAAGAACAGATAAACTTTGACTCATATGTTTGTTCTACTACTCATTGAATTACACATAAGAGCACGATTTTATAACATCGAGTTACCAATGCGTTTTTCGTACAATCAATGCATAACCAACTCGTAAGTAACAAATCATATCTCTAGGTTTAAAGACTTATATGATATTACCGTCTCACGATCACTCGAGATAAAATTCCATGAAGTGATTCCAGTGAGCGTGGGTTGAGTCCAATGCTCAGAACTTATGAGCACTCATGATTGTTGTAGCCTTGTCCCAGACCTCTACAACCAAACATGACAGTCTTGATTCATACCTACTTCCGACATATGACCGACTGTGGAGGTTTGAATAATATGTTATACCAAACAAAATTATTCTGGAAGTCAAAACATGCAAAAGAAATATAGTAAATGATCGACAAGAGATAGCAACACTTTACTCATAAATAAAACACTTTTATTCATCATCAAATGTCAATTACACTTTACAAATTTCGATATTTTCTAACTACTAAATCTAATATCATCCTTCAGCCCTATGCTCCGAGCATGCTGGAGATGCTTAACCCGAGTCAGTCCCTTCGTGAGGGGATCTGCCGGATTCTCATCTGATGATACCCTCTTTGCCACGAGGAGTCCTTCTTCGATCCGATGTCTGATGAAATGGTATTTTCTGTCGATGTGTCAGGATCTCCTGTGATCCCTTGGTTCCTTGGCTAAGGCAACAGCACTTTCACTATCACAGAAAATTTCCATCGGCTCTTTAATAGCTGGTACAACTCCAAGGTCTCCAATGAAGTTCCTCAGCCATAACGCCTCCTTTGCCGCTTCGCTAGCTGCAATATACTCTGATTCACAAGTAGAATCTGCCACTGTCTCTTGCTTGGAACTCTTCCAAGAAATTGCTCCTCCATTTAGGGTAAAGACCCAGCCCGACTGAGAGCGGAAGTTATCCCTATCAGTCTGGAAGCTAGCATCACTATACCCTACAACTCTCAAGTCATCACTCCCACCGAGGGTAAGAACCCAGTCCTTAGTCCTTCGTAGGTACTTGAGAATATTCTTTACCGCAATCCAGTGTGCCTTGCCAGGGTTCCCCTGAAACCTGCTAACCATGCTCAAGGCAAAGGCTACATCAGGTCGAGTACACGTCATAGCATACATGATCGAACCTACAGCCGAAGCATAAGGTAATCGACTCATTTCTGCTATCTCAGCCTCAGTGCTAGGGCTTTGTGTCTTACTCAGCTTGGCGCTACTCTGGATGGGCAACTCTCCTTTCTTGGAGTCTTGCATTCTGAATCTCTTCAGAATCTTCTCCAAGTAGGTACTTTGACTAAGTCCAATTAGTCTTTTACTCCGATCTCTCAAAATCCTTATCCCCAGAATATAGGCAGCTTCACCAAGGTCCTTCATAGCGAAACACTTTCCAAGCCAGGACTTTACTTCCTGCAAGGTTGGAATGTCGTTTCCTATGAGTAGTATGTCATCCACATACAATACCAAAAAGCTAACTATACTCCCACTAGCCTTGACATATATACAAGATTCATCTTCACTCCTAGAAAAGCCAAATTCCTTGACCTTTTCATCAAAGCAAAGATTCCATCTGCGAGGTGCTTGCTTTAATCCATAAATGGATTTCTCAAGCTTACACACTCTATTAGGGTACTCGTTACTGACAAAACCCTCTGGCTGACTCATGTAAACATCTTCAGCCAACTTTCCATTAAGGAAAGCGGTTTTGACATCCATTTGCCAAATTTCATAGTCATGAAATGCGGCTATGGCTAACAGAACCCAAATAGACTTAATCTTGGCTACCGGAGAAAAGGTCTCATCATAGTCCACTCCAGGAATTTGAGAGAAGCCCTTTGCAACCAGTCTAGCCTTATAAGTGTGTACTTTACCATCCATGTCGGTCTTCTTCTTGAAGACCCATTTGCACCCTACAGTCTTTCGACCTGGTACATTCTCAACCAAGTTCCAAACTTGATTGTCATACATGGATTGTATCTCGCTATCCATAGCCTCTTTCCATTTAGCAGACTCGGGGCCTGCCATGGCTTCCTCGTAGCTGTTAGGGTCATCTTGACTTACTAGTGTCTCATCACTAATAAGTGTCTCACCTTCTGCAGTAATATGGAATCCATAGTAATGCTCAGGTGCACTCCTAACTCTCGTGGAACGCCTCAGAGGTACAGATTCGTCAATTGGCTCAACAGGAGTTTCCTCCTCAAGTTGAGGGCTAGAGTTTGAAGTTCCTTCACCACTTGACTCTTGAATTTCTTCAAGATCAACTTGCCTCCCACTGTCTCCTTGGCTTATAAACTCTCTTTCTCGAAAGACTCCTCTTCTTGCTACAAAGACCACATTGTCACTAGGTCTGTAGAAGAGGTAACCAAAGGATTGCTGTGGGTAGCCGATGAAAATACACCTCTCGCTTCGGGGTTCGAGCTTATCATGAGTCTCGCGTCTCACGAAAGCCTTGCAGCCCCAAATCTTGATGTGGTCTAGTTTAGGTACTTTACCAGTCCACATCTCGTGAGGAGTTTTGGCAACTTTCTTTGTGGGGACTAGATTAAGGATATGGGCGGCAGTCTCTAAGGCATACCCCCAGAATGAGATTGGTAGCGAAGCTCGACTCATCATGGAACGAACCATGTCCAACAAGGTTCGATTACGCCTCTCAGCCACACCATTCAACTGCGGTGTCCTGGGAGGTGTCAATTGTGAGACAATCCCACATTCCTTTAGATAGTCGAGGAACTCTGAACTAAGATACTCACCACCTCGATCGGATCGAAGCATCTTAATGTTCTTGCCCAATTGATTCTCGACTTCCTGTTTAAATTCCTTAAACTTCTCGAAAGTCTCTGACTTATGCTTGATTAAGTAGACATATCCATATCTACTGTAATCATCAGTAAAAGTCAAATAATAACGATTAGCATCTCTTGTGGCATGTTTGAATGGTCCACACACATCCGTGTGTATAAGGTCCAACAAACCTTCACCCCTTTCACATGAGCCTGTGAAGGGTGACTTTGTCATTTTTCCAAGTAAGCATGATTCGCAACTATCATTTGACTTTAGGTCAAACGACTCCAAGACTCCATCCTTTTGGAGTTGGCCTATACGTTTCTTGCTTATATGTCCAAGACGACAATGCCATAACGATGCTTTATCCAAGTTATTATTATTAGTAGAATCAATACACAAAACATTATTTCCTAAGTTATCTACAATAGATACAGCTTCATACACACCATCACAAGGTAATGCTTTAAAATAAAGTACATTATTACAGAAAGCATTAATCGAACCAACTTCATTATCAAACGAAAAGGTGAAACCTTGTTTGTACAATGCATGAAAGGAAATAATATTTCTTGCCATTTCTGGCGAATAACAACATTTATTCAAATCTAAATTTAACCCACTACTTAGCGATAAAGTATAAACTCCAATCTTGGTGACAGGTGTAACTTTCCTATCCCCCATGATTAAGTTTATTCTTCCTTGCTCCACATTCTCACTTCTTCCTAGTCCCTGCAAGTCACAGCAAATATGAATTCCGCAACCTGTATCAAGGACCCAAGATTTCGAATGGGGTGAGTTATTAGAAATGATAGTGTAAATACCTGCATGGTTGGGTTTGACTTTCCCATCCTTTACATCTTGCTGGTACTTTGGGCAGTTCCGCTTCCAATGAGCTTTTTCATGGCAATAGAAGCATTCAGCCTCTTTTGGGTCAGAAGAAGAAGTAATGAAACCTTTCTTGGTTCCACTTGAAGAAGAGCCATCAAGGGTCCGAGCCTTGGTACCCTTTGAAGATCTCTTTCTCTTCCTCCCTCGACTCTGCCCGATTGCCAAGAACGGAGTTGTTTCTGGAGTAGGAGTGATAGCAACCGACTTCCCCTTAAGACCTGTTTCTGCGGTCTTGAGAAGTCCCTGAAGTTTGCTGAGGGTGACCTCTTCCTTGTTCATGTGATATGTCATGCGGAATTGATCATAGCATGATGGTAATGAGTGCAAAATGATATCTATTGCAAGCTCCTCAGGGAAGTTCACATTTAGCTTCAGCAACCGATCCACATACCTTTGTATTTTCTGCATGTGGCTCGTGACGGACTCTCCATCCTTCATCATGGTTGTTATCATGGAGTAGATGACTTCGTACCTCTCTTGTCGTGCACTTTGATGGTATCTTTCCATCAAATCTTGGTGCATTTCATAAGGGTAGAAGTCTTCATAAGACTTTTGGAGTTCAGCTGTCATGGTGGCTAACATGATGCAAGCCACCTTGGTTGCATCTCTTTCATGAGTATGAAAGTCAGCGATCTCCTGGGGAGTTGCAGTGGACTCGTCAATTTCCTTAAGCTCCTTGTCAAGGACATATTCTTTGTCCTCGTAGCGGGTAATCATCCTGATGTTTCTGATCCACTTATTGAAATTGGATCCATCAAAGGTGACTTTCCCACATAGACTCATAAGAGTAAAGGAGCCATTAGGATTCGAGCCAGAAGCATTAGTTGAAGACATCTGAAAAGAAGAACGAGTTTAGTTTAGATTTAAGAGAGTCCTTAATAAAACACCCAAATGTAATATTAAGGCTAGGATCCAATCACAATATAGTATAACTTAGAAGAGGTATGCCGTAATCTAAGCTATACCATATTTGAAAGGTAGATGAATGACGATTCACCAATTTGCACCACGAAAACCGAAATATTAAATATTTAGTTTTTATAGGTTTTAGAAATTCCTAGATTCTTTGAGATCCAATGAACTTTTCAAAGGCATGTTTCGATCTCGGGAGTGCCCTCCAGGTTTTGTGACTGGGATGCCGAGGATCACAAAACGAGGTGTGAAGTAACCATGCAAATCACTTGGTACCCTTAAAGTTTATCACTCAATCGATGTGCCGGTAAACCACACACGCTCCACCGATACTATAATAAACTTTAAGTCACCCTTTACCTACCTTGTTAAGTCCAAGTTAGTGTGCCGGTTAACCACACACGCTCCACCAACGACTCAGACAAAGTGTAAAGTGTAATTTCATGGATTAGCACCTTATTCACATTTTTCCTAAAGTAACTAAGATTGGGAATTTAATAAACATTTAGTTACTTTATATATTCATCATACTTTGAATGAGAATTTATAAGTCCTTGTCTTACCCGTTCGGCTAACGACCCTCCACCAGTCAAGCAAGCGGTGGGTGAGAATATACACCCATTAAGTCACCATTTTATAGGCAACAACCTTATACCCACCTTATAGACCGGCTTCGTGAATGAGGCGTACTAGCGGTAAGACGACTTGTTCTTATACATATATATATATATATAATTATTAAATTATCATAATATAAGTATAAGGGTTGAATTTTAACTTTTAAAATTCTAGGGGTTGGAACTAAAGTTTTAACTTAACTTTACTTGTTCCAAAACTTGAGGGCAAGTTTTGTAACTTTCAAAACTTTTCATTTCTTGTAACTTATGAGTTTAATAGAGTCATAAAATGAAGACTCTTCATTTTTATAACTCTTGTGTTTTCTTAATGGTTTTAACTCAAGTGTGACTCTTGGTTTTCCATAACTTAAGGATAAGTTATGGACTCCATTAAAACACATTATGATCAAGAATTAAACTACCAAATAGGTTACAAATAATTCCTATGATCATCTAAAACATCATAAGAACAAGAACATGAATATGAACATAATCAAAAATTACATAAAACTTTGTAATTTTGATAACTAGTTGTTGTAAATGAATTAGCAAAACATTACACCACCAAAAACAAGTTTATATTTACTAAAACAGTTTAGGGTAATGTTTCTAATTCATTTTCCAGCAACTGAATCGAAATTCTGCACTCATTCGACCCTACTCGCCGAGTGCATGAACATGACTCGCCGAGTTGGTTGAAGATACACATGGACTCGGCGAGTCCCCCCTATGGACTCGGCGAGTCCGATCGCAGACAGCAAATTTTCGATTCTGTTTTCAACTTTTAAGAACAAATAAGAACAAACAAGCCTAGGCTCTGATACCACTGATGGGTTTTGAGCATTCTAACACTTCCTAAGTGTACATGCAACCCTAATAACCTTGGATCTATGTTTGTCTAATTTGTCATGCAAAGTTGATTTCCAAGGTTATATTCCTATCTAACATACATGGGGAACAATTTTAACATAAAGTATAGATAGAATAACTTACCTTGTTGTTGCTTGTGTTCCTTGAAACCTTGTGAGCCTAGCACCTCAAGTGGTGATGCCTCAAATGCTTCACACAACACCAAATGCTCTTGGAAGAACTTATGAGAGAATACACACTCTTCAAAATCGGCCAAGCCCCCTTTTTACTTAGTGTAACCGATTTGGGAGGAGATCATATTACTTATATAGTGTTGACACATCTAGGGTTAAACCCTAATGTGTCATGACTCTTCATTTCCATGACCCATGGGTTTGTAACTCCCATGGAGCATCCATGGAGCATCCTATGGGTGGAACCCAACTTGATGATCCATGGAGCCTTTTAGCCCACTATACAAGATATGGATGATTTACTTAATCAACCCATATATTTAATTAGTTATCTTTTGATCACTTAATTAATTCTAAATTAATTCTTGATCAAACTAATCAAATAATATTATTAATATATTAGAACTTATAATATATTAATAATCTCCAAGCGTTATTTCTCTCATTTAGTTTATCCAATTGCATGGTGCCATGCAACCCAAATGGACCATGCCGGGTCGGGTCAAGTACATACCAGAAATAGTTATGGACTTAGACACCTTATCCAACAGTATGTGTTTGCGGTTTTTGTGTACGGCCGTACACATGTGTACGGCCGCACACCCTGTGTATGGCCGTACACAAGGTGTGCGGATGTACACATGTGTATGGCTGGAGGTCCATATAAATAGAGGAGTGCATGTGGGAGTGTACGGTTAGTAAAGGAGTAGAGAAAAGAAAGCTAGAAGAGAGAGAAAGTTAGAGAGAAGAAGTGTGTGTGAGAGAGAATCTATTGTAAGAAGCATCACTCAATTATATTGATTACATCATTAGATTCATCTTCTTCTTCTTTTCCTTCTCTTCTATATTGATTTGAAATCATCCAATTGATTGGGATTCCGCACCATCAATTGGATCTGATTGATACACAAGTAATTTTGGGGACTTACAATGATCAATACTAATTAAATAATAAGATTTCTCAATTAATATATTATTCTTATAATATCTTAATAAATCATAAAATAACTTCTTTCTCTATAATTCAACCTATCAGTTTTTATATTGAAGGCAACCCAAAAGGACCATGTTACTATCAGGTCAAGTACATCCCAATTATAGTTATGAGCTTAGACACCTGATCCAACAAATAATTGCATGGAGACTTGGTGGTTAATAGTACATTTGCATGGAGATATGATGGGTAATTAACATGGAGGTTTGTTGGGTAAAAGTAAGGTGTCAAGTAGCTAGGTCAAACCTCGGTCTTCCCACCCATCCATGATCCTTAAACCGAGACTAGGGTTTTAGGGTTTTGAAGCAACGGATATCATGAGAGATTTTGGTCATCAAGGCCGAGAACTAGGTTCTCGGTTCCAACCAAGAACCATGTTGTGCGGGGTTTTCGGTCCGAGGGAAGGGAAATTTTCGGTTGTGAAGCTTCTAGGCTTTAAGGCATCTCGATCCAACTTAAACACTCCTAATGCATATTTAAGATATCGAACTCCTTGATTTATCTTAAAACATTTTTATGCAATTGAAATTACAAGAACTTCTGGTCCTTCTCATTAAATTTTCAAATGTTTATTACAACAAGATTTTGATGTGGTTTTATACTATCTATAGATACACTTTGTTTGATCAAAATTTCTTAGGTGTCACATATACTCACAATGGTCTAGAAATGAAGTCACTTTCTTGGATCTACAATTCAGCTCTTCACCAACACACTTTACAAGCAACTTGATTTTCAAGCTCCACACCAAAACATGAGAAATGAACCCTCAAGTGGCCAAGAACACCTCAAGAATACTCAATGGGAATAGGGTGTTGATATAGGAGGGTGGAGGCTAAATACAATGAGGTAACACTAAAGTTAAGGTCCTTAAATATTGGAGAAACCTTAAAACCCATGGGCCTGGGCTGCAACAGCCACCACGTCGTGGCATACCTCTTGCCACGTCATGGTGCTCACCAAAAACACTAGATTCATAAAATCCATGCCACATCGTAGTCATCCATGCACCACATCGTGACATAGGGTTTTTATCCAAAAATACCCATCTTTGATCCCATTAATTCTTTAGTTGATTCATTCTAGAAAGTGGGTGTTACAACTCTCCCCCGCTTAAATTAGATTACGTCCTCTAAATTTTTCCTTACAATTTAGTATGAATACACCCTCTGAACCCCTTGTGGGTTCTTCCAAATCCACTCCTTTTTGCATGAGCCGACGTGAATTTGATTTCCCAAAAGTGCGATTATAAACACAAGGATCACTAAAACCAGGCGCATAAACCAAACCCAAGAAGAAAATCCCAAAGATTGAAATCACATCTGCTACAGCACTGGAACAATGCACTATAAGAACACCTCCTTCAAACCTAAAATCCAATTCAATCCTTAGTGTTACAACACTCCTACTATTACCATGGACCAAACCATGGTCATTCATACATTACCATAGAGAAAGAAATAAAAATTAACATGAGACGGACCCCTAGTCTACTAGAACCTATTTGGTGTTTGAGACGTGTTTCGAACCCTAAATCCTTCACTAGACAAGAACAAGAAGAGAGGCCCTCACACAACCCTTGACCCGAGCCTGATCACTAACTCAATCTCGTGCCGCTTCTGATGCTTTAAGTATTCAGACGATAAAACCTTTAATCTTCAACATCTGCCTCCTTGGCCATAGTTGACTGTCAAACAATACTCCTTGTTTAATCTTCATTCATGAAAAATACCCAAACCTATTATCCTTAATCCTTGAACATGAATTTTCGGGAGCACATGCACTCTAAAGCCTCTCTATCTGACAAGTCTATTCTCCCCACTTAGACATTGATAATCTCATATCCATTCAAAATCTAGGCTAATGTAATCACTTTACCACATGGTTCCTAATAACTACAACCAATGACAGAAGGCATGAGAGCATCTTAATCCTTCAAACAAAATCCAAGAGGTCCAACACAAATCCATAACCCCACACCTAGAAAGAAATCCAATCATAAATAATTTACTCAACACAAAAATAGAGTTAATAAAGACAATACCATTCAAAAAATTATCCAAGATTACACTGAGACAACGGAAAGATAAATAAAAGAAACTGGAGACACCAACAAATTTTTAACTTGTCCAAACCGAAGAAAGCTAATAACTCAAAACTCAACCCATAGAACTCTAGTTGTCCCATGTTGTCCATCCGGTAACTACCAAGCTGAAGGTGTTGGATCCAAAACTATCCCACCTTAATATAGGTTGAGTGACTACAGCTAAAACAAACTCTATACTCCCTCTGACTACAGTCCTAACTATAGTGACTCTCCTAATCGCATCTAAAACATCTAGAACCTGGCGCCTGTTAATTACCCCAAAGAGACAAACCTGACCCGACGAAAAGTCAACGAGTCTTATGATCTCCTGAACGAATGTCAGACACCTTGGCCTTCTTGATTGTTGCCGATGTGTGAATCTGATCCTGCTTCCTCTTCTAATGTTTGGTCTCCAACTCCAATTCTAATTCCCAGACTGCCTCCACCAAACCGGAAAGAGTCTTATAACTCGAGATACTTACGTGCTCCTAGATCTCTATTCTCAACATGTTAATGTAGTAAGTCATCCTCATCTTCTCTATAGCCAACTACTGTGGTAAAAGCAATGATCTCACTATGAACTTAGCGATGATATCAGACACCGACCCTGTAGTTTGATCAAGTGCGAAATACACTCGGCCAACTATTGATCCTCAATCGCTGACACGAACTCTTTCTTGAATCTAGTGAATGCATTGGATTTGAGGCTTTAGACAACCTTGCACCACCAATCTTTAGCTTTGTCGCACAAAAGATATTCCAGAAATCTGACCTTATCCTCCATAGGACAGAAAACGACATGAAAGGCACTCTCTACATCGGCAAGCCATCTCATATTGACAATAGGAACCCTCCTCATCATAAAACATAGGGCCCCACAAGAATCAAACTCCCTGATGGTGACTTCGTAACTCCATGGCCGACATGCCTCTAACTCGGCCCGCATAACCCTAAAGCTCTCATTTATCACGGAAATCAACTTATTGTTGACAGATCTATTCAAACCAAGAAAATCATTTATCATGAACCTCGAAATCTTTATAGCTTTGATGGTGTTTACATCCTTCTTAATTAGAATTGAATACCCAACACAGAAGGTCACCATCCTTAATCTGAAAGATAATGAGAACACATAAAACTAATGCACAGTGCTAACCCACACTATGCATACCCACTTACAAGTTCCTTAGTATTCCTATAACACTTCCTTGACCAAAGTATGGATTATATGCTTTCATTAATATGGGCCCAACACTATCTTCCACACCTATCTATACTCATTTTGAAGACTATTCCAAGACTCCCAAGTCACTTCACATCACTCCACTAAACTCCTCACACACATGCATATGTCTCGCCACACGTTGAACATGCCTCTGTACTAAAATTAGCCATAGATCTCACAAGGCAACAAGAATACACATAAAAGGAATACAATTCATTTATATAATTCTAGAAGTTATAGCATGCAATCCTAAGCAGATCTACAACCAACATTCTATCATGCATAACAATTCATAACACAAATACAAAATCATGTGTATTATTGGGAATTACTTACTTCCTAAGTTACGACAGACTATCCGCATCACATCCTCCAATTATTATAAAAAAATTTAGGAGATCATTTTCTTGAATAAAAGCAGTTCTCCTTTAAAAATTTATTTAGAAAATCTATCAGTCCTCAATTTAAGTTTAGACACACCATAAGGCATGCCTGAATCCTTCAAACCAATGCTCTTATATCAACTCGTAACATCCCAAAAACTACAAAGAATATTTTAGCTTTTAAAATAGATTAACTAATTAAACCTTTGTTTCAAAAACCATTGAATATCATTTGGTTTATTGAAAAACCATACATTATCAGAGTTAAGTTTATAAGACCGTGGAAACAAATATCTTTGATGTACGTGTATAGTCCCGCCGAGCTTTTCTCACGAACGACCTGCAAAATGTTTAATCTAAAATAGTGAGTTCCTTAATATATCATATATTACACTATATGTACAATGCATCCACACAAAGTTCTCAGCTCTAGCACCGACCTACCAATACTCTATTCTATAAGCATACAACATAAATAACAACCATGCTTGCCAAAACTTATCATGTGAATGATGTGATCCTCCCACAATCTTATAATTACTTTCGGCTAATTTTAGCCAACGAGCCTATTTCATCCCAAGTGAATATAACGACCCATATTCTAGTCTCGCAACACTCTTACAAAATTTCCATGGGAGAAACCCCAATCTTTCATACCAGTGCATGGTCCATATCCTAGTCTTTCATACAATTAATAAAGTCATATGAAGTCAGAGGTCATACAGACAAGTCAAATAGATGATCGACCCAAGAGCAAACAATTAGAAAAGAACATTGAAATAAGGCATTAGACCAAGAGTTCTTAGGTTATCCAACCTAGACTGCATACAACCAATGCTAACATTACCACATAATCATGTAACATAAACACATATAGATACTAGCATATTACATATGCTTGTAAACTACTCTTCTGTAGTTACCATGTCATTGACCATTTATGAATTAAGTCCTACGCTAGTCAATCATACATAATTTAGATATATGGCCTTCCTCATTAACCCTAACCAAACATAACTCCTAACAATATCAAACAATCAACAGGCAAGACCCTACCAGTCTAACATATAATGACATAAAGTCTCCTAAACTACACATGCATAACATGGAGTTATCTTTGTCAAATAACATACTTGTACACTAGTAGTATATGTATCCTACCATGCAAAGGATATACAATGAGATACATGGTATAGTGAGAAACTTTCCTAAACTAAAGAATCGAAGAAGCACAATAAAACTCTCATACCTTGTATGGATCAATCTAACAAACCCACTAACACCAAAAGAAATGAATCATCAATGAACAACCGAAATCCTCCAAGGTTGACCGCAAGTCAAACTGATCAAAAGTCAATAGTACGGTCAACCAAGACAACAGACACCACAACATTGAGACCTCATAGCCACATCGTGGGCATGATAGGACAAAATAGACAACATGCAGGACATCACCATGTCGTGGGCTTGGCTACTTCATCGCAATGTCGGGACAAGCCAATCGTGAATCAGCATGCAACCATGATGTGGGCCCTCCTTGACTACGTCGTGGTTGTTGTGAACTCTCATTTCTTAATTAGGAGCTTAATCCTTACATATCTAAGCCCAAAACTTCATATCCTCTCCTTCTTAATGACTTAATGGATAGATCTTCCAACTTCATCCAATAAGACCTCACCCTAAGACAATATCTACATCCCTAAGTATAAAAATGACATAAATCCTCCACAAAACATGCATGGCTCCAAGGTTAAGATCAAGCTACCAACTTTCCAACAAGAAAACGTCCAAAAGACAATCCTTAGTACTTAGAAGGGGATGGAGTCATCTCAACTCCAAGCACACTACCAAAAGTGACCAAAGCATAAAAATTGACTATAAATTAGATCTAACAAACCAGAAGAAAAATTTGAAGCTTTATACTTACAATGGTCTAGAAATGCAATCACTTTGCTAGATCTACACTTGAGCTCTTCACCAAGACACTTTGCAAGCAACTTGATCTTCAAGCTCCGCACCAAAACATGAGAAATGAACCTTCAACTAACCAAGAATAGCAAGAACACCTTAAGAACACTCGATGGGGCTAGGGATTTGAGATGGAAGGGTAAAGGTTGAAGAGAATGAAGAAACCTTAAAGTTAAGGTCCTTAAATATTGAAGAAATACTAAAATTCATGGGCTTGGGTTACAGCAGCTACCACATCATGGCATACCTTTTACCATGCTGTGGTGCTCACCAGAAATACACGATTCAAAAAATCCATACCACATCGTTGTTGGGTTTTGGTCATAAGACATCCTATGTGCTCATACAAACCCTAATGCTTGGATCTAGGTTTCTCTATTGTACATGCTTTGAATCCAAGACTATAAACCCTAATTCTAGCATGCAAGTAATCATATTAACATGTAATTAGGTTTAAGAACATACCTTGATTGTTATGTAGTAATAACAATCCCAATTCCTCCTTGTATTGACTTTGGAAGGCTTAGAGTCACAAGTGTCACTCCTCTAATGGCTCACAAACACCATAAGCAAGTGGAGAAGGTATAAGGAGAGAAGTGAGAGGTTAGAATTCGTATCTAGGACCTCTTGGGAAGGGATACACGAATTCATGGCCCTAGGGGTGTTTATATAGGTGTAGAGATAGGGTTTCAGTCATTATCCTTATCTAGTTGATTATCCATTAAGCAACCAATAAGATAATCCTTGAATCCTTATCATACTCGAATTCTAAGGGATTTACACCTCAAATTCGTTCACCATATATATAAGATAATCCTTACCTTATTTTGTAACTATCACATAATTACAATTCAGCCCCTCTAGTTTAATTAATTACATTTGATCACAAAACTAATTCTTAATTAATTATTGACCAATATTAATTAAACAAATATGATTTCTCATTTAATATATTATTCTTATAACATATTAATAATTCATATTATCCTCTCTCTCTTTATTTATTTCTCCAATCAAGTTGCTTTGGTGAAGGCAACCCAAAAGGACCATGCACCATCGGGTCAAGTACATACCAAAATAGTTATGGACTTAGACACTAATCCAACAGTCTCCCACTTGGATAAGTCTAACAACTATTCTGCGTATGACTTCAGATCCTGATCTGCAATCGTAGCTTTCCAAAGCCGTTGTCAACTCTGATCATATCAGATACGCGTGTCCTTAGATAAGGGATCATATATTCCTCCATTCTTGATATCGTCTGAGACATGATTTCTAATCATTCTCTTTGTACTACTTCTCGATTTCCGATTTATGACAACAGACTAATTGAACAAATCAAATTAGCCCTAGCCCGGCCGAGCATTTACGTATGTCATCACTAAACCATCGAGGGGCCCGAAGATATCGCTTTTATCCTACTTTGGATAAGAGGAACGGATAAACTTTGATACAATGCTCGCTTGCACTCACTCACCGAATTACACACAACAATATGTTTTATAACACCAAGTTACTGGTGCGTTTACATATTATCAATGTGCAACCGATTCGCAAGATACAACTCACACATCTCGGTTTCAAGAATATAAGATGTTATCGTCTCACCAATCACTCGTGATACAATTCATGGAGTGATCCAAGTGAGCGTGGGTTTAATCCAATGCTCAAATCATATTCATAAGCACTCATGAACGTTGCAGCTAACATTTGCTTATGTCTAATACTCTTCTAGACAATCCACACACCAATTCACGACAGTCTTCATTCATATCTACTTCCAACATATGAACGACTGTGGCCCGTTTGAATAATTCGATTATTCTTAATAAACTCAATTATTCTGGAAGTCAAAACATGCAAGGTGAAACACAAGAATAATACTAATCCCATATGACCTCAAACCTTTGAGTATAAACAAACATGTTTTATTTATCACCATATCGATTACTCATTATTTGTCGTTTCGGGTAATCAACTTCGCATTTGAATTCCAACACTTGTCCCATGCTCCTAGCATGCACACAATGTTTACCTATGGTTCTTACTTTTGCGAAATAGACAAATTGAACACATTTCCAATCATTCTCATTTTACAACACCAAATCCATTTTCTTAAGTGTAAGAATGTCAAATTCTTGTTACTTATAGAATACACTAGATTCTAACACTTTATGCAACGATCCTTTTGTAATGTCACTGCACCAAAGTCTCAAAGACTACTGCCAATGATATTACAAATTCCTCTATCGGAAATTGTTACAAGACATTTCCTTAGATATGATGTCTCTCACTCAAAGTACATTCCTTTGAACATCCTTTCGCATAAAGTTTCTAATCTAGACATAGATTTTACTTCCCAACATGGACACACTTCCATATTTTCTATATGACAACTCATTCTTAATAGAATCTTATCTATTCATAATGATGTCGATATCGTCCATCCAATATGGAAACACTTCCATAATTTCCAATACTATACTTCCAACTACTCGCAAGCGACCAATCCTCGTCGAACTTTGGATTGTCCTTTGATAGTTGTTTAATTATTTTAGTCAAAACCAATTCTAGTCCCTTTTCCCTCTAAATGCACTATACATTTGGAAAATTTTAGAATGGTCAAACATTAAAGCATTCGCAATCGATCCTATACCCGAAACGTATGGGACACGACGCATAATGTTTTATTTGCTATGTTCTCAAAACTCGAATTGCGAAGAGGAATGCCGTAATCACAATCGAAATTTTAAGAACACACTATGTACCTTTGACTAAATTTATTAACATTCCACAACCTAATCCTTTAGATTTGAAATGAAGCATAATATTCTCTCCCTTAATTATAGCAAAACAACCTTTCAACTCTTACAACTTTGCAAAGTATGACTCTTGTTTTTTTATAATTAATATTGCCAACTATGCAATACGTGCCTTAATAATCATACAATCATAACATTTATGCTCCCACTATCATGATGATTATTATAAAACATAACACTTATGCTCCCACTAGCTTCGACATGTATTCATAAACATCTTAACTTTCAAAAAAACAATACTTATTGAATTTCTTAAGTTCATGTTTCTAATACTTAGTGCTTTGATAATCTTTTATCAAGGCTTCTTGAACTTATACACTTTTGCCTTAGATAGTTCATATGTGTGTCTTAACAATTAAGACTAATTGCCAAACCTCACAATTCAAATTATGGAAAGGGATGCCGTAACCATGATCGAATTTGAGAATGCAATTTTACAATCACTATCTTTTAAAATCTTTCTTAGTGAAAGCATTTTCTCACAATCATTTTCATGAAGGAGGAAATCTTATGACACTTAGATTTAAACGGTGTATGTGTTCCTATCCATGCGAATTTGTTAAAACCAAAGTTTACGACAAATTCAAACTTCATATGGATCGAACTTTCTTAATCTTGATTTCTTGCCTTATGGTAGCACAGCTGCCCACCACGTCTTCCAAGTAGTTAAGCATCTTACCTTTTTCCTATCAATGTACCTTTCATTGATCAAGGTCCTTGCCTTTTACGCATTCAAATGAGAACTCATAGGACTCACATGCATAATTAACTCAATTGGATTGGCACAGAAACAAAATAATGTCTTTACGATAGGTTGTAAACCTCAACTCGTGTGCTAGTGATGATCGATAAGGTTTATTTGATTTGTTCTTGAAACTTTTCGAGACCATTAAGACTCCCACTGACTCCTTGACATATAAGATTCTTTTGTCAATAAACATTTCTTGACAAATAAATTTTCAAGAGTTAGTGTAGCTTGTATCAAAACACTTCATAAATTGGTCATAGTTGGTCTTTGTCTTATCCAAGACATCACAACTTTCCACATTTGATGAATGTTATAAACCTTTAATACTTTTTACTCATTGTCACAATCTTAACTTTAAGACTTGTTATTGGAACAAAGTATGATTGTCTTCTTGATTTGACCATTTCATCAATCTTTGATTCCTCTTCTTGGATATACAATTGTACCAAGACTCACTTAGAGGATCAATTGAGATATGGTTCTTAATCATTAAGACCTATCATAAAGCATAAAAGCCAATCTCCCTTCTTCTTAGAATGGAGAAACTCTTATCTTTCTGCCTATTTGATTCTTCTTATTCGTTTTGCTATTGATCTAAACCCTTTAATCAATTCAAAATTACACTTAATCTTGTAAGTATAATCATATTTACTAAACCTTTAGTAAATGATGATGAACATCTTTGTTACTCTTATGGTGAACTTGATCAACACACAACTTTGTGTACTCGATCTCCTAGTCCTTCACTTGACACTTTGTCAACGAATTAGTCTAATTATCAAATATGAAATTTCTCATTCATCATGCAACCAAGTTGCATGATTCCAAGTTTCTGTCCAATTGAAACTTGGGCGATGAGAAACTCTCCCTATTTGGTAAATTCTTGACTTTCCATAACACAATAAGAAACAAATACATTATTGCTAATAATTTTAACATCAATTTTTCATACACGCCATTGTAAGGATAAATAAAATTTAAAATCAAAAATTTATTTTATTGCGGAAAAATTTGTCCTTCACAATGCAACTCATTGAAAAACTTATGCGAATACATCTTTCTTAGCAATCTAATTCTAACTCTAAGTAGTAGCTCAAGAATCTAATCTTCGAGAAACGCAATCGAAATCCATTCCTTCACGGTTAGATTCTGCTCACTTCTTCCCTTAAGCTTCTTTTCTTTTCTTTGATCCTTCTAAACATCAATTGTAATCTTATCACATTATGTATTCAGAACCTAGAATGAAGCTTAAAAGAGTTAGTCAATGGATTTTACCTAAATTAGAGCCATACGTTTCGACTCTCCCATCTCTTAGATCTCTTAGGTAAATAGGGCAGCTTCGTCTCCAATGCCCCTTCTCTTGGCAATAAAAGCAAATTGACTCTTTTTGGAACAACACATGGAACTATTTCAGACATCGCCTTTCTCTTATGATCAAACTTTTCGATCATTGCATGTCTTTCATTGCCATTGTCTATATCCACAGAGGTCTCGAAGGCAGATTCACCAATCAACTTTGCTTTTCTATTGCGCCAAACCATTGCTGATTCAGCAGCAATAAGCATATAGGTGAGATCTATAAGGGTCACGTCGCGGTTCATCATATAGTACTCTCTTACGAACTCACTATACGAGTTAGGAAGTGATTGAAGAACCCAATCAACAGCCATCTCTTCACCGACAATGGATCCTATCATTCTTAGTCTATCAATGTGTGACTTCATCCCTAGGACGTGTGCACACACCGACTTTCCTTCTTTATGTTCACTTGCCAAAAGGGCTTGAGTGATCTTGAACTTTTCAAGCCTTTGAACTTGTGGGTTAGAGAGAATAATTGGAGGAGGAGGAGGAAGTGAAGCATGATTTCTTGTTCCTTGATCGAATCGTGGAATATCATCTTCATGTGGAATGCTTGTTCCACGGAATTTGCGAAGACCATAGTTGTCGAACTTTGACATCGGGAGAAAAACGAATTCAAGTTAGTTGATTGATTGAGTCCTTGGTAAATCACCCAAATGAAATTCCAAGGCTAGGACCCAACACAATATCCTACAACTCGGGAGAGGGATGCCGTAACCCAAATCGCAGAACATTTGAAGGTAAGTGAATGACGATTCACTAGTTTTCACCATGAGAAACGAAAAAGGAATTTAAGTTTTAAATCTATGAAAACTCCTAGATCCTTTGAGATTCATTGAACATTTCAATGGCATGTTTAAATCTCGATATGCCCCTCTTGTTTGTGACTGGGATGCCGAGGATCACAAAGCGGGTGTGAATAACCATGCAAACTACATGGTGCCCTCACATGTTACAATCACCTATTCGATGTGCCGGTAAACCACACACGCTCCACCGAACTATGACAAACATTGAGTCACCCTTTGCTACCTTTGCTTAGAACCATTTAGTGTGCCGGTAAACCACACACGCTCCACTAACGTCTTCGCAAGGGCACAAAGTGTAATTTCATGGAATTGCATCAATTCACTTTTGCCTAAGTAACTAAGATTGGGAATTTGCGAAACATTTAGTTACTTTGTATTTCATTATACTTATAATGGAAGGTTTCGTCCTATCCTACCCGTTCGGCTAACGACCCTCCACTAGTCAAGAGTGCGGTGGGTAAGAGTGGATACCCATTCAATCGCCATTTTATAGGCAATTTCCTTAAACACCCCTTATAGACCAGCTTCGTGAATGAGGCCTACTAACGGTAAGACTGACTTTTACTTATACATATATAATGTTAGACTTTTAATGTTATATATAGTATAGGGTGTACTTTATACTTTTAAAATACTATATGGTTAACTTTAACAATTACACTTTTAATTCAATTAAAAGGTTAACCTAAACTTTTATGGACTTATTAAACCTCTATTAATTATACTCATTAATTAAATAATAAAACCATAAGGGTGTGATTTGAACTTTTCAAGACATTACTAGAGTTTTAGAATTTAACATTTCTAATTAAACTTTTAATCAACTTTTAAATTCCAAAACTTGAGGGCAAGTTTTGAAACCTTTTTCAAAACATTAGGGTTTTAACTATTTAAATTTCAAAACAACAAAACTTTTGGGGTTCAAATTTAAACTATAAAACCTAAAGGGATTAATTGAAACTATTTCACAAGATAATTCAAATCTAAATTACAAATAATCAAACTTTATCTAATAAAACAAGTGATTATCTAAATTTTGACAATTATCTTCTATTTAGGTAAGGATAATCACATAATAATGAAAAAATTCGGATTTTATCACAAAAACAAGTTTATGGTAATTATCCAAAGCCAAAACAGGAAGAAAATCGCGAAAACGAGCTGTCAGACACTTTGACTCGTCGAGTCTGGGCTTGGACTCGTCGAGTACAGCTGACTCGGCGAGTCAAACACTCAGAAACTCAAAAAATCGATTTTCAGTGCTTATTTCGATCAAATATGCATCAATACAATTGAAACCAATCTAGGCTCTGATACCACTGTTGGGTTTTGGTCATAAGACATCCTATGTGCTCATACAAACCCTAATGCTTGGATCTAGGTTTATCTATTGTACATGCTTTGAATCCAAGACTATAAACCCTAATTCTAGCATGCAAGTAATCATATTAACATGTAATTAGGTTTAAGAACATACCTTGATTGTTATGTAGTAATAACAATCCCAATTCCTCCTTGTATTGACTTTGGAACGCTTAGAGTCACAAGTGTCACTCCTCTAATGGCTCACAAACACCATAAGCAAGTGGAGAAGGTATAAGGAGAGAAGTGAGAGGTTAGAATTCGTATCTAGGACCTCTTGGGAAGGGATACACGAATTCATAGCCCTAGGGGTGTTTATATAGGTGTAGAGATAGGGTTTCAGTCATTATCCTTATCTAGTTGATTATCCATTAAGCAACCAATAAGATAATCCTTGAATCCTTATCATACTCGAATTCTAAGGGATTTACACCTCAAATTCGTTCACCATATATATAAGATAATCCTTACCTTATTTTGTAACTATCACATAATTACAATTCAGCCCCTCTAGTTTAATTAATTACATTTGATCACAAAACTAATTCTTAATTAATTATTGACCAATATTAATTAAACAAATATGATTTCTCCTTTAATATATTATTCTTATAACATATTAATAATTCATATTATCCTCTCTCTCTTTATTCATTTCTCCAATCAAGTTGCTTTGGTAAAGGCAACCCAAAAGGACCATGCACCATCGGATCAAGTACATACCAAAATAGTTATGGACTTAGACACTAATCCAACAATCGTGGCATCGGGTTTTTCTCAAAGTAAAAAACCTATCTTTGATCATATTCAATATGTAGTTGATCCACTCTGGAAAACAGGTTTGCATTCATTATGATAAAAGTAAGTCATTATTATAGATAGAAAGTTTAAGTATGTTCCCATTATTATACATATTAAATCTGGATATGATTTATAAACAATAATGGTATTAAGCAAGTGACTTCCGGGTTTAGCTCGGCTTCAATTCCACCTGGTTTTGGGTCGTCTAAATTGGACAGACACTGTCATGATCTTCTAATGAGATAATCCTTAATTTAGAATTGCCTTCCAATTAATCCCTTTCATTGCGCTCCATATGCTCCACTTTTCGCTTCCTAATCTTTGAATGACTGTCAGGTTTCAATTTCTCTTAAAGTCCTTGATTTTGCGTCTCCTTTGCCGTCTCTTTCTATGTTCGATTAAGGTTCCATTAATAGCAAAGAAAGAAGAGAAAAACTGTTTTTTCATATAGACCTTTGTTGAAGTATACACCCTTCAAATCCTCGATTTTATATCTCCCTTGTTGTCTCTTTATCTGTTCGATTAGGCCTCCACTCATAGAAAAGAAATAAGAGAAATGTTTTTTTCACATAGACCTCCATTGAATTCAGCGCCACCGTTAATCTGATCAGAATTGACATTGTTGTCGAAATTTTCAGGAACTATAAATCCTTCACGTTCTAAGGTTGTTCATATGGCGTTGTTCAAGAATTAGGATGTATAAACTTCTTGGTGGATTGAAGGGACAATGTTTTTTTATTTCATTTAAGCTTTCAATTTGGGTTGTTGTTTCTGTTATGCCTTTAATAGTTTTGATGCAAAATTGGTGATTATCTTCCATTTTTTTCTTTTATACCCTACTCTTTAGATGCAAAATTGGTGAATATCTTTGGCTAGTTGAAGTTTCTTTTCAATATTGGTGGTTGGGGTATCATCATCATGGGACAATGTGACACAATCTTAGAGTTCATAGGTTATGTTATATGTTTATACTTTTAATTTAATTTGTTGACTCTACTACCTGATTGACTTCCATTCATATAGTGATCATGATTTATACCCTTTGCAAGCCATATACAACGTGAATAACCAAATAAATCACTTTATACCTCCATTGGTAGATCGGTAGTCCAAATGTAAAGTCTAACCCTGAGACCAAATCAAATTATGTTGAAATTGATATTAAATTATTGTAAGTAAAACCCGCTCTTGCCTAAAAACACATGTTCCTCAATATTAGAATTTGTAAAAATATGACTTTTACTAATTCCACATTAATCAGTTGTGAAACTTGTGGTAATTGAATTTATTTTATTTTTTTAAACATCAATTTCCCGGTGGATGAAATATGTACAATGAAGTTTTTCGTGGAGTAATTATGTGAGACATATGGATATGTGATCCAACACACTCACTAGCCATGCCTGCAAGTTGGAAATGCTCGGAGACCTACCTATTTGACTATGGAGGTTATTATATATATATATATATATATATATATATATATATATATATATATATATATATATATATCAGTTTTATGTTTTTTTCATGTGTATGCCAACAAGATACATACTAGCATTTTGAATCATCATCACATGTGCAAGATTGTAGAGAGTCAGATGTATTTAGAGAGGCTAAATGAGAGAAAAATAACTTCTATGCTTGAAGCAATCTGTCTGTGCCCTAGAGAGAGAGAGAGAGGGAGGGAGAGAGAGAGAGAGAGAGAGAGAGAGAATATTTCAAGGTTTTGCCATTGTTGTTTTTTCAGTAAACATTTAGTTTTTATGCATATTTTTTCCATTTTCCATTTCTCATGTTGCTACCAACTAATACTAATAATCAAAAGTAGTAGAACCAACTGTTTTACGATGACAACTTCATTGAAATGAAATAAAAAAGAGGATATATATATATATATATATATATATATATATATATATATAAGGCTTAGGGAATATGTGGCTGTTATGTACATAATATTAGGTATAAAACCTTAAAAAACTACATAGTTTTAACAAAAACGCAATCAAATCTCTCTACCATCTTTCTTGTATCCTTTATAAGACTAGATGATAGGCTTTGTAAATATTTTTATGGAGTTTTAAATATTTGATTTTACAACACAATCCATGTACATTATCAACTACCTATAAATGTTCATATCCAAATTTAATATAGAAAACTATAATGAAAGATTGAAATGATTCATTAAAAACTCAATAAACTTTTTCCCATAACACATTAAAAAGAACCATTCAAGTATATATATGGTAGGTGTCAAAGTAAGTTATGAAACCTACTAGAGGTCTAATATAAACAACACATTCATAATACGTAGATGTTCGGGATAAATTATAAAATAAAAAATAATATGAGCTCAAAATCAATCATAAGAAGCTAACAATGAAAAAAATTATGTTTTTTTAATCAAAATGAATTCAATTTTGATGGTTCTATACCTAATATTACATACATGACAGCCACATATTCACTCTTCCCATATATATATATATATATATATATATATATATATATATATATATATATATATATATATATATATATATATATATATATATATATATATATATATATATATATACTTGGGACAAAACAAAGTAAAATATAAAAATTCGACTGGTAGAATAGTTGGTTTTATTACTTTTGATTGTTAAAAACTTCAAATGATATAAAAAATCTATCTTTTTTTTGAAAAATGTAAAAAATTGACTACTAAAATAGTTGTTTCTACTAATTTTTATTGTTAAAAATTTCATTTTTTTCATCTTATTTCTAGTGTAAAAAAGATATTATTTCATTATTTTCGGTCTATAAAATACCATATACTTTCAAATGTTTTGGATTGTGAAAAAAACAATTTTAATATTTTTTTAATAAAAGACAACATTTTATACCATCCTACTTGCGAGAAAAATGTTATTTTATAACACCATGCTAAAAACATCATTTTAGATTATAGTCTCTACCGTTTTTTAATTGTAAAAAACATTTTTTAATATTTTTTTCGACTATAAATATAAAGAAGTTTTTTGATTTTTTTGGTTAAGAAAAAAGGTTTTCATAGCATCCTACTTTCCAACTTTTTAGAGAAATAATATTTTGTAATATATTACTAAAATAAAAACATTCTACATTTTTTTTTAAGTTTTAAGAATATAAAACAATTTTTTAGAATTTTTTTCTACTTAAAAAAACAGACTTTTTGATTTCTTTAGACTAATAACCATCATTTTATATCATCATACTTTCTTAGAAAATAGTATTATAAAATAACAGCATTTTACGTTATTATTATTTACTGTTTATAGTATGTAAAACACAAAAAATTTTGGTACATTTTTTACTATAAAAAAACTTCATTTCCTTGACCTTTTTGGATAAAAAAAACATCTTATATCACCTAACTTTCCATAAAATTAGCATTTATAACACATTACTTAAAACAAGATTTTACATAATTCTTTTTTATTGTATGTGGACCGTAAAGCAAATTTTTTGACTTCTTTTGATCATATAAAAACCATTTTGCATTTTTCATTTCGATAATCTTTCCATTTTGCATGTACTACATCTTCTCCAACTTAACAAATGTGTCTAGGGTGTACATCCAACTATGTATGGTCTTATGCTCAAATTACTAATTTACCTTTTAGCAGTACCTATAGCATTGCATAAACACGATTCGACTCCCATTTCTATCGGAACACAAAATCAAACAATATTTATTATTATCAACAAAAAATCGGAAGATTATGTTCTTGTTTTTGTATATACTCATCGATTCTTCAATATTGGTTTACTGAAGTTGCATTGTGATATTTTGAAGAAGAAAAACTCGAGTATAATGAGGAGTACAAGGTCGACTGCCTTTAAATCGAAATTTAAAAGCACACAAGCAACGGTGTTGAATCTAGATGATGACGATGATGATTTCGTTTCTCCCCTTACAGTTAATGTTTTTTTATTATTAAATTTTTACGGTTGAATTAAAAAAATTTTGTTTAAATGCTTGAAGGATGTAGTATTTGCATGTGTTTTTGAAGTTGTAGTAAACAAAGTTGATAAAATAAACATAAAAAAGGTGCATTGTTTTGATTAGGGTATTCTCAAATCGAAGAAGAAAAATTTGTCAGAAGGTTTGAATTTTAGGGTATATGATTGTGGTTCTGTAAATATATGAGATGTGATTGTTGTTTTTGTTATGTGTTTTTGAAGAATAAGATTTAGTTTTTTTATGTTTTATGGCTATGATTTTGAGGGTTTTCTTTATTGATTATGTTATTGATTTTGTAAGTATTATTTGACTTGCAATTCTGTTAGAATAAGTGATTATACATGAATTGCATTCTGTCAAAATCAAAATCATGTAAATTTTTGTATGTGGTTGTGGTTCTATAATCATACAGGATGTGATTGTTGTTTTGTTATGTACTTTCGAAGTATAAGAAGTGAGTTTTTTAATGTTTTATTGTTGTGATTTTGGGGGTTTCCTTTATTGGTTATGTTATGGATTCCTTAAGTAGTATTTGACATTCAATTCTGTAAGAATAAGTGATCGAACATGAATTGCATTCTGTCAGAATGAAAACATACAAATTCTAGTTTGTGGTTAAATGGATTGAAGTATGGCTGGTTATTTTGTAAAATATTACTAAGTAACTGTAATTATTTGATTGATCAGTTGTTGCAGAAACTGAGCATGAGCCAATTAATGTTGTTTCTACTAGTGAAAAAATGTGAATGAAATATTGTACAAAATCAACACATGTGAAAGACAATATCATTCCTATACCTACAGGTAGTTTTCTATTATTGGTTTATGATTTATAATAAGATTTATTGTAGAATATGTTATAATGTTAATAAATGATATTCATTAAAAATAAATCTAAATTTTATCATTCTAACATAATCAGTTATATGAATTGTATAATCTATTCACTTATAATCTAATGTTGAAAAAAATATTTTGTTAAAATATTTTGATAATACGTATCTATTTTTATTTGATCAAGCAGATGGTGAACAAGGTGAACAGATTCATAAAAATATTGCTGGATCAAGTAAAACAAAGGACAATAAAGCTTTTGGAAATTCAGATAATTTCTTAATTTGGTTTATTTTCTTATTTGGTCCTGTAAATCTAGTAATTATATAATATATGATTATGTTAAAATTGGCGTACAATTAAGTGTACTTACATACTGATTTATAATATATAATTTTGATAGAACCGGTATACAATTAAAACTTGTATACTAGTATACAATTAAAACTTGTATACTAGTTCTAATATAACTTGAATTGTATACAATATAAGTCTATTATAAGTGGTATACAATTAAATATTCTATGAAACCTTATTTATAAAAATTCTATTGTATATTTAAATAATTGTTAATGGGTTATTAAATAATTATTGTGTAATCCCAATGAGTAAAGGATAACTAAGTATGTTTATGTGATTCAACAGTTGATAACAAAGGTGAATAGGAGACGATACGTATTAATGGTACAAGTGTCAAAAGGGTGAAAATAAGGTATTCTGCAAGAACAACAACTGAAAAGGATAACAAGAATTTAATAGAAGCAAGGGTTGAAAGTAAAAACCCAAGAAGTTTAAATGAATTACTTGTGGAGAGTATGAGTGGATCAAATAGAAAAAGTGAAAAAGTAGACATTGGTATTGATGTGGAAGATAAGGAAGTTGTTGGTAAAGGTAAAAAGGTAGTGAATGATCCACATTCAAAGAAATCTCCAAAGAGAAAAAATAGGAAAATAGAACATGAGAATGTGAATGTCAAAAAGATGGAGGGCAAGGTTAGAAAAATTGAGTGTGGAGCATCCATAAGGTTTAAGAAGACTTGCAACTAGAATGACTCCTGGAAGAGTTACTGCAGCTATGAAAGTGATGTCCCCTGCACGGAAAAATAGGATTGTGTCTATGAGTTTTGGTTCACTTATGAATATTAACATGGACACTGCTTCAGGGTTACTTAACTACTATTTCTCAAATCACTATGATCCACAAAGTAGCCGTCTAGTTCTAGAAAAATTGTGATTAAAATTACCAAAGAGACGATGCATGATATGTTGGGGTTACCAAATGATGGGGAAGACTTCATGAACATGACTAGTTGTGAAAAAAGATAATGAAATTCTGCAAGAATGGAAAAGTCAATATGAAAAAAGGGGTTTAATGGTGAAGAATACCTGAAAATGATAAAAAAAAAAAAAACACAAAGCAAGACAATCTTATGTTTAGGCTGAATTTCCTTACCTTTTTCATTAACACATTTGTGGAATCAACTTCGAGTGGTAAAAATCAAATAAATGTTGTTAATAAGTTGGTGTTGGTAAAAGACTTCTCAAAGATTGATTGGTGTAAGTATATTCTAGATTGTTTGGTTAGCAGAAAACAACTATGGAGAATGGATGATAAGACATGCTATTACAGCGGACCTATACTCATATTGACGGTAATGTTGTTGTCTTGAGTAGATTTATACTTTAATGTATATTGAACTGTTAATTATACATTTTTTTTTGTGATGTAGCTGTTATATGTGTATAACATGAAGTTTGCAGGGGTGAAGATAATGAAAAGGATACTGTTTGTCCAACATGTTATGGGTGATGTTCTTGAAAAAATAGAGAAGTTGGAGATTATTATAGGAGTGTTTGGAAGGTAACTATAGGAGAACTAGACGATGTTTATGTTGACGATGAAATGATGGATGAAGATGAAATGTTTGATGGTATTAAGCGAGATTATGGGGATGAGGAGGTAAGACATAAAGTTATAATAAAAAAAATATGATACATTCATAAAGTCCTATAAAATAGATATGTACTTTTAAGGTAAAAGTTTAAAATAATGGGAACAATTAGTATGTTGACAAGTACTTCTATTAGAATTTTGGTAATCATAATTTGGTATTAAATTTTTAGGCTTGCGTGGCTGTTATCGAGCATAGCTATGGAATAATTATGTTCGAAAAGAAGACTATGGAAATGGCTTTGAAAGCTAGAATGAAAAATTTCCCAGATAGCATTCTGTTGAAGGAGTACTATGAAAAAAACAATGAATTGTTCAATGAAATCAAGAATGAAGGCACTGGAGGAATGAAAGATACAGAACATGGTTTTGATGTTGATAGTAACAAAGGAGCAAACGATGTTGGTAATGAAGATGGAATCTCTCCGGTTAGAGGATTGGTAGTTTATGGGGATAAAAAGGATAATGGTGGAAGTTTTAATACGCCTAATGTGGAGAAGGTCGATCGTACAGACCATTTAACTTGTTCAAAATTCTTGGAGCATCCTGAAGTGTTGGCAAAAGCCATAGAAATGATAGATGAAGTTATGTTGAACGATTATAGAAAAGAAAAGAAAAAAGAAAAAGAAATCTTAGAAACAGTGGCAGTATGTGTGGAAGATGATGACAATGGGAAAGGGGGGAAAAGAGAACAAAATTTACCTGTATATAGAAAATCACCGTTTGTTGAAAGGATTGTTAGAATGGGTGACAAGGTGAAGAAGGATGAGATGCATTATACTATTCAGTTTTTGCATCAAAAAGAGGTTATAGGTAATTGAAAAAAAATACATTTTAGTGATTTTCTTATAAAACATAGTTGTATAATGGATTTAATTAAAATTGTTGAGCAAGGACGAGATATTGAACATTGGGAGCGGTTACGCATTGCAACAAGGATTTGCATATCATATTAAAACCAACACATTTATACATGCTATAATCATTAATTGTTGGACAACATTACTCAACAAAATGGAGGAACTAAGGGTTGTAGGATCGGTTGCTAGAGTTTTCTTTGATACAAACTTTTTGGTACGTATTAAATTTAAGTTTATTATTATATAATAGTTTGTGTTTTATGGTGAATAATTGATTGTTTCATTTATGTATACAAGCAGATGAGATACTGGATGCATCAGTTGCATGTGATAGAACCCAATCATTATTTCATTCGATGTAACTCCACATTAGAAGTCTACCAATTAAACAAAGTCTCAAAGATGTTAGACTGGTAATTTGATTAATAATTGTGTTATATGTTATAATATTTATTATACAGATATAGCTTATTGATATAAATTCTGTTGTATACCAAGTTTTCTTTCCAGTAGTTGAGGGGAGTAAGTATTATTTAATATTCTTTTATCTAAGGGTACCTTATTACTACATTATAGACCATATCGACCGAACATATACTATTGAGGAGAAAATGGTTCTCATGAATGAAGTGAAGGAAACTAGGGATAAGCAAAGACGTGGAAAGTGTCGTTTTTAGGGTGGGCATTTTGTTTTGATTTATTAATTATGGTGGAATGTTTTATGTTGGAAGACTTATGGTAGCATGTTTTTTTTTGGTCTAGTTGTCTTTATTTGGGAAACTGTTAGTAGACTTATGGTAGCATGTTTTTTTTTGTCTAGATTTCTTTGTTTGGGAAACTATTGGTAGACTTACGGTAGCATATTTTTTTTGTCTAGATGTCTTTGTTTGGGAACTGTTGGAATGTTTTAATGAATATGAATATTATGAAAGTAATTAATGTTCTTTAATGTTTGACCAAAGTTTATACTTTCAACTTATTATAATTAGTTGTTTATGTTGTTATTTATAAAATTTATTATTATACAGTTCAATTTTGAATATGAATTATTAAATTCTGATATGGCATTGTTCTGTAAGAATGATAATAATTATAATATAGTTAAATTTTGGTTATGAATTGTTAAATTCTTATATGCCATTATTCTGAAGGAATGAGAATAATTGGACTAAAGTTAAATTCTGTTGAAATGTTCAAAGGTAATGTTCTTTAAATGTTTAAGCAAAGTTTATAATTTGAAATTATTATAACGAAAATATATTAAGATTATGTTTGTCTGTTCTGTTAGATTGTTTTTATAGCGTTTTAAAAGTATTAAAAAAAACAAAATAATTTGTCATTATTCTGAAAGAATGAAAATAATTAGAATTGAGTTAAATTATGGTTATTCTCATGAATTGTTTATGTTGTTATTTATAAAAATTATTAGTATGCAATTAAATTATGGTTATGAATTGTTAAATTCTGATATGCCATTATTTTGGAAAAATGAAAATAATCAGAATACAGTTAAATTCTTGTTATGAAATGTTAAATTCTAATATGCCATTGTTCTGAAAGAATGGAAATAGTTGGAATAAAGTTAAATTCTGTTGGAATATATTATTGTGTTGTTGAATCAATGTTTGGGAAATAATATGGTGTTGGTGTTACAAAATAATTATGGGAGTTAATGATTATAAATGATTGTAATGTTGGTGTAACACACTTAGATACTGAATGATAACAAAGTTTGCAATAGTGCATAACCATATTTAATACTTTTATAAAACACTCGCAAAATTTAAATCAATGTTACTAATAAGCGTGAAACAAAAATGTTACTGTAATATAATAATTTTAAAAACCTATATAAAAATTAAACTACTTAGGCATGTTTTTAGAGGAGAATTTTGTTTATCATGGTTAGCCATCTGTTTACATGAAGCACACTTTCGCTTAGACTTCAAACTTACTTTTTCCAACATTTCCTTTTTTGATTTTAATCTCTTACCACGACTGCCAGCTCCTTTATTACAAATATCCAATGGATTCTCAATGTCAGACACATCATTAGTTAAGTCCACACCTATATTATAGTTGTAGAATGATTCTACTGATGATATCTCGGCGGATGGACAATCATCTACAAATTTCTTGTCAATTATTTAGCTCTTCAAGGTATGACTTTAACTTAGCAGCATCATGGCTCAAAAATGAAACGCAACGGTCTACATTTGAAAAAATTTCAATAGTTGTCATGTCAGAACTTGAATCAAAAGAATTAGAGAAATGTCTATTAAGTAATTCTATTGGAATAACATCCCGACGACAATGTCTCATAATGTATTCTTCAGGAATCTATTCAACACTGTAAAACTTAAACACACAGAATATGTGCCTACACAAAAGGCCGACATGTTCAAAATGCATGTAGGTACACTTGAATGAACCCTCTATTGTTGAATGGGTAACCTGGAATATGTATGATAGTATATGAGTATACATTAGAAGGTCTTATTGTGTGATTAAAAAGAAATGATTATATAAGGAAGTAATAACATACCGTGTATTAGGTATCCTTTGTAAGACAATCGTAATGGTTTTCCTCAAGTTTGTCATCAACAGCTAGACTTGTTGGTTGCATTGTGCTTATGTTCTTTTGCTTCTACAGAACAATGATAGTGTCAACATCATTGCAAGAAGTAACACTCATTTGGAAATAAGTATTTTCAAAATCTGAAATCTCTTTCTAAACTTGATAAAATATTTTACGAGTGTAGACGTTTGAACCATGTGGTTCCTTTAGACTAGATGTGATGAATCTAGGAACTGTTGTAGCAATGTTAAAGTCATTGACAAATTGATTACGTCTTTGACGTTCCATTACACCCTCAAATGTCATCATAAACATTAAAATATAAGAATCGGTAATGGTGTTCTTCTGAAATGACCAATTTTGGCCTTCAGACAATGATGTAGTTCTCATAAAACCAAACATTGGTATGTCCTAGAAAAATACAGGTACCCAACGTCTCTACAACTCATACATCTCTTTCATCCACTTGTTATTTGAAATGTTAAACTCATCCGAACAAAATTGCTATGCTTTATCAAAATCATGTGGTTCAAACTTAGAATTCCAAATTATAGAGTGAAAACGCTTTCGAAAATCTAAGTTTGTGGCTAGTTGTGATGTTATCTGAATAAAAATACATGTAAACCATTATAGTAAAAAATAAAATGGTGGTGTAAGTCGTATAAGGGAGACGAAAATGAGATGACATGTATTCTGTTAGAATTATGGTTTACTGATTCTATAAGAATACTATAATAAAAAAAATTGTCATAATACTGGTAGTTCTTATTCTAGCAGAATTATATTCTCAAAGAAAAATATGTATTAAAAAAATAAACCTAATAATAGTATTGTGGTAAAACAAAATTCACCTTGTTTAAACAATTTCTTTGTAATATGTCACATACAAAACCTGTGTGATGACATTGGAAAAACTTCATTTATAGCTTTGTTTAAAGCTAGATCTTGATCTATGAGAACAAATGTAGGTTGTTTTTTGAATGCTTTCAAGAATGCTCTAAGCAGCCAAGAATAAAAACTATCATCTTCTTTACTCAAAAGTCCAACACCAAATGTTACACATTTCTTATGGTTATCTATCCCAGTGAACTGTACGAAACACATATCATATATGTTTTAAAAAATTAAAATTAGTTAACATTATTGGAAGTAATAAAAAAATTATGATAACATTACAAATTTAAAATATGCTTATTTATGCTGAATGTGGTATCACGGGATACAACGTCTCAAAAAGCATTGTAGTTATACTTTGCGGTTTCGTCAGCACAAAAAAACACATTCAATTTTTTCTGCATAACTTTAAACTCGCAAGAAAAGTTGGGATATTTTTTTCCTTTCCAGCATCTTATCTAAAATGAATTTTGCATCCCTGGAACCTATGCAAGAATTGAGATTTCTAGGACTGTTCTTGAAATCGGAAACCAAACCACCTCGAACGTCAGACCCACCCCGAAGTCCGGTATACATTCTATGTGCTCTTGAGGCACCAATATTTTGCTTTGACAAGTTGTGAATAAACATCTCATGAGAATAATCAAGTTTCCTCTTTGTACGAGACAAAAACTTGTTGTCCTTACCAAACAAGTCATGTGTATGTTGTTTGACAAAATCATCAAAAATATATTTATTAGTACCATGTAATAGAATAAATTTTTTTTTTTGCTTTGCATTCGCACCTAAATGAGTCTTTCCTTCTTTGAATCTTATTATGTTGAGGGTCTAGAGTATCCATTTTAGCGGTTCTTGGTTTACCTTCCCGATTGCATAGAAAATGTCGTTGTGTAATAATCTTGGATTTGGTTGTTCTAATTGTTCCAAACCTGACATCAAAACCTGCTTCTGATGCATAATTTTTATAATTTGACAATGCAACACCATATGAGTCAACTGTTGAGTTGATTTTAGGTTTTATGTGGTCTGAAACAACAGGAATCCAATAAGATGAGCCACCAGGAGAAACATAATCATGTGTAACATATGATTGTTCTGCATCAAAAAAATATTAAATTATATACCACATAATAAATACAGACTGAAACAAATGAATGTCGTCGATGTAAAAATTGCAAAAATCGCAACAAATTAATCTAGTTTTCTAAAATATTTTGTTGTTGGTGTACTAACATTTCTGTAAATCAATATTATCATTAGTTATAGTATCATCTGTCACATCATCAATGAACTCGTTTTCGTTTTCTGCATCTTTTAAATAGAATTAGTGTAATGGATAATTAGATATACAAAAAAACAAATAAATAATTAGAATACATCACCTTGGTTTTGATTACTACTTTAACCGAAATGATAGTCGGAATTGACATCAATATGATTTTGAATGTGTTCTAATGGATCCTCAATTTTGTAAGTTAAAGTTTTGCCATATGCAAATAACAATATACAAGTTCAACATTATTGTTATAAAAATTAACAAGTAAATAAACATATAAAGATAAATCACCTAGATTTAGCTTGCTATTCTCGCATATTTGAAAATTAATATTATGTAGAGAATCATGATCAACTAAGCCGAAATCTTCATCATCGTTTGCATAATCAGTAGGATATTCATGTTGATCATGAATATGATCATTACCAGTTGATATTGTATCATCCATAAGATAATTTACAACATGATTGAACACCAGAGGATTGGAGAAAGCAGTGTAAATTTAATCTTCTAAACTTTGAGCCAATTAAGTATATATTAAAAAAGGGGAAACCGTATGATTGATATGTAACTAAAAAGGCGTGATATATGCAGTCATTGTTATTAATGATTTAATTTTTTTTAATTTTTAGAAACATTGTAAAGATAAGAATCAACACCAAATCCTATTATTGATGATGACATTGTTATTATTTGATAAATTCATATTCCAAAGATAATACGTTCCAAAGATAAGGCTTTACAAAAGATCATCTTCCGTAGATAAGAATTTTCAATGATTTATTCAGCAGTTTTTAATAAACAAAATTATGTCGTATGAATTTACATATGATTATTGATTAATTATGGCATAAACGCAGATATTAAGAAGGCAATGAAAATACAACTCTCTTATTCTATCAGAATAGGTGAAACACGAATATCATTAAATGATATCTTTCAAGGACGGGGTTACATAGAAACATAAAAGTTTGTTTAGTTTAATGGTTTATTAAATTTTGTATTTGTGGATATTGTAATGTACACAAGAATTCTGCAAATTATAATAAGAATAATTCTAAACGAATCTTTGCATAACAAATACATATAACACAATTAGGCACAATTATGTTATACGAATATAAAAACAAAATACATTTAAAACAAAAATATGTCAGTCGATGATAAATAACATATTTGTATCAAAATAAATCAACATCAAAATTGTTTCACTTGCATATGATCATCTAGTAAGACAATTATAAATGATAAACTCGTATGGAAACTACATGACTGTTACTCAATTGATTATATAAATAAATATTGAATATGCTAATGAACAAACAATAACATATATCAAAACATTATATATTATTAATATTTATTGAATGAAAACATAAACTTTCAAGGAAAAACCCCTAAAATTCATGAATCTATATCATTATTATACTAAAATAAAACTCCACAAATGCTGATATGCCTAAATTGAAAACATTATTGAACTTCTAATCTCTCTTGACGAATTGAACTTATACTCTCTCTTGACCAATGCATGAGGACAGTTCCTCCTATCATGACCAACATCAAAACAAATCCTATATCTTCTTTTTTTTTTCTTCAAATCTTGATTCACTTTGGATTCATTGACATTCCAAACATTGTTATCAGAAAAGTCTTTTGTATTGTTATCAGCATTATCTTTGTTTTGAAAATCAAAACAAGCATAATTACAACAGTGAAATTCATCAACAAGATCTATGAAACAAACAATAAATAAAGATATAGTATATGAAAAAGATAAAGATGAAGAAAAAAAATACCTCCATTAAAAAAATATCAGAAAAAGAAGAAATATGATATGAAGATGATGAGTGAATACTCTGCAATATACTAAAACGAATATATATATATATATATATATATATATATATATATATATATATATATATATATATATATATATATGGTTGATAAGATTCATAATTACTAGGTTGATATTTAGTAATATCCTTTAAGAATGATTGGTTGATATTAAATTTTACAATCATATAATAATTATTTTGAATAAATAAATATATATATATATATATATATATATATATATATATATATAGGAAAAGTGAATATACCTTTAAGGGTATATAAGTATAGGTACCCAAACTCACCATACTACATCGTTTTGTATCATATTTATACATTATAATTGTCTAATATTCTTATAAATCAAATTTTAACTTGAGTTAACTCTAAGATTTTTATAAAATTCATATTTATCTTTCTTTTACATAATTTTAACTTTCAACTATAATATATATATAACTTAATAACTGTTCGGCGAAAAAATGTTACGTAAGAGGAAGATAATAGTGAAAATCTGAAAATATTGAAAGTAAATCAAGTTGGGGATTGAAGTTTAAGAAATTATAATGAATATATTAAACAAAACGACGTATTAAGGTGGGTTAGGGTACCTAAGCTTATATATTCATTTTTCCATATATTATAATGAATATATTACACCCCCTTTAACCATTTTAAACTATTTTTTAAGCATCTAAAGGTTATATATATATATATATATATATATATATATATATATATATATATATATATATATATATATATATATATATATATATATATATATATATATATATATATATATAACCTTTAGATAGTTTAAAACGGTTAAAGGGGGTGTAACAAAGGGTTGGTACTTGATAGTTGGTGGCTTTCCTTTATTGGTCTACACGTATTATCCAAGTCAGCTATTTGTCAGGTCATTGTTGGTCATGTCGATGCCCAGTCATCATCGAAGAGTTTTCCTCGTATCTCGTGCTTTGATTAACCGTAAACAACCCAAACACACCCGTTAGTCCACATCCACATTTTGTCACCACTCTTCTTTCTATATAATAATAATAATACAACATGCACAATAATGATTTTTGTAAGTGTATGGATTTTTATTAAAATATAAATTGAAAATACATATGTTTTATGTTTGATATATATATATATATATATATATATATATATATATATATATATATATATATATATATATATATATATATATATATATATATAGGAATGAGTTCTATGGAAAACAAATAACTAGGGCAACATCTACTGGAACCAATAATCAAATGACACGTGTCCATTTTTTTCTTCACAAGTAATGTATTGTGGAAGTGATGTGTTGTCATGTTTTCATTGGTTCAAGTATGTGTTGCCCTAATCATTCATTTTCCATATAATTCTTCCCTATATAGGAATTAGTTTAGGTTCATTTGAGACTATTCTAATTTTGTGAGACCGTGAAATCAAATCTAAAAATAATTTTAAAATGCAAAATAAATGGAAAAATCCAAAAATTCTTTTTTTAAATATTATTTTCGGAACTTGAATTAACTAAAAAAACAATTCTATTTTTTTTGAAAAATACGATGAAATATTCAAACTAGAATATTACACTGTACATATTCTAAAAATAATTTTAAAATGCAAAATAAATGAAAAAATTTAAAAATTCTTTTTTTAAATATTATTTTCGGAACTTGAATTAACTAAAAAAATTTTAAAAAAATTAAAAAAAATAAAAAAATAAAAAAAATGTGTCTCACGGTCTCACAGAATTAGGCCGTCTCATATGAACCTAATCCTATATATATATATATATATATATATATATATATATATATATATATATATATATATATATATATATATATATATATATATATATATATATCAAGGTTGTCAAGATCGGGATCCTACCTATGATCGTTTTTGGGTTTGCAAAATCAGAATCGTAAGATCGGGATCGAGATCCTAAGATCCCACAAAATAGAATATAATTCTAATTTATAATATTAATCATAAAAAATATTTCAAACATTTAATTTTTCGTTCAAAAGTTATAAAAACATTAAAATATTAGTCATAAGTCACAATAAAAATGATAAATGGTAGATTGGTAAAGGGTAAAAGACATAAAATGGTAAAAAAATTTCATTTGAATTTTTTTTTTGAAGGAAGGTAGGATCGGATCGGATCTCGATCGTACGATCCTACCTACGATTTTACGATCCTACCTGCGATCCTACCCAAAATACGATCCTTTTACGATCCGGATCATTTTTCATACATAGGATCGTAGGATCGTACGATCCTACGATCAGGATCGCGATTTTGACAACCATGATATATATATATATATATATATATATATATATATATATATATATATATATATATATATATATATATATATATATATATATATTGGGTTGGTAATTTTTGTGTGATTAAACTTTTAAGTTGGCCTTTCACATTGGATATTATTGATGTTTAAGTTTGATTTTCAAAAAAGTGCTTTAACTAGTATTTAGTAAATCAAGATTGTTATTTTACCGTTTTGATTATTTTTAATCCTTTATTATTTTACCATTTTTGATGTCTGAAATGGTTGCATGGTTACAAAACGAAAAGAAAAAATCTTATAAATATGCCTATTCGTTTATGAGATTATAAGGTTATTAAGACGAAAAAAAATATGTTGCTTAAGTATAATGTTAACTCACAACAAAGGTTTTGCAATCAACTAGCTTCATACCCAAATTTAGTGTACAAAGTTCTTGGTGAGTTTTATGGTCATTTGTGAGTGGTATGTTCATTCTAGTGTAATATAGTTTATCGTAATAGAATTTACAATTTCGTTAAGCGCTCATTGAACAGCCTCAAAACACAATCTCGGTAGACCTTTGATGTTCGCACTTACCGGCTGTCCGCAATCTTGACCTCTAGAGGGCAATCCAACATGCCCGAAGACTTAGGAAACTTCTTGGTAAGCGCAAGAGAGACAAACGATCGGGTAGCACCCGAGTCAAACAATATCTAAACTGGGATACCGTTCACATGGAACGACCCTAAACCAAGCATAAATATATCAAAATCACAGCGACATAAACATAAAGAGTAAAGATAAGAAATCATATCCGTCACCACATCGGGTGCAGTGCGTGCCCCCTCGGCTGTCAACTGAAATGCTCGGCTCCTCACCACCGGAGCCTCTGCCTTGACCTTTCGGTCATCTGCAACTCGTGCTGTCACCGGAGTCGGCGCCACCACTGGCGCTATTGTCAATCTAGGGTAGGTGGCCTTTTTATGGCCCCTCTGATTGCAATGAAAGCAAATCAGGTCTGATATCTGAACCGTGGTAGCAGGGGCAGTACAATCCCTGCCAAAATGCCTAGTCTTGCCAAACTTATAGCAACTGGAATCCGATCCAGTGCAGCAAACTCCCTCATGCGTCTGACCGCACTTCCCACAGCGGTCCCGCCCCTGCTGGCCCTTCGACCTCACGTCAAATCCCTTGGGTTTCTTCCTCAAAACCGCTGTAACCTGCGCAGTCTCTAACTTCCTCTTTCTGAGGTGCTACAAATCAATCTCCCTCTCCCGCGCCCTGGCAATCATGGACTTCAGGGTCGGGTAGGCCGAATAGCTGACATGCTCCCGAATGTCAGCTTTCAACATTTCATGATAGCGGGTCTTCCGCATCTCCTCATCCCCCACATATTGGGGTACCAACAAAGCCCTATCCCGAAACTTGGCGGTGATCTCTGCCACAGTCTCTGTAGTCTGTCTCATATCCAAAAACTCTCTAGCTAGTTGCTGAAGCTCCACAGCTGGTGCAAACTCAGCCCTGAATCGGGTCACAAAATTTGACTAAGTCATAGCCTCGATGGTTGAGGCTCCTAATGAATCATTAACTAACTCCCACCAATCTCTGGCTCGATCCCTCAAACAACCTGCAGCAAAACGGACCTTTGACCCTTCTATGTAGAAGCTCATCAACTGAGTAGACTCGATGTCTGCTATCCATCTCCTAGCAGCAATGGGGTCCTTCGCCCCATGGAATTCCGATGCACCACTCCCCCTAAAGTCCTTGAAGGACAGTGTGCGCGTTCCCGTCTGGCTAGACACCAAATTACTCCTGAATGATCGGAGGTGATCCTCCATCAGCTCGATAATCCCCTCCTTGATTGACCCAAAAATGACCGGGGTCGACTCAAGGATATATCTCGTGATCTCAGACGCGATGAACTCGCGTAGCTCGTGATCAACCTGCTCGGATCCTGCCCTCGAGCCTAATCCTGATCCTCCTGCTCCATGTTGGGTGGTCACCATAATGAAAATAAACACATAAACATCATGATCATACATACTCCCGAGAGCTCTCACACATCATCAAAGTTTCCTGGTTCCATCTCGGCCCTCCTTGACTCGAGTACGAATCCTCTGCTTCCAGTAGTACGAGCCCATACTACCTTCCAAATTTATCCGTACTTTCCTCAAGGATTGCTTCGACTTCACCAAGTCCCTTTTCTGATACCCTTTTCAACTAATCTCGTTATAGGCTTTCCTAGGGCACCTTTCGACCTACTCTCCGCCATCAGCTGCACTAGGAGTCCCTACTTCCTTTCCATAACTAACTTGCGAATACTGTTACATATCCGCTCACTAGCTAGTTAAAGTTAGCCAGGACCCCTATAGCACAAAGCAAGCAACATTCGTGCATTGAGTAACCACATCAACCATATCCTAATCAGGTTATCCTACTGCTGATTAGACATCCCTAACATGCAGCTCACACAACAGGCATTCAAGACATCCTCCTAGATCCTTAGCCCTAATCTAGCATGCAGTTCTCAGAATCATATATCAGACATAAAAGGCATCCTCCTAGATCCTTAGCCCTAATCTAGCATGCAGTTCGCAGAATCATATATCATATAACGTACATAACAAGTATGGGTATCTTGGGGAAAACTTACTTGAGCTCGGTCGGTCGCACTCATCACACACCTTTTCCTTTCTCAAATTCTTTAACTTAAATTTTTAGAAGTTGTTTTCTTTGTTATAAAAAAATCTTTTAGTCCCTCAATTTGAGTCCAGACACCCCCGAGGGTGTGTCCGAATCCCTCAAACCAGGGCTCTGATACCAACTTGTAATATCCCAAATTTCGAGACCAAAAATTTCATTGTTGAATTAATAATTTATAAAACATTTTACCATAGCATTGTCAATAAATCAACACATTACAAAATCATAATGTTGTGTCCCAAACCATGACATCAAAAGTAACGAAAATCAGAGTACAATCCCAGAAACCCAATGCAGAAACCATGTGTTTGTGTGATGCGCTGCTACACCGCCGGCTCCTTCCCCTTCAACGAAGAGGTACCTGAAAACCAAAACCAAAACTGTAAGCACAAAGCTTAGTCAGTTCCCCCATCATACCACATACAATATCATATCATCGGTATCTTTCAACCGGTTACTGCCATCGGTATCTTTCAACCGGTATCTGCCATCGATATCTTTCAACCGGTAACTGCCATCGGTATCTTTCAACCGGTACCTGCTATCGGTATCTTTCAACCGGTATCCAAGAACTATTTCACCCCCTAATGCTATCATACAATATCAAGATATAATCATACAGTCAGGCATATCTGGGGTACTGACCTACCCTTCGATCTTAACAACATATGTCGGGGAAAAACTATTCCCTACTATTGCCACTAACATACACATTTCATATCATATAGGCATATCTCATGACCATATCACATAAACATACAAAGATAATTATCACAGAGACAATTATCCACCAAATACCCCTGATGGTGGGCCAGTATTGTGGCCTTAGACCCACCCCTATTGGAAGGTAACTCACAACGATGTCGTGCAGTGTCTAAACTATCTTCGGTATACAAGTCGAATACCCATGACCCCTCGATCCCTACACGACAATACTTCAAAGTTATTCATTTGAGTATGCAACCCTAACCGGGGTCATACCAATCTGGTCAAAGTCAAAATTGGTCAAAATCAACTTCCAGTTGACCTGACTCGTCGAGTTGGTCTACCAACTTGTTGAGTCCATACCCTTCAACCTGATGCAAATCCCCGTCTCCACTCGTCGAGTCTATCTAGAACTCGACAGGTTCTCCATCGATCTTACCCTCAGGTCCAACTTCATTTGACTTGCCAATTTCACTTTGAACTCGTCGATCCCGCCTCCCTCTTATGAACACGTCCAATAATAATAATTTAAATTTTTCATAGGTTTGCAATAATAATCTAATTGCTTCTAGTTATAATAATTTAAACTTAAGTTCCTAGTACTCCATTAGGATGATTTGACATGAACTCAAATGTTTAATTGAGCCAATATACGTTATAGTGCATTTGTGGCCTCCTTTATTCTAGTGAAATCATGGGACAAAAACACAACCTCGCTTAGTTTGAGGGATGCAATATGTTTAGCAGCCTAAACTTGAAATGTATCCAGGAAGTCTATGTCTTAACCAATAAAGGTTGAAGTTAAGCGCCCCTGCTTAAGCATGTAGATCTTTGAGTGATATAAAAAAAAGTGAGATACATGTAGAGAGAGAGAGAGAGAAAGAGAAAGAGAGAGAGAGATAGAGAGAGAAATGACCAAAAGTAAAGAAATTGAAGAATTTTAGAGCATAAAAGTATCAAAGTATGAAGATCAAAGATTGAAAATTCTGAAGTTTCAAAAGTTGAAGATATCAAAATTACATAAAAATTTGTGAATTCAAAGAAATCAAAGATCAAAATATCAAGAAGTGAAGAATTCAAGAGCTCCATTGTGGTATCTTCTTAAAAGTTGTAATTCTCTAGTTTATGTATGCTTGGGTAGCTTTACAAAAAATACTTTGAGGATAAGGTAGTCTTCTGCGGATGGATTCGGAGGGTTGCATAAAATGAGCATTGTTCAAAAGAAGTGGATGAGTGTTTATGAGGATTGTGAGTATTTAGAATTGAGGGGGGTTACTTAGGAAACATTTTAGACACAAATGCATGCGTTGAGGTTTTAGCATAATGGTTGAGCTTGAGTTGATCGTTCTATGTGATATTGGTAATGAAGATTTGATTTAATAATTAGATTTGCTTGAGGGCAAGAAAAGAACAAGTGTGGGGTATTTTGATATTGTCATATTTATACATAATTTAGGCAATATTTATTTACATTTCTATTGATATTTTGGTTATTTGCATAGAATAAGGGTACTTATAAGTTTAAATTGTTATTTTGCAGCCAAATAGAAGCATTTTCGAAGATAGGGACTGAAATTGACAGAATATGAAACTTTGGAGGATTGAAGAAAAGAAGAACGGAAAAATCACCAAAAGATGTACTCACGACGTGAATCTTTCATGATACACGACGTGAGTGGAGAGTTCTAGAAGATATGCATGCGGGTGAAAGAGTCCTTGCCGGACACGTTTATCCCATATTCACGACATGAATCCTTATGGTTCACGACGTGAACTCGGGAAATCAGAAAACTATAAATTCCCTTGCCCATTACGACTTGAGAACTTTTTGGCTAATTGGAAGGTTACTTGAAGACGATTTTGAGTAGAAAAAGAGTTCTAAAAAAAGGCTTTCAACAACAAAAGGCGTAGAGGATCATAATGAGTTAATTAGTTTGATAATTATGAACATGTTTGATAGTTTGAATAGTTTTTTCTTACTTGTTACAATGAGTAGCTGATCTAGCAGCTCTTGTCTAGCTAGATGAAGCGTCTAAATATGTTTTAGCTTAATGATTATTGAATTTGATTAGTTGGTAAATTGCTTGTGTTTGATTATCATTACCTATCATTTTATTTTAGTTTCTTAGTTGCATAAATTCATGTTCTATGTAGCTTAGTAACGATTAAATTACATGAACTTAAAACCTAGTGATTTAGTGAACATTGAAGTGCTAGAGCTAGGATCAACCAAAATCTTAGATAAGTGATAAAAGTAACTAATTTAGCTGTGATAGAGAACATAATTTATGACTATAAATGTGTTTGCTAGATAAATCTTACATAGCTCACCTATAATTAATAGCTAATTCTATGTTTTACTTATGTGTGACCATACAAGGTATTTCATGAATTGGTAGAGAGATTAGTAAATTTGGACTTGAATTGCTAATTACATAATAATTGGTAACCAACTTTGATAATTCATAATTATCAGCTAAACATAAATAAAGAAGTGGATTCAAACTAGACATGAGTGTTGTTAATTAATTGATTGAATTGTGTAATTTAAGTTCGCCTGGCCTTGAAAAATCAGATAAAACCCCTTTTTGCTTTAAAATTAGGTTAATTTAATAATAGATAAATTAATTAGTTAAAACCGTTCTCTGAGATTGACACCTGACTTACCCAACTATTCTATAATTTGATTAGGTACACTACCTATGTGCATTTTAGTTAGTTGATTTAGTTAGGTTATAAATATTAAAATTAGCGGGTACTTCTGTGCACATCAAGTTTTTGGCGCCGTTGCCGGGGAATGACGTAGTTAATTATTAGTTTGTTTGCTTTAAATTAATCGATCCTTTCTGTAGGGTAAAACCTGCAAGAAGTTATTTTTCTGTTTTAATTTTTTTTTCTGCATTACAGGATTCACGATGTGAACCTTAAGATTCACGACGTGAGAACTGAATTTCCTAGTTTTGTTTATTTTAGTTCGTCTTTCTTAGTTCAGGTTTGCGTTTTATCTTTTTGTTTTATTTCAGGAGTTCATGACCAGAGGTTCTGACAAACCTTTGGTTCCACCACTTGGAAATCCCGAGTTTGCAATTCACAAAAAGAAGGATAAGAACGTGAAAGTAGATAAAAGATCAAAGAAAATGCCCTTACAATAATTCAAGTCAGTGTTCTCAAAGAATTCGGGGAAGAAAACGAGGGAGTCAAGTTCATTTTCAAAGAACAAGAGCAAGCTTGAATACTTAGATCAAATACCTGTCCAAACCGAGTCTGAATGCAATACCGAGCCTGAATTTGAAGAACATACAAGTGAACCCGAAAACAATCCAAAGAATGAGATGGGGGATATTGAAGAAATGTCCATGGTAGCTTACAGAAAGAGAATTCGAGATGATATTGGTCCAGGCTTAGTACAACCTGCTATTCCTGCCACTGCCACATTCGAGCTAAAAGGACATATCCTTTCTGCACTAAAGGATATCCCATTCTATGTAAAAGATCATGAGGATGCGTTCAAGAACTTAGATGAAGTGAACGACATTGTTGATTACTTCAATGTCCCGGATGTTAACATAGATATCGTCTTGCTAAGGATGCTTCCCATTACCTTTAAAGGAGCTGCAAAGGATTGGTTAAAATCACTTCCACCTGGTACAATGACTACTTGGGCTCAAATGTGTGAGTAGTTTCTAGACCAATTCTGTCCACCATCCAAGTTATCTAAACTCAAAAAGGAAATAGCTAATTTTGAGCAAAACCTGGGGGAGTCACTTTATGAAGCATGGGAGCATTATAAAGGGTTGTTAAGGAATTTTCCTCAACATGACCTTAACATTCAACAAGAAGTGTCCATATTCTATGATGGGGTTAATGTAATGACACGACAACTCCTTGATTCTCAAGGACCGCTTACGAAGAAAAATCCGGGCGAGGTCAAGGAATTGGTTGAAGAATTTGCAAAGGATTCTCGTGAATACAACAATCCAAGGAATGAAAGGGTGAAAGGAGTTGGGGGTGTACATTCTGACGAAATGGTTGCTATGATGGCAATGCTAAACACTATGGACCGGAGATTGACTCAAATGGACCAATCAATTCATGCAATTAGAGTTGGTTGTGAACGATGTAGTGGCCCACATTTGACAAAATATTATGATATGGATGAATATGGAAGCATGAAAGTTCAAGTTTGCTATTCAAGTGGAGACAAATACGATGAAGATTGCAGAAAGAGTGGCTGCCATACGAAGAATACAAGAAGCAAAAGGAAGAGAAATATAAGCAAACTGGCTGAGGCTTCTACCAAAAAGAGCAGCCACCAACCGAGAAGAAATTGGACTTAGAAACCATGTTGACCCGATTCATGGAAGTATCCGAGAGAAGGCACAAAGATATTGATGCAGTGATAAAAGAACACATGAATATGATAAAGGAACAACACAAAATGATGATTGACCAACAAGCTTCATTAAGAAATCATCAAGCATCGATTCAAAGTTTAAAAGTCCAAGTTGGTCAACTTACTACTTTGGTTAATAAAAAATTGTCTTCACAATCTCTCGAAAAGAAAGTTCAATCTCACGTCATGGCCATTGATACTGAAGAAGAGGCAATTTCTGAGTTCCTAGAAGCACTAGAAGTGGAACCAAGGCCATCGGAACCGAAGCCAAAGAGGTCCAAGCTAAAAAAACAAAGAAGTTGCTGAAATGCCAGATTCATGACGTGAGCTCAATAAGTTCACGACATGGGCTTGGTATGCACAGAAACAAATCGTATATGTTCCAGCTTATAAACCGCCTTTTCCCTTTCCATCTCGAGCACATCTTAGCCCACTGGAAAGGGAACATCTGAAGTTTATTCAACAAATAAAGGGTATTCCTATTAATACTCCTTTCATTGATTCGCTTTCGAAAATTCCAGAATAGGCGAAGTTCCTCCAAGACTTAATAGACACTCGTCAAAAATTAATGAAGAATTCTAAGGTGATTCTAAGTGAGCAAAGCTCAAAAGCTGTATTAGGAGAGTTGCCTAAGAAGATGGGAGATCCTGGACGTCTTACTCTTCCATGTGAGTTCGGGAATAATTTGAAGATTTATGCTTTAGCCGATTCTGGGGCTAGCATAAATTTAATGCCTTTTTCATTTTATCAGAAGTTGAATATTCCAAAGCTGAAGGCTACAAAGATGACTATTCACATAGCAAACTGTTCAGTGACACAACCTCGGGGCATTGTGGAAGATATTCTTGTAAAAATTGGGAAATTCGTTTTTCCAATAGATTTTGTGGTGTTGGACATGAAAAAAGATCCCGATGTTCCAATTATTCTTGGTTGCCCATTACTAAACACGGCTGGGGCTTTGGTTGATATACGAAAATCTAAGCTCACCTTGAGAGTTGGAGATGATAAGGAAATTTTTGGCATGGAAGATGGATTTCAAGGATATGATGTTAAGGGTGAAATGTGATGGGTTTTATGCATAAGAACAATCCTATGTGCTCATACAAACCCTAATGCTTGGATCTAGGTTTCTCTATTGTACATGCTTTGAATCCAAGACTTACAACCCTAGATCTATCATACAAAATTCGAAATTAACATCATGAAAATAGATCTAAGTGTTTACCTCTATCAAATAGCTTGAAATCCTTGTAGTCTTCTTGATCTTGAGCTTAGAGTCATAATTGTAACACCTCTATTGGTTCACAAACCCCACAAGCAAGAAGGCAATATGAGAGAGGGTGAGAGATGCTAAAATTGGCCCTAGGGTTCTCTTGGAATCAAGTGTAGCCAATTTTCATAGCCTAGGGGTCTTATTTATACTGCAGGCTGCTAGAGTTTCAGTCTAAACCCTACTGGACAGCTTAGTCACCAAGTAGCCAAAGGAACCTTCTGGAATAAGGCCTTGGATGAAAATATGATGGATCCCCATCATAATTTCGTTCCCCCTTAATTCCATAAGGTTTCCTTAGCCCAAAACTCAACTATCATACGTTTGACAGTCTATACCCCTTTATTTAATTAATCTCTTTTAGTCACTAAATTAATTCCTAATTAATTTATGACCAATACTAATTAAATAAATATGATTTCTCCTTTAATATATTATTCTTATAATATATTAATAAACCACAATATTCTCTCTCTCTCTCTCTCTCTCTCTCTCTCTCTCTTTCTCTCATTCCTTAAATTACCTTGTCAAGTTGCTTTGGTGAAGGCAACCCAAAGGACTATGCACAACCGGGTCAAGTACATACCAAATATGGTTACGGGCTTAGACACTAATCCAATAGTCTCCCACTTGGATAAGTCTTGTAACTATATCTCACGTGTGACTTCAGGACCCGATTAGCAATCGTAGCTCTTATACTTCGCTATCAACTCTGATCAACAACTTGTCCTTCAGATAAGGGATCGTATAGTCCTCTGTTCTAGATATCATGCTGACAATGCTTATTATCCAGCATTTGTTCCTCTAATTTTGATTTGTTTGACATAGAATTTTGAAACGACCCAAAAACACGACCCAAAAGTTTTCGTTTTTCAATATAATCAAAACCATAATATAAGTATCATAACATAAAACATACGCGATGTATCCCCAAAACATAACAAAATATTGTGCGGAAAACTGTATCATACAACATCAATCCAAAACATCAAAAGACATCCCCAGGATAAAAGCTATGCTGTGGTGTGTGCGATGCTGTCACCCCGAGCTCTTCCCTTTGCTTGCGGAAGTACCTGAAACCAAACTGAAACTGTAAGCACGAAGCTTAGTGAGCTTCCCCAAACTACCACATACCATAGAATAACATATAAACACATATTGGGCCTTGCCCACTGCATCGGGCCGAAGCCCGGAAACTGCATCGGACCGAAGTCCGGAACTGACTGGGACCTTGTCCCCTGCATTGGATCGAAGTCCGGAACTAACTGCATCGGACCGAAGTCCGGAACTGACTGCATCGGACCGAAGTCCGGAACTGACTGGGACCTTGTCCCCTGCATCGGACCGAAGTCCGGAACTAACTGCATCGGACCGAAGTCCGGCACTGACTGGGACCTTGTCCCCTGCATCGGACCGAAGTCCGGAACTAACTGCATCGGACCGAAGTCCGGAACTAACTGCATCGGACCGAAGTCCGGAATTGACTGGCTGAACATGGCATAGCATAACACATCAACTAGCATAACACATATACGACATGCTACATCGGGCCATGGCCCGGAACACATAATACTTAACACATAAAACATAGCACATAAATCCTGTTCGAGCCACGAAGGCATCGAACATACTAACTACTGCATCGGACCTAAATCCGGAAGCTACTGCTAACTGAACGGGCCGACATTGTGGCCTTAGACCCGTTCCTACTGGAAGGAAACTCACCTCGTAAGCTGGCTGCTGAGTGTGTGGCTCGGAAAGCTAACGGCGGCTGCTCCTGAATCTCCTCGGCTACAAGTCCATAAACACACTCAATCAAATACTAAACACTGCGCTTGGGGTAAAATGACTCTTTTACCCTCGGTCAAAGTCAATTATCTTTTGGGCTGACTCGCCGAGTTGGGCCACCCAACTCGCCGAGTCCCACTTTCACTTTTCACTCTTACTCACTGCTACTCGTCGAGTCTGGCATCGACTCGACGAGTACCCTCTTGATCCAAGAACTCAGACAATCTTCATCCGACTTGACGAGTTGTTCTTGATCTTTAAGAAGATTGCCTTGGACTCGCCGAGTTGATGAACAGCTCGCCGAGTCCCCCCCATCACTGAGTTTACCCTCAACTCGCTGAGTCCACTCCCTAACTCAGCTCGTCCACTCGACACTGATAAAACTGAAGAACTCGGGACTCGCGACCTAACTCGTCGAGTCATTCTTCCGACTCGCCGAGTTGCCGCCATGCAACTGATTTTTACTTGATTTTGTTTGAATCCAATGCATACAATTGATAGATCTGAGTTCAATAAGCTGATTTACCACGTAAAGTTTCCAACTTTACGTGTACAACCTCATGAATAAGGGAAATAAGGCTAAAAGATGCACAAAATGGGTAGATCTATGGTTATCATGCAATATAACTCCAAAAAGACAGTAGATCTGCGCTCTACAACACCCCAACATTCAGATCCATAGCTATTTCAGCTTATTAAGACATTCATGCAAACATAAGGCTTGGAACAAGCATCAACTAGCTCTTAGGAGAGCTCTAATGGAAGTTTAAAGCATATAACAAGATGGAACTCCGAAAATACCTCAATTAACTCTGATTTGGCCTTGGATCTTTGCACTACAACACTTCTCCTTGCTTCTTCCTTCTTCTCCTTCTTCACACCTTCACAAAATGGCACCAAAACACATATAAGCTCTTCAAGGGAGGATTAGGGTTCTATCACTGCGTTCTCAGGGTGAGGGAGGCGAGAATGGGGGCTATAAGGTGGTTTAAATAGTGGGCAACCCGGGGAATTTAGGGTTTCACCCAGACAGATGGACTCGCCGAGTCAGGGATATGGACTCGCCGAGTCCCCGGCTCACGCGTGCCCTCAGGCGCGACCCTACTCGGCGAGTCAGGCTAGAACTCGCCGAGTCCCTCTTGAAAAACTCACTATAATTACCAATAAATCAACATACCGGGAATGGGTCGTTACAATTCTCCCCCACTTGTCTCAGACTTCATCCTCGAAGTCTGCTACGGCTGGATCTGCAAATAACTCCGGGTAGTGCGCTCTCATTTCCTCTTCAGCCTCCCACGTCCATTCAGACCCCTTCCGGTGCTGCCACTGCACCTTTACTAGCTGAATTACCTTGTTCCTCAAGGTCTTGGTCTTCCGTTCCAGAATTGCGACCGGCTTCTCGATATAATTTAGGCCGCTATCAACCTGAATGTCCTCTAAGGGAACGACTGCTGTCTCATCCACCAAAAACTTCCTCAACTGCGACACGTGGAAGGTGTTGTGTATCTTACTAAGCTCCTCAGGGAGATCTAACCGATAAGCAACCCGACCCACCCGGGCCAAAACCCTGAAAGGACCAATAAATCTGGGGCCCAATTTGCCCCTCTTCCGGAACCTGATGACACCTTTCCAAGGTGAGACTTTCAGAAGAACCATATCTCCCACCTGGAACTCCAAGTCCGAACGCCTCCTTTCGGCGTAGCTCTTCTGCCGACTCTGCGCAGTCTGCAGCCTACTACGGACCTGGTGGATCAACTCAGTCGTCTTGAGCACCACTTTGGTGCTCCCGATGACTCGCTGACCGACCTCGCCCCAACAAATCGGGGTCCTGCACTTCCTGCCATATAACATCTCAAAAGGAGGTCGATCAATGCTCGCATGATAACTGTTGTTATACGAGAATTCCGCTAACGGAAGATACGTATCCCAACTGCCCCCAAAATCTAAAACACATGCCCTAAGCATGTCCTCGAGAGTCTGAATCGTCCTCTCGCTCTGCCCGTCAGTCTGAAGATGAAAAGTGGTGCTGAAATGGAGACGAGTATCCATCTCGTCGTGGAATCGCTTCCAGAATCTGGACGTGAAACGAACATCTCGGTCCGACACCACCGATACCGGCACTCCATGACGTGCCACAATCTCTCGCACATAGATATCGGCTAACTTTTCCGCCGATATACTCTCCTGAATCGGAATAAAATGGGCACTCTTCGTCAACCGATCCACTACTACCTATATCGAGTCCACCCCGCGTGCGGTCCTGGGGAGTTTGGTGTCAAAATCCATGGTGATATCCTCCCATTTCCACACGGGAATGTCTAACGGCTGCATCTTGCCGTGAGGTCTCTGGTGCTCCGCCTTGACCTTCCGGCAGGTCAAACATCTCTCCACATACCAAGCGACATCTCGCTTCATGCAGGGCCACCAATAATCAGGTCGAAGATCTCAATACATCTTCGTCGCTTCTGGGTGGATAGAAAATCGAGACTTATGAGCCTCGTCCATCAATACTTGCCGTACCCCACCCCAGTACGGTACCCACACCCTACCATGAAGCGTCAACAAACCCCGACTATCGTAATCAAATGAAGCTACTCGGCCCACTATCCTCTCACACTTCTGCCTCTCCCCCTTGAGGCCCTCCATCTGAGCCTCCTTGATCCGCTCCAACAATGGAGTGATCACTGTCATCCTCATACACAGATCTCTGATAGGGGCCGCCGACACCTTACGGCTCAGGGCGTCGGCCACCACGTTGGCCTTCCCTGGATGATAAAGGATCTCACAGTCATAGTCCTTCAGCACGTCTAACCATCTCCTCTGCCTCATGTTCAAACTCGGCTGATCCATAGGATATCGCAAACTCTTGTGATCCGTGTAAATAGTACAGCGGACCCCATAAAGGTAATGTCTCCAAATCTTGAGGGCAAACACAACTGCCCCCAGCTCCAAATCGTGGGTAGGATAATTAGCCTCGTGAGGCTTCAACTGTCTCGAGGCATAAGCTACCACATGGCCTCGCTGCATCAATACTGCTCCCATACCTGTGATCGAAGCATCACAATAGACTACGAAATCCTCTACTCCCTCTAGCAAGGTAAGGATCGGAGCCTCGCACAATCTCTGCCTGAGAGTCTCGAACGCCGCCTGCTGCTCAGTCCCCCAACGAAAAATCACCGACTTCATGGTTAGCCGGGTGAGCGGCACTGCTATCTTGGAGAAGTCCTGAATAAATCTCCGATAATACCCTGCCAACCCCAGGAAGCTCCGAATCTCAGATGGAGACCTCGGGACCTCCCACTGCATCACGGCCTCAATCTTGGCCGGATCTACCAAAATACCCTTCTGGTTGACGAGATGACCAAGAAACTGCACCTCGCACAACCAGAACTCACACTTGGAGAACTTTGCGAAAAGTCTCTCCCTCCTCAAAGTCTCCAACACCTCCCGCAGGTGCTCCTCGTGCTGCCCCTGCGTCTTGGAATACACCAAGATGTCATCTATAAACACTATCATCGACCGATCCAGCATCGGTCTGCACACGCGGTTCATGAGATCCATGAACGCGGCTGGGGCATTGGTGAGCCCAAATGGCATCACCACGAACTCATAATGACCATACCGGGTCCTGAAAGTAGTCTTCTATACATCCTCATCTCTAACCCTCATCTGATGATAACCGGAGGGTAGATCGATCTTGGAGAACCAAGACGCTCCCTGAAGCTGATCAAACAAGTCATCTATCCTCGGAAGTGGGTAACAGTTCTTCACCGTTACTTTGTTCAACTCCCGATAATCAATGCACATACGATGCGACCCATCCTTCTTCCTCACAAATAAGATCGGCGCTCCCCAAGGCGAACTGCTCGGCCGAATGAAACCCTTGTCTAACAGCTCCTGAAGCTATGTAGACAACTCCTGCATCTCAGGGGGAGCAAGTCGATACGGTGCTTTGGCTATCGGAGCCGCACCAGGAACTAGGTCGATCCTGAACTCAACCTGCCTCTCTGGAGGTATCCCCGGCAAATCCTTGGGAAACACATCCGGGTAGTCACGAACAATAGGAACATCATCAATCGTCGTCTTGCCCTTCTCCCGGGCATCCAAGACGTAAGCTACAAAACCGGCGCAACCCTGCTGAACATAGCGCCTCGCCCTTGCGGTGGAACAAAAGATCGGTCCTCGCTGGGGCCTCTCGCCCTGAATCACTATCTCTCCCCCATTGGGAGTGCGAACCCTCACTAGCTGAAGCTCACAATCAATCACCGCCCCATTGGGGCTCAGCCAATCCATGCCCACAATAACTTTATTCCCACGCAGGGGAATAGGAACCAGGTCCACTGAAAACTGCTCATCAAATATCTGAAGGGAACACCCTCTATGTACTCTGCCGACCCTCACGGTCCTATCATCTGCTATCTCAACCTCTAGTGGACTATCCAGCTCCCCTGGAGCTCTGCTAAATCTCTTGCTAAGCGCAAGCGATACAAATGATTGGGTAGCCCCCGAATCGAACAATACCAAAGCAGAAATGCCGTTCACCGAGAACGAACCTAAATAAAACATATCATCATGTAATATTCAAACGATATTATAACAATTAAGAGATGGAGGAAAGATACATACCCGCCACCACATCAGGAGTCGCTCGCGCCTCTTCTGCTGTCATCTGAAATGCCCTGCTCTTCGCCACTGGCGCATCAGATCGGCCCTGCCGGCCATCCGTAATCCTCAAGGTGGCAGGGGCAGGTGCAACCACCTTCCCTGCTGCAGCTAAACTGGGACACTGGGACCTTTTATGTCCCCTCTGATTGCACTGAAAGCAAATCAGATCTGATGCTGTAACCGTAGTAGCAGGGGCCGTACAATCCCTACTCAAATGCCCAGTCCGACCGCACTTGTAGCAGCCGGAACTCCCTGCCTTGCACGCCCCCTCGTGCAATTTCCCACACTTGCCACACCGACCGTGGCTCTGCTGACCCCTAGACATGTGATCTGAAACCTTGGACTTTTTGCCCACACTGCCTGAACCCGAAACTGCCTCCGGTTTCCGCTTCTTCTCCATTTCGAGATCAATCTCCCTCTCTCTAGCTCTGGCAATCATGTCGTCCAGCGTTTTACAACTAGACCGGCTCACAAACATGCGGATGTCACTCCGCAACATCTCATGATAACGGGCCTTCTTCATTTCCTCATCGGCTGCATACTGAGGAACAAGAAGGGCCCTCTCCCTGAACTTGGCGGTGATCTCCGCCACTGTCTCTGTAGTCTGGGTAAGGTCCTGAAACTCCCTAGCTAACTGTTGCACCTCAATGACTGGTGCAAACTCCGCCCTGAACCTGGTAGAGAAATCAGCCCAGGTCATGGCATCCAATGCCGTATCATCCCCGATGTCATGTCCGACCTCCTCCCACCAATCCTGTGCCCTGTCCTTCAGAAGACAAGACGCCAATCTGACCTTGTCCCCCTCGGGACACCTGCTAGTGCGGAAAGCGTTGGCCACATCCGCCAACCATCTAGTACTCGCTATGGGGTCCCACGCCCCATGATAGTCTGGAGCCCCGCATGCCCTGAACTCCCTGAACGTAAGTGTGCGCGACCCCATCACGGCCGCCATCTCAGCATGGAAAGTACTCAATCTCTCATCCATCAGCTCTAAAATACCCTCCTTGATCGAACCGAAGATCACAGGAGTCTGCTCCAGTATGATGCGGGTAACCTCAGAAGAAAGGAACTCTCTAGTCTGCTCATCCATCTGCCCGACCTCCGGGCCTGATCCCGATCCTGATCCCCCTCCGGCATCTGAGCTGCCGAATACTGGTCTCGGACGCAAAACTACCATTCTGAAACATTTCATAGCAACACCAGAACACTGAAATATCTCAAGGGATCATGATACTACTACTAGCTTCCTGGTCTTGTCTTGGCCTTCCTTGATTCGAGTACGGATCCTCTGCTTTCAGTAGTACGGGCCCATACTACCTTCCACATCTATCCGTACTTTCCTCAAGAACTGCCTTGACTCCCCCAAATCACTTCTACTACTGCCATTCTCTGCTACTCTCATCCTAGGCTTGCCCTAGGGAAACCTCAAGCTCAACACGACTGGTCCTCAGCTGCTGTAGGTCTCCTCATAATGCCAGCTAGCCACCACCTAAACACCATCACACGTGATGAGGATCAGATAATCCTTCAAGTAAAAGATCTGTCCCTACAACGGTTGGACTCAAACAAGAGCTGCGCAATAGGGCCAGTTCCAGCACTCTGGGATTATTCAAACCTGATTACATGTGGTGTGACGTGTTCACCTAATGGCTAACTCCCAGTACTCAGAACCCCACCAAGCACGAAGCAAGCAGCATTCGGATAAGGGAAACAGACTCAGGCAGAACTATTCTTATAACAAGAAACTGCACTAGCATAGGATGCTAAGCTCATACTATCAGGCATAACCTAAACAGGCTATCCTACTGCTGTCTACTCAATTCTAGCATGCAATACTCATAAAGCTGTAACACATAAGCAGGCACATAAGGCATTCTCCTAGATCCTTAGCCCTATACTAGCATGCTGTTCTACCGAAACTGAAACTGAACAAATAACTTGTATGGGTAATTTGGGAGTACTTACTTGAGCTCGGCTGACCGCATGCACACACCTCTATCTTGTTAAAAACAATTCTTTCTTTCTAAGTACTTTCAAAATTCTTTTTGTAAACATTTTTATTTTACTAAAATCTTTTATTTCCCTTAGTTTGAGTTCAGATACACCCGGAAGTGTATCTGAATCCCTCAAACCAGGGCTCTGATACCAACTTGAAACGACCCAAAAACACGACCCAAAAATTTTCGTTTTTCAATATAATCAAAACCATAATATAAGTATCATAACATAAAACATACGCGATGTATCCCCAAAACATAACAAAATATTGTGCGGAAAACTGTATCATACAACATCAATCCAAAACATCAAAAGACATCCCCAGGATAAAAGCTATGCTGTGGTGTGTGCGATGCTGTCACCCCAAGCTCTTCCCTTTGCTTGCGGAAGTACCTGAAACCAAACTGAAACTGTAAGCACGAAGCTTAGTGAGCTTCCCCAAACTACCACATACCATACAATAACATATAAACACATATTGGGCCTTGCCCACTGCATCGGGCTGAAGCCCGGAAACTGCATCGGACCAAAGTCCGGAACTGACTGGGACCTTGTCCCCTGCATTGGACCGAAGTCTAGAACTAACTGCATTGGACCGAAGTCCGGAACTGACTGCATCGGACCGAAGTCCGGAACTGACTGGGACCTTGTCCCCTGCATCGGACCGAAGTCCGGAACTAACTGCATCGGACCGAAGTCCGTAACTAACTGGGACCTTGTCCCCTGCATCGGACCGAAGTCCGGAACTAACTGCATCGGACCGAAGTCCGGAACTAACTGCATCGGACCGAAGTCCGGAACTGACTTGTTGAACATGGCATAGCATAACACATCAACTAGCATAACACATATACGACATGGTACATCGGGCCGTGGCCCGGAACACATAATACTTAACACATAAAACATAGCACATAAATCCTGTTCGAGCCACGAAGGCATCGAACATACTAACTACTGCATCGGACCTAAATCCGGAAGCTACTGCTAACTGAACGGGCCGACATTGTGGCCTTAGACCCGTTCCTACTGGAAGGAAACTCACCTCGTAAGCTGGCTGCTGAGTGTGTGGCTCGGAAAGCTAACGGCGGCTGCTCCTGAATCTCCTCGGCTACAAGTCCATAAACACACTCAATCAAATACTAAACACTGCGCTTGGGGTAAAATGACTCTTTTACCCTCGGTCAAAGTCAATTATCTTTTGGGCTGACTCGCCGAGTTGGGCCACCCAACTCGCCGAGTCCCACTCTCACTTTTCACTCTTACTCACTGCTACTCGTCGAGTCTGGCATCGACTCGACGAGTACCCTCTTGATCCAAGAACTCAGACAATCTTCATCCGACTCGCCGAGCCGGATGAACAAACTCGACGAGTTGTTCTTGATCTTTAAGAAGATTGCCTTGGACTCGCCGAGTCCCCCCCATCACTGAGTTTACCCTCAACTCGCTGAGTCCACTCCCTAACTCACCTCGTCCACTCGACACTGATAAAACTGAAGAACTCGGGACTCGCGACCCAACTCGTCGAGTCATTCTTCCGACTCGCCGAGTTGCCGCCATGCAACTGATTTTTACTTGATTTTGTTTGAATCCAATGCATACAATTGATAGATCTGAGTTCAATAAGCTGATTTACCACGTAAAGTTTCCAACTTTACGTGTACAACCTCATGAATAAGGGAAATAAGGCTAAAAGATGCACAAAATGGGTAGATCTATGGTTATCATGCAATATAACTCCAAAAAGACAGTAGATCTGGGCTCTACAACACCCCAACATTCAGATCCATAGCTATTTCGGCTTATTAAGACATTCATGCAAACATAAGGCTTGGAACAAGCATCAACTAGCTCTTAGGAGAGCTCTAATGGAAGTTTAAAGCATATAACAAGATGGAACTCCGAAAATACCTCAATTAACTCTGATTTGGCCTTGGATCTTTGCACTACAACACTTCTCCTTGCTTCTTCCTTCTTCTCCTTCTTCACACCTTCACAAAATGGCACCAAAACACATATAAGCTCTTCAAGGGAGGATTAGGGTTCTATCACTGCGTTCTCAGGGTGAGGGAGGCGAGAATGGGGGCTATAAGGTGGTTTAAATAGTGGGCAACCCGGGGAATTTAGGGTTTCACCCAGACAGATGGACTCGCCGAGTCAGGGATATGGACTCGCTGAGTCCCCAGCTCACGCGTGCCCTCAGGCGCGACCCTACTCGGCGAGTCAGGCTAGAACTCGCCGAGTCCCTCTTGAAAAACTCACTATAATTACCAATAAATCAACATACCGGGAACGGGTCGTTACAAATTTAGTTGAACACATCAACTTCTTTCTGACCGGTCCCGACACATAAGTCAAACCAAATCATCAAGTGGCCAAGATATCAATTTTATTCTCATAGAATAAAAGGAACAGATTAACTTCGAGTCATATGCATCTATTATTTACTAATTTAATCATGCACAACAATGTGTTTTATAACATCAAGTTACTAATGCATTTACACATCATCAATTCATAACCAACCAGCCAACAAGAATCATATCTCTAGGTTTTAAGACTATATGTTATTATCGCTTTGCGATCACTTAATGTAAAGCACCACGAAGTGATACCGGTAAACGCGGTTTTATTACAATGCTCAAATCATATTCATAAGCACTCATGAACTTTACATCAAACCTTTGCTATGCCCAAAACCTTTTAGACAATCTACAAACAATTTATTACAGTCTTCATTCACATCTACTTCCAAAATATGAACGACTATGGACTGTTCGAATAATCCTATCATTCAGGAAGTCAAAACATGCAAAATTGAAACAATAGATAAATAACCAACACAAGATAGTAGCTTTACTCATAATTAACACAAATTTATTTATTCATTAAATGTCAAGTACAACTATCTAATCCAAACTTATATCATCCTTCAACCCAATGCTCCTAGCGTGCTGCAAGTGTTTGACCCTACTCGGTCCCTTCTTAAGGGAATCTGCTAGGTTTTCTTCTAATGATACCCTCTTCACAACGGGGAGTCCTTCTTCTACCCGATGTCTGATAAAATGGTATTTTATATCGATATGTCGAGATCTACCATGATCTCTTGGTTGCTTGGTTAAAGCAACCGCTCCTTCATTATCATAGAAAAATTCCATCGGCTACTTTATGGATGGAATAACTCCAAGGTCTCCAAAAAAGTTCTTCAACCATATAGCCTCCTTCGACGCTTCACTTGCTGCAATGTACTCTGATTCACACGTTGAATCAGCTACGGTCTCCTGCTTGGAACTTTTCCAAGTCACTGCTCCTCCATTTAGGGTAAAGACCTAACCCGACTGCGATCGGTAAGTATCCCGATCCGTCTAAAAACTAGCGTCACTCTACCCTCGTACCCTTAAGTCATCACTCCCACCGAGGACTAGGAACCATTCCTTGGTCCTTCATAGGTACTTAAGAATATTCTTAACTACAATCCAATGAGCTCTACCAAGATTCCCTTGATATTTACTGACCATGCTCAAAGTGAAGGCCACATCAGGGCGAGTACAAGTCATAGTATACATTATAGAGCCTACAGCGGAAGCGTAAGGTACTCGGCTCACATCAGCTATCTCTGCCTCTGTACTCGGGCTATGAGTCTTACTCAACTTGGTATTGCTTTGGATTGGAAAATCCCCTTTCTTGGAATTTTCCATACTAAAAAGCTTTAGTACCTTATCCAATTATGTATCCTGACTGAGTCCTATCAGTTTGTTTTCCCTGTTTCTTATTATCCTTATTCCTAGAATATAAGCAGCCTCTTCGAGGTCCTTCAATGCAAAATGTTTCTAAAGCCAGGACTTAACCTCCTGCAAGTTTGGGACATCGTTTCCTATGAGTAGTATGTCATCAACATACAATACAAGGAAGCTCACTATACTCCCACTGGCTTTGACATATACACAAGATTCATCTTCGCTTCACAGAAAGCCAAACTCTTTAACTTTCTCGTCAAAACAAAGATTCCATCTGTGAGACGCTTGTTTCAATCCATAAATGGATTTCTCAAGCTTGCACACTCTATTTGGATGCTTCGCATCGACAAAACCATATAGCCGATTCATGTAAACATCCACGGATAACTTTCCATTAAGGAAAGTGGTTTTCACGTCCATTTGCCATATTTCATATTCATGAAACGCAGCTATATCGAGCATTACCCTAATAGACTTTATCTTCGCAACTGGTGAGAAGGTCTCATCATAGTCAACTCCAGGAGTTTGAGTAAAGCCCTTCGCAACCAATCGCGCTTTATAAGTATGCACTTTCCCATCCATGTCCGTCTTCTTCTTGAAGATTCAATTGCACCCGACTGTCTTACGACCCGGTACATTATTAACCAAATTCCAAACTTGGTTGTTGTACATGGACTGAATGTAACATCCCAAAATACGACCCAAAAATTTTTGTTTAATCATTACTAAAATCATTAGATGATTACCATACAATAAAACCCATACGTCAATGTATCAAAACCATAACAAAGTATCACATGAAAATTGTATCAAGACTGTATCAAATCATGTCAATGAAAAGCTAAATCAACTCCCAGGACAAAAACTAAAGCCATGGTGTGTGCGATGCCATCATACCGAGGTCTTCCCTTTAGTTGCAGAAGTACCTGAAACCGAAACTGAAACTGTAAGCATGAATCTTATAAAGCTCCCCCAAACTACCACATACCATAAAATAACATATAAACACATACTGGGCCTTACCCACTGCATCGGACCGAAGTCCGGAAACTGCATCAGACCGTAGTCCGGAACTAACTAGGGCCTTGCCCACTGCATCGGACCGAAGCCCGAAAACTGCATCAGACCGAAATCCGGAACTAATTAGGACCTTGTCCCCTAAATCGGACCGAAGTCCGGAACTAACTGCATCGGATCGAAATCTGGAACTGACTGGGACCTTGTCCCCTGCATCGGATCGAAGTCCGGAAACCGACTGAGTATAACATGGCATAGCATAAACATATCAACTAGCATAAGCACATATACTGCATACTGCATTGGACCGAAGTCCGGAACACATAATACAAAACATACTTGAATCACAAAGACATCAAGCAATCTAACTACTACATCGGATTGAGGTTCGAAACTATTGCTAACTAAACGGGCTGGCATTATGGTCGTAGACCCATTCCTACTGGAAGGAAGACTCACCTCGTAGTCTAGCTACTGAATGAACCGCTCTGGAATCTGTCTGCTGCTGCTCTGGTTTCACCCCGGCTAACATTTTCATCGGTACACTTAATCAAATAATGATAACTATACTAAGGGTAAAATGACTATTTTACCCCTGGTCTAAGTCAACATACAACTGACCTGACTCGTCGAGTTGGGCCACCAACCCGTCGAGTCTCTACTCTCATTTTTCAATTCTGCTCGCTACTACTCATCGAGTTTGACATAGACTCGACAAGTTCCTCTTTGATACAAACACTTAGTCAATCTGCATCCGACTCGCCGAGTTGTATGAACAACTCGTCGAGTTCTCCTTCATCATATGAACACTCCAACTGGGACTTGCTGAGTTGTATGAAAAACTCATCGAGTCTGTTCTTGAGATATGAAGATTTCCTTGGACTCACTGAGTCAGGGCATTGACTCGCCGAGTCCCTCCATGGATGAGTCCGATCTCCAACTCACTGAGTCCCAACTAAAATTCACTGGTTCCACTCGACATAATACATAGAAGGGGAAAACTCGAGGACTCGCGACCCGACTCGCCGAGTCGATTGCATGCCACTTCTATACAATCGATTCTGCTCAAAACCACTGCATACAATTTATAGATCTGGGTTCCTAAGGTTTGCTTACCACGTAAAGTTTCCAACTTTACGTGTACATATGCATGAAAAGGGATTTAAAGGCTCAAAAGACACTTAAAAGAGTAGATCTAGGGCTTTCATGCAAAATGGCTCCATAAAGGCAGTAGATCTGGGCTCTTGAAGCTCAAACCTAGCTAGATTCAAAGGCCACTCCACTCAATATGATCTCTATATTACAATCAAGCTAGGAAATGGATAAAGATGGCTTAAATGGGGTTTCTAAAAGAGAAATCATCATGGCAACGGAAAAGATCCGAAATATACCTCAATGGACTCTGGATTGAGTTCTAGATCCTTACTCTTCTCCTTCTCCTTGGTCCTTCCTTCCTTCTCTTCTATAAACTTCAAGGAAAAGCACACAAACACTCAAATCACAAAGGGGAGGGTTATGGTTTGTTAAAGGATGCTCTGAGAGTGAAGGAGGCGAGTTTGGGGCTCATAACATGGTTTAAATAGGATTCAAAACCCGTAGATCTAGGGTTTTTTCCAGACTGGCGGACTCACCGAGTCCAGGTGTAACAGCCCGGAATTTCAGGTATTGCTTTAAAACTATTTTTGGGGCATTTTTAGGAGGGGACTCGGCGAGTTGGTGCCTGACTCGCCGAGTAGGACCACGGTCTTGGTCACAGATTCGCCACTGGACTCGACGAGTCCATTAGGGACTCGGCGAGTCGACGCTGTTCAGCAGAAACCCTAGCCGTTTGATTCTGGATCGTATATAACGTCTTTAGGGCCGTCATTTCTCGTCTTTTGGCCGATTGAGGATAACCTAAACGTCTGTGGGCATCTGGAGCAGGAGTGAAGGCTAGTGGAAACTTGAAGGAGTTGTTAGGCAAGAAGAGGCAAGGTTGTGGTCAAAGGAGGATCAAGAGGATTGAGCTCTGAAGGTTAGGGACACAGAGAACACGTTTTCCAGGTAATACTCGGATCATTTCTGTTGTTTTGGTGTTGTACACGAATCTAGGGTTTATGAGACCCATTTGAGGATTAGATAGATTATTATGTTGTTACCCAATCGTTTATACCCCAGTAATAGGATGCTTAGAGGTCCAGAAAGTCCCATGGGTGCATGTCTCGGGACCATGCGTATTTCAGGAAGCAGATGATCGACTGCATGGCATGGACTCGCCGAGTCCAATGATCAGACTCGGCGAGTAGCTTGAAGATTTACTGGGACTCGCCGAGTTGTTCTTCAGACTCGGCGAGTAGTTGAGGATTCATTGGAACTCGTCGAGTTGTCTTCGGACTCGGCGAGTGGAGTCGGGGTGGCCCCGCGATTCCTCCACAAGGACCTCATCGAGTCAGGAGGGATACTCGACGAGTAGAAAGGAGAACAACAGGGAAAATTGGGGAGGACGTCTAGACTCGCCGAGTCGCCTTTGCACTCGACGAGTCCGGTCAAGTTGACCGTTGACCTGCATGTAATTCTTAGGGTCAGTTGTCTTGAATGATAAGAGTATTAATAAGGGTATATGGTATTATAGGGAGTCTGCAGATCGGCGGATCGAGCGCGAGTAGTTTCAAGAGTTGATAGCTTACATTACCACGAGGTGAGTCTTCTCACTATACTGTACCCGGAAGGGTTTGACTGTGTGACCGGAAGGTCGGATATGTTATGTGTTATATATATGCTATAATTGAAAGGAATAGTTGCTATGCATGCTATGTATGTTTCTATGGGTCGGAAGGCAATGTATTATGTGACAAGAAGGTCAGGTATGATATATGATATATGTGATATATGTGTTAGAGTAAATGTATTATGTGTTATATATGTTTATGGGCCGGAAGGCAATCATGTTATGGGCCGGAAGGCAATGATCTTATGGGCCGGAAGGCAATTATCTTATGGGCCGAAAGGCAATTATCTTATGGGCCGGAAGGCGATTATCATATGGGCCGGAAGGCATTGTACTGTGGACCGGAAGGTCCGGGCCTGGAAAGGCGTATATGCGTAAGTGGTATACTGGGGAACTCACTAAGCATTTATGCTTACAAGTTGTTATGTATGTGTTTCAGGTACTAGCGAGGACCGTGGAAAGGCGCCGGCATGATGCATACACACTGCTGATATTTGAGATCTTAGGGATTTTACATATGTATTTGTTTTGAAACATGAAATAAATATTATTGGTTGAATGAACTCACTTTATTTAAAATGAAAAATTTATTTGAAAATTTGCGTTGTTACAATTGGTATCAGAGCCTTGGTTTGAGGGATTCGGGTGTACCTTCGGGTGTAACTGAACTCAAACCGAGGATTTGAGGAAAAATCTTTTGAAAATAATAAATACATAAACTTTTATAAATGGTAAAGTGGTAAACAAGAAAGAAGCAGTGTGTACGATCAGCCAGCACCCGAACGGTAAAGATCCCCAGAATACCTTATAATGTTATGTTATGCATTGAATTATGAATTGTTATGCATGCTAGAAGACTAGGTATACATGATAGGACTAGAATGGCCTGTTTTGTGATGCCTTAGTCTAGGGAAGTTGCTTGTATGAGATATTCGGTAGCGTGCAGGTAAATAGTGCATACGAGAAGTAGAGTACTCACTATTCGGGGTTTGGGGAGGAAGATTTGGGACGAATACTGACACGGTGTGGTCGGTAGTATTGGGCCCGTACTACCGAAGACACCGGGTCGGTGGAAGACCCAAGTAAGAATCCCTGGATATCGGAGACTGAGTAGGGTTGCGTTATCGAGTACAAATGTACTTGATGGAGTCTCTGATAATTTTATGTTGTATTTCAGAGACATCATGGTTACGACACACCACGGAGCGAGTTCGAGCAGTATGAGTGACGAGGATTCGTCAGATGATTCAGGAGGAGGTAGCTGCGGTGGTTCGGGCTGAGATCCCGGAGATGTTTGGGTCCATTTAGACTACCCTGATGGAGGAGTTTGAGGAGCGGTACGCCGCACTGACTGAAGTTGCAGTCGCTGCCGCTACCGCAGCTGTGGCAGCTGCTAGGCCCCAAGGGGGTGATTCGTTGCTATTCCGGGAATTCAGCAACACGAAACCCCCTGAGTTCGATGGGACGCAGGATCCAATTGCTGCGATGAGGTGGATCGCCGATATTGAGGGGTGCTTCTACACTTGTTCATGCCCGGAGCACCCGAGGGTACGGTTCGCCTTGAACCAGCTCCGTCTGGGAGCGAAGGATTGGTGGAAGTTCGTGACGGCGAACTTCACTCAGGCGGAGATTTCAGCGGTGGCATGGGAGAGGTTTACTGAGATGTTCAGGGACGAGTACGTTCCCCCAGTGGAGAGGGAACGATTGATCCAGGAGTTCTTGACCCTTAAGCAGGGTACTGATTCCGTTGCGGTGGTTACACGGAAGTTTCATGAGAGGGCGATGTTCTACCCCGAGCTGGTGTCTACAGAGCAGTCACGGATGAGCCGGTACTTGGGCGTGTTGAGGAGGGATATTCGGGAGTTTGTGTCAAACTCCACCTATCGTACTTTCACTGAGCTTCAAGCGAATGCCAGGAAGCGCGAGATCGAGTTGGAGACCCAGGCCAGAGAGGAGGCCGAGTCTCGGCAGGTGGACCGGCGACCGGCTCAGTCTCAGCCGGCAGCCAAGCGGTTCAAGTCCGCTGATTCGAGGACGGGAGGTTCGAAGGGCCGCACTTGCGGAAAGTGCGGCAAGAGTCATGAGGGGGCGTGTCGAGCGGGTGGTTGCTACAAGTGTGGCAAGGAAGGACACATTGCCAGGGATTGTCCTAAGGGGTTTATGGTTTGCTTTCATTGCAACCAGACAGGCCATCGGAAGGCCGAGTGTCCGCAGCTTCGTCAGGGATCTACACCTACTACCAGGACTACCGAGACGCGACTGGCGAAGGTCGAGGCTCCGAAGGCTCGCGGGAGAGCTTTTCAGCTGACTGCGGAGGAGGTCCGCGCTGCGCCCGATGTTGTAGTAGGTATGCTATCATTCACGTATTTACTTTAAAGCCGAAATGTTATGCTTATGTTGATGTATGTGTAGGTACTTTTCTTGTGAACTCTATGCCTGCTCTAGTGTTATTTGATTCGGGTGCGAGTAGATCCTTTGTATCGTTAGCTTTTAGTCAGCATATCGGCATTAGTCGAGAGCCGTTAAGTCGGCCTCTGAGCGTTTCTATTGCGACCGAGAGGGTGGTTTGTGCCACGGAGGTTCTTCGGGGATGCGTGCTAGAGATTTTCGGGGTTGCGTTTCCGATTGACCTAATTCCTATTGCGATGGGAGATGTCTGTGTCATCGTGGGCATGGACTGGTTGAGTCGATTTAGTGCCGTCATCAACTGCGAGCGTCAGTTGGTGACTATACGAGACCCCAGTGGGGGAGTTCTTACGGTATACGGTGAGGGTACCCGTTCGGGATCATCTTTTTGTTCGGCCGCTAGGGCGAGGCAATGCCTACAGCAGGGATGTAGAGGTTTTGTGGCATATGTGATGGATACGCGGGAGACTTCCGAGAGACCGAGGACAGTGGAGGAGGTTCCAGTGGTGCGCGAGTTTCCAGATGTTTTTCCTGAGGATTTGCCAGGAGTACCTCCTGCGAGGCAAGTAGAGTTTGGTATCGATCTGGTTCCGGGGGCTGCACCTATTGCAAAGGTGCCTTATCGTCTTGCACCTCCAGAGATGCAAGAGTTGTCCTCGCAACTCCAGGAGTTGCTGGGGAAGGGATTTATTCGGCCGAGTAGATCGCCGTGGGGAGCACCGATTCTATTCGTCAAGAAGAAGGATGGTTCACACCGGATGTGTATTGATTACCGGGAGTTGAACAAGGTGACGGTCAATAACCGCTATCCATTACCGAGGATCGATGATCTATTCGATCAGTTGCAAGGGGCATCTTGGTTTTCCAAGATCGATTTGAGATCAGGGTACCATCAGGTAAAAGTGCGGGATGAGGACGTTCAGAAGACAGCGTTCAGGATGTGGTATGGGCATTACGAGTTCGTGGTGATGCCTTTCGGGCTCACCAATGCCCCGGCAGTGTTCACGGACCTCATGAACAGGGTATGCAGGCCAATGCTGGATCGGTTTGTGATTGTATTTATCGACGACATCCTAGTTTACTCGCGAACTAGAGAGCAGCATGAGGGACATTTGAGGGAGGTCCTTGAGGTACTGAGGTCGGAGAAGCTATATGCAAAATTCTCCAAGTGTGACTTCTGGTTGCAGGAGGTCCAATTTCTTGGACATGTTGTTAATCAGGCAGGGATATTGGTCGATCCAGCCAAGGTGGAAGCAGTGATGAGTTGGGAGGCACCGAAGTCCCCTTCCGAGATCAGGAGTTTCCTTGGGTTGGCGGGGTACTATCAGAGGTTTATTAGGGACTTCTCCAAGATCGCGGTACCGGTCACCAGGTTGACCCGGAAGGGTGTTACATTCTCATGGGGACTCGAGCAGCAGACTTCCTTCGAGACACTTCGCCAGAGACTGTGCGAAGCCCCGGTATTAGCTCTCCCGGAAGGGATGGAGGATTTTGTCGTATATTGCGACGCGTCGATTTCGGGACTGGGTGCAGTGTTGATGCAGAGGGGCCATGTGATAGCTTATGCATCGAGGCAGCTAAAGCCTCATGAGGCGAGGTATCCCACGCATGATTTAGAGTTGGGGGAAGTAGTGTTCGCTCTCAAGATATGGCGTCACTACCTGTACGGGGTTTGTTGTACTATATACACGGACCATAAGAGTTTGAAGTATTTGATGGATCAACCCAACCTAAATATGCATCAGAGGAGATGGTTGGACGTGGTTAAGGATTATGACTGCGAGATCCTATACCACCCAGGCAAGGCTAATGTGGTAGCCGATGCATTGAGTCGTAGAGCGGAGAGCACTCCATTGCGAGACGTATGTTTGAGACTGACAGTGATGACCCCGATATTGGATGCTATTCGTGGGGCGCAGGCCGAGGTTGTGAGATCCGAGATGCAGAAGAAAGAGAGAGTTGTTGGGTTAATTTCAGAGTTCGTTAAGGATGGACGAGGACTTCTGACGTTTCAGGGTCGGATTTGGGTACCATTCGTGGGCGGTACGCGTGCTACTTTGATGGAGGAGGCTCATAGATCGAAATTCTCGATCCATCCCGGTGCTACGAAGATGTATTTGGACTTGAGAAAGGAATATTGGTGGCCTTGCATGAAGAGAGACGTCGCTTGGTTCGTTGAGAGGTGTTTGACCTGCCGTAGGGTTAAGGCCGAGCACCAAAGACCGCATGGTAAGTTGCAGCCCTTGGAGATTCTTGAGTGGAAGTGGGAACAGATTACGATGGATTTCATCACCAAATTGCCGAGAACTGCCAGAGGAGTCGATGCAATTTGGGTGATTGTGGATAGGTTGACGAAGAGTGCACACTTCCTTGCCATTAGCGAGAGTTCATCAGCGGAGAAGTTGGCGGAGTTATACGTGAGAGAGATAGTATCTCGGCATGGGGTGCCGATCTCGATTGTTTCAGACCGTGATGTACGTTTCACTTCCAGGTTCTGGAAGAAATTCCATGAGGAGCTGGGTACTAAACTGCATTTTAGTACCGCATACCATCCCCAGACAGACGGTCAGAGCGAGCGGACGATTCAGACATTGGAAGACATGCTTAGAGTGTGTGTGTTAAACTTCGGGGGTAGCTGGGATGCGTATTTGCCTTTGGCTGAGTTTTCCTACAACAACAGCCATCATTCGAGCATTGGTATTCCACCTTTTGAGTTGTTGTATGGTAGGAGGTGTCGGACTCCCATTTGCTGGGGAGAGGTGGGACAGAGAGTGATGGGCAGTACAGAGATCGTACTTCAGATGACAGAGCAGATTCAGCAGGTTAGGCAGAGGTTATTGACCGCCCAAAGCCGACAGAAGAGTTATGCGGACAGACGCCGGTCCGAGCTGGAATTTCAGGTGGGCGACTTGGTTCTCCTGAAGGTTTCTCCTTGGAAGGGAGTGATTCGGTTCAGAAAGAGGGGCAAGTTGGGGCCCCGGTTCATAGGTCCATTTCGTGTAATTGCAAGGGTAGGTCGGGTAGCTTATCGGTTGGAGTTGCCAGCAGAGTTGGGACAGATTCACAATACCTTTCACATATCACAGTTGAGGAAGTGTATAGCCGATGAATCGGTGGTGGTTCCGTTAGAGGATATTCAGGTGGATGCGAGCCTGAATTACGCTGAGAGACCAGTAGCTATCAGGGATCGGAAGATCAAGGTTCTGTGGAACAAGGAGGTACCTCTGGTGTTGGTTCAGTGGCAACACCGGAAGGGATCGGAGATGACTTGGGAGCCGGAGCGTGAAATGCGGGAGCAACATCCGGAGTTATTCGCAGAGTGAGACTTCGAGGGCGAAGTCTAGTTCTAGTGGGGGAGAGTTGTAACAGCCCGTAATTTCAGGTATTGCTTTAAAACTATTTTTGGGGCATTTTTAGGAGGGGACTCGGCGAGTTGGTGCCTGACTCGCCGAGTAGGACCACGGTCTTGGTCACAGATTCGCGACTGGACTCGACGAGTCCATTAGGGACTCGGCGAGTCGACGCTGTTCAGCAGAAACCCTAGCCGTTTGATTCTGGATCGTATATAACGTCTTTAGGGCCGTCATTTCTCGTCTTTTGGCCGATTGAGGATAACCTAAACGTCTATGGGCATCTGGAGCAGGAGTGAAGGCTAGTGGAAACTTGAAGGAGTTGTTAGGCAAGAAGAGGCAAGGTTGTGGTCACAGGAGGATCAAGAGGATTGAGCTCTGAAGGTTGGGGACACAGAGAACACGTTTTCCAGGTAATACTCGGATCATTTCTGTTGTTTTGGTGTTGTACACGAATCTAGGGTTTATGAGACCCATTTGAGGATTAGATAGATTATTATGTTGTTACCCAATCGTATATACCCTAGTAATAGGATGCTTAGAGGTCCAGAAAGTCCCATGGGTGCATGTCTCGGGACCATGCGTATTTCAGGAAGCAGATGATCAACTGCATGGCATGGACTCGTCGAGTCCAATGATCAGACTCGGCGAGTAGCTTGAAGATTTACCGGGACTCGCCGAGTTGTTCTTCAGACTCGGCGAGTAGTTGAGGATTCATTGGAACTCGTCGAGTTGTCTTCGGACTCGGCGAGTGGAGTCGGGGTGGCCCCGCGATTCCTCCACAAGGACCTCGTCGAGTCAAGAGGGATACTCGACGAGTAGAAAGGAGAACAACAGGGAAAATTGGGGAGGACGTCTAGACTCGCCGAGTCGCCTTTGCACTCGACGAGTCCGGTCAAGTTGACCGTTGACCAGAGTTGACCTGCATGTAATTCTTAGGGTCAGTTGTCTTGAATGATAAGAGTATTAATAAGGGTATATGGTATTATAGGGAGTCTGCAGATCGGCGGATTGAGCGCGAGTAGTTTCAAGAGTTGATAGCTTACATTACCACGAGGTGAGTCTTCTCACTATACTGTACCCGGAAGGGTTTGACTGTGTGACCGGAAGGTCGGATATGTTATGTGTTATATATATGCTATAATTGAAAGGAATAGTTGCTATGCATGCTATGTATGTTTCTATGGGCCGGAAGGCAATGTATTATGTGACAGGAAGGTCAGGTATGATATATGATATATGTGATATATGTGTTAGAGTAAATGTATTATATGTTATATATGTTTATGGGCCGGAAGGCAATCATGTTATGGGCCGGAAGGCAATTATCTTATGGGCCGGAAGGCAATTATCTTATGGGCCAGAAGGCAATTATCTTATGGGCCGGAAGGCGATTATCATATGGGCCAGAAGGCATTGTACTGTGGACCGGAAGGTCCGGGCCTGGAAAGGCGTATATGCGTAAGTGGTATACTGGGGAACTCACTAAGCATTTATGCTTACAAGTTGTTATGTATGTGTTTCAGGTACTAGCGAGGACCGTGGAAAGGCGCCGGCATGATGCATACACACTGCTGATATTTGAGATCTTGGGGATTTTACATATGTATTTGTTTTGAAACATGAAATAAATATTATTGGTTGAATGAACTCACTTTATTTAAAATGAAAAATTTATTTGAAAATTTGCGTTGTTACACCAGGGTATGCACTCGCCGAGTTGCCTACTTAAACATGTTGACAATCTCGTCTCTACTCGGCGAGTCGGGCCTACAACTCGCTGAGTCGTAGCTAAACTGCGAAAAATACATAGATTAAAATACATAACAGGAACCAGGTGTTACACTGAATCTTGCTGTCCATCGCCTCTTTCCATTTAGCAGACTCCAGGCCTGCCATGGCTTCTTTGTAGCTTCTAGGTTCGTCCAAATTCATTAGTGTTTCATCACTAATAAACGTATCCCCTTCAGTAGTAATATGAAAACCATAAAACTGGGGTTGAACACTAACCCTATTAGAACTTCTAAGAGGTAAGGACTTGTCAACGGGTTCAACAGGAGCTTCCACCCCGGGTTGAGCGCTAGTGTTAGAAGTTCTTTCTTCGCTTTGTTCTTGAACCTCTTCAAGATCAATTTGCCTCCCACTGTCTCCTTGGCTTATCAATTCCCTTTCTCGGAAAATTCCTCTTTTAGCAATGAAGACAACATTGTCATTTTGTCTATAGAAAAGATAGCTAAAAGACTTCTGTGGGTAGCCGATGAAATAACACTTCTCACTACGAGGTTCAAGCTTGTCGTGAGTCTCTCGTCTTACGAAAGCCTCGCAACCCCAAACCTTAATATGTGATAACGAGGGAGATTTCCCTGTCCACATCTCGTGAGGAGTTTTGGTAACCTTCTTGGTGGGAACTAAGTTAAGGATGTGGGCGGAAGTCTCTAAGGCATACCCCCAGAAAGATATTGGTAACAAAGTCCGACTCATCATAGAACGAACCATGTCCAACAAAGTTCGATTACGTCTCTCAGCCACACCATTCAATTGTGGCGTTCTCGGAGGCGTCAATTATGAAACAATTCCGCATTCTTTTAGATAGTCGTGAAACTCAAGACTTAGGTACTCTCCTCCTCGGTCTGACCGAAGCATCTTGATTTCCTACCTACCTGATTCTCCACTTCATTCTTAAACTCTTTGAACTTTTCAAAGGTTTCTGAGTTTTACTTGATTAAGTAGATATATTCATATCTGCTATAATCATTCGTAAAAGTCACGTAGAAGTGGCAAGCATCCCTTGTGGTGGATCTAAAGGGCCCACACACATCGGTGTGTATGAGATCCAATGGACCCTCACCCTTTCATAAGTGCCAGTTAAGGGTGACTTGGTCATCTTCCTAAGCAAACAAGATTCACACATGTCATCGTCCCTAAGGTCGAATGACTCCAACACCCCATCCTTTTGTAGTTGGGCTATGCGTTTTTTATTTACATGGCCAAGGCGACAATGCCACAAGCATGCTTTGTCTAGGCTAGTAGAAGAATCAATATTCAATACATCATTTCCTAAATTATCTACAACCATCACAGATTCATAAATCCCATTACAAGGTAATGCATTGAAATAAAAGACACCATTCAAATAAACATTAATAGAACCATTACTATTATCAAAAGAATATTTGAAACCTTGTCTAAACAATCCATGAAATGAAATAATGTTTCTTGCCATATCTGGCGAATAACAACAATTTTCTAAATCTAACCCTAACCCATTACTCAACACTAAAGAATAAACTCCAACTATGGTCACAGGCGACGATCTTCTGTTTCCTATAATCAAGTTTATCTTCCCATGTTCCATCTCCCTACTCCTTCTTAGGCCCTGCAAATCAGAACAAATGTGGTAACCACACCCTGTATCTAGAACCCTTGAAGTAGCAAATGATGAGTTATTAGATTTAATAGAGTACATACCTACGAAGGTGGGCTTAATCTTCCCATCCTTTATGTCTTGCAGATACTGAGGGCAGCTTCGTTTCTAGTGGCCCTTCTTATGGCAGTAATAGCACTCTGTTCTTTGGGGTCCGAAGAGGGTTTGACCGAACCAGCTTTAGTTCCACTAGAGGAGGAACCATCTTGGGTCTTACCCTTATGGTGGCCCTTACATGGAGCCTTTCTCTTCTTTCCATTTCCTTGACCAATTGCCAACACGGGAGCAGCCACAGCAGGGGATGGTGCAAGAGATTTGTCTTTAAGGTTGCTCTCAGCAGTCCTTGGAGCTTGCTCAAGGAGACCTCTTCCTTATTCATGTGGTAGGTCATTCTGAATTGGTTGTAGCATGAAGGCAAGGAGTGGAGAATTATGTCGATAGCCAAATCCTCATCAAACTTAACATTAAGTTTGAGAAGACGATCAACATACCTCTGCATTTTTTGCAAATGAGAGGTTAGGGCTTCTCCACTCCCCATCTTAGCGGTGATCATGTTAGTAATGAACTCATAGCGCTCTTGCCTCGCGCTTTGGTGGTACCGGTCCAGCAAATCATGATGCATTTCATACGGATACATGTCCTCATAGGAATTTTGGAGTTCGAGGTTCATGGTGGCCAACATGATGCAATGAACTTTTGTATCATCATGCTCGTGGGCCTCAAAGGCGGCCAACTCTTCAGGAGTAGCAACATCTGGGATGATCTCCTCAAGCTTTTCATCGAGGACATATTCTTTGTCCTCGTAGCAAGTGATCATGCCAATATACCTCATCCACTCGTTGAAGTTTGAGCCATCAAATGTCACTTTTTGACATAACTTCATCAACGAGAATGACACAGAAACGTTGTTGTTGTTGTTTGCAGACATTTGAAAAAGAAAAGGAACAAAGTTTGATTAGAAATGAGTCCCTAATTAAACACCCAAATGAGAAATTTAGGATAGGACCCAACAACATTATTTACAAATTAGAAAGGGATGTCGTACTATAAAAGTAAATAATTTGAAGGTAAGTGAATGACGATTCACTAATTATCACTATGAAAAACGAAAAAGAGATTAACTTTTAAATGTATTTGAAAACTCCTAGATCTTTGAGATTCATTGAACTTTTCAATGGCATGTTTAAATCTCGATTATGCACTTCAAATTTTCCACTGGGATGCCGAGGATAGCAAACAAGTTGTGAATAACCATGCGAACCAACATGGTGCACTCAATGTCTCTATCACCTAATCAATGTGCCGGTAAACCACACATGCTCCATTGACCTATGACAAACGTCGAGTCACTCTTCGCCACCAATGTCAATCCCAAATTAGTGTGCCGGTTAACCACGCACGCTCCACTAACGTTTGACAAGGGTACAAAGTGTAATTCCATGGAGTAGCATCATTTTTCACATTTTTCCCTAAAGTAACTAAGATTGGGAATTTGTAAAAAAACATTGTAGTTGCTTTGTATCTTACATTATACTTTTAATAAGGAGAGGATTGCCCTATCCTACCCGTTCGGCTAACGACCCTCCACCAGTCAAGCAAGCCGTGGGTGTGAGTGTACACCCATTAAGCACCATTTTATAGGCAACAACCATATACCCACCTTATAGACCGGCTTCGTGAATGAGGCCTACTAACGGTAAGACTAGCATTTTAAGGTATACATATATATTAATTAAGCTTGTAATAATATAATAGTATAGGGTTGAAATTTAAATTATTCAAAATTAAACTTTTAACCACAAAAATTCAAACTTCAAAACTTGATGGCAAGTTTTGAACTTTTCAAAACAAAAGGGATCAAATAACAAATAATTTAAATTAAACAATTAATTTCATAATTATCTATATTTGATCTAATCCAATTTTAGACATAAGATAATTACCAAATAACTTAAATAATCCATATTTATCATATAAACAACTAATATTTAAAAGATTTAAAATTATCTATTGTTTTGGCTGGGATAAACATACAAATAATATAAAGTTCGGCTTTTATCGTTCAAAAACGATTTAGGCATTAATCTCATGACAAAACAGCAACGAAATACCAAAAATCTTTTTGTCTGACGTCAAAACTCGCCGAGTTCATCAAACAGTTAGCACAAAAATTCGATTTTTAGCAAGCAAACAATTAAAGAATCACATTAAATTGAAACCAATCATGGATCTGATACCACTGATGGGTTTTATGCGTAAGAACAATCCTATGTGCTCATACAAACCCTAATGCATGGATCTATGTTTCTCTATTGTACATGCTTTGAATCCAAGACTTACAACCCTAGATGTATCATACAAAATTCGAAATTAACATCATGAAAACAGATCTAAGTGTTTACCTCAATCAAATAGCTTGAAATCCTTGTAGTCTTCTTGATCTTGAGCTTAGAGTCACAATTGTAACTCCTCTAATGGTTCACAAACCCCACAAGCAAGAAGGCAATGTGAGAGAGGGTGAGAAATACTAAAATCAGCCCCAGGGTTCTCTTGGAATCAACTGTAGCCGATTTTCATAGCCTAGGGGTCTTATTTATACTGCAGGCTGCTAAGGTTTCAGTCTAAACCCTAATGGACAGCTTAGTCACCAAGCAGCCCAAGGAACCTTCTGGAATAAGGCCTTAGACGAAAATATGATGGATCCCCATCATAGTTTCGTTCCCCCTTAATTCCATAAGGTTTCCTTAGCCCAAAACTCAACTATCATACATTTGACAGTCTATACCCCTTTATTTAATTAATCTCTTTTAGTCACCAAATTAATTCCTAATTAATTTATGACCAATACTAATTAAATAAATATGATTTCTCCTTGAATATATTATTCTTATAATATATTAATAAACAATAATATTCTCTCTCTCTCTCTCTCTCTCTCTCTCTCTCTCTCTCCTTAAATTACCTTGTCAAGTTGCTTTGGTGAAGGCAACCCAAAAGGACCATGCACAACCGGGTCAAGTACATACCAAATATGGTTACGGGCTTATACACTAATCGAACAAAATGTTCAATATTGATGAATATAATGAACTTGAAACATTGGAAAAGCTTCTGGAAGAAGAAATCAAGACAATTGATCAAGTCACGCACTAAACCAAGGGCATTTGTTCCATTTTTTTGTTGAAGTCCGTACTTATACAAAACCAACATCTTGGGTAAGTAAGGAAAGTGATGACATGTCTAGTGATGAAGAGGAGGTTACATCAAAGGTCACTAGCTCAGTGGTGAAAGAGGAGGAGGATATTATAAAGCTTAAAAATTAGGAAAAATTGAAGACTCAAGGGATCAAATGCATGCTCAGTGGAATCAAAGTCAAGGCTAAAAAGGAGAATTCTAAAAAGGCGTATATCCATCGAGTGCAAGCTTATAAGAGGCATCTCAAAGAGTAGAAGATCCTAATGGTGGACTTAGCTAAGGATTCAACGTAGGAGGCACGGATTCCAGCTCACGACTCCTCAAAAAGAAGCGCTTATCGGGAGGCAACCCGAGTTGCGTTTTCTTTCTTTTTATTTTTTCATTTTTAGTTTTTAGGAAATCGATCATGTCATCTGAATCACTTTATGCACAATATAACACTGAGTGTGGGGTCCCTAAAAATTAAGTGATAATGATAGACAAATTTGGAGTTTATAATTAATTTCCTGATCAGATAATATTCACGACATGAATCATTATGATTCACGATGTGAGTTTAGGATGAACTGATAATATATCATAATTAGCCCATTTTCTATTCAATTAAATGGCCCATTATTTTTAGTCCAATCCAATTTTGGTATAAATTGAATGGCCCAATTTTACAGCCCACACTGAATTCACGACGTGAACCCTTAAGATTCACGAAGTGAATCCTGAAACACTTGGGACCACAGATTTAAGATAGAATCCAGTTGACCTAATTCCTTTCTTATTCCCCCACGAAGTGAACGTGTTTCTTCTGGTCCCCCTCCCCTTCGCGATTGCGGTTGATTTCTTTATTTAGTCATCTTTTGCATACGCAATCCTCCAAACTAGGTAATTTAATCTTCTTTACATTGATTATTGTTGACTTATTTGCTAGATTTAGGGGCTAGGGTTTGCATTCCACTCATTATAATAATAGATCCCTAAATCTGTAAATTTCTTATTGCATGTGTTTGCACTGAGTTTGAAATGGCCTTAGGAGTGAGCCCCATTGACATTGTTAACCTAATTTGAGTCCTGAAATGTCCGATTCCCGTTTCTGCTTTACGAACTCACGACGTGAACCTTTATGGATTCACGATGTGAACCCTAGGACTTGACAATTTCAATTCTGTTTACTTCTAATATTTTGGTATGTTATTTTGGTTGTGTTTCATGTTCATTTATGCAGCAATGGCTCCTAGGAGGGAAGTACCAACTGGGGTAGCGGGTTTACACATGTTTTACAATTTCCCAACAACAACGCCCCAAAAAATTTTTACACGATGGAACAATCAGTTAGGGTGGCTTTACAACAGGGAAATTGCAGTTGCACCCACCATCAACTGGACACGGTTGAGGGAAGTTGGACTCATGGATAGGATGTCCCCGTTTCTGCCCAAAATATTTATTGGTAACGGTTATTCGTTCATTTGCTCGGGATGGCTCAACCTTTTTCGCATCCAAGAACGGGTATATAAGGAGTTTTGTGTTCAGTTTTCTCAACAGTTACATTCCAAGAGAATGTACACGACCCCCATTATCAACAAGCTTTGGTATTCCGTCTCGGGGGTGAGTATCAGGAATGTAGCCTCATGGAATTTTCTTGAAGGTTGGGGATATATAATCTCCAAAAGGCTATGACTCCTGAGTTTGGCATGTTTTTGAGGGATGCAACTAGAGGATATGAAGATGGTGCTACTGGGTTTGCTTTCTGGCATAATATTGCCTTGGGAATATTCAACTTTGGAGTATCTCCCGAGAGCAGCATTCGATCTCCTATCCACCGAGTACTACACTGATTTATCACTTTCTCCGTCAATCATAGAAGGCATGGGGACAAGGTGACAAAGCATAATTTATTCTTTTTATGGTGCATTTTGCAGCCAAGAGTGTGTTGCAACATTCCCTACCTTTTGGCACAGTTTTTGGCTGACTCTACTGCTAGTTCTTGTCCCGGGAGCCCTATTTATGGAGGGCATTTTATTACACGCTTGGCCCAGTCTTATGGTCTCATCGTTCCTGGCATCACTCGTTCTTTGACTTGCATGGAGAGAAAAAAAGTTTACTATGGGGTATTTGGAGATGATGATGAGGGTATTTTGCCATCAGATGATGAGGGTGGTGAGCAGTCGAGTGACCAACCTGAACCGCAGCAAAGGCTAAGGCGATGAAATATTAGAGGATGAGGAGAGAGAGGGCAGCTGGTGCATCCACCCACACCCATTGTAGGATCGCATATTGTGGATGATATGGCTGGGTATTTCAATCAGCTCTGTTTGAGTGCTAATTGGATTGCAGGGATGGTAGAGAATATGGTGCAACATTTCCATGTGGAGCAACCTCCTCATGTGGAGTATCATTACCCAATCTGTCTGAGGTGGACGGATTATCATGGACAAGGAGGAGATGGGGTAGGCCCTAGTGGAGCTCGGGATGAAGAGGAAGATGGTTGATCGCTAGTTTTTCTTATTTATTTTAGTTTTTAGTTTTTCATTTATTTGGTTTTAGTTGTTTGGTTTGAACACTTTGTATGGCTTGTTGAACAAATGTTGGTTATTTATTATGTTACTTTTATTTTCTTTTGGTTGTTTGTTTATAGCTTGCTAAGGAGTCTTGGGAAAGGAGTGAAGTCGAGTCAAGAGTTGTGATCGTCTAGTTAAGGGTCGTTACAAGTCTAGAGTTAAGAGTCGAGACCCATAATTAAAAAAGTGTGGGGTGAGTCGAGAGAGAGGATGAGATTAGCAAGGAAACATAAAACTTCTGCATTCAAAAGTGTCTTTATCAATTTAGAAATTGGAATGGGATGCCAAAAGTAATAAGAAGAATGGGTAGTTTCATTTTTCTGTTGCCCAGTTTTCACGACGTGAGCATACACTATTCACGTCGTGAGTTGAGTTATTATATATTCTAGATTCCGCATTCCTGCGACCTCACGTTGTGAACCTATATAACTCACGTCGTGAGTTTCCCATTTTCACTATATTCAGGTTTTTATGATGCGCGTGCTGGCTATTTATTCTACTATACAAATTGGCGTATGCCTTCCCACATTATTCTATACATTTTGAAGATTTACACCATTCTTATGGGAGATTGAAGTTTCGATTCATTGATTTTTTGCTTGTTGGCTCACTTACATTTATCGCAAGTTCAAGTCCAAGTTCCTATTTAGATGAAGTTCCATATTCAAGATGCACATGTCAACTACATGTTTGGAGTTTGATCTTTCCACTTCTGTCCCAGGGGATTTTGTTCCTTTTTCTCCCTTTCTATTGTTTTTAATTTAGTATATGGATACAATGAGGGCATTGTACGTAATAAGTGTAGGGTAGGGGGTCGAAAAAGTAAAATGCTAGAAATCATAGAAATTATAGGAAATTTTAAAATTTTCATAGGTTTGCAATAATAATCCAATTAGTTCTAGTAATAATAATTTAAACTTAAGTTGCTAGTGTTGCATTAGGATGATCTAACATGAACTCAAATGTTTAGTTGAGCCAATATACGTTATAGAGCATTTGTGGCCTCCTTTATTCTAGTGAAAATCATGGGACAAAAACACAACCTCGCTTAGTTTGACGGATGTGATATGTTTAGCAGCCTAAACTTGAAATGTATCCAGGAAAGCTATGTCTTAACCAATAAAGGTTAAAGTTAAGCGCCCCTGCTTAAGCATGTAGGTCTTTGAGTGATATAAAAAAAAGTGAGATACATGTAAAAGAGAGAGAGAGAGAGAGAGAGAGAGAGAGAGAGAGAGAGAGAGAGAGAAATGACCAAAACTAAAGAAATTGAAGAATTTTGGAGCATAAAAGTATCAAAGTATGAAGATCAAAGATCGAAAATTCTGAAGTTTCAAAAGTTGAAGATATCAAAATTACAAAAAAATCTGTGAATTCAAAGAAATAAAACATCAAAATATAAAGAAGTGAAGAATTCGAGAGCTCCATTGTGGTATCTTCTTAAAAGTTGTAATTCTCTAGTTTATGTATGCTTGGGTAGCTTTACAAAAATACTTTGAGGATAAGGTAGTCTTCTGCGGATGGATTCGGAGGGTTGCATAATAATCAAAATAGTTCTAGTAATAATAATTAAAACTTAAGTTGCTAGTATTGGATTAGGATGATCGACACCCGACGTACCCAATTATTCTATAATTTGATTAGGTACACTGCCTAGGTGCATTTTAGTTAGTTGAGTTAGTTAGGTTATAAATATTAAAATTAGTGGGTACTTCTGTGCACATCAGGAACTTTGAAAATATCATGACTCCTGTTCTTAATGTGGTCAGACATTTTCCCACAAGTGATCCATGATTTTCTTCAAATATCTTGTCATAAGGGGAGAAAAGGTTGGCGGGTTAGGATTAGTCCTGGATCTGGTTTGGGCATTCATGAGAAACAAATTCAAGCAACAATGGTGGGAAAAGTATCATTTTCTACTGTCACCACAAGAGTTCCTATTCACAAACTTTTTGATGCTGATATTGATGGGTTTTGTACATAAGAACATTCCTAAGTGCGCATACAAACCCTAATGCTCGGATCTAGGTTTCTCTATTGAACATGCTTTGAATCCAAGACTTCTAATGGCTAATTAGGTATAAGAACAACACAAAATTAGAGTTAGAAGCATACCTTGAAACACTTGTTTGATCTTCTTGTTCTTGGAGCTTTAGAGTCACAATTATCACTCCTCTAATGGCTTACAAACACCAACTAGCAAAGAGGATGATTTAAGAGAGAGGAGAGAGGAGGAATTCGGCCAGGGTATCCTTACTTTAGAGGAGGTACCGAATTCCCTTTGCCATAGGGTATATTTATACTTGTAGACTCCTTAAGGGTTACAACTCAAACCATAGTTGGATAACTATTACTCAAAGCAATCCAAATCCTCCGAAGATAAAGCCTTGGACGATTTTGACGCTTATCCTAGCCTAGAAATCGTCCAACCCCTATCCAATAAGGATTTACAGTCTAAAGTTTAACTATCAACCAATTGACAGTTTATACCCTCTTATTTAATTAATCTCCTTAAGTCACCAAATTAATACTAATTAATCTATGACTTATATTAATCAAATAACTATATTATTATTCCTTATATTATTCTCATAATATATTAATAATATCTATTCTCTCATAATAAATCATCCTACCAAGTTGCTATGGTGAAGGCAACCCAAAAGGACCATCACAATCGGGTCAAATACTTGCCTAATATAGTTGCAGCCTTAGACACTATTGCAACAGTCTCCCACTTGGATAAGTCTAGTAACTATATGCGTAAGTACATTCCGATTTGCAATCGTAGCTCTCAAAGACGCTGTCAAACTCTGATCTAATCAATCTTGTCCTTCAGATAAGGGATTGTACAATCCTCTGTTAGATATCATGCTGACAATACTATGGAATAGTTAGTCTAGCGTTTGGTTTCTCGATTTCCGATTTATTTGACATAGAACTTAATCGAACACATCAATTCAGTTATGACCGAGCCAGGCACATAAGTCAAATCAAATCATCGAGCGGCCGAGATATCACTTTTTCCTTCTTAGGGTAAAAGTTACAGATAAACTTCGACTTATATGCATTTACTTATTCATTAACCAACTACACACAACAATGCGTTTTATAACATCGAGTTACCAATGCATTTTCGCATTATCAATGTACAATCAATTAACCAATAACAAACCATATATCTAGGTTTTAAGACTATATGATATTATCGTGTTGCAATCACCTATTTACTATCACATTCCATAAGGTGATTCCAGCAAGCGCGGGTTTATTCCAATGCTCAAAACTAGTTCATAAGCACTCATGAACGTTGCAGCAATCTTTTGCTATGTCTAACACCATTTAGACACTCTACATACTTATTCATGACAATCTTCATTCATATCTACTTCCGACATATGAACGATTGTGGACTATTTGAACAATTCGATTATTCTTAATAAACTCAAATATTTTGGAAGTCAAAACATGCAAAGTGAAACAATAGTTAAACAATTAACATAAGATAGTAACATTACTTATAAATAAAACTCCTTTATTTAATCATCAAATGTCAATTACATTTATCTATTATACGTTTCTAATACTATCTAATCTATCCAAATATCATCCTTCAGCCCAATACTCCTAGCATGCTGCAAATGCTTAACCATACTCAGTCCCTTTGTAAGCGGATCTGTTGGGTTATCTTCTGATGATATCCTCTTCACTACGAGTTGTCCTTCTTCTACACGATGTCTAATAAAGTGATATTTTCTATCGATATGTCGTGATCTACCATGATCCCTTGGTTCCTTGGTCAAGGAAACCGCTCCTTCATTATCACAGAAAATCTCCATGGGCTCCTTTACAGCAGGTACAACTCCAAGATCACCAATGAAGTTCTTTAGCCATATTGCCTCCTTCGACGCTTCGCTCGCTGCGATGTACTCTGATTCGCACGTTGAATCAGCTACGGTTTCTTGCTTGGAACTCTTCCAATTTACTGCTCCTCCATTCAGGGTATAGACCCAGCCCGACTGCGAACGGTAGTTATCTCTATCTGTCTGAAAGCTGGCGTCACTATACCCTCGCACCTTTAAGTCATCACTCCCTCCAAGGACTAAGAACCATTCCTTCATCCTCCGAAGGTACTTAAGGATATTCTTCACCGCAACCCAACGGGCTCTGCCTGGATTCCCTTGATATCTACTAACCATGCTCAAAGCAAAGGCTACATCAGGGCGAGTACAAGTCATAGCCTACATGATTGAGCCAACTGCGGAAGCGTATGGAACTCGGCTCATTTCAGCTATCTCGGCTTCGGTACTCGGACTTTGAGTCTTACTCAACTTGGCATTTCTTTGTATCGGTAATTCTCCCTTCTTCGAGTTTTCCATACTAAAACATTTCAGTACCTTCTCTAAGTAAGTGTTCTGACTAAGTCTTATTAGTCTCTTACTTCTTTATCTTACTATCCTTATTCCTAAAATATAGGAAGCCTCTCCGAGGTCCTTCATAGCGAAACACTTCCCGAGCCAGGACTTAACTTCCTGCAGAGTCGGGACGTCGTTTCTTATGAGTAATATGTCGTCGACCTATAGAACGAGGAAGCTTACTACACTCCCACTGGCTTTGACATATACACACGATTCATCTTCGCTTCGTACAAATCCAAACTCTTTGACTTTCTCATCAAAGCAGAGATTCCATCTGCGAGACACTTGCTTTAGTCCATAAATGGACTTCTCAAGTTTACACACTCTATTCGGATGCTTCAGATCCACAAACCCCTCTGGCTGAGCCATGTAAACATCCTCAGCCAACTTCCCGTTAAGGAAAGCGGTCTTGACATCCATTTGCCAAATCTCATAATCATGAAATGCGGCAATATCTAGCATCACTCTAATAGATTTTATCTTCGCAACTGGTGAGAAGGTCTCTTCATAGTTAACTCCGGGAGTTTGAGTAAAGCCCTTCGCAACTAATCGCGCTTTAAACATGTGTACCTTTCCATCCACGTCGGTCTTCTTCTTGAAGATCCATTTGCACCCAACGATCTTACATCCGGGTACATTATCAACCAAATTCCAAACTTGGTTATCATACATGGATTGGATCTCGCTATCCATTGCCTCTTTCCATTTCGCAGACTCCGGGCCTATCATGGCTTCCTTATAGCTATTAGGTTCATTAAGGTTTATTAGTGTACTCTCACTAATATACGTGTCCCCTTCGGAAGTAATATGAAAACCATACAACTGGGGTTGAAACCTAACTCTTTCGAAATGTCTAATAGGTAATGATACGTCAATTGGTTCAACCAAAGTTTCCTCCTCGGGTTGAGTGCCAGCGGTTGAGGTTCCTTCATCTATCGACTCTTCAGTCTCTTCAAGATCGATTTGCCTCCCACTATCTCCTTGGCTTATGAGTTCTCGCTCTCGGAAAACTCCTCTCCTCGCAACAAAGACAACATTTTCCTTCGGTCTATACAAGAGAAATCCAAAGGATTTCTGCGGGTAGCCGATGAAAATACATCGCTCACTACGAGGTTTGAGCTTGTCGTGAGTATCCTGTCTTACGAAAGCCTCACAACCCCAAACCTTGATATGTGCCAACGAAGGAGCTTTCCCTGTCCACATCTCGTGAGGTGTTTTGGTAACCTTCTTGGTAGGGACTCGGTAAAGGATATGGGTGGCAGTCTCTAAGGCATACCCCCAAAAAAAGATAGATAGTGAAGCACGACTCATCATAGAGAGAACCATGTCCAACAAGGTTCGATTACGCCTTTCTACCACACTATTCAATTGTGGTGTCCTAGGTGGCGTCAATTGTGAAACTATTCCACACTCCTTGAAATAATCGTGGAATTCAAGACTTAGGTACTCTCCTCCTTGATCGGATCGAAGCATGTTGATCTTCCTTCCCAATTGATTCTCCACTTCATTCTTGAACTCTTTGAACTTTTCAAAAGTTTCTGACTTTTGCTTGATTAAGTAGATATACCCATATCTACTATAGTCATTGGTAAAAGTCACGTAGAAGCGGTTTCCATCCTTTGTGGTAGATCTAAACGGTCCACACACATCGGTATGTATGAGGTCCAATGGACCCTCACCCCTTTTGCACGTACCGGCGAAGGGTGACTTAGTCATCTTTCCAAGTAAACAAGACTCGCATGTGTCATCTTCCCTAAGGTCGAATGACTCCAACACTCCATCCTTTTGGAGTTGGGCTATACGTTTCTTGTTGACATGTCCAAGACGACAATGCCATAAGGATGCCTTATCCATACTATTGGAAGAATCCAAGTATAAAACATCATTTCCTAAGTTATCAACAATCATAACAGTTTCATAAATTCCATTACATGGTATAGCTTCAAAGTAAAAGACACCATTTAGATAAGCTAAAATAGAACCATTCTCATTATTAAAAGAAAATCTAAAACCTTGTCTAAACAAACCATGAAAAGAAATGATGTTTCTAGCCATTTCTAGCGAATAACAACAATTGTTCAAATCTAAAGATAAACTATTCCTAAGCACTAAAGAATACACTACAATCTTGGTCACTGGCAACGATCTTCTGTTCCCCATGATTAGATTTATTCTTCCATGCTCCACGTCTCTACTTCTTCTTTGTCCTTGCACATTAGAACAAATGTGATAACCACAACCGGTATCAAGAACCCAAGAAGTATTGTGAGATGAATCGTTAGATTTAATTGTATATATACCTGCGAAAGATGGCTTGATCTTTCCTTCCTTGATGGCTTGCAGGTACTCCGGGCAGCTTCTCTTCCAATGTCCTATCTTGTGGCAGTGGTGACACTCTGCCTCCTTCGGGTTAGAGCAGGGCTTAGCGGGATCAAGTTTGGTCCCATTAGAAGATGCACCATCTCGGGCTTTAACCTTGCGATAGTTCTTTGATGAAGCCTTCCTCTTCTTTCCCTTTCCTTGTCCAATTGCCAAGACAGGAGCAGCGGGCGGATTGGGAGTTGGTGCAACAGACTTGTCCTTGAAGTTGCTCCGAGCGACCCTCAAGAGACCTTGGAGTTTGCTTAGGGTGACCTCTTCTTTGTTCATGTGATAGGTCATCCTAAATTGAGTGTAGCTCGGAGGCAAAGAGTGAAGCACCATGTCGATCGCCAAGTCTTCCCCAAAGTCAACATTTAACTTGCGAAGGCGGTCGACATACCTTTGCATCTTTTGCAAGTGCACGGTAAGAGACTCTCCATGACCCATCTTAGCGGAAATCATGTTCGTGAAAATCTCATAACGCTCTTGTCTCACGTTTTGATGGTATCTCTCCAATAAGTCTTGGTGCATTTCGTACGGATACATGTCCTCATAGGACTTTTGGAATTCAGAGTTCATTGTCGCGATCATGATGCAATGCACTTTCGTTGCATCATGCTTGTGAGTTTCGAAAGCGGTGATTTCGGCGGGAGTAGCAATTTCGGGGTTGATTTTCTCGAGCTTCTTACCGAGGACATACTCCTTGTCCTCATAGCGAGCAATTGTGTGAATGTATCTTATCCATTCGCTAAAGTTCGTTCCATCAAAGGTGACCTTTGACAAAGGCTCATCAAAGTGAAAGAACTTGCAGCAGCGTTGTTGGCGTTCGATATCTATAAATAGAAAGGACAAAGATAGATTAGAATATGAATCCCTAATATTCACCCAATAAGAAAATTAGGGCTAGGATCCAACAACAATATTTACACATTAGAAAAGGGATGCCATAATCTAATATGCAAACAATTTGAAGGTAAGTGAATGATGATTCACTAATTCTCCACCATGAAAAACATAACTTTAAGTCCTAGATGCATTGAGAATTCCTAGGTTTGGATGATATTCATTGAAACTTTTCAATGGCATGTTTAAATCTCGATATGCCCCTCTTGTTTGTGACTGGGATACCGAGGATCACAAAGCGGGTGTGAATTACGATGCAAATTAACATGGTGCCTTCATTGTAATGATCACCTATTCGATGTGCCGGTAAACCACACACGCTCCATCGAACTATGATAAACAATGAATCACCCTTTTCCACCTTCGCTTAGAACCCATTAGTGTGCCGGTAAACCACACACGCTCCACTAACTTCTTAGCAAGGTGCAAAGTGTAATTTCATGGGATTGCATCAATTCACTTTTCCTAAAGTAACTAAGATTTGGAAATTTTAAGAAAACATGTAGTTACTTTGTATTTCTTATTGTACTTTTAATGAGAGGATGAGGTTTCCCTATCCTACCTGTTCGGCTAACGACCCTCCACCAATCAAGCGAGCGGTGGGTGTGAGTGTACACCCATTAAGTGTCATTTTATAGGCCGCAACCTTATACCCACCTTATAGACCGGCTTCGTGAATGAGGCCTACTAACAGTAAGACTAGCAATTAAGTTATACATATATAGATATTAATCTTGTTATATTATATTAGTATAGGGTTGTATTTTAAACTTGTAAAATTCTAGGGTTTGAAATTTAAATTTTCTAAATTAAACTTTTAATCACAAAACATAAATTTCAAAACTTGAGGATAGGTTTTAAACATTTAAAACATAAAGGATCAAATAACAAATAATTTAAATTAACAATTAATCACATAATTATCCATATTTGATTAATAATTATCATATAAGGAAATTAAATATTTTATTAATTGATAAATATCTTCAATTAGATCAAAAATGTAGTCATATATATCACAAAATCGGATTAGGGTTGATCTAATATGATTAAGGTAAGTTTCCATATGATAAATATGAAAAAATCCCGTTTTTGGCTAATCCTGATGCTTGGACTCGCCGGGTACCCACACTGGACTCACCGAGTCAGGCTAACTCGCCGAGTCCACTATGGGACTCGCCGAGTTCATGACTCAGAAACACAAAAATCGAATTTTGCAGTTAAGATTCAAACATTCAAGCATAAATTTAATAGAAACCAATCTAGGCTCTGATACCACTGATGGGTTTTGTACATAAGAACATTCCTAAGTGCGCATACAAACCCTAATGCTCGGATCTAGGTTTCTCTATTAAACAAGCTTTGAATCCAAGACTTCTAATGGCTAATTAGGTATAAGAACAACACAAAATCAGAGTTAGAAGCATACCTTGAAACACTTGTTTGATGTTCTTGTTCTTGGAGCTTTAGAGTCACAATTGCCACTCCTCTAATGGCTTACAAACACCAACTAGCAATGAGGATGATTTGAGAGAGAGGAGAGAGGAGGAGTTCGACCGGGGTATCCTTACTTTAGAGGAGGTACCGAATTCCCTTTGCCATAGGGTCTATTTATACTTGTAGACTCCTTAAGGGTTACAACTCAAACCCTAGTTGGATAACTATTACTCAAAGCAATCCAATTGTTGGGTATATGGCGTTGCATCTTGGGCTCGTCTCTTAGCCCTATTTTGTATCCGGTATGGGCCTGTCCATCCGTGACTTGTTTGTTAGGGTTTGTGTATTAATAGATGCTTGGATGCATCTTTTCACGAGCTTGAAAATTGTTTTTACGTCTGATTTAGAAGACATCTTTTGTAACCGTAAAATCCTCTACAGCGAAAGTTCTTAATCGAGCTCTGCTGAGGATTGAGTATTCTAATCATTCGACTCATTCAAATCCATACTTGTGTTTTGTTTCATTGTTTTACGTTCATTATCTACCTGTTACAAAGATCTAATCGATCAAAGAGTTTATAAATCTCATCAATTGGTATCAGAGCAGGAGGCTGTGTAATTCATACACATCTCTTATGTGAAAGAAGTTATTAGGGTTTATTCCGCATTAACTGATATTTATTGAGCCGCCACTCCATAATTTACGTATCTCATTACTTATTCGTTTTTCCCTAATATTATGTATTACAAGTCTGATCTTTCAAACAGGTTAAACGATCAAGCATGGACGATTCTCAATCTAATCCTATCAACATCTCAAACAGTATTGGATCAACAACAAAGACTCCTATTCTTTACGCTCAAGATTACGAAGTTTGTGCGCATCACTTTGAAGACTACGTCATCGGATCTGAAGACAATGGGTATCATGTATGGGAAGCTATTGTGTCAGGACCATTCGCTCACTCAGGAACATCCAAAATTATTAAAACTCAGAAAGAGTACAATGATTTGCTAAAAGATGTTAAAGATGTGGCACAAGACGAAAAGGAAAAGTTTCAGTGCAACTGTTACTCAAACGCTCAATCGCTTCAATCATCTTGCTTTTGTCTGAGTTTGGTGAATTTAAGCAGAATTCTGATGAAACTGTTACTCAAACGCTCAATCGCTTCAATCATCTTCTTAGCAAGATGATCAAACACGATATAGAAAGGAAGCTGATTGAACAGAAAGTCACCTTTCTGAATGGCTTAAGATCTGAATGGAGATCTATTGTGTCTACAGTCAAAGCTCACGAGCAGCTCAAGTCTTATTCGCTGGCAAAGCTGGTGGGAATTTTGAAATCCCAAGAAAAGATTGTCATGCAAGAGAAGAATGTAGTCTCACGTTTGGGATCCTTGGCCCTCCTATCTAAAATCAAAAATGTGGTAGAAGATGAAGATCTGGACCTAGAAGACTATGATCTTACCTCTGAAGATTATGCAATGATGGTGTCTAATCCAAGGAGATTTATCAAGAAGAGATTCCCTACTAATAAGAACCGAAACTGGCAGGGAAGCTATAGTTCTGAAAAGGTAAGGGAAGGCCAAAGACACAGGAACCAAAGAAAGAGGCGAAAGTTGAAGGAGATTCAGGTGTGAGTTGCTACTACTGTGGAGGAAAGAACCACTATGCTAAAGACTGCGTTCTAAAGAAAATAACAGAGAAGGATGAGGAAAAAGATGAAGAGTCCTTGTTAATGAAAAAGCTGGAAGAGATCAAGAGAAAGAAAGCTACTGCTAACCCTTTAATGAATGCTTTAATTGTGCAGGGTTCGGCAGCGGATGATGAGTTTGGTGGCGTGCAGGTCTGGTCATCCGACTCGGAAGATGATGAAGTCAGGAAACCATCTCATGGAGAGGCATACGTTGCAAGAGGTGAAGGAAGCAGTGGGAAGTGTTTGATGGTGACAAATGTATCTCAAATGAGGGGATACAATACGGATGGTGGGAATGAAGACTCCAAGGAGCAAGAGGATCTATGCTTCACAGCAAAAGCTCTCAGCGTGCAGATCAGTGAGCTAGATGAATTGATCAAGAAGGTACAATCTGTTTTTGTTTCATTTAAAGTCCCAAAAAATTCGTATGAAAAAGAATTAAAAAGCTTAAATTCAAGAATCTTAAATCTAGATAGTAGCTTAACTCAAACACGGGTCACCAATTCTAACCTAACTGACCAATTAAGCAGGGTGTCTTCCAAGAGTGAAGAACGGAGGATGTGGATAGAGATGAAGGAGTTGGAGATGATTAAATCCAAAGATGAAAACATTTATTTGCAAAGAGACAATTTAAAACTTTTGAAACAGAGAAATGTTTTTTGTTTAATTACTAAACGTCTTTATGCTAACATCACTCAACTTCATCTGAACTGTGAAATAGGGCAGAAAATTCATTGCTTGATTTTGCCCTTCCTTGAGTTTAAGGAAGATTAAGTCGATGCTCAAGTATATAATTGCGAAAGTGTTGTATGGTCTGATGATGTGAATCCCACCTACATGTATGGTCTGGACAAAAAATTGACTCATTGAATGCCAATTTAAGTTCGAAAAATAAAATTGATGTTGAAAATGCATCCGAACTTAATGAGGATGATGATATGAGTGTAATTTCTGTAGAAGATGAAGTCGATTGTTCCGAGTTTGTAAACAGCGAACACGAAAACCACAAAAATCTTATTTCCGAAAATTCTGTGGAGTTCGTTCGTCTGTCACAAAATAAGTCCCCGATTCTTAAGGAAAAGGCTGTTGTGTATCAGAAGGTGAGAACAACACCAAATCAGGTATATAAAGTCAAAGGAGTATCCGAACATCAAACAGCCGAACTCACTACCATTGTAAACGAAGATAAAGCAGATGGCTGCGATGAGTTCTTCTGGTCTGCTCCTATCGATAATGTCGATGAAACAGCTGGTTTATCAGAGCAAACGTCCAGGAAAACAAAAGGAAGATATGTACCAGAGCCGCTGAACAAGCCTATTAACTTTGATGTGCCAAGTACCAGTGGCACTAAAGAAATTCCAATAGAAGAAGTCACCTCCACAAATGAAACCTCATCTATAACAAGCGAACCTGTTGTTCAAAAGCCAAAACAAAAGGCGAATATTCACAGGCAACCCAGACAGGTGAAAAATCAAAAGCAACAAAGGAATCTGAGATACAAGAAGAATCTCTCAGAGCGAAAATAGTTTTGGCAATCTCAAAATGCTCATTTTTCTGATCATGACAGGAAGTCAGAGAAAAGGGAAGTCAGACCGCAAGAAGGTATTAACAACCGAAAGAATAGGTTCGGTTCAGAGGACATCAGCTACCAAAAGCATAGGTTCGGTTCAGCGCACACAAGCTACCGAAAGTATATGTTCGGTTCCGAGAGCAAAGGTTACCAAGGTTCAAGGTTTGGTCTCGACCACAAACAAAAGGGTCACCTAGAATCTCAAGTCAAGAAAACTTCTCAATCTAAATTCTCTCATTCTAATTCTTCTCAACCCCATTCTAAATCCAATTCCGTTCAAACTCAAAATCCAAAATCTTCTACAGATTTGAAAGGAAAATCGAAGGTTTCCTCGGTCAAGAGTGATCAAAAGCATTCCATGGTCCAAACACCTGAACCTGAATTCAAACCAACTATAACAAATCCCAATAAAATTAAAGTTTACACTATTAAGAAGAAAGATGAAACAACTTTAATAAAAAGAACATATCTCGTTGATATTTCTCTCACTATTCCTGTTCCTGTGAAAGGCTCACGTGGACCCAAGAAACTTTAGGTTCCTAAATCTGCTTAATTTTTGCAGGTTATCAGTGACGAGCAGTTCGACGATGAATGGTATATTGACAGTGGCTGCTCGCGTCACATGACAAGAAGGAAAGAAGAGCTGAGGGAATTTCGATCACTTCCAAATGGCGGGAATGTCAAGTTCGGGAACAACTCATATGGCACGAGTAAAGGTTATGGGATGATGACGAATGGAGACTTCATGATTAGAAAGGTTGCATACGTTGAAGGACTACAACACAATCTCATCAGTGTATCTCAGCTTGTTGGAGGTACCGGTCTTAAAGTTTCGTTTGATGATGAGGGTTCAGAAATAATAGAGAAGAAAACAAAAAGGGTAATTCTCAAATCGGAGCGCAAAGGCGAAATGTTTCCTCTCAATCTCAAGCCTATCAAAGGAAACCCAGCTATCTGTCTGTTATCCAAAGCACATTCTGATGAAAGATGTATGTGGCATCGAAGGCTCTCCCATCTCAATTTCAAGGATATTAATAAACTCGTCACAGGAGGTCATGTTAGGGGTCTTCCATTGCTCAAGTTTGATCGAGAACATTTGTGTGTTGCGTGTGAAATGGGGAAGCAAAGTCGTCAAAGTCACCCATCCATCATAAACACAAAAGTCGTTGAACCACTTGAGTTAATTCACATTGACTTGTGTGGTCCATCCTCTATTGAAAGCATTGGCGGTAGCAAGTATATTCTTGTTATTGTCAATGACTTTTCACGTTTTACATGGGTCTTCTTTCTGAAGCACAAATCTGAGGCAACTCTCAAGCTGAAGATGTTTATCAAGCAAGTTGAAGTGCATCTGAGGAAAGTAGTACGCAACATCAGAAGCAACAATGGGCTGGAATTCAAAAATAAAGAATTTGAAGACTTTTTAGCGGAAAAAGGAACCAGTCACAACTTCTCAGCTCCCTACACCCCTCAACAAAACGGAATTGTAGAAAGACGAAACCGATCTTTGTGTGAGGCGGCCAGAACCATGTTAAGTTTTGCTTCTTTACCATTGTATTTCTGGGCTGATGCTATTTCTGCAACATGTTTTACGCAGAACATGTCCTATCTCAATAAGCGTTTCATTCTCACCCCTTATGAGATCATCAAAAACAGAAAACCAAATGTCAAATTCTTCCACGTGTTCGGCTCACGATGCTTTATCTTCAATTCTAAAGAACATCGTAACAAGTTCGACGTAAAAGCTGATGAAGGGATTTTTCTGGGATACTCTCTCACTTCAAAAGCATATCGGGTCTTAAATAAGCATTCAAGGAAGATCGAAGAGACATATTATGTGACTTTCGATGACGGTTTCGTCAAAAGGATAAAGCTACTGAAGAAGAAATTGGAGAAATTTTCACTCAAACAGTTCATGTCACGGCCTTGATTGCTAATTTGTTTGAGCAGTTTGTGGAGTTATTCGATGAACCTGAGAAAGCTACTCTCTCGAAAGCCAAGGCAGCAGACAACAAAATCAACCATCTGAAGCAAATCGTCGAGAAGCTGCCAAACGACTGGGTGACGGAGAATCTGCTCCAAATAAACCTTCTTAGCACAATGCATCAGTTGACGGGGAGGATCCACCTTCTTCAAAATAGTCAAGCTTACCAGTTGAGGGGGAGCACTTTACTCCTGTAGCACCCGAACGCTCCAATGCACCCGAAGGTATTGTAGCACCCGAACGCTCCACTGCACCTGAAGGTACTGTAGCACCCGAACGCTCCACTGCACCTGAAGGTACTGTAGCAACCGAAAGCTCAACACTGTCAAAGAGCTTTACACCGTCCGAGATCACAACCACACCCGAAAGTCTTGTTGCACCAGAAACACCAGCCACACTGGAAAGCTCATCACTCGAGGGGGAGAATGCCGATATGTTTTATGATGAAGACAGTCAATCTGAATTGGAAGAGATGGTGAACGCTGAATTGGATCCTTCCTATAATCCAAATTACCCTCCTCTTGTCAAATGGACTAGAGATCATCCTGTTTCACAGGTTGTGGGTAATGTCTTTGAAAAGGTGTTGACCCGATCTCAACTGAAGGCAAAGCAAACTTCTTTATTTTCTAAAGTAGAGTTCTGTATGTTTAACTCTTTCGTCTCAAAAGTTGAACCAAAGACAGTAAAAACCGCTCTTGATCACTCTGACTGGGTTCAAGCTATGCAAGACAAACTTAATGAGTTCGAAAGAAATAAAGTTTGGCGTCTTATTCCAACTCCTCAAGATGCCTCGGTTGGTGGTCTCAAATGGGTCTTTAGAAATAAAATGGACAAGGAAGGCAATGTAATAAGAAACAAAGCTCGTCTAGTGGTGAAAGGATACTGCCAGGAAGAAGGAATTGATTATGAAGAGACTTTCGCTCCAGTTGCAAGGCTGGAATCTGTTCAAATATTTCTTGCCTATGCTGCGCACAAAAACTTCGAAGTCTACCAAATGGAAGTCAAATGCGCTTTTCTGAATGGAGAACTTGAAGAAACGGTCTACATTGAGCAACCTCTTGATTTTGTCAATGAGAAGTACCCAAATCACTGTTATATTCTGGACAAGGCAGTTTACAGCCTGAAACAAGTACCTAGGGCCTAGTATGAAACGCTAACTAAGTTTTTAAAGATGTCCAAATTCAAACAAGGTTCGGTTGACCCAACCTTCTTTCGTAAGAAGGAAGGTAACCACCTTATGATTGTACAAATCTATGTCGATGATATCATCTTTGGCTCAATGAATCCCAGCTTAACAGTTGAATTCAGAAAGTTGATGGAGACTAAATTTGAAATAAGCTCAATGGGTCCGATTAACTTTTTCCTTGGTTTGAATATTAGATACGGACCCGAAAGCATCTTTATCAACCAGGAAGCATACACCAAAACTCTTCTTGCCAAATTTGGTATGATGGGAGACTCAAAGGTCAAAGTTCCAATGGCATTCGGCACCAAACTCACACCTTCCCTTGAAAAACCGGCAGTTGGCATTATGCTATACCGCCAGATGATTGGGTCCTTAATGTATCCTACTACTAGCAGGCCTGATATAATGTTTTCTGTATGTTATTGTGCTAGGTTTCAGGCGAATCCTCGTGAACCACATATGCTTGCAGTGAAAACTATACTCTGGTATCTGAAACGAACCACCTCTCTCGGTCTATGGTATCCATCAAACTCAGGCTTCTTCGTTCAAGCCTTCTCAGATGCAGACCTTGGAGGATGCGGTTTAGATAGGAAAAGCACCACAGGAGGTTGCCAATTCCTTGACAGAAAGTTGGTCAGCTGGCAGTCAAATAAACAAACCTGAGTTTCTCTTTCTAGAGCCGAAGCAGAGTACATCGCAGCCGCCTCTTGTACATCTCAAGTCATTTGGATCCAAAGTCAGCTCCGTGATTATGGACTCAACATGAAAAAGATCCCACTATATTGCGATTCAGAAAGTGCAATTAGGATCTGTCATAACCCAGTGCAACACTCTAAGACCAAGCATATAGCACTGAGGTATCACTTCATTAAGGATAATGTGGAGGATGGAAATGTCGAAATTCACTTTGTTCGAACCACTGATCAACTGGCCGATATTTTCACCAAAGCCCTACCTGAAGCAAGTTTCAATAAAATCCTTCAAGGTCTAGGAATGATGGAATCAGAGTCGGTACCAAAAACACCATCTCAAAGTTAAAAGTTGGAAGCCAAATGAACCGAACACTCGGTCTATTTCGGGTTCGGTTCACATGGGAACCGAAATGAACCGAACGGTCGGTCTATTTCGGGTTCGGTCCCATTGCACATATTTTGGCTCAATCTCAAAAAGGTGTTGTCTATGGTTGTATACATTTGTACAGTTGTTTTCCAAAAATCCATAAATATTTTTTTTGGAACCGAAATGAACCGAGCGTTCGGTCTATTTCGGGTTCGGTTCAAATTTTTTTTCTCTCTTTTCAAACACTTAAAATCTCCAAAAATATTTTCTTACTTTTTTCTCCATTCTTGTTTAAATATCGATGGGACAGGTTTCGTTCTCACACTTTATACTAGTTAAGCGTCCCTAGAAGCATGCTGCTGCATGTAGTCCAAAGCCTCAACTGATTTTGAATAAAGCCTTAATGACTAGGTATATACAAACCTTGTCTTCCCAATAAGGCTGCTACATTTATTCTAATCCTGAGCTACCTTAATCTTTTCTCATATGGGTTAAGAGTTTACTGCTTGGTCACCATTTTCAGCAGAGGTACATTAGTTTCTCTTCACCACCTCAATATTTTTCTCCATCATATTTTGGTTCCATATAGTAACCCTTGAGACTCTCAGAAATAACCACTGAGGTTTATGGTTACACAATCTCTATGTTTATGATCTTAGCCTCGTGTTACTACGTGCTAAGTGAAACCCTAAATTCAATACCTAAGATGAATTGACGGTAAACATTTACATTTCTAGTTGTATCACGAAATCTCTTTCCGTTGTGAGATTCTTATGAAATTGTTATTTACCATAACATTTCTTCCCTTAGAATCCAGTTTTAATCTTTTGAGATTTCACAAACAAACATCTTCAATGAGTCACTAAATATATATTCCAACCTACTTGTTCAAAAGACCACATCGGTTTCACAGGTACTTCATTTAGTCTCGATCTTATGTCAAGGTCCGGGATTCTAAACTGAAGCGAAAGCCACCCTTTTTAGCCTTACCAAAAGATGCCTTTCAGCACTTCTTAACAAGTGATTGATCATAATTCAACGGGAATCCATACAGACACTTTAAGGTCTCTCTTGACTTTGAAGAAAGTGATTCGTGCCCGGGATCAATTGTTTTGTGTCTATATTGACATCACAAATTCCAACATAAATATCGCTTTATTTCCTTATCTTTGACACTCTATGCACGAAAATCTTTGATTTTCCAAAAGTCTGGTTCGGTTCCATCATTATCTTTTGTTTGGATGACAGCTATTTAACAGATAAGGTGCTGACTCAGCCGACAGAGTAACGACTTCAATAGTGAGTTGACGGGCACGCGTGCAATAAGGAACAATTTTTCTCTCTCATGCGTAATCATCGGGGTTGCAACCGTCACGATTCAGTCACATCCGGAACTGTTTCGTGTTTCAAGAAGATTTGGGGGATGATTCTTCTCTCTCCTCTACCCACAGTATAAAAGCAACATTCCTTATTCCTTCCACATTTATAGCAATAAAAAATTAAACGAGCAAAATCAGGCGATTTATTCTCTACTGTTCATCATCTTCAACATTGCATTCAACAAATGGCGGACTCTTCCTCAGTTCAGGAAACCTCTTCTCGCACCAACATTCTTCCCATTCGCACTCAACAAAGCCTGGTGATCGATCTAAACCCTATCGTCTACGAGAATTACATGTATTCCATTGTGGAGTGTCTCAAATACTCTCCACTGGTTCTAGCCTTTTCGAAGGTTGAGATTGTGCCCATGGTATGTCTTTCCCAGGTCTTCTCCACTGCTCATTATGACAAATCAGTGGATCGAATCTACTTCGACCTCCTTTCTCACAAGACCTCCATCTCCAAACAACGATTCTGCTAGCTTCTAGGGTTTGAACCTGATGAATCTAGGGTTAATCCCGACTCCATAACTGTGGGACATTTATTCTCGATGTTCTATGATGTGCGTAAAATCACTTAGTTTTAATCCTAATTTTAATTGTAAAATAAACACACAACAGGGAACGGCAAATTAAAAATAAAAACTAATTCTATCTAAATTATTTAATAAGTAAAGGGTTTTCTCTAGTTTTACAAGACTAGAAACTTACTAACTATTACTTAATCTAAAAACTAGAAAAACAAAGAATTAACTAGATTCATTAATATGAAGGAACTTCTGTTTAGTTCAACTCAATTGATCCTATGGTTGATTTCAAGGTAATAGTGTAATGGATTAATTCTTTTGTTGGTTACCGATTCAAGTGATTAGGTTCGCGTTCACTACACTAATCCTTAGCAAATAAACTAACTTAAACAGTGATCAATTGTCTAATTCAATTTAGTTCACTAGATAAATTATTCGGATTATTTTAGACTCACAATAGTTAATCAATTTGGTTTTAATTAACTTCTTGTTGATGGTCATCACAAAAGCTTGCACATAAATTTACTTAATTTTCTTATTAATCCTAATGTTCATTAATCCTAGACATATAGCAAAGTAGTCACAAGATATATGAGATTGATAATCAAACGATGTTCATGCTATTTAATTACCTTCCTATTAACAGAAAATTAATTATCATTCATACACAAGGTTCTTTAGCAAGCTAAAATAACAAATAAATCACCAATATTGAATTAATCCAACCAATAATCAAACCATAGTCTCAATTTTGTATCCCTAAACAGAAGTTTAAGAGTTTTAGCTCATGATTGAAGTAAATAACAGCACAAAAACAAATTCTAATTGTCTAACCATAGTGGAAAACAAAAGATTAAGTATAATGATGGAATTTGCCTCAAATATCCTTCGGGATTGAATTGTAGCTTCTATCTTCGTCTTCTAGGGTTTCTCTAGCCTCTGAATCGCAGCTAATTACTCTAGAATTATCCCATAAGTTTTTTTTCTCGGTCTGAGAAGTTATCTATATATTTGCGTATCGACTCGTCGAGTCAGGTGGCGACTCGTCGAGTCCGTCTCACAATATCCGTATGCGATAAGCATCTGGGTTCCCGAGTCATTATCCTCACTTGGACTTGCCGAGTAGTCGATTCTACTCGCCGAGTAGTTGCTATTTTTGGTGTTTTTCTTCTTTATCCAATTCCCGAGCTCCTAATCGCTTCTCCTGCTTCCTTTTGCTTCCGAGCTTCATTTTTTGAATGAAAATACAATTTAAACACTTATAAGTACCTTTTGTCCATGAAATGCAATAATTTAGCTAATAAATGGATAAAAATTTATACCTAATACAAACTAAATATGCACATATCAAAATACCCCATACTTAACTTTTGCTTGCCCCCAAGCAAAACTGAATTTTAAGACATTAGAATTATGTATGACAACTCCAATCTAACCCAGCCATTATGCCAAGACCGCAATGCATGCATTTGTGTCTAAAATTTTTCCTAAGGACCCCCCATACTCCAAATACTCACAATCCTCATGAACATTCGCCCACTTACCCCGAACTATGCTCATTTAATGCAACCCTCTGAATCCATCCTCAGAAAACCTCTTACCCTCAAGGTATTTTTAATTGAGCAACCCAAGCATACATAATCTAGAATTACAACTTTTCGATACCACTATGGAGCTCTTTGAATTCTTCACTTCCTTGATAATTTGATCTTTGATCTCTTTGAATTCACCACCTTGTATTGATTGAGTTTTGATATCTTCAACTTTTTTGGATTTTTTGGAATTTTGATCTTTAGATCTTCACTTCATTTGCTCCAAAATTCTTATAACTTTTCTAGTAATTCTCTCTTTTTTTTACATGTATTCCTCACTTTTTTCACTCAAATCCCTACATGCTTAAGCATGAGTGCTCAATCTCAACCTTTATTGGCTAACGATAAAAATTTTCCTGGATACATTTCAGGTTTAGACTGCTAAACGTATTGCATCCCTCAGGCTGAGCAAGGTCGTGTTTTTGTCTCATGATTTCACTACAATAAGGAAGCCACAAATGCACTAGAACGTGTATAGGCTCAACTAAACATTTGGGTTTCATGCAATCATCAAATATAATTCTAACATGGAATCCTAATTTTGTTTACCAAAATTTCCTAAATTAAATCCCTAAGTCATATTTTTGGTATGCAACAATTTTTTTTAAAAATTAGCCTAAATTAAGATTCTAAATTTTCTAATATGTGACTAACCCCCTAACCCACACTTATTTTATGTAATGCCCTCATTGCATATTATGCAAAAATAAAAATGCAAATATAGAGAGAATTGGAACAAACTCCCCTGTGGTAGCAGTCGATAGGTTGACACTCTTCTTTCAAGCTCCAACTTCAATTGACTTTAGCCATGAAAACAACGCATCCATGACTTGGGCATCAAAATCTCATGTGGCAGCTCCAAATATGCAGGTGAAACAGTGCAAAGTCCTCAAGAATCGATATGGAAGAATAAGTGATCAAGTGGTACACTTAGCAGCATCAAAACAGCAGTCCTTTGGTATAAAAATGATTGACTCGTCGAGTCATAGATAGGACTCTTCGAGTACCAGCGCGGCCATCTCAGAATGTGTGGAAATACAAGGCGACTCGTCGAGTCAGTTAAGTGCACTCGACGAGTAGGCCACTGGACGAAAAAAAATGGTATTTTGCAACTGTGTCAGCCTCTAATAACTCTTCTAACTCCTCCTCACTTCTAGACTCAATTGCTCATATCCCTAGGGACCGGAGTCGACACTTTGACGTTAACGCTTTACTTCCTTGACTCTCTTTCACTCGTTATAACACCCGTTCTCTATAACTTTAAACCCTTCCTAAGCAAGCATTCCTAATCCAATCCTGAAAAATAACTAATGCAAACAATCATTAAGCAACAGAAATAAAGTCTTAACAATTCCTACACACCAAATAAAAATAAAAATAAAAATAAAAAATGAAAATTGTTTGATTAAAAACACAAATAAATTAATCTTCCTCCTCATCATCATCCGCGGCTGCTCCACTCCCACCAGCACCACTTCTTCTCGCACTAATCACCTCATCCCATGACGGAATAAATGGATAATTACCACCATCAATATGTGGGATGTTGAAGTGGTCGAATAATTGGATGTGGGATTGATTACTGAAGTTGATCCCACGCGCCATTTGATCCTGTAGCCACCTCATCTCCACATTGTACCAATCCATCGGCACATCTTCATTTTCAACCGGAATCACCAGCGGCTCGTCCTCATCCCGTTCCCGTCTCGATCTAGCCTTCCTTCCCGGTGCTTCGGGACCAACAACGGGGTCATCATGCGGGATAGCATAATGACCACCACCATAGTCTTCAATGATTCTTGCTTGTCGGAAAATAATTGGATTGAATGGAGGTGTAGGAATCATCGTCATAAAATTCCATGCACCACGATTCATCAACCCAAATGAGTTGGCTAACCGGGTGACAAACATACCACCATTAATACAGGAAGTTTTACGATCCTTGACCGCACACTCTGCGAGATAGGAAGCCAAACACCAAGGAACGTTATAGAAAATACCGGGTGTAATAATGCTCCATAGATAGAAGACATCAAGGTTAGAAACCTTGTCATCATCCTTTCTTTGATTAATGGTGGATGAAATGAGACGATGTATAAGGCGGTGGCTAGGTGATCTAATGCTCCCTTCTTGTGCCGACTTCGGAACATAGACCTTGTTTCCAATTGTGTTCCACCAACCCGTGCTATTTACTCCGTCGGGAAACACCATGTAGGTTTGCTCCAAGAAGGCCCTAAAGATATATATCCCCAATCGACAAGCAAGGTTGATCACTGAACAGTGATGAAATTCACCCCCAAGGCAAAAACTAAAACTTGCTGGGTGATAAAAATCTGTTCCCCCCATGAAAGACACCGTGGAGAAAAACTCTAAACATAGTTCCAAGTACACCGACTCTTGAATCCGAAAGACCCGGCTCCACCCGTCACAAATCATTATCTCGCCTCCATGGGTAAACTCCTTCAAAAGATAAGGAGCTAACTACTCTTCATACCGCACACTTTGTAACCACTCCCAATCTATCTTGTTAGGCACGTACACTTCTTTTTTTCCGTATGTCAGCCAGCTTCTTCTTCCACTTCCGCATTGTTGAAGCGGACTCGATTCGTGGAAAGTTTAACCAAGGAAAATCTTCTTGGTTTGCACTTGAACTCTGCCTCCTGCTAAACATACTTCTACAAAACAAAGATACAAAAACCCAGAAACATAGATCATAATTAAAAAACAGTCATGCACAGGTTTCCACGACTCGACTCGTCGAGTCCATGTATGACTCGGCGAGTTGCATGAACTGTACGAGTCAGTCGGCGAGTATACTGAAATTGGGCCATGAAACCTGCAAATCACTTCAAGGGTTTTGTCTAGACACATGTATATAAGGTATTTAGCATGAATAAGCAAGTACAACATCATATTCCATGAAAAATCAAAACCCTAGAATTTACTATGTTTCCAAAATCGGGTTTTTCTTGCAATGTCCATCATATACAACCTTATAATCATGTTCTTAACAGAAAACAAGAAGAAATTCATTACCTTTTGAGATGATACTTGAAAGATTTGAAGAATAATTGAAGGAAAAAGATGAATGCTTGGGAGAGAGTTGAGAGAGAGGCGCACGACGAGTGTGTGTGAAAAGAAACTGATTCATTAGGGTTAAACCAGTTGTAAAAATAAATGTTGTTGTTATTTTTTTCTGTGAATAATACTGACTCGTCGAGTCGGGGCCAGACTCGCCGAGTCTGGTCGCGATGCATGATGTTTTCTGAAATTTGTACAGACTCGTCGAGTCATGGTTAGACTCAGCGAGTCTCTTGCAAAAATCCAAATTTTTTAACACTTCTTGTAATTTCTTTAGAAAAGAAAACTTTTTTCACCCCACACTTAGTCCATACGCACTCTCAAGCAAACATATCCGATGAATTGGAAGATTAAAATTCTAAAAACGAAAGAAAAAAAAAATGCAATCAAAAGAAAAGGTAAAAGAAAGCAAACTCTAAATAACGGGTTGCCTCCCGCCAAGCGCTTCTTTTTAAGGAGTCGTTAGCTGGACTCCTTCCCGTCTACGTCTCGTCATCTTCTAGCATCGGGAATTCACACCTTATCTTTTGTGGTTTGTACTTTGTCTTGTAAGCGTGAATCTTCTTTTTATAAGCCCTTTCTAATTCCTCTCTTTTCTTTTTCACAGCACCATCCTCAGCTGCTTGGGCTTCCCTTTTCCTCTTTTTCTTCGTTACCCCATTCTTTTTCGCCTTCTTTTGCACCTCCTTCTCTTTAAATTTAATTACTTCATATTTCGGGATGGTTCGTGCTTTAGGTTTAGTAGTGAATGGTTGATCAGCTTCCACCCTCCTTTTCTTTGTCTCTTCATTGGCGTATTGAACTTTCATTCCCATTCCTCATTCTGCTGTTTGTTCTTCTAAAGAATCATCAATAATATCTAAATCCAAGGTATGTGAAGAACTAGTAACAAACAGATCTAAGTCGTCCAAGTCTTTGCCAAAGTCGACTGGACTCGTCAAGTCCATTAAAGTGACTCGGCGAGTCTGAGCGGGTTCCATCAATTCTTTGGTGTTTTCTGAGTTGGCTCCTTCCAGTAGCTTTTCTAACTCCTCCAAGTCCTTGTTAACATCTCCATCTTCTTCAGAGTGTATCAAAAACTTGCTTGGATCTTCTTTTAGAAAACGTGCAAGCTCTTTTTCTAACATCTCATCATCCAATTGGATCATTGAGATTTCTTCATTCTTTTCCTCTTCTTGCTTGGCTTCTGAAATAGCTTTAAACATTACAGACTCATCACCCACCCTTAATGTCAATGTAGACTCACATATATCAATTAAGGCACATGCGGTGTTCAAGAATGATCTCCCCAAAGTAATTGGAATTTCGGGGTCTTCTTCCATATCAACTACCACGAAGTCTACTGGAAAAATAAACTTGTCAACTTTTATAAGGAGATCCTCACAAACGCCTTGTGGATGAGTTATCGTCTTGTCCGCCAAATGGATCTTCATATTTACCGGCCTTGGTTCTGGTAAATTCAACTTCTTAAAGAATGAAAAAGGCATCATATTGATGCTTGCCCCCGAATCAGCTAATGCTCGGGTGAAAACTTCATTACCAAATTGGCACGGAATCACAATATTTCCTGGATCACCCTTCTTTTCAGATAGCTCACTCATCAATACTTCCGTGACTTCAGCCAAATCTTTCCTAGCAGCAAAAAGGCCGTTAAGCAAGTTGAAGTATTTAGGTGTTTGGAGCATTGTTTCCACAAATGGCACATTAACTTGTAAAGCGTTAACATGTTTCATGAAGGTTCTGTATGATTCTACTTTTTCTGCAGGCATGGCTTTGATTGGGTATGGCAGAGGAGGATTATAAGGCTTCAAAGAATTGACAGGTTTATCATTTGCGCATGGACTCGTCGAGTCCAATGGAGTAACTCGGCGAGTCGGATCGGGTTTTGCTGGGTCCGATTCTTCTACCTTTTCTGCCTTCTTCTTGGAGATTCTCAGTGCTTCTGTAAATGTTCCTTCACTGCTGGAGGTTATTACACTTACATTCTCCATTCTTGGATTGGGTTCGGTGTTACTCGGAAGTTGGCTCGGTCTTCTTTCATTCACTTGATGTGCAAGCTGTCCCAGCTGTTTCTCAATGTTGAGAATGGATGCCTGCTGATTCCTCAACATATTTCTGGTCTCTTGCATTACTACATCGTGATCATTGTGTCTTTTCTCGGACGCGGTTATGAATCTTGAGAGCATATCTTCTAAATTGGCCTTCTTTTCCATCACCGGCTCTTCCTTTTGATAGAATCCCCTCTCCTTCTGCTTGTATTTTTCCTCCTTAGTCTTTTTATATTCTTCGTATGGGAGCCATTCCTTCTTCAGTTTCCTCCAATCTTCGTCGTATCTATCACCACCAGAGTAAAACACTTGAGCTTTTTTATTTCTGTTTTCGTCTCGATCACAATAATTGGTGAGGTGGGGCCCGCTACAATTTTCGCATCCTACCCTAATAGCATGGATTGTTTGATCCATTTTTGTCATTCTTCGATCTAGGCTATCGAGCTTAGCTATTACCGCCGCCATGCTATCATTCACCGAGTTCACTGCTCCCCGACTTACTTCATTCCTCGGATTGTGGTATTCTCTAGAATGCTTAGAGAATTCTTTAATTAACTCTTTGATTTCTGGAGGCGGCTTTCTGGTGAGCAGGCCTTGTGAATCGAGCAGTTGCCTTGTGGTGACATTAACTCCATCATAAAAAATGGAGACCTCTTGTTGGCTATTAAGGTCATGGTGTGGGCAATTTCTAAGTAGGCTCTTGTACCTTTCCCAAGCATCATAAAGAGATTCTCCGGGTTGTTGCTCGAAGTTGGCAATGGCTTTCTTTAGCTTGGCTATCTTGGAAGGCAGGCAGAAATGGTCTATGAACTCTTCTTTCATCTTGGCCCATGTGGTGACCGATCTGGGAGGAAGTGACTTTAACCAACCTTTTGCAGCTCCTTTAAATGTGACAGGAAGCATGCGAAGAAGCTGGATCTCGCGAGGCACATTTGGTACATTGAAGTAATCAGCCATATCATTTACTTCATCCAAGTGCTTATAGGCGTCTTCGTGATCTTTCCCGTAAAAAGGAATCTCCTTGAGTTGAGCGAGAATATAGCACTTTAGCTCGAAAGTAATGGTTGCGGAAATTGCGGGTTGCACAAGTCCCAGGTCGGTGTCATCACGCATCCTCTTCTTCCATTCCCCCATGGGGATTTCTTCGATATTAGCCATAGCGGTAGCTAAATCGTCTTCAAACTCGGATGAGTGCTCGTATGTGGGTTCGTCTTCTTCCTCGGTCTCGTACTCGGTGTCTTTTTGAATTGGGTCTTCGATTGTCAATGAGGCACTGGATGCTCCTGATTTGTTGCTCCTTTTCTTGCTGTTTGAGGTTTTTGAGTGGTGAATTCTTTGAAGAAGCGGATTCTCCAATGATTTTGCCTTTGATCCTTCTTAGTGCGGTTTCCGGATCTTCAAGAGGGGGAACCAGAGGTGTATCAGATCCTCGGGTCATGAAACAACTGCAAACAAAACAGAAAACGCGTAAAAAGAACAAAAAAATATAATAAAAATTAAAGCTGATTTAGCGTCGTACTCGCCGAGTCTGCACGAATGCACTCGGCGAGTCCAAGGTAAAATCAGGTTTTTTTTATTATTTATTTTATTATATATATATATATATATATATACACTACCTGCTAAATTAAACAGAAATTAACTTTGTGTAAGATAAATCTCCCACAAAGGATAGATTGAATTAGATTTTTAATGCTAATTTTAGAACCGTTCCCCGGCAACGGCGCCAAAAACTTGATGTGCGTAAACTCACATAGTTTTAATCCTACTTTTAATTGTAAAATAAACACACAAAGGCAATGTATCTATCAATTGTGGAATAGTTTAAGCAAGTAGGGTATCGAACACATGGAACGGCAAATTAGAAATAAAAACTAATTCTATCTAAATTATTTAATAAGTAAAGGGTTTTCTCTAGTTTTACAAGACTAGAAACTTACTAACTATTACTTAATCTAAAAACTAGAAAAACAAAGAATTAACTAGATTCAATAATACGAAGGAACTTCTGTTTAGTTCAACTCAATTGATCCTATGGTTGATTTCAAGGTAATAGTGCAATGGATTAATTCTTTTGTTAGTTACCGATTCAAGTGATTAGGTTCGCATTCACTACACTAATCCTTAGCAAATAAACTAACTTAAACAGTGATCAATTGTCTAATTCAATTTAGTTCACTAGATTAATTATTCGGATTACTTTAGACTCACAATACTTAATCAATTTGGTTTTAATTAACTTCTTGTTGATGGTCATCACACAAGCTTGCACACAAATTTACTTAATTTTCTTATTAATCCTAGTTTCATGTTCATTAGTCCTAGACATATAGCAAAGTAGTCACAAGATATATGAGGTTGATAATCAAACGATGTTCATGCTATTTAATTACCTTCCTATTAACAGAAAATTAATTATCATTCATACACAAGGTTCTTTAGCAAGCTAAAATAACAAATAAATTACCAATATTGAATTAATCGTACCAATAATCAAACCATAGTCTCAATTTTGTATCCCCAAACAGAAGTTTAAGAGTTTTAGCTCATGATTGAAGTAAATAACAACACAAAAACAAATTCTAATTGTCTAACCATAGTGGAAAACAAAAGATTAAGTATAATGATGGAATTTGCCTCAAATCTCCTTCAGGATTGAATTATAGCTTCTATCTTCGTCTTCTAGGGTTTCTCTAGCCTCTGAATCGTAGCTAATTACTCTAGAATTATCCCAGAAGTTTTTTTCCTCGATCTGAGAAGTTATCTATATATTTGCGTATCGACTCGTCGAGTCCGTCTCACAATATCCGTATGAGATAAGCATCTGGGTTCCCGAGTCATTATCCTCACTTGGACTCGCGGAGTAGTTGATTCTACTCGCCGAGTAGGTGTTATTTTTGGTGTTTTTCTTCTTTATCCAATTCCCGAGCTCCTAACCGCTTCTCCTGTTTCCTTTTGTTTCCGAGCTTCATTTTGGACTGAAAATACAATTTAAACACTTTTAAGTACCTTTTGTCCATGAAATGCAATAATTTAAATAATAAATGAATAGAAATCTATACTTAATACAAACTAAATATGCACGTATAATTCTACAACATGGGCTACACAGAAATACTCACGACTGTTACCAAGTTCAAAAAGTCGTGTCTTCCTCCTCCATGGAACGACTTCTTCACCATTCTGTGATGGGTTTTGGTCATAAGACATCATATGTGCTCATACAAACCCTAATGCTTGGATCTAGGTTTCTCTATTGTACATGATTTGAATCCAAGACTATAAACCCTAATTCTAGCATATGGAAATCAATATTAACATATAATTAGGTTTAAGATATTACCTTGATTGTTATGTAGCAATAACAATCCTAATTCCTCCTTGAATTGACTTTGAAAGGGTTAGAGTCACAAGTGTCACTCCTCTAATGGCTTACAAACACCAAGAGCAAATGGAGAAGGTATAAAGAGAGAGGAGAGAGGTAAGAATTCGTCCTTAGGACTTCTTGGGAAGGCTTAGACGAATTCATGAGCCTTAGGGGGTTTATATAGGTGTAAAGATTAGGGTTTTAGTCCTTATCCTTATCTAGCTACTTGCCCACCAAGTAACCATAAGATAAGTCTTAGAAACCCTTATCCTAGTCGAATTCTAAAGCATTATCTCCTTAAATTCGTTCACCCTATATTTAAGATAATCCTTACCTTATTTTGTAACTATCACATAATTACAAATCAGCCCCTCTAGTTTAATTAATTACACTTTGATCACAAAATTAATTCCTAATTAATTATTGACCAATATTAATTAAACAAATAAGATTTCTCCTTTAATATATTATTCTTATAACATATTAATAAATCATAACAACCTCTCTCTCTTTATTCATTTCTCCAATCAAGTTGCTTTGGTGAAGGCAACCTAAAAGGACCATGCACCATCGGGTCAAGTACATACCAAAATAGTTATGGACTTAGACACTAATCCAACAGTCTCCCACTTGGATAAGTCTAGTAACTATTATGCGTATGACTTCAGATCCTGATATGCAATCATAGCTTTCCAAAGCCGCTGTCAACTCTGATCCTATCAGATGCGCGTGTCCTTAAGATAAGAGATCATATATTCCTCCATTCCAGATATCATATGAGATATGATTTCTAATCATTCTCTTTGTACTACTTCTCGATTTCTGATTTATGACGAAAGACTAATTGAACAAATCAAATTAGCCCTAGCCCGGCCGAGCATTTACGTTTATCATCACTAAACCATCGAGGGGACCAAAAGATATCGCTTTTATCCTACCTTGGATAAAAGGAACGGATAAACTTTGATACAATGCTTGCTTGCACTCACTAACCAAATCACACACAACAATATGTTTTATAACACCAAGTTACTATTGCGTTTACATATTATCAATGTGCAACTGATTAGCAAGATACAACTCACACATCTCGGTTTCAAGAATATAAGATGTTATTGTCTCACCAATCACTCATGATACACTTCATGGAGTGATCCAAGTGAACGTGGGTTTAATTCAATGCTCAAATTCATATTCATAAGCACTCATGAATGTTTTAGCAAACATTTGCTTATGTCTAATACTCTTTTAGACAATCCACACACCAATTCACGACAATCTTCATTCATATCTACTTCCAACATATGAACGACTGTGGCCCGTTTGAATAATTCGATTATTCTTAATAAACTAAATTATTCTGGAAGTCAAAACATGCAAAGTGAAACACAAGAATAATACTAATCCCATATGGCCTCAACCCTTTGAGTATAAATAAAACTCCTTTTATTTATCACCATATCGATTACTCATTATTTGTCGTTTCGGGTAATCAACTTCTTACTTGAATTACAACACTTATCCCATGCTCCTAGCATGCACACAATGTTCACCTATGGTTCTTACTTTGTGAAATAGATCATATTGAACACATTTCCAATCATTCTCATTTCACAACTCCGAATCCTTTTTCATAAGTGAAAGAATATCAAAATTCTTGCTACTTATAGAATATGCAAGATTCTAACATTCTATGCAATGATTCTTTTGTAATGTCACTGCACCAAAGTCACAAAGACTATTGCTAATGATGTTAAAAAATCTTCTATCGGAGATTGTTACAAGACAATTCCTTAGATATGATGTCTCTCACTCAAAGTATATTCCTTTGAACATCCTTCTGCATAAAAGTTTCTAATCTAGACATAGATTTTCAATATTCAAATCCCAATATGGACACGCTTCTATATTTTCCATATGACAACTTATTCTTAATAGAATCATATCTATTCATAATAATGTCGATATGGTCCATTCAATACCATGCTTCCAACTACTCACAAGCAACCAATCCTCGTCGAACTTTGGATTGTCCTTGATAGTTGTTTAATTAGTTTAGTCAAAACCTATTCTAGTCCTTTTTCCCTCTAAATGCGTTAGACATTTTGAAAATCTTAGAATGGTCAAACATTAAAGCATTTTCAATCGATCCTATACCCGAAGCGTATGGGACACGATGCACAATGTTTTATTTGCTATGTTCTCAAAATTCGAATTGTGAAAAGGAATTTCGTAATCATAATCGAAATTTTAAGAACACACTATGTACCTTTGACTAAATTTATTAACATTTCTCAACCTAAGCCTTTAGATTTGAAATGAAGCATAATATTCTCTCCCTTAATTATAGCAAAACAACTTTACAAACCTTACGACTTTGCAAGGTATAACTCTTGTTTTTCTATAATTAATATTGCCAACTTGCAATACTTTCCATAATAATCATACAATTATAACTTTTATGATCCCATTATCATGATGATTACTATAAAACATAACACTTATGCTCCTACTAGCTTCGACATGTATTCATAAACATCTTAACTTTCAGAAAAACAATACCTATTGAATTTCTTAAGTCCATGTTTCTAATACTTAATGCTTTGATAATCTTTTATCAAGGCTTCTTGAACTTGTACACCTTTGCCTTCGATAGTTCATATGTGTGTCTAAACAATTAAGACTAATTGCCAAACCTCACAATTCAAATTATGGAAAGGGATACCGTAACCATGATCGAATTCGAGAATGCAATTTTACAATCACTATCTTCTTAAAATCTTTCTTAGTGAAAGCATTTCCTCACAATCATTTTCATGAAGAAGGAAATCTTATGACACTTAGATTTAAACGGTGTATGTGTTTCTATCCATGTGAATTTGTTAAAACCAAAGTTTACGACAATTCAAACTCATATGGACCGAACTTTCTTAATCTTGATTTCTAGCCTTATGGTAGCACAACTGCCCACCACGTCTTCCAAGTAGTTAAGCATCTTACCTTTTTCCTATCAATGTACCTTACATTGATCAAGGTGCCTTGCCTTTTATGCGTTCAAAATGAGAACTCATAGAACTCACATACATAATTAACTCAATTGGAAACGGCACAGAAACAAAATAATGTCAACACGATAGGTTGTAAACCTCAACTCGTGTGCTAGTGATGATCAATAAGGTTTATTTGACTTGTTCTTGAAACCGTTCAAGACCATTAAGGCTCCCACTGACTCCTTGACATATAAGATTCTTTTGTCAATAACCATTTCTTGACAAACAAATATTCAAGAGTTAGTGTAGTTTTTATCAAAACACTTCATAAATTAGTCCTAGTCGGTCTTTGTCTTATTCAAGACATCACAACTTTCCACATTTGATGAATGTTATAAACCTTTAATACTTTTCACTCATTGTCACAATCTTAACTTTAAGACTTGTTATTGGAACGAAGTATGATAGACTTCTTGATTTAACCATTTCTTCATTCCTTGATTCCTCTTCTTAAACATACAATTGTACTAAGACTCACTTAGAGGATCAATTGAGATATGGTTCTTAATCATTAAGATCTATCATAAAGCATAAAAGGTACTCTCCCTTCTTCTTAGAATGGAGAAACTTTTATTTTTCTGCCTACTTGATTCTTCTTACTCATTCTACTATTGGTCTAAACCCTTTAATCAATTCAGAATTACACTCAATCCTATAAGTATAATCATATTTACTAAACCTTTAGTAAATCATGACAAATATCTTTGTTACTCTTATGGTGAACTTGATCAACACACAACTTTGTGTACTCGATCTCCTAGTCCTTCACTTGACACTTTGTCAACGAATTTGTCTAATTTTCAAATATGAAATTTCTCATTCATCATGCAACCAAGTTGCGTGATTCCAAATTTCAGTCCAATTGAAATTTGGGCGATGAGAAACTCTCCCTATTTGGTAAATTTTCGACATTTCCATTAATAACATAACTAAGAATCATATACATTCGTTGTAGAAATATGCAAACATCAATTTTCATAACGATTTCATTTCAAGGAAGTAAACAAATAAATAAATAAGTCAAACAAAATTTATTTTATTTATAAAAGCAACGGAAAAACATTTGTCCTTACAATGCAAAATCTATTGAAAACTATGTAAAAGGAAAATTTCTAACAACTCTATCGTAACTATCTAAGCTAAAAATCCAATCCTCAAGTCCATGTGATCGAGATCCATCTCTTGTGATTAGATTCATCTTGCTCTCTTATCAAGCTTCCTTTCTTTTCACCGATCTTGCAAAACATTCAAATGCAATCTTATCACATCATGTATTAAGAATCAATGAATAGGAACTTAGCGGAGTTAGATAGTGGATTTTACCTGAAGCGTAGTCATACTTTTGACTCTCCCATCTCTTAGATCTCGTAGGTAAATGGGGCAACTTCGTCTCTAATGCCCGTTCTCTTGGCAATAAAAGCAAATTGACTCTTTTGGAACAACACATTGAACTACTTCAGACATCGCCTTTCTCGTATGATAAAACTTTTCGATCATTGCATGTCTTTCATTGCCATTGTCTATAGCCATAGAGTTCTTGAAGGCAGATTAGCAAATCAACTTTGCTTTTCTATTGTGCCAAACCATTGCTGATTCAGCAGCAATAAGCATATAGGTGAGATCAATAAGGGTCACGTCGTGGTTCATCATATAGTACTCTCTTACGAACTCACTATACGAGTTAGGAAGTGACTGAAGAACCCAATCAACAGCCATCTCTTCACCGACAACGGATCCCATCACTCTTAACCTATCAATGTGTGACTTCATCCCTAAGACGTGTGCACACACCGACTTTCCTTCGTTATGTTTACTTGCCAAAAGGGCTTGAGTGATATTGAACCTTTCAATTTTACAATCTTGTGGGTTAGGGAGAATAATTGGAGGAGGAGGAGGAAGTGAAGCATGATTTCTTGTTCCTCGATCGAATCGTGGAATATCATCTTCATGTGGAATGCTTGTTCCACGGGATTTGGGAAGACCATAGTTGTCGAACTTTGACATCTACAAAATGGGAGAAAACAAATTCAAGTTAGTTGATCGATTGAGTCCTTAGTAAATCACCCAAATGAGATACCAAGGCTAGGACCCAACACAATACGCTACAACCTAGAAAAGGGATGCCGTAATCTAGTTGTAGAATATTTGAAGGTAAGTGAATGACGATTCACTAATTTCCACCATGAAAAACGAAAAAGAAATTTAAGTTTTAAATCTATGAAAACTCCTAGATCCTTTGAGATTCATTGAACATTTCAATGGTATGTTTAAATCTCGATATGCCCCTCTTTTTTGTGACTGGGATGCCGAGGATCACAAAGCGGGTGTGAATAACCATGCAAAGTTACATGGTGCCCTCACATGTTACAGTCACCTATTCGATGTGTCGGTAAACCACACACGCTCCACCGAACTATGACAAACATTGAGTCACCCTTTGCTACCTTTGCTTAGAACCATTTAGTATGCCGGTAAACCACACACGCTCCACTAACGTCTACGCAAGGGCACAAAGTGTAATTTCATGGAATTGCATCAATTCACTTTTGCCTAAGTAACTAAGATTGGGAATTTGCAAAACATTTAGTTACTTTGTATTTCATTATACTTATAATGGAAGGTTTCGTCCTATCCTACCCGTTCGGCTAACGACCCTCCACTAGTCAAGAGTACGGTGGGTAAGAGTGGATACCCATTCAATTGCCATATTATAAGCAATTTCCTTAAACACCCCTTATAGACCAGCTTTGTGAATGAGGCCTACTAACGGTAAGACTGACTTTTACTCATACATATATATAATGTTAGAATTTTAATGTTATATATAGTATAGGGTGCATTTTACACTTTTAAAATATTAGGTGATCAAAGTTAACAATTATACTTTTAATTCATTTAAATTGTAAACCTAAACTTTTATGGATTTATTAAATCTCTTTTAATTATACACCTTAATCAATTAATAAAACCATAAGGGATTGATTTGAACTTTTCAAAACATTACTAGGGTTTTAGAATTTAACATTCCTAATCAACTTTTAATCAACTTTTAAATTCCAAAACTTGAGGGCAAGTTTTGAAACCTTTTTCAAAACATTAGGGTTTTAACTATTTAAATTTCAAAACTTCAAAACTTTTGGGTTCAAATTTAAACTATAAAACCTAAAGGGGAAAATATGAAACTTTTCATAACAACAAGGATCAAATAACAAATAATTTTAAATTAACATTTAATCACATAATTATCCATATTTGATTTATTTAATGATTTCTTGCAAAACAATTTATCAATTTACTCGAAATAATTAATCAATTATCTTATAAGGAAACAATTATCTTATTAATTGATAAATATCTTCATTTAGATCAAAAACATAGTCAAATATATCATATAATCGGATTAATATTGATCTAACATGATAAGGTAACTATCCATATGCAAAAACAACAAGAAATCCCGAGATAAGCACTATCTGACGAGTTGACTCATCGAGTTAAGCCTGGACTCGTCGAGTCACCCTGGACTCGGCGAGTCCAGCCTCTAGAACACAAAAAAATTGAATTTTTTTTAGATATACAATGCATCAATACAATAAAAACCATCCTAGTCTTTGATGCCACTGATGGGTTTTGGTCATAAAACATCCTATGTGCTCATACAACCCCTAATGCTTGGATCTAGGTTTCTCTATTGTACATGCTTTGAATCCAAGACTATAAACCCTAATTCTAGCATATGGAAATCGATATTAACATATAATTAGGTTTAAGATATTACCTTGATTGTTATGTAGCAATAACAATCCTAATTCCTCATTGAATTGACTTTGGAAAGCTTAGAGTCACAAGTGTCACTCCTCTAATGGCTTACAAACACGAAGAGCAAATGGAGAAGGTATAAAGAGAGAGGAGAGAGGTAGGAATTCGTCCTTAGGACTTCTTGGGAAGGCTTAGACGAATTCATGAGCCTTAGGGGGTTTATATAGGTGTAAAGATTAGGGTTTTAGTCTTTATCCTTATCTAGCTGCTTGCCCACCAAGTAACCATAAGATAAGTCTTAGAAACCCTTATCCTAGTCGAATTCTAAAGCATTATTTCCTTAAATTCGTTCACCCTATATTTAAGATAATCCTTACCTTATTTTGTAACTATCACATAATTACAAATCAGCCCCTCTAGTTTAATTAATTACATTTTGATCACAAAATTAATTCCTAATTAATTATTGACCAATATTAATTAAACAAATATGATTTCTCCTTTAATATATTATTCTTATAACATATTAATAAATCATAATAACCTCTCTCTCTTTATTTATTTCTCCAATCAAGTTGCTTTGGTGAAGGCAACCCAAAAGGACCATGCACCATCGGGTCAAGTACATACCAAAATAGTTATGGACTTAGACACTAATCCAACATTCTGTTCAAGGGGCTATCTGAGCGAAGTTCTGGTTCTAATGGGGCCAGTAAATTGTTCATGACCATTCTCTATGGTCTATACAATGGCATAAACCTCGACTACGGCTCGGTTCTCTGGCAACAACTCATTCAGAGCCTTGCCTCATCCTCTCGCCATACTGAAGTGTCGTATGCCAGATTTTGGACACTGATCACCAAGTGGGCAATGGATAAGCTTCATGTTCCTACCATTTCCGATTCCCTCCTCTCCTCCATCAGTGTCTTCCACACCACCAAGATCATCGTCACTGATCCGACCAAGTTCTCCTTCGTCGGATCCATTTCGGATTCCATGTCCACTGGTGTGTCCAAGGAGAGTGTTATCATGAAGGCCTACAAGGAGTTTCATCCTTCGGGTCCACAGGAACTTTCTGCGGAAATGGTTCAGTCCATCAATAACGCAGATAAACCAGCTGCTAGAGGGAAGAAACCCGAGAAAGGGAAGATTAAGAAAGCAGCAAAGGGAGAAAAGGGTCCTTCTCCTAAGAAGCGAAAACCATCAAAGACAGATCTTCCCCCCCCCCCCCAGTGAAGAAGAAGAAAACTCAGCCGAAGAGGAAACTTATTCTCTCTTCTTCATCAAGCGATTCAGAGGGTAACCTATCTGACTCAGACGAGTCAGCTAGAGGTGATACTCCTCCTCACTCGCCTGCACATGAGGTACCAGTTTCATCAAAACCTCCTTCTCCTTCTCCTACCACCATACCCTTCTTTCCCACCATAACCTCCTCCATTTCCATTCCCTCCATATCTAACCCTATTTCCATTCCCACCATAACCTCCTCTATTTCTATTCCCCCCATAACTACCTCCACTACCATTCCACCAACAACTACTCCTATACCACCACCAATATTCACTGAAGCCACCAAAACCACCACCAGTGAGATTCAAACGAACGTATCTGATACGGGGGTTCGAATTTCACAACCCGAAACTACTTCCGTACCCGAACCCACATCCCCTACCGAACCATCCGCTACACCCTTATCTCCCACTCACTCTGCTAAAACCGAAACCTTTCTGGGAGGGGAGGATATGACCTTTGATTCCATCTACTACAACCCCTACCAAGTCCAAACTGATGATGATGATGATGCTCCAGTTACCAAAAAGCACATCAAGGAACTCCACGAGAAGATTGTTAATCTTGTGGCTTCTTCCTCTACCTCAAAATCTCACATTTCGGAGGCCGCCATTCAGGGGATGGTGGAATCTCTCACCAAAGCACATGAAGCCTCCATTAGCTCAGCTGCTGCTACTATTGACAAATCTACAAAGGCTAGTGCTGCGGCGACCGAAAAAGTCGAAAAACTATTTCAAGACGCTCAGATTTGGCTGGAGTCTTTGCAAGCGGCATCCGAAACCAATACCAAGAAGATTCGCATGGTTGTGGAGAAGCTGGTCCATTCTATAGAAACAGAAAAAGACCACTTTGCCAGCTTCCTTCAGAACCTCAAAGAAGACAATCAGTCTTTTCAGTCTTCGGTTGCGGATCGTCTTCTCAACTTTCAAGCAACTCTTGCCACCGATTCTACTGCAAAGGATGAGCTTGCTCGTAAATCATCCGAGCTTCATCTTGCAACTCATCAGCTCTCCCAAGCCGAGAAAGAGATCGATTCTCTTCGGTCTGAGAAAGCTGTGGTTAGGAGTTGTGTTTCGGATGTTCATGGGGCTCTATCCAACATCATCGAACCCCATGATCCGATTCTTAACTACTCGGTGAGGCGCACTCTTGCAGAGAAGCTTGCTCCTGCCCTTGCCTTGCTTAGCCGCATTGAAGGGATTCCTGAGCAGGAGGAACATCCGAAACAAGGGGGAGAAGGGAAGCCCACAGCTCAATCAAAACCCCCTCCGTTTTCCAAAGCTCAATCACTACCAGTTTCTTCACTAGTTCCTCCGAGAGCACCCAAGCCAACAATTGTTCCTGCATCAGGATTGAGTGCTTAAAGCAAAGACAAACAAATTATCGATGACAGTGATGAAAGTGAGGACCAAGAACCAATTGCCAGCATTTTGAAGAAACAGGCCAGGGAGAAGGAGCTTGATGAAAATGCTCGTATTTCCAGAGAGGCTGAAGCCAAAGAGAGGAAGATAAAGGAAGCTCATGATCTCCTTGAAAGTAGAAAAACTCTATTTCCTCCTTGGACTCTTGAAGAGCTTGTTAAAGAAGCTATCGAGTCCCCCTGCACTCTTTGGCTTGTACCAGTGATCTCCTTGGACCGGGTTAATTCGGTGGATTCCCAATTTGACATGCCCTTGACCAGAAAAGCTTTTATCTTCCATGCATTCGCCCACATAGCTGAAGTTCCTCATCCTCACCCGAAGGTTTATAGGGAACTTGTAGACTTCTATCTGAGGAAAGCTCAACCTCAGTATCAGACGTGGAGCGCACAGAAGATCGTCAACGTTCGGGTCCTCAAACATGTTCGGGAGGGTAACTTCACCAATGTTAGATTCAAGGTCTTAAGGGGATCCGACAAAACTGAGCATTCCATCTCTTTAGCCGATCTTCCCAACTTAAATCCTCATGACTGAATAATCTTGCACAACATTCTTCTCGTTAATGAAGTGGAATATGGTCCGATCATAGATCATTTCAAGAGAATGTTGGTATGTTATATTTTGGAGGTTGCCAAGCTGGATCAAGAAGTTTCAAATGTTCTTAGGAAGAAGCCCACTATCACTCCAGTCGGTTCTGCAAGTGATTTAAACAGAATACAGATGGGAAAGATTGATCCAAAACGAAACTCAGTCATGTTCACCAGGGCAGAAGGTTAGAAATGCTTATTTGCTTTGGCTGACAAACATCTTTACACCACTTCCTGCTTGGAGCATGTTCTGGGTATCATCAATCGATGCAAACAGAACTCGGAGAGTAATAAGAAATACTTCAACGATATGATCAATTGGTATATTCACTTCCGACAAAAACTTCTTGCTATTATTCCCTGCCTATTCAAAACTGTCAAGAAAGCCGGTGCCGCAGGTGCAAGCAAGCCGAAGTGAGGTCTCGCCCCTATTGACGCAAAGGGGGAGATTGTTGGGTATATGGTGTTGCGTATTGGGCTCGTCTCTTAGCCCTATTTTGTATCCGGTATGAGCCTGTCCATCCGTGACTTGTTTGTTAGGGTTTGTGTATTAATAGATGCTTGCATGCATCTTTTCAAGAGCTTGAAAATCGTTTTTACGTCTGATTTAGAAGACATCTTTTGTAACCCTAAAATCCTCTACAGCGGAAGTTCTTAATCGAGCTCTGCTGAGGATTGAGTATTGTAATCATTCGACTCATTCAGATCCATACTTGTGTTTTGTTTCACTGTTTTACGTTCATTATCTACCTGTTACAAAGATCTAATCGATCAAAGAGTTTATAAATCTCATCACCAAATCCTCCCAAGATAAAGCCTTGGACGATTTTGAGGCTTATCCTAGCCTAGAAATCGTCCAACCCCTATCCAATAAGGATTTACAGTCTAAAGTTTAACTATCAACCAATTGACAGTTTATACCCTCTTATTTAATTAATCTCCTTAAGTCACCAAATTAATACTAATTAATCTATGACTTATATTAATCAAATAACTATATTATTATTCCTTATATTATTCTCATAATATATTAATAATATCTATTCTCTCATAATAAATCATCCTACCAAGTTGCTATGGTGAAGGCAACCCAAAAGGACCATGCACAATCGGGTCAAATACTTGCCTAATATAGTTGCAGCCTTAGACACTATTCCAACAGATATGAGTTAACTCCATTCCTCAAAGGAATTTGTATTAGAGGCCAGCAATCATAAAATAAAGTTGTTCAATTCGCTTTAGACAAAGGAAAGGGAATGATGATATCGAATAAAGTTGTAACATCCCAAATTTTCAGCTATCATGTCTAATTGATTTATATTCTTCATGACTATTCAACTTGGCGAGTTGGAGGTCCAACTCATCGATTAGAGGAAGGATTTGGCCACGTGGGTTAGTGATCAACTCGGCGAGTTGATAGGCCAACTCAACGAGTTGGCACAGTGTGTGGAAACCCTAAATCTTCAAGGTTAGATCCAATTTAAGGGACCTTAGGCCTATTTTCCTCCACCCTTGTCATCTTAGAGCATGTGAGAAACCTTAAACCTGTCCCATTCGTTGTGAAGAGAGAGAGAGAGAGGGGGAGAGAGAGAGACCAAATTGAGCATTCTTGTGCAATTTTGGAAGATGATTTTAGGAGCAATGTGGATTTGATCAAGGAAGGGATGTGGATCTAGTGTTCTTTTTTCATTAGCATCTGTGTGGAGGTAAAAAGCTCTCATTTTGGCTGCATATTTGGTTAGAAGTCATTTTTGGGAATTTTAAGGGTTTTCTTCCATCCACCTTGTGTCATTGAGTTATTTGAGCATGGTTGAGGTTGGAACCTCAGATTTGGACTGTAGGAGGCATTGATGGTCCAAAGATCTGAGCTTTATTGAGCTAGAGGCAAGCTCTTGTGCATCTAACCTTTGTTGGAGCTTGTATTGCCATTATGACCTAATATGGAATGCATGAACGTAAAGCTTGAATCTTTACGTGATATTTGAGCATTAGGAAGATATATCTGGAGTATGGGGCATCATCTCTATCTTAAAACGTCTGAATAAGATTTCGACTTAAGAGACTCAACGAGTCGGTGACCCGACTCGACGAGTCAGTTAGGGTTTGTCCCGATGAGCTTGATCATGTGATAACTCGATGAGTTGGAGGTTAGCTCTTAGCTAAGCTGGAACTTCATGAGACTCCAGTGTAAAATGAGTGCACTCGATGAGTCACATAGGTGCACTCGATGAGTCGAGTCAAACATGGACTATTGACTCGAGTTGACTTTTGTTAACTATAGGGTTTGGTCAAACATGAGAGATGGAGACCATGTTGGGGTAAAATGGTCTTCTACCCAATTTAAGAGTTAGAAAGAGGAGGAATACCCTTTGGTTTACTTAGAGTTGAGAATCGAGTATTTATTGAGATAATTACCCTATGTGTTACGTGGTGGCTAGTTCGAGATTCGAGTACGTGGATAATTGCTTCCTATCGAGGTGAGTCTTCTCACTATACGTATCTGAGTAGTAGTTACTATGTAACCAGAGGATCCTTATAGAGATATTGGACCGGAGGGTCCTCATTATAGAGCGATGGGTCTCATCTGTTATAATATGATATGCGTTCTTGAACATACTGTCTTTGTGACTTATGTTTTTATGTTATTCAATATATATGTTATTTATATGTGCTTACGTTGAGCTATGTGATATATCATGCATTATGCTATGAGATTATGCTATGCTCTGTAATTATGTTATGCCTTGTGATTATACTATGCTTTGCTGAGTTAGAACCGGAGGGTCAACCCAAGTTGTGGGACCAGAGGGTCTCCACTGAGACACATTGACCAGAGGGTCTTAATTGAGGTGTAGGTGGTATTTTAGGGAACTCACTAAGCTTCATGTTTACCGTGTTATGTGTTATGTGTTTATGTGTTTCTCAGGATCACGGGAAAGCACCGACTTGTTTGTACACACTAGCGAAAGAGCTATGTTTTGAGGATCCTGGATTTTTTTAATCAAACAATTATAGATTTGCAATTGTAAATTAAATAAAAGAGTTTTTGTGAAATGTGTAATGAGACAAATGTGGTTTTAAATTTAAAATTTTGGATTGAAACTTAACGGTGTTACAAAAGTATTAAAATGAAGGAAAGGATATCACGTTGGGCAAATGAGACAAAATTCTAGCTTTAGTCGACAACGACAAAGAGAAGGTATTTAAGCTCATAATAAAGGGGATGTAAAAATGTTCTGGAACTTCGAGACTATTCAAAGTCTATCATTTTGTGAAATTCTAGAATTCCAGAAGAAGCCCAAAGTTAGTTACTCTATCTATAATACAATTGAGAATCAACTTTATTATCCATTATGATATTTGATGTTTAAATTCCATCAATTTAATCTGCCTCATGATTTTGATGAACTCCTACTCATAAGCATATGAAGATTAGATTCCATTTGAATATTAATCAAGAGGGGGATAAGGATTGGTCTTCAAAGAAGATTTTCAAGCTTCATAACATATCAAAGGATGTAATGTTTGAGAATGCATTTCAAGATATTCGATTCGAGGTTGTTAGAGGAGATTAAGGGAGCTATGTATTCACTATTGTAGATTTTACATTGATGAATCCGCATGAATTTGTGGTGTTAGTGCAAATAATGTCAAATATTAATACAAAAGAGGTTCCAGACACTACTATCTACAAAAATGTTTCCTTACATGTCAAAGAATTTCTTATCTTTTGCTATTCTCAAATGGCTTTGACTGATATAGAGCTTGCTAAGGAATTCAAAAAAATAGTTCCTAAACCATGTATTATAATCGAAGGATTTAAAGAATTTGATGATGATGATGCACGTCAAAATCTAAAAGGAATTGTTTTCTCTGGCAAACCATTGGATAACGTGTAGAAAAAACATATGCTCTATACAAATTTGAGGGATATATTCTCAACTTTGCAAATCAAAAATGCTTTAATAAGAATGGAGAATTTCATGAGGAATGCAAAGGAAGATAAGAATGCGATACATTCTATTCTTAAATGGTATCTTGAAGTTTGAGACCCTACGTCTAGTTATCAGGTCTTTGTAGAGAAGTGAAGAAAGTCACATTCAACACAAATAGGGAGAATATAAAGGTTAAGTTGTGTTCGATGTTGAATACCTCTATATATACTTTACTTTGTATATCTTAGCGAAGTCCCGTAGTCTATATCATAGGTTATGCACATTTGATATACCGATGTATTTATGCATGCATTTATATAGAAGTCCTTTGATGTCGAAGGTACATTGAAAATTTTGTAGTCTGTTGATAATACTATAAATAGTGTTGTATTCTAGGGTATTTGTATTCACTTTTTTGAAACTTTCCAAGCTTGTATCCTTGATTTCTTCCAGACTTTTTTGACACTTTCCAAACTTGTATCCTTGATGTCCATAAATTATGCATTCGAAGAATGTACATTGTCTTTCCTAAGTCTTTCTTCTTAAAATACTTTCTTAGTCAAGACAAAGAGTCTTGCATAGTCGGAATGTAATTTCTCATGATTAAGTATGTCTCACTTATATAAGATTATGAATATCACTATGCTCCCACTAGTTCTTAGTAAACACATATGTCATCTTCATTTTGATATAAATCATACCTTTTATTTTCATATTAATGATGATTTCAACTGTTACATTTTTTCTTTATATCTACAAATGGATCTAAAGTCTGATACATTATTTTAGGATAACATGTATTAAGAAAACCTCTAGGCTAAGCTATATAAATATCTTCAAATAGATGTTTATTAAGAAAAATGGTTTTTCTTGAAATCTATTTGTCATATCTACTTGTAATTATGGTATATAATATCCATGTTGAATAATCATAGCTACTTGTAAAAATGTTTAATCATAGTCAATGACATGAGTATGATAAAGATCACAATCAATGATATGAGTATGATAAAATCCTTTTATAACAAGTCTTGTTAAATGTATATGTATGTATGTATATATATATATATATATATATATATATATATATATATATATATATATATATCCATGTATTGATTATATCTAAAGAATCTTTTACTCCTCCTAGCCTTGCTATAGAGAGGAAGATTAATCAAGTGCACACTTTATTATTATACATAGATTATATCTCATGTGCATGAATCTAAGTTATTAATCAGATTCAAGATCTAATATAACATTATTTTCCAGAAACCATCAAGAGGAACTCATCAATGAGATATTCCACATTTCTCAAGTCATAGATGGTTTTAACCATTAATTAAAATAGTTTTTGTTTGAATATCTATTATTCATGTTTAACAACTTCTTGTTACAACTAGTGTCAACTCTTACAATATCATGTTGTGGCTCTTGAGCTAAATCAAGTTCCATGTGCCTCTTACTTGCTTTGTCATTAGAAGCTTACATTTTGCTAACTCGGCTTTAAGAGGAATAAGAGAACTTATTCTGGGATGTTTTGTATATAATAATCTAAGCAACTTTTAGAGCATTCTACTAATATGTAATTAGTAGATTTTTGATCTAGAAGCTTTAGTATAGTATAGGCTTCAAATCCACAAAACATTAAGTAAGATAAGAACGGTGCCTTTCCATACTAAATCTTGCAAAGTGTTCCATCTACTTATTAGTTGGTGCTTGTATTCAAAATACAACTGATAGTGATTAAGGCATAATCCCAAAAGATTAAAGGAAGACAATTTCTACCGGTTAGAAAGTAAACTATATCAAGTAAAGTTTGATTCTTCCTTTAATATCATTAAGGCTTTAGATGGTGTTATTGGCTTCTATATCAACTTCATATTTGAAAACTTCATCAAATATTTGAAAATTATGTTTTAACATGTAAAGTTTAATTAAAACGACTATAGTTGTTAATAAAGTTGATTTTGGTATCTTGTACTAAATCTAGACACTCATTAGAAAGGAAGTCATACATCACAATGTATAGTTCCTAAATAATTATTTTCTTTACATTTTAGTGAAAATATCATTAGAAATTTTTTATATATAAATAAGATTCACATATATCAAATAAACTACATTATTTTCCTTTAAATATCCCTTTCTTGAAGGTGGAATATGTGTATTTTATTTATATAATAAAGATAACAATGTCATAGATAAATTTGATTCAAAACAAGTTTAAGTCAAAAGTATTTGCATATAAAACTTCTTTTCTAGAATACATTAATATTTACTTTATACTTCTTATTAAGAGATCTAGTCTCGTGAACAAAATTTTAATTATTACAGAATATTAGGATAATCGTTATGAAAAATAATTAAGTAAATAATCACATCGCAAAAAATCAGTTGAGACATATATTTAGACAATCTAAATTTAAAGCATACATTGTTCAAAAACAAATGTTGTTTACATTACAAGTACTTTATGTTCTAAGCATAAATAATAAACTAAACTCCAAGAGTGCAATTCCAGTTTACTTGTTCTCAACTGGTTACTCTTCTATAAATCCATGCAATCCATTTACAATATTAGATTAATATTAAGTACCAAATAATTGACTACTAAATGAAAATCAAAAGTTCTATCTAATAGATATTTGAAGTACTGGTCTCTTCCATACTTTCCTTTTAGATAAAGGAGTAGTTCGTTTTCCAGTATCATATTTCTCCATAAAATAAACATGAGCCATCTATGTGAGAATTTTTACATTTCTTGGACATAAATGTATCCATCCCATAAAGTATGGGCCTCTTAGATCACACATGTTGACTCTTTTCAGCATAGCTTTATTCTATTATTTGAACTGCATCAAAATAAGTATCACTTTATTGTTGGAATATTTGATTAACCTACTATATCATCATATATACATCCAAATTATCCAAGACATCCTGTAATTCAGGAATAAATATTCTTAGTATGATGTTAGAAGCATCTTTAGCATCACAGTGATGCCTTTATCAAGTACAATGTCCATGTCTACTGCTCAAAGCAGGTGGTTTGGGAATAGGTCCTTTAAGAGTGTATAATTTATAGTCTCTCAAGACATGAACCCATTCATTGAAATTGTATCAAATTGATGTAATAGTTTTATTTAGTTCAACAAGTGAAATATGATGCATGTAAATGAGATTAGATTATTCATCTAGAATTTTTTGACAAAATTCATTTAGTATTTTCAATATTTAATCTTCAATAATTAATACCCTTTTAGTTGCTAAAAATATTGACTATCAAAATCTAGGATCCAAGTTGCAAAACAAATAAATGGTTAGGTGACTTTAATTCCATTCTATGAGTCTAACCCGGTAGATATCGCCTATCAATTACATACTAGTATATAATTCCAAGATCTGTTGGATCCCTAATAACAGAGTTTAATAGACATGTTTGATCGCATCTATGCATGGATTCTCTCTTTCTTAACTGACCTTTATCACAAAAGATTTTCGATCAAATCATCTAATTTGAAAAACTTATGTAATTAGCCTATAACTTGGTTATAGAATTCGAGAATACACCCCGTCCATCAAAGGATAACACTAAGAGATTAGATAACTTTTATCCCACTAGCGTATCAAGATGCGTGTGAGTGTTTTTTAAAACGGATGGTTTTAAAAAAAAATGGATTTTTTATCGAGAGATTAGATAACTTTTATCCCACTAGCGTACCAAGTCACTCCTGAATGCTCAGAGGCGATCCTCCTTCGGCTCAAAAATCCCTTCCTTGATCGACCCGAAAATAATCGGGGTCGCCTCAAGGATACCTCTTGTGATCTCAGACGCGATGAACTCACGTAGCTTGTCATGGACCTGCTTGGACCCTGCACCCGAGCCTGATCCAGATCTTGAACCTCTTGCTCCATGTCGTGTGACCACCATACTGTAAATAAAACACGTAAACATCAGGATCATACATACTTTTGAGAGGTCTCACACATTTCCCAAGTTTCCTGGTTCAATCTTGGCTCTCCTTGACTCGAGTACGGATCCTCTACTTTTAGTAGTACGGGCTCATACTACCTTCCACATATATCCGTACTTTCCTCAAGGATTGCCTCAACTTCACAAAGTCCCTTAACCATTATCCCTTTCTAAATGATCTCATCCTAGGCTTTCCTAGGGCACCCTCCAACCTACTCGCTGCCATCAGCTACACTAGGAGTCGCTACAACCTTTCCCTAACTAGCTTACGAATACTATTACATATTCGCTTACTACTTAGTTAAAGCTACCCAGAACACCTATAGTACAAAGTAAGCAACATCCGTACATCGAGTAACCAAATCAAGCATAACCTACTTAGGCTACCATACTGTTGACTAACAACTCTTACATACCGCTCAATAAGCTCCTACATCAGGCATACAAGGCATCATTCATATATCCTTAGCCCTATTCAAGCAAGCAGTTCTCATAAGAATATAGCAGGCATACAAGGAATCCTCCTAGATCCTTAGCCCTAATCTAGCATGCAATTCTCATAACCATATCATATATCATAGCATAACCAGTATGGGTAGCTTGGGGAAAACTTACATGACCTCGGTTGGTCGCACGCATCACACACCTCGTTCCTTCTTAAAACTCTTTAATTTAGATTTTAGAAAAACTATTTACTTGTAAAAATCTTTCAAGCCCTCGGTTTGAGTTCAGACACCCCCGAGGGTGTGTTTGAATCCCTCAAACCAAGGCTCTGATACCAACTTGTAACATCCCAAATTTCGAGAGCAAAAATTTAATTTTTAATCAATAGATTCATAACATAGTTTACCAAACATTGCCAATGTTATATCAATTTATAAAAACCATAAAAACGTGTCTGAAAACTATATCATCAAAAGTAATGAAAATCATAGTACAATCCCAGAATACACCATGCGGAAACCATATGTGTGTGTGATGCGCTGCTACACCGTTGGCTCTTTCCCTTTAGACGAAGAGGTACCTGAAACCAAAACTAAAATTATAAGCACGAAGCTTAGTGAGTTCCCCCATCATGCCACATACCATATAATCACATAGCATGCATTCTGCTGGACAATTCTGAGGTGTCCGACCTACCCATCTCAAGCCATTTTGGGGTGCTGGCCTATCCATGTGAAGCCATTCTGGGGTGCTGACCAACCCATGTTGGGTCGTTCTGGGGTGCCGACTACCCTCCGGTCTATCTCAAGAGGCAATAGGGACTATTTCAACCATACCTTTATCATACAAAAAACAAATATAGTCATACGGTCAAGCGTATCTGGGGTACTGTTCTACCTTTTGGTCCTAATGACCAAGTCAGGAAAAACTACTCTCTACTACTACCACTAATTCATATAGCACATCAAATAAGCATGTCTCATAAGCATATCACATAAGCATACCAAGATAATTATCACGAAGACAATTATCTATCATTTGCTCTTGTTGGTGGGACGACATTGTGGCCTTAGACCCACCCCTACGGGAAGGTAACTCACCTCGACGTTGTATATGTCTATACTGTCCTCGGTGTGAAAGTCGGCTCTCCTCAACTCCTCAATCCCTACACGACAACCCTTCTAAGTTATCAATTTGTACCCACAACCCCTACAAGGTTCAACTTGAATCCAAGTAAAAGTCAAAGCCAAAGTCAAACCGTGGCCAAGTCAACTCGTTTGTTGACCAGACTCGCCGAGTTGGTCTGCCAACTCGTCGAGTCCCTTCGTCTACATAATACTACAAATTCGCCCCCACTCATCGAGTCTAGCAAGAGCTCGATGAGTTCACCTTCAATAACACTTCAGTTAATCTTCAACTGACTCGGCGAGTTCTTCCTTGAACTCGTCAAGTTCATCTTCAACATATGAATGCGTGCAGTCTATGACTCACCGAGTTGTAAGAACAACTCGACGTGTTCCATGATTCCCAGGTCCCTTATGAGGCTAAACAACTGAAGGACCTTCCACACTATCACCTGGTCCATCGACAGAGAGGATTTGGTGGTTATTACACCCGACTCGCAAAGTTCAAGAACGACTCGTCGAGTACATCCTTGATCATTACTATACAATCAATTTCAATGGGTCTTAACACATCAAAACCATAGATCTGGCCTCCTAATGTCCATTTTACACGTAAAGTTACAAGCTTGGTGCACATGCAAGGGGTCATTGGCTCAAAAATCCATAAAAGATGTTCTACAAAGTGCATGGGGCTCTCATGGCCATAGAGTTGGCACCTTTATGCCATGAGACCCCTCCAATAACCCAGATCTGAAGTCAAAACTGTTGGATTAGTTTCTAAGTCCATAACTATTTTGGTATGTACTTGACTCGATTATGAGCATGGTCCTTTTGGGTTGCCTTCACCATAGCAATATATAGGATGAATTAAGGAGAGAAAGGTTTAATTATGATTTATTAATATATTTTAAGAATATATATTAAAGGAGAAATCATATTGTTTAACTAATACTAGTCTAGAATTAATTTTGTGGCTAAAAAAGATTAATTAAACTTAAGGGACTTATTGTGTAATTATAAGATAATTACATAGATGGGCTTATGGACTCCATAGAAGTTGGAGTGGACGAATTCTATGGGGAAACCCATTAGAAATCTTCCAAGGCTTATAAAGAAGGAGTCCATGGGCTGCTTAGGGCTTAAGCAGTCAAATTAGTGTTTCCTCGCTTGATAACCCTAATTGCCTAAGTATATAAGGAGCCCTTAGGCACCAAAAACGTGGCTAGCACTTCCTTTAGGGTTTCCAGCCGGTTTCGGTGCCTCCCCACTCTTCTCTCTTCATCCAAGTTGCTTAGTGGTGTTTGTGACTCCATTAGAGGTGAAACACTTGAGGCACTAAGCTTTTTGAAGCCAAGGAATTGATTGTTATTGCTACATAATAATCAAGGTAAGATCTAAACCCTAATTCATATGTTAATTTGATTACTAGTATCCTAGATCTAGGGTTTGTAAGTCTTGGTAGTTTATTGCATGGTCAAAGTAATAAAACTAGATCCAAGCAATTAGGGTTGCATGAACACCATAGGATTGATGTTATGCTCAAAACCCATCAGTGGTATCAGAGCTTAGGTTGTTTTTCTATTGAATAGATGCATAATTGGACTGCCAAAGATCAGAAAAATCGAAAGTTTTGCTATCTGGACCATGAACTCGATGATTTCATACAAAAATCGACAAGTTTGGCATGAAATCGACGAGTTCTAAACCCAACTCGACGAGTTTTCTAGTCAGTTGCCGGGCTTTTCGATTTTTTGAGCAGATTTTGCTAAGGATAATTACCAAAACTCGTTTTTATTACCTAAAATCAATTTTTTATGTGTGGAATGTTTATCCTTATCAAAATTAATAGATTTGGTTAAATATGGATAATATAGGATTATTATTAGATAAATATTTGACCTAGTAAGTTTGAAAAGTTTCAATTTGTACCGTTTAGGTTTTATAGTTTAAATTTAAACTCAAAAGTTTTTGTTTTTGAAATTTAAATAGTCAAACCTTAATGTTTTGAAAGGTTTCAAAATTTGTCCTCATGTTTTTGGAATTTAAATTTTGATTAAAAGATTAATTTTGAAATATTTAAATTCTAAACCCCAAGTTTGAAAAAGTTTCAAAACTTGCCCTCAAGTTTTGGATTTTAAATTTTAATTAACAGTCTTAATTTGAAGTCTTAAGATCTAATAACCTTGTACTTTGAAAAGATCAAATTGAACCCTTATGGTTTAATTAATTAATTAAAGTGTATAATTAAAAGAGAGTTAATAATTCCATAAAGTTTTGGTTTACATTTAATTAAATTAAAAGAATAATTTATTAGATTAAACCTCCTAGTATTTTAAAAGTGTAAAATACACCCTATACTATATATATGTAACATTAAAAGTTTATATATATATATATATATATATATATATATATATATATATATATATATATATATATATATATATGAGTAAAGAGTCAGTCTTACCGTTAGTAGACCCCATTCACAAAGCTGGTCTATAAGGGGTGTTTAAGGAAATTGCCTATAAAATGGCGATTGAATGGGTATCCACTCTTACCCACCGCACTCTTGACTAGTGGAGGTCATTAGCCGAATGGGTAGGATAGGACACAAACCTTCCATTATAAGTATAATGAAGTACAAAGTAACTACACGCTTTTACTAATTACCAAATCATAGTTACTTTAGGAAAAATGTGAAATTGTATGCTAATCCACATAATTACACTTCATACCCTTGTCAAACGTTAGTGGAGCGTGTGTGGTTAACCGACACGCTAATTTGGGGATGACATTGGTAGCGAAGGGTGTCTCGATACTTATCATAGCTTAATGGAGTGTGTGTGGCTAACCGGCTCATTGATTAGGTGATAGTAGCATTGGGTGCACCACGTGATTCGTATGGCTATTCACACCTTATTTGTGATCATCGGCATCCCAATCACAAATAGAAGGGCATAATTGAGATTAAACTTGCCATTGAAAAGTTAAAATATCAAAAGATCTAGGAGTTTCAATTTATTTAAAACTTAAATTTCTTTTTCGTTTTTCGTGGTGGAAATTGGTAAATCGTCATTTACCTACCTTCAAATATTCTGCAACTAGATTACGACATCCCTCTTCTAGGCTGTAGAGTATTGTGTTGGATCCTAGCCTTGATGTTTCATTTGGGTGTTACATCAAGGATTCTAATCAACTTAACTTGAATTTTCTCCCATATTGTAGATGTCTGAATCTAACAATGGTCTTCCCAAATCCCTTGGAACAAGTTTTCCAAATGAAGATAATATACCACGATATGATCAAGGAACCAGAGATCATGCTTCATTTCCTCCACCTCCTCCAATTGTTCTCCCTAACCCACAAGTTCGAAGGCTTGAAAAGTTCAAGATCACTCAAGCCCTATTGGCAATTAAGCACGAAGATGGAAATTCTATGTGGGCACACGTCTTAGAGATGAAGTCACACATTGACAGGATAGGTATGCTAGGTGTTGTCATCCCCAAGGAGTTGGTTGTTGATTGGGTTCTTCAGTCACTTCCTGAATCATATAGTGAGTTCGTTAGAGAGTACTATATGATGGATCACGACGTGACCCTCATTGAGTGTGACATCCCCATTTTCATGGCCAGAAAAGACCGGTTTTGTTTATACTTTATTTCAAAATCAGAGTAAACTTTTAATTAAAAGAATAATTTATTAGATTAAGCCTCCTAGTATTTTAAAAGTGTAAAATACACCCTATACTATATATATGTAACATTAAAAGTTTATATATATATATATATATATATATATATATATATATATATATGAGTAAAGAGTCAGTCTTACCGTTAGTAGACCCCATTCACAAAGCTGGTCTATAAGGGGTGTTTAAGGAAATTGCTTATAAAATGGCGATTGAATGGGTATCCACTCTTACCCACCGCACTCTTGACTAGTGGGGGTCATTAGCCGAATGGGTAGGATAGGACACAAACCTTCCATTATAAGTATAATGAAGTACAAAGTAACTACATGCTTTTACTAATTACCAAAACGTTTAGATGATAGTTCTAATATCGCAGTCGTATGTTTAAAATCCTAAACACATAAGGTTTCCAGATCCGGTCGGCAACTGACCATAGATTCGAACAAATAATAGCATGTCAGGCACAAAGCATTTAGTATATAAAAGCATTTTAGGCATAATTCCTAAAATAAGCTAGTGCTCATGTCTCACAACTATTGCTTAGCTTTCTAAGTTTATGTCTAGAAATCCTACAAATTCCTAGTTCGCTTAAACTAATGCTTTGATACCAACTGTGACATCCCCATTTTCAAAGCCAGAAAAGACCGGTTTTGTTTATACTTTATTTCAAAATCAGAGTAACCTTTTAATAAAAGAGTTGCGGAATTTGTCCCAAAACAATAATAGGATAAAGAGTTATCAAAAGCATTTCCTTAGAAATGTATTTCATTAAAAGACTCGGGATGTCATGTTCGATATAGTACATAAGTATAAACAATGCAATATAAGCCTTACTACATTATTTCGTATTTACAGGCCTATAATCCCTTATCTCTCATCCAAACATCTATGCTCATGCGCCACTACCTGTAATGCAAGAAAGTGAGTGGGTCGGGCTTGGGAGCCTGGTGAGCACATAGGATTTTCAACCCACAATAAATAAGTTTATTAATTTCATCAATCAACAATAACCCGATTACCCATTCCCGTTATCCTCTCATTACGTCCCTAAACACCCATTATTAAGGACCTAGCCTAAGGATCATAATCGGGATGGACACTACTACTAAGGGGATTCCTCAGCAATAAATGTCCTTAAAGAAACCATGTGGGGTATGGAGTAATGCAGGTAAACACACAGTTCAAATAAACACCTACAGGTTGCGAGCCTGCTAGCGTTCCACTGGACTGTCTAGAATAGTCCTTGGTCGTCATCTATACTCCGCTAGATGACTGGATCATCAATGACATCTATAATGAGGCCTCTCATTATTTTTTTTATCGCACAGCAACTATTACATCTACCCATGTTCTACCCAACACATTTTGTAGATATAAAATACATATACAGTTTACATCTTTTAAAACATGTATAAAATCATTCATCCAGCATAGATAGCAAGTATACAGATAATATGCACACACAGCACGTAATTTATATAAATACTTCATATCTATGTGTAAGCTGAAAGTAACTATGCACTCACTTGAAAAGGTGGTGATTCTGCACTCGGATACCGCTTCGATACTCTCAAAACAATTTTCCTTCGATAAAACCTTGTATCAATACCACTAGGGTTTAGTCTAACGTCAACCGTGACTAATTAATAGTCTAGCTATTATTATTATTATTATTATTATTATTATTATTATTATTATTATTATTATTATTATTATTATTATTATTATATAAGCGTTAAACAACACTCTACATAACTCATAATAATAGCCCAAATAATTGTTTTAAGGTCCTAATAATGTTACTATATTAAAACGTAAGCTATACTAAAGATAGGTTAGGCGTAGCTCACATACAACAAATATTTTCTCAAAACCGGGTTTCGCTGGAGCAGTGTTTCCGAGCCGAAAGGCTCTTTTCTTGGGGCTTCGGGAGCCTCGGGGATTCCTTCGGGTGCTAGGGGGTTTACCTAGGCTTTAGGGGGTTTAAGGAGTGCTAAAGAGAGAGTTTAGAGAGAGAAAGTGGAAGAGGAAAGGTGTGAGAATGAATGGAACCCGACACATCTATTTATAGTGTGAAATCCTGATGGACTCGCCGAGTAGGAGGACCTACTCACCAAGTTGGGGCACGTGGTGGCCTTCTGGTGGTTCCACGTCACCCAATATCGTGTATCAGCCTCCCGACTTAGAAAAATCATAACTCTCGCATACGAGCTCCGTTTTTGATGTTATTTATATCCACGTGTAGCTAAAAACAAGATCTACAACTTTCATTTAGACTCTGTTGGCTAATTCCTGACCGATCTTAAATTTAATAGTATGAGGAGATTAGACTGTTAAATGACAGCAAAGAATTTGTAACTCCGTCATACGGACTCCGTTTTCGTCTGTCTTTTTATCATTGAATTCCTATTAATGAGATCTTTAACTCCCATTTAGGTTGTGTAAGCCAAAAACCACTCGAACTAAAATTCGAGTTTCGGGTTGTACACTGTTAAGCCGAAACTTTGAAAAATCATAACTTCCTCATACGAAGTCAGATTTGGGCGTTCTTTTTATGGATGTTCTCGGTTTAACATATACTACAACTTTAGTTTAGATCACTAAGGCTAAAAATTCCTCCATCATAAATTCACTATTTACGTCTCCCGGTGTCATGCCGGTTTTGCCGTAAAACTTCGGCAGGCCATAACTTCTTCGTTATAACTCGGATTTTGGCATTCTTTATATATACGAAACCCTTGTTTCGACCACTACAAACTTATGTAAAGATATAGGAATTATCTCATACTTTAATTTTGATGCTTATTTTTATTCTTTATTAATTATATATTTATAATTAAGTAATAAGCACGCAAATACACATAATTCACATAGAATTCAAATATTTCATCTTTATTACTTCAAAAAGATTTACAATAGTTGACCAAGACTATTACTTTGTATAAAAATGCTTAGACCCAAAACCTGGGCGTTATAATTATCTCCCCCTTAGGATGATTCCGTCCCGGAATCATGTATCAGCAAACAGATGTGGGTAGCGACTCATCATGTCACTTTCTGTTTCCCAAGTGAGATTCGGCCCATTTGAATGTTTCCATCGGACTAGCACTAAGTCGACCATCTTGCATCGTAACTTCTTAGTCTTACGGTCAACAATTGCCTCATGCTCTTCAATCAACCTTTTATTCTCATTCATTCTTAACTCTGAGATCGAGATTATGTCGGGAACTTTTCCGGTGAACTTCCTCAAATAACACACATGGTAGGTGTTATGAATACCATCTAGTTCTTCGGATAATTCGAGCTTGTAATCTTGGTTCCCAATCTTCTGAAGAACTTTGAAGGGTCTAGTAAACCTTGGAATCAACTTTCCTCGCTTTCCGAATCTTATATGTCCCTTCCATGGTGAGACTTTAAGCAAAATGGAATCCCCAACTTCAAAAGTCATTGGTCATCTTTTCTTGTCAGCATAGCTCTTCTGACAATCCTGAGCTGCTAACATCGTTTTCCTAATCACTTTCAACTTCTTAGGAGTCTCATGGACTATCTCGGGGCCCGTGAACTGCTTCTCTCCAGCTTCAAGCCAACAAGATGGCGTACGACACTTATGTCCGTACAAAGCTTGATAAGGTGCCATCTTGATGCTCGAGTGGAAACTGTTTTTGTAGGAAAATTCTACCATAGGTAAGTGCTCGTCTCTATTCCCTTGGAACTCGAGGGTACATGCTTTCAGCATATCTTCAAGCGTTTGAATCGTTCTTTCGCTCTGAATATCAGTCTGCAGATGGTAAGTTGTACTCAGACACAACTTCGTACCCAACATATCTTCAACGTGAAACAACTATCACGATCTGATACAATCGTAAGAGGAACACCGTGAAGTCTTACAATTTCCTTCACGTAAGCATTTGCGAGCTTATCCATAGACCACTTCTCGTTGACTTCTATGAAGTGTGCACTCTTGATGAAACAATCCACGAACACCCAAATCATGTCATGACCGCTCTTCGTCCTGGGCAGCTTAGTCACAAAATCCATGGTGATGTCCTCCCATTTACCCATGGGTATAGGCAAAGGTTCCAAACTCCCATACGATTTCTGATTTTGTGCCTTAACCCTTGCACAAGTCACGCACTCGGCCACATACCTCGCACCATCGAGTTTCATTGTTAGGAACCGGTAATATGGTTTTAGGTCCCTATACATTTTAGTGATACCAGGATGAATCGAGTACATGGTCTTGTGTGCTTCTTCCATCAGAAGATCTCTTATTCCTCCCGTCTTAGGTATCCAAATCCGATCTTGGAATACCTTCAGTCCTCGACTGCTTGTACCGAACACTAACGTTTTTCCCAAACATTCTTCTTTTCGGTCATTCTTCTCCAAATATCTTCTTGGGCTTTCCTGATACTTTCCACAATCGTCGAGACAACTTCAATTATCAATGCTCTTGGCCTCTTCCTTTCAAGGTTGACTTTCCGACTGAGAGCATCAGAAACACCATTGGCTTTACCAGGGTGGTAAAGTATCTCGCAGTCGTAGTCTTTAAGCAATTCCAGCTAGCGTCGTTGCCCCATGCTCAATTCCTTCTGATTAAAGAGATACTGGAGACTCTTATGATCAGTGAAGAGTTTACACTTGGTACCATAGAGGTAATACCTCCATATCTTTAGAGCAAATACTAACGCTGCCAACTCCAAGTCATGAGTGGGGTAGTTCTTTTCATGCTCCTTCAATTGTCGAGATGCGTATGCTATCACCTTTTCTCTCTGGGTTAGAACACAACCCAACCCGACTCCAGATGCGTCACTAGAAACCGTGAAGTCTTCAACTCCATCGGGTAGAGAAAGTATCGGTGCTTCACACTCCATGTATACGTAGCTTCTTTGTGGGTTAAAGCAGTCAATGGAGCAGCTATCGAAGAAAATCCTTGAATAAATCGTCGGTAATATCCGTCTAATCCTAGAAAGCTTCGAATCTACGTCAGACTCTTTGGTCGTTCGCACTTCATTACCACTTCGATTTTTGCTTGGTCAACCATTATCCCTTCTTGGTTAACCGCATGACCCAAGAATTGGACTTCTCAGATCCAAAAATCACACTTGGAGAACTTAGCGTAAAGCTTCTCCTTCTTTAACACTTCCAACACTTCCCGTAGATGCTTGACATGCTCCTCTCGGCTTTTTGAGTAGATCAAAATGTCGTCGATGAACACTATCACGGATTTATCGAGGAATGGTTTACAATACCTATTCATCAAATGCATGAATGCTGCCAGAGCATTGGTCAGTCCAAACGACATAACCAAGAACTCGTAGTGTCCATATCTTGTTCAGAATGCAGTTTTCTCAATATCCTGCTCTCTTACCTACAGGTGATGATATCCTGACCTAAGATCGATCTTTGAGAAGTAGCTCGAACCTTGCAGCTGATTGAATAGGTCATCAATCCTTGGTAATGGATACTTGTTCTTCAGCATTGCCTTATTCAACTTTTGGTAGTTTATGCACATCATCATGCTTCCGTACTTCTTCACGAATAACACCGGAGCTCCCCAAGGTGATGAACTAGGTCGAATGAAACCGTTGTCCAACAGCTCCTGGAGTTGCATCATAAGCTCCTTCATCTCCGTTGGTGCTAATCGGTAAGGTGCCTTTGCTATCGGTGTTGTACCTGGTAACAAGTCTATCCGAAAATCCACTTGTCTATCAGGTGGTAATCCGGGTAGATCTTTGGGAAAGACTTCCAGATAATCACACACAACTGGTATGTTATGCACCTCTTTCTTTTCCTTCTTAGCATCGATAACAAATGTCAAATATGATGCACATCCTTTGGAAAAAAAATTCAAGCTTTGATCAGGGTGATTATTCCAAAATTTACTCTGCGTTTGTCCCCGTACACCATAAATGACTATTTTTCGGGTGGGTTCACCCTTACTATCTTCTTTCGGCATAATATCTTGGCATTGTTGGCGCTAAGCCAATCGATACCCAAAACGATGTCGAAACCGTTTAACTTTATGGGTAATAACTCTTCGTGGAATTCGTTTCCGTTAAGGTCGATGACTACGTTCTTAATATGATGACTAACAGGTACGAACTTGCCACTGGCAACTTCTACAATCAGGGAATTATCAAGTTTTTCTACAGGTAACTCTAGTTTCCCATCAAATTTACACGACACAAAGGAGTAGTTGGCTCCGGAATCAAATAGTATATGGGTAGGCAAACCATTTACAAGAAAGGTACCTGAAGCGACGTCTGCTACCTTCTTTGCAGCCTCGAGCGTCATCTGGAAGGCTCTCGCCTTCGGCTTCGGTGGAATGTGAGGCCTTACCGCATCTTCCTTCTTTGGGTAATCCTTAGCAATATGCCCTTCTTCACAGCACTCGTAGCACATGCTATTGTTGATGGCGCATTCATTGGCATAGTGCCCCGTTTTCCCACACTTGTAGTAGGTTACTTCCTCGCTACATTTTCTTGAGTGCTTCTTCTTGCACTTCTCGCACCATTTTAATTCATTTCCTCCTCCCCTGAACTTCTTTGAATCGAACTTGCTCTTCTTTTTGTTGGGTTTAGTAGACCCTTCAAATGTCCACTTCTTGCCAACCTCAACCTTGCTGGCAGCTCTTCCCTTATCATATCTTCCACATACTTGGCAGCCCAGATAGTTGCCTTCAAAGTATGCGCCTGATGCACTGGCACCACGTACTCCCATGGAAGTCCCTTTGCGTACTTATCAATTTTTTTCAGTTCATCCAGAACAATACGCAAGGAAAACTCCATATTTTCTGTGAAGTTGTTCGTGTATTCATCGATTGACATGCTTCCCTTCTTTAGGGTCAGGAACTGGTTCTCTAGCTCGAGCAAGTTTTGAGCTAAGAAATACTTTCGTTTGAATGCACCAGAAATTCTGCCTATGTCAGTTTTAGAGGCTCATTGGGGCTCAGAGTCTTCCCTAAGGTATTCCACCAACGTACAGCGCCTCCTTGACATTGACGCACTGCAAATGTGGTCTGTAGTTTTCCTTTGCAATCGCACGTCATAAAGGCTAACTCCATTTATGAGATCCAATCCATAACTCCGATCGGATCTTCCTTTCCAGTGAAAGTCGATGGCTTGCAAGTCAGAAAATCCTTGTACTTTCATCCATTCCTCTCGACTCCGTCATCTTGGTTGTTTTGTCAAACTATTGGTGGGTTGACTTGACCAATAGTTCCACTGTAGTTCCCCTCCTCAGTCTGCCCTTCGTTCAACTCGAGCTGTTCGATCTGTATGGTCGCTTCCTTTCGATTTTGTTAGAGCAAACGTCTGGTTTCCTCCATTTGACGATCCAACATCGCCTGGATCATCTCTTGCACTCCGACCATCGTTATTGGCTCAGCAGCGGATACCACAACCGGTATTTGCTCTATCACTAGGGGTTGGTTTATGTTCCCATTTGCATTCACGTTTCTGCTACGGGTCCTTCCCATCTTGATCTATCCACCGAATAATGTGAACTTAGATCTTTATTTAGGACTAATGTTCAAATCATCCTTATCTCTCCAAAACGTTTAGATGATAGTTCTAATATCGCAGTCGTATGTTTAAAATCCTAAACACATAAGGTTTCCAGATCCGATCGGCAACTGACCATATATTCGAACAAATAATAGCATGTCAGGCACAAATCATTTAGTATATAAAAGCATTTTAGGCATAATTCCTAAAATAAGCTAGTGCTCACGTCTCACAACTATTGCTTAGCTTTCTAAGTTTATGTCTAGAAATCCTACAAATTCCTAGTTTGCTTAAACTAATGCTTTGATACCAACTGTGACATCCCCATTTTCAAGGCCAGAAAAGACCGGTTTTGTTTATACTTTATTTCAAAATCAGAGTAACCTTTTAATAAAAGAGTTGCGGAATTTGTCCCAAAACAATAATAGGATAAAGAGTTATCAAAAGCATTTCCTTAGAAATGTATTTCATTAAAAGACTCGGGATGTCATGTTCGATATAGTACATAAGTATAAACAATGCAATATAACCCTTACTACATTATTTCGTATTTACAGGCCTATAATCCCTTATCTCTCATCCAAACATCTATGCTCATGCGCCACTACCTGTAATGCAAGAAAGTGAGTGGGTCGGGCTTGGGAGCCTGGTGAGCACATAGGGTTTTCAACCCACAATAAATAAGTTTATTAATTTCATCAATCAACAATAACCCGATTACCCATTCCCGTTATCCTCTCATTACGTCCCTAAACACCTATCATTAAGGACCTAGCCTAAGGATCATAATCGGGATGGACACTACTACTAAGGGGATTCCTCAGCAATAAATGTCCTTAAAGAAACCATGTGGGGTATAGAGTAATGCAGGTAAACACACAGTTCAAATAAACACCTACAGGTTGCAAGCCTACTAGCGTTCCACTGGACTGTCTAGAATAGTCCTTGGTCGTCATCTATACTCCGCTAGATGACTGGATCATCAATGACATCTATAATGAGGCCTATCATTATTTTTTTATCGCACAGCAACTATTACATCTACCCATGTTCTACCCAACACATTTTGTAGATATAAAATACATATACAGTTTACATCTTTTAAAACATGTATAAAATCGTTCATCCAGCATAGATAGCAAGTATACAGATAATATGCACACACAACACGTAATTTATATAAATACTTCATATCTATGTGTAAGCTGAAAGTAACTATGCACTCACCTAAAAAGGTAGTGATTCTGCACTCGGACAACGCTTCGATGTATAAAAATTGATGTTTGAAGGTTTCTATTATTAGCAATAATGGATTTGATTGTTAATTATGTTATTTGTGGAGATGTCAAGAATTTACCAAATAGGGAGAGTTTCTCTTCGCCCAAGTTTCAATTGGAAAGAAACTTGGAATCATACAACTTGGTTGTGTGATGAATGGGAAACTTTATAAGTGGAAATTCAAGACTAATTCATTGACATAGAGTCAAGTGAAGGACTAGGAGATCAAGTTCACAGTGTTGTGCATCAATCAAGTCCACCACAAGAGAGATAAGATATTCGTCATGATTTACTAAAAGGTTTAGTAAATATGATTATACTTATAAGATTAAGTGGAATTCTGAGTTGATTGAAAGAGTTTCAATGAATAGCAGAACAAATAAAGAAGAATCAAGTAGGCAGAAAGATAAAATTTTCTCTATTCTAAGAAGAAGGGAGAGTACATTTTATTGTGTTTTATGATAAGTCTTAATGATTAAAAACCATATCTCAATTGGTCCTCTAAGTAAGTCTTAGTACATTTGTATGTCTAAGAAGAGGAATCGAGAATTGTGGAAATGGTTAAATCAAGAAGTCAATCATACTTCGTTCCAATATCAAATCTTAGAGTCATACTCCAAGATTGCAAATTGAGTGACAAGTCCTAAGTAGGTTTATAACACTCATCAAATGTGGAATTTGGAAATGTTTTTCTTATTCTTGCACATTTGAAATTGGTAAGTTGTGATTTCTTGGATAAGACAAAGACCAACTAGGACCAATTTGTGAAGTGTTTTGTCTTGATAATAACTGCACTAACTCTAGAATATTTGTTTATCAAGAAATTTTTCTTGACAAAGAGAATCATATATGTCAAGAGGTCAGTGGGAGTATTAATGATCTTGAAAAATTTTTAAAAACAAATCAAGAATAAACCTTATCGATCATCACTAGCACACGACTTGAGGTTTACAACCCATCATGTTGACATTATTTTGTTTTTGTGTCATTCCAATTGAGTTAAATATGAATGTGAGTTCAAATGAGTTCTCATTTGAATGCATAAACAGAAAGTGAATTGATCGATGGAAAGTACATTGATATGTAAGGATAAGTTGCTAAACTACTGGGAAGACATGGTGGGAACTCGTGTTACCATAAGGCTAGAAATCAAGAAAGTTCAGTCCATAAGAGTTTGGATTTGTCGCAAACTTGGTTTTGGCAAATTCACACGGATAGGAACACATACACCATAAAATCTAAGTGTCATAAGATTCCCTCCTTCATGAAAATGACTGTGAGGAAATGCTTTAACTAAGAGAGATTTTAAGAAGATAGCAATTGTGAAAATTGTATTCTCAATTTCGATTATGGTTACGACATCCCTTTCCATAGTTCCACATCCCTTTCCATAGTTCCAATTGTGAGATTTGGCAATTAGTCTAACATTTGGGACTTATTGATATAAGTTTTGAATTGTTTAGACACATGTATGAGCTATCTAAAGAAAAGGTATATAAGTTTAAGAAGCTTAGATAAAGGCTTATCGAAGCATCTGGCATTAGAAAAATGAACTTCAGAAATTCAATAGGTATTGTTTTCTGGAAGTTCAGCTGTTTTCTAAATACATATCAAAGCTAGTGGGAGCATAAGTGTTATGCTTATATGATAATAATCATCATGATAGTGGGAGCATAAGTGTTATGCTTGTATGATTATTATGGCAAGTATTGCAAGTTAGCAATATTAATTATAGAAAAACAAAGATTCAATTTGAAAAGTTGCATGGGTTGAAAAGTTGTTTTGCTATAATTAAGGGAGAGAATATTATACTTCGTTTCAAAATCTAAAGCTTAGATTGAGACATTTTAATAAATATAGTCAAAGGATACATAGTGTGTTCTCAAATTTCGATTATGATTATGGCATCCCTCTTCATAGTTTGAATTATGAGAACGTGACACATAAAATATTATGGCAGAAGACTGATAAAGTATCATATCTTTATGTAAGACATTATGCATCGTGTCCCATACGCTTCAGGTATAGGATCGATTGCAAATGCAATAATATTTGACTATTCTAAAATTTTCCAAATGTTTAGCGCATTAAGAGGGAAAAAGGACTAGAATCGGTTTTGACTAAAACAATTAAACAACTATCAAAGGACGATCCAAAGTTCGCTGAGGATTGGTCGCTTGTGAGTAGTTGGAAGTATGGTATTGGATGGACCATATCAACATTATTATGAATAGATAAGATTCTATTAAGAATGAGTTGTCATATGGCAAATATGGAAATGTTTCCATATTGGGAGTTGGATATTGAGAGTCTATGTCTAGATTAGAAAATTTTATGCAAGAAGGATGTTCAAAGGAATGTACTTTGAATGTGAGACTTCGCGTCTATGGAATTGTCTTGTAACAGTTTCTGATGGAGTACTTTGTAATTTCATTGGCCAAGTCTTGGTGACTTTTATGCTATGACTTTGCGAAAGGATCGTTGCATAAAATGTTAGAATCTAGCATATTCTAGTAGTGGTAAGAACCTTGTGTTCTAACACTAATGATAAGGATTGGGAATTGTGAAATGAGCATCATTGGAAAAGTTTTTCAATTGATCTATTTCACAAAGTAAGGACCATAGGAAACATAGTATGCATGTTTTGTGCATGGGACAACTATTGTTGTAATTTGAGTAATAAGTTGATTTTCTGAAACAGTAAACGATGAATAATGAGTAATCAATATGGTGTTTAAACAAAAGTGTTTTATTTACTCCCACAAGTTTGGGGCCATATAGGATTAATTTTTATTGTTGTGGTTCAGTTTGCATGTTTTAACTTCCAGAATAACTGGGTTATTCGAACCTCCACAGTCGGTCATACGTTGGAAGTAGGTATGATGGAAGACTGTCATGAAGAGTCTGTAGATTGTCTGAAGAGTTTAGACATAGCACAAGTTTGTTGCAGGGTTCATGAGTGCTTTGATGAGATTGGAGTATTGGATTAAACCCACGCTCACAAGAATCACTTCATGGATTTTATCACGAGTGATTGTGAGTTGATAATATTGTATATTTTTGAAACCGAGACGTGTGAGTTGTTATTTGCTGGTCGGTTGCACATTGATGATAAGTAAACGCACCAATAACTTGGTGTTATAAAACTTATTGTTGTGTGTGATTCGATGAGTGAACGCAAGCAAGCATATGAGTCAAAGTTTATCCATTCCTTTTACCCAAAGTGGGACAAAAGCGATATATGTGGGTCCCTTGATGATTTAGTGATGACACCTAAGAGCTTGGGCAAGCCGGGACTAAGTTGATGTGTTCAATTGTAGTCTGTTGTTAGTCGTCATAAATCGGAAGTCGGGAAACGGTATAGAGAGAATGATCGAAATTCATGTCTTGTGTCTGATATCTTGAGAATGAAGGAATATATGATCCCTTATCTAAAGTAAATACGTATCTGATAAGATCAAAGTTGATAACAACTTATGAAAGCTACGGTTGCTGATTAGGTTCTGAAGTCATACAGAAAATAGTTATTAGACTTATCCAAGTGGGAGACTGTTGGATTAGTGTCTAAGTCCATAACTATTTTGGTATGTACTTGACCCGATTATGAGCATGGTCCTTTTGGGTTGCCTTCACCATAGCAATATGTAGGATGAATTAAAGAGAGAATGGTTTAATTATGATTTATTAATATATTATAAAAATAATATATTAAAGGAGAAATCATATTGTTTAATTAATATTAGTCTAGAATTAATTTTGTGGCTAAAAGAGATTAATTAAACTTAAGGGACTTATTGTGTAATTATAAGATAATTACATAGATGGGCTTATGGACTCCAAAGAAGGTGGAGTGGACAAATTCTATGGGGAAACCCATTAGAAATCGTCCAAGGCATATAAAGAAGGAGTCCATGGGCTCTTAGGGCTTAAGCAGTCAAATTAGCATTTCCTAGCTTGATAACCATAATTGCCAAAGTATATAAGGAGCCCTTAGGCACCAAAAACGTGGCTAACACTTCCTTTAAGGTTTCGGCCGGTTTTGGTGCCTCCCCTCTCTTCTCTCTTCATCCAAGTTGCTTAGTGGTGTTTGTGACTCCATTAGAGGTGCAACACTTGAGGCACTAAGCTTTCTAAAGCCAAGGAATTGATTGTTATTGCTACATAACAATCAAGGTAAGATCTAAACCCTAATTCATATGTTAATTTGATTACTAGTATGCTAGATCTTGGGTTTGCAAGTCATGGAAGTTTACTGCATGTTCAAAGTAGAAAAACTAGATCCAAGCAATTAGGGTTGCATGAACATCATAGGATTGATGTTATGCTCAAAACCCAAAAAAAACTCCATATAACCCTTCACAAATCCCAAAATGGCTTAGAAAGCCCTAAAGATACTCAAAATCCAAGCTCTAAGGATGAATAAACACATGGAAGACCAAGATAGGGGCATTTTACCTTGAATGAGCTGGAAATGGAACAAAATCTCTGGATCTCTAAGCCCTAACTCGAACTCTCAAGCTTCCTTCCTCTTTTCAAGCTTCACAATCCACCAAAATGCACCAAAATGGCCTTAGAACACTCACACAAGGCTAGGGTTTTGAGATAATGCTTTGTGGGAGTAATAGGGACTGTGGAGGTTGAGATAAGTTGTTTAAATAGGGCATAAACCCTCAAAATTAGGGTTTCACCCAAAGAACACCTACTCGCCAAGTCAGTCTCCCAACTCCTGAGTAGATCATTTAAACTCCCTGCGGATCGTGACTCTACTCGACGAGCTAGGCCACCAACTCGTCGAGTCCCAGAGAAAAACATAAAAATACTTGAAAGGAAGCATACCAGGGATCGGGTGTTAAACTTGCAAAAGTGTCTCTATTACCAATTATTGACTTTTTTTAAATAATCTAATTATAGTGACAAATTCGATGTAATTAACAACGGAAGCATATTATAACTTGAATAAAATAAAACCATTTTAACTAAATCATTTTGCAAGATTTAGAAAGATTAAAACATAACTAAAGGAAAGATGAATTTTACAACCTTTGAAAACTTTTGTTCCTTTTGACAATCAGGAAGTTCATGAAGATGTCATTATAACTCCGAGGAAGTCATCTATAATGTATCCACCAAGCAATATTAAACCACAATAGATGCTAGTGTTTAGTTATATAAATGTTTTTCTTAAATCTTAAGATTTATATCAAATCAGTCCTTAAGTAGAAGCAACACTTTAGCACATAAATCAAGCAAAAAAATACAAGACTATGGGAGAGCAGAAACAGAGAAATTCTCAGATTTTCAAGGAGGAAGAAGAAGAAAGAAAAACTAGATTTTTCTTATTCTATTCCTTCCTTTATAATTAAACTTTAGGAGATAAGTCCCACACTTTTATTAAATATAAAACCCATGCTTTTGTAAGAGAGTATGGTGAACAAAAAATTTCAAGCAAGTAACCTCTTAGACTACTTTCACATTTTCAGATTTATGCATAAAAAAGGGACCAGAAAGTGTTCTACTTTAAAGAATTTAACTAGGAGTTAAAACCCAACTAAAAGACTTACACTAAGTTCCCAACATGTTGTACACTATATATATATATATATATATATATATATATATATACAAACACACACACCATATAAATATAACAATTTTTTGTTCTCTTTTATTATTATTTCCTAGAAACAATAATTCCCAATAAGTTGATAAATACTATTTTCATAAAATAATCTTTTTCCAATAAAACACAAGTTTTTATATTTATTATTAATCAAAATTATACTAATATATAATGAATTAGTTGTAACATGCTATATGGTGTGACCCTATACAATCATATGTCATTAGCAATATCATTTTCTAATGACTTGTGAGCATACAAAATCTTTCAATATATTGATCCCCTTTGACCCAACTATGTGTCCAAGAAACTGGACCTCTCTCAGCCAAATTTTACACTTAAAGAACTTCGAAAACAATTTATCCCTCTGAAGTGTGTCTAGAAATTCTCTCAAATGCCTCTAATGATATTCAGTACTTAAAGAAAACAACAAAATATTGTCAATTAATAAAAATGACAAATTTATCCAAGAATGGATGACACACCCGATTCATCAGGTCCATAAAAACCGCTAGAGCATTCGTCAGTCCAAATGGCATCACTAAGAAATCATAATGTCTATAGCGTGTCCTGAATGTTGTCTTGGATATATATATATATATATATATATATATATATATATATATATATATATATATATATATATCGTTCGCTGACCTGTACATGATGATATCTTGGTCATAAATCAATCTTCAAAAAATTACTAGCACCTTGTAGCTGATCTAAAAGATCATTAATCTATGGATACTTACTCTTCATAGTAACATTATCCAACTCCCGATAACTGATGTACATCCTCGTAGTACCATATTTCTTCTTCACAAAGAGGATTGACACTCACCAAGGGGAGGAAATCGGTCAAATACATCCACGCTCCATTAGCTCCTGAAGCTGTGACATCATTTCCTTCATTTCCGAAAGAGCCAACCAACATGGTTCTTTGGCAATTTTGGCTGCAACCGAAACAAGATCAATCTGCAACTCTACCTGACGTGATGGTGGTAAACCCAACAACTCATCATCAAAAACATCCTCGTATTCCATAACCACTCCACATCAGTAAGACTCATAGTCTTCTTGGAACACTCCAGCGTATGAGCCATGAAAACCATACAACTATTTGCACGAAAATTTTATCCCTTCATCATTAAAATAATAGGAAGAGACCTTAATGACTTCTCCTCACAAACATAGATAAGGTCCCCTCCAGAAACTAGAATGCAAATGTACTTATCAATGCATAGAATCTCAACTCGAATCGTAGAGAGCCAATCCATGCCAATGATGATGTTGATCAACTTGATCCCAATCATAATCAAATTCATAGGAAAATTATATCTGGAATAAATTGTAGAACACCCATCGAACTTCTCCCATACTGGGAAAGAATACCCTACCGTAATCTCAATGTCTATCACTTAACCTAGAGAACTCCGGGGAAACACAAATCGAGCACAAAACATAGGAGATACAAAATATCTACTAGCACCAGTATCAAATAATACTCTAGCAGGAATTCCAAGAATAGCCTCATCTTCGCATCTGGCCTCCTCAATAGTCATCGGAAAATCTCAAGCTTGCACTTTTAGTGCATCCTTATTTTTCTCACTACAACTAGCATGACCCTTCGGATTTGCACATTGACCGTTATATGTCCTGTCTACCTATAATTGTAGCAAATTGGATCATTCTTGTACTCTATCTGCTTGTGGCCTAACTTTCCACACCATCAACAACTCATAGTATTGTCACTGCATGGCCCCTTGTGTGGGGAGTAACACTTCGTGCAGAAGTTTGTCTTGTCACCCTTCTTCTCTTCCTCAAAGATTCAGTAGAACCCTCCTATCTCCTTTTCTTGCTTTGTCTCGTAGTAACCCAACCTGACATAGATAAAACATCCTTCACCCTAAGAGCCTCATCCATAACAACTTCAAGTGTGCTTCGTTGCCTGACTATCGATTGGTACTCAGCTGGTAATCCCTCTATATAGTGGTGTGCCTATTTAGCATTGGTGAGGTATTAAACCTTTTCAAACAACATATTCCTTGAGAAAACGAATTTATACTTCACAATAGACATAATCAAGGTTCTAATTGCGTGAGGCATGGCATGGCGTCAAGGTCAAGCCTCAAGCTTAACGAGCCATGGCAAGCCATGGCGTTTTTCAAGGCGTGATGTAAGGTGGTGATTTTGTATTAATTTAAAATTATATTGCCACATAAATATAAATTTATATTAAATATAACTACCTTTTATAAGTGTTAAATCAATAATTAATAACAAAAATACTTGTATCTCCGATTAGAAATGACAAAACAAAGAGCAAAAAACTGTGTCTCAAACGAAAAAACATGCGCCATGACACGCCATAACGCGCCATGGTGCTCCATATCACGCCTTGTCACATGTCACGCCTAATAGCTACGTTATGAGGCTTTTCATAACAGTGAAGTCATGGCTCACGCCATGTCGTGCACCATGGCGCGCCTTTTAGAACATTGGACATAATCCTTTTCTCCAATTCTAGGAAATCATACTCAACCCTATGAATATATCTTGGAGTACAAAAGGAATGCCATACTTTTTTACTAAAACTATCCCATGTCATACGGCATCGTTCAACCTCAGTGATTATCGGATCCAATGTCTCGCATCAATCGAAGGCATCACCCTCTAGCCTCAAAACTGCATAATTAAATTTCTATGACTCGATAAAATTGCCCGAGTAGAAGATCCGGTTTGTCTTGCATAGCGACTACATACACACTATCGAGCCTTTGCCACCATGGAAGATAGTGGATTACGGTGCATGAATGTCTTGAAGAAATTGACATGGTGTACAAAAAGATCCCAGATAGGTTCCATGCATCACTCGCTAAACATTATGTGACTTCTAACTTCCTTGTTTTTCGGCTCGTGCTCGTCCTCAACCTCCAGTGGTAGTAAACATGGAGAATGTATGGCTTGTTGCATATAGTCCATTTCCCAATCACGCCTCATAAAATTATCATTCCGCTCCAAGAGCTACTCCTAGAGATTAGCAATAAAAGTGGCACTTCTGGTGCTGTGTGTGATCTACGCCGATTGGGCTCATGGCTGGCGGATAACTGGTGGGTCTAGAATGTAAGTAGTGGTGGCCTCAGGATGCAACGGACCACACCTCCGTTATTCACATTCTCCTCTGCTTGCGACATTTTCCTAATTAAATACGAGTTTTAGGTTCACATATAATTTTAGGTGATGGGTATTATGCAAATCATATAAATCTTGTGTGTGCATGCATCCCTAAAAAATATGATCTATGTTTTCTCTAATTGAACATACAAATTGAACAACAAAATAGAAACCCTAGCATACTTGCATATTTTCAAAATACACAATTAGGGTTAGGAGAATCATACCTTGATTGTTATATAGTAATAACAATGCAAATCCTTGTGTTGTTGAAGCCTTGAGAGCAATGGTCACAAATGTCACGCCTCTAATGGTTCACACCCAACACTAGTAATGGAAGATGATTGGGAAAGAGGAGGGATGCTAGAAAATTTAGCTAGGTCTTCCAAAGAATAAGTGGCCGAAAATTCTAGGGTTGAGGCTCAATTTATAATGCAGTCAGGAAACCCAAGATAAGCCTAATAAAGGATTATCTTAAACCGCGTAATTATCTACTTTCTTGTTTATCCACCAGGGATTATTCTAGAACCCCTTTAGCTACAAGAAACCATCTAAGCTTAATGGAGGGTTCTAGATTACCTCTTGCTCAACTATTGAACAATTGTACTTTAGTCCCTAACTTTTAATTAATTCCTTTAATCCCAAAATTAATTTCAATTAATTTCTGATTAAATATTACTATTTATATTTAATATATTATTTTCATAATACATTGATAAATTATTTATTTCAATTTATTATCAAATAATAAATCAAAACACTCTCTAAAAATATCATCATGTTTAGTTTCTAGTCTTGAGGGCAACCTAAAGGGACCATGCTACTATTAGTTTAAGTATACACATATTATAGTTATAAGCTTAGATACCAATTCCAATAGTCTTCGACTTGCATAATTATGTAACTATAATTTCTAGTATACCTTCCAAACTGATTAGCAAATTGTATCTCTCAAAATTCGTTTGTCGAGCTCTGACCCAGTCAGTTACGTGTCTTAAGATAAGTGATCAAATATTTCTCTGTTCTACAAGATATCGTATAAACATGACACACGAATTATGATCAATCTCATTGTCCAAGGTTTTGTTTCCCTGTTTCTCTTTTATGACACCCGAAATCAGATTACCAACTGAATAGATCAATTCACTCCAGGCTTAACCATGTGCTTTAGATGTCATCATCAAATCATCGACGGGCCCAAATCATGCTCAATAATACATTTTATAGCATCAAGTTATAAATACATTTACGCATTATCAATGCACAACTGACTTGTAAACAACAACTAATATATCTTCGTTTCAAGAATATCGTCTCATAATTACTCGTGATAAAATCCATGAAGTAATTTGTCTGAGCTTGGGTTTATCCAATACTTAAAATCCCCGTTTTCTAAGTACTCATGAACATTGTAGCAAACAATTTCTATATCTAATCCCCATAGACAATCTACAATCTAGTTCATGACAGTCTTAATTCGCTACTTACTTTCAAAAGTACGATTGACTGTGGAATTTTGAATAATCAAATTATTCAGGAAGTAAACATGCAAAGTGAAACACAATAATGACCTAATTAACTATGGCCTCAAAACTATTGAATATAAATAAAAACCTTATTATTTAATCACGATATTAATTAGACTATATTCATTGTATAATCTCTCGAGTAATCAATTAAACACTTGAATTAAACATCAGTCATGCCATGTTATAAACATGCATACTATGTCCCTCTATAGTCCTTACTTTGTGAACAGATCTACTAGACATTATTCCAATGATGCTCATTTCACCATTCCAAAATTTTTGTCACAACTAAATGTGTTAGAATTCCAACCTTACACACATCGATCCTTCTGGGATGTCAAGGCTTCAAAGTCACAGAGACTTAGCCAATGATATTGCAAAATATTCGATTATAGCTTTGTTACTAAAACCAAGTCCAAAGTAATGAAGTTTCAAATTCAAGGCATACTCATTGAATACCTTCCTTGCATTAAAGTTTCTGACTCGCATGTAGATTTTAATCATCAACTCACTTTATGGAAACATTTCCATATTCCCATATGATCATCAATGTTGACCAAGAATCATCCTAATCAAAAACATGTCAATATGGTTATTCCAAACCATACCATACTTCCAATTGTCCACAAGTAACCGGTCCTTTGTTGAACCTCAAGACGTTCCGGATAGTTTTTAACAACTTTAGTCACACCAAGTTCTAGTTCCTTGTCAATGCCCTTGGCATTTGGAAAAATCAGAACAAATGAATATTATAGCGTACGAAATCAATCCTATATCCGAAGCATATAAGACTCGATTCATAATGTCTTACATAAAGGCCTGATATTTGATCAATTTCTTGCTATAATATTTCCATCTATCGAACACGATATTCATATATGTCCAAGACTAAGTTCTTTTAAACCCTTTAGTTTAAACTTTTAGATTCTAAAAGAAGTATGAGCTCCCTCTCCCTTAAGTCTTACTATAGCAAAACAATTTCCAAACTTTGCAACTTGCAAATTTGTAGACTCTTTATTCAGTTCGCTCACAGCATGGCTATGATACCAACTTCTAATATCGTGATTTTCCACCCATTTTTTTATTTTAAAACACCAGTTAATATAATGAGACAACTTAAGTATTATCTAAACTATATTTTAAAGCATCACCAATGTTACTTAAATACCAAAAATAGTCTCCTTTAGAGTTTAAGTTCACATAACCAACCCAAACAAGTTTTCAAAATCAAAAGTGTATGAAATTTCATTGACATGTTTACAGTGGTACCATTAATATAATTAGACTAATTGTAACTAACCAAGAGTCCTTATCCTCATGGAGACATCAAATATGCTACATGTACTAATGCAAGGAAAGAACAAGCAAGGAAACAAGTGTTAGCTTACGTTTAGTGGGCCAATCATAAGTACGATGTTATGAAATGTACATATCCCAAATGGGTATAACAAAACATCATATAAACATGAATTAAAAAACTCACATAGCATGACGTCAAATACTTCATATAACCAACACAATAATGCTCAAATAGTTTTATTCTTCTTTAGGGCTTTTACATTTACTTACACTTCATTGTTTAATTTTGTAACTATATATTACTTCATTCATTACTATAATAGTATATGATAATATTAATCTTCATTTGAATCTTTAATTATTACTCTCCTCTATTACCTTTAAAATTATTATTTGTAATACTTCATGTCTGTAGGTCTATATATTCATCACTAAGCCCCATAGTAAGTATCTTGACCCCTACTAACATGATCGGATCGACCCAATACACTAACTGTGGCGCAACTCTCACCCGTAACATTGCACCGATCTGTTGAGTTCACTACTAAGACATTGAATATACTAGCACACGTGTTGTCATTAAGTATTGATACAAGCATTACCAATTCCACCATGTTACACATCCCAAATCCCATATGATATTGGTGCTGGCCCCACCATATAGCCAACATCACTCCAGTTCACCCACCCCAAGGACCATGTCCTGAGTGATCATCTAGAAAAACAAATCCACACCTCTTTTGGCTTACATGCTTATCCTATAGGTATATTCCAACCTAATAGGCCACCACACAATCCAGATAGGGTACACACATAAGTTTAGGTTGTTACCCTTAACCCCGCAAAGTGTATTCCCCTTTTTATAAATATAATATTAATTCATCACTCAACATTTTAAACCTCACTAAGTAATCATGCTTATTTTGATTATAATTAAAGGCATATGATTTGCTAAGTTACGTCTTATATAAACATGTAAACTAGTAAATACAAGTTAAAACATTTAACATCACATACAAATTCATGCACATATCATCATTAAGGCTTAAAACATCATTAGCATGATTTTTCCTAATCATCATTGACAAGTATTTCCAAGAAATCATATTATGAATACATCACACAAAATAAACTCAAAACCCTCTTTCTGTCAAGGACCATATGCGCTTCTCGCATCAAAAATAGGAATCCAGAATGTATTGTATCCTAAGTTCGCCACATAACAAGAATCAACATTACCAATAACATATCATTCACAACAGGGGTACATGCAACCTATAAGGCCTAGGTTCATTCTAATCCATATAAGATATGGAGTTCCCTAATAAAGTAGTTAAATTCCATAGAGATCAACTCACCCTTTTCAAGAAGCGTCATTTCCCCACTGCAAATCTCGTAAGTACTTGATGTATCATAATCTCCCCTAATACAACACAAACAAGTATATTAATATATTATGTCAAGATTAAAAATGACTCTTCTATACCCCCAACATATTGAAAAATTACTTGACAAATTTTCTAGATTTTGACCCAAAACAACCACCTATTTAAAGCCACTTCAACAACACCAAATCTTGTAAAATTTAGAATATTTTCCTTATTCCATTATTTTAGTCTTTACCTTTCTATGGACTACTTGTACAGGACCATCCAATTTTTGTACAATTTACTATGGAGTTTACAAAATTGGTACCGATGCAGCTAATTTCTGACCAGTTAGAACCATCATCACCTCAAGGGAAAACTCAGGTACATACAAGAACCAAAACATGAAATTTAGGAAGTGTTGGATCCTAAATCCGACCTATTCTAATTTTTCTAGAATTTTTACAGAACATGGACAGATTAGGTAATTTCATATTATTTCCAAGTTTTAACTTTTAAGATTTAATTGACATCTTAACCCATCAAGTCATTATAAAAACGACCCCTAAGGTGGAAATTTAGGTCTTAACAATAAAAACACTTTATTGAGTCAAAAATAAAACTCTAACTTCAAACCATGACCCAAAGTACATTGCTTTAAAGGGAAAACAAAAGTATAATGCTAATAAGATTAATCACAATTTTGGTTTGGGTTTCCTCCATCATTAAGCCACATATCAAGACACTTAGGGGATATTTTGAGAAACTTTTGGATGGTTGAAACATGGTCTTTATGCAAAATAAAATCATCACACATTAAATCACTGAATTGAGATAACAAAAAACATGAATTCTAGCAACAAAAGAAAGAATTGATGTCATAATGTTGAACAGCTCTTAAACACCATTAACAACACATTAGAGAGTGTTCATAAAAGATTATTTACATCCATTTCCATAAAAAAAACATAACCAAAGTGGTTGGAGTTTGTTCACATAGAATATCAAAGATTGTAAGTAGAAAAAAACAAGATCAAAGGCAATACACCAAGATTTCAACCAATTCTCATCAATTGATGATTAAATTGCAAAAACCTAAAGTCAAAGTCTTACGAAGAATGATTCCTATCCTCGAGTTGAACCATAATTGTAGCTCTTCTCCTCTTTCCTCGGCTCTTCGTCAATCTTAATTCCTCCCTCCTTGCTTGCTCGATTCATGTTGCAGCTTGGTTTCTTTTTTTTTTTCTTCAATTGACGCACACACATAAGAATGAGATTAAGGGCTAATTTACATGGGTCAAGTTCTTTATACGATCATGACAAATAAAAATGGAAGTAAGGAGAAGAGCGATTCAACTCCTTTGGAGGTTATGCCTAGTTTCACCAATTGGTCCCTCGAGTGTCGAACACCCCTAACCTTACTAAGATAACCATTCAGGTTTCCTTTACTTACACCTTGGCCCCTCAATACCTATTAAACCTTTAAATGACTAGAATTATCTTAAATACTCCAAATTAAATATATTTGATCATCCTTTTAGGTATAATTTATCACCATTATATTTTAATTCATTCGAATTAATAATCATAAACCTGAAATTGCTAATGAAAATTAATATCCAATTAACAGAAACTAACCTATTTGACATATGGAAATTTTGGATTATTACATAAATTCTATGATCCAAGTTGCAAAACAGTTAAATGGTTATATGAGATTTATTCCATCCATTCGAAATCAACTAAGTATATATTGAATATTACTTATACTCTACTATGGAATGCCTAGAGTTATTGGATCACTAATAACAAAATTATATAACTATGTTTGATCCCATTTATGCCTCAAATCTATATTGCTTAGGTGGCATTTATCACAACAGATTTCCGATCAAATCATCCAGTTTGAATAAATTGTGTAATTGGCCTATAAATAGGTTATATAAATTGCGAATACACCTTGGCTATCAAAATATACCATATAACGGTTAGGTGACCTTTACCCCCAATAACTTATCCAAGAGACAAGCGAGTGCTGTTTAAAAAGCATATTTTATCATGATTAGTGCATGCATCCAATAAGTCATGATACACTTTTATTTAAAATCATATTTTAACAATGTTCTTTTATAAAATCCAAATATTATATAATCGATGCGATCAAATTTTAAATTTAATAACTAGTATTAAGTTTCAACGTTTGAGCGCTAAAAAACATTTATAAACTTTTTAATAAAACTTCCTTCTGTAAAATAAGGTTTGACTTTGATAAGCCTCTAAAAATCTCAAATTTAAACTTATATAATATTAATCCCGAAATTTACCGTTAGCTAGTTTTAAACAATAAAACTCATTTTGTATTTGAAACCATTTTACCATCTTATGTTAAAAAATAATTTTCATTCAAACCAAACTCCTGGTGATGCTATTTATGTTCAAAATATTTTATACATGATAAATTTCACAAAAGATGTCACGTTCTTCGTTAGGGACATATTGGGCTTCAAAACATGCTAGTATTCACTTGTAATAAGTTTTTCTTAAGCATTAAGAGTCCTTACCAAATGAACCTTAAAGAGAAGCAACTTTAAAAGCATTAATTCAAGCACCGATTTGCAAGAAATAAGAAAAGGGATGACGGCTTCAAAACCATGAAATTGGTAGCCCCATATAGAGAGAAAATCAACAAAAGAACAACCATTTCATGCAATTAATTCCCACCTTTTATACATGCTAATATGTGGCACAGTTAAATATATAATAAATGAAAGTGTGGTGCTCTTTATGACAAGTATGGAGTGTAAGATCGAAAGACAACAAGCAAGCCCTCATTTACTTCCTTATAGCTTGACTTTGATGCACAAAGTCAAGGGAGTGGATTGTTTTTCACATAATCCTTAACTAGCTAGTTACTTCCTAACTAAATCGTTTACTCCAACTTCCCAAAAAGTTGTACATAACTTTAATATTCATACCACATGATATTTGCTAGCTTTCTTGTTCTCTTAATATTATTTCCTAGAAACAATAGTTCCTAATATGTTGGTAAAATATTATTTTCAATAAATAATAATTTTCCAATTAAATACTAGTGTAATATTTATTAATATACAAAATTACTCTAATAAATAATTAGATAGTAGTAACTTTCTCTAAGGTGTGACCCTATATAATCATACTTCATCAGCATATATCATTTTATAATGATTCTTGGGCATAAAAATGTTTTAGGTTATTCGAAGATTAATCGACCAATAGTAGTTGATAACTTGTCCAAGTGGGAAATTGTTGGAAATGGTTTTCCAATGTCATAACTAATTGGTATAACTTTAGGAATAATAACAAAGTCCTTTTAGGGTTTTCCTCAATAGCTAAAATGGCTACAAAAGTATTTAAGAGAGTGAGATAAATATTTTATTAATTTATCATAGCTTGATATATTAATTAGATACTAGCGAAATTAATTTGGAATTTATCAGGAAATTATTTAAAGATATAGACATTGGATATTAAGTGTTCAATAGTTGAGCAACTAAAATATTCTGGAATCCCCATTGGAGTGGACGATTTTGAGAAGGGATAGAATCCTTTTAGGATTCATCTATAAGTGTTGACAAGGTAAGCATTTGAATTACGATTAAATATTATTATTTAATTAATTCAAACCTAGTTTCTCTGCAAGCTTGCTCGACTATATATAAACCATGCATGCCTTCATAATTTGTGTTCATTATCTCTTTTGCACTTAGAGAATTTGATTTTTTTCAAGTCCTCTCTTATCTTCTCTTATTTTCTAGTGTTTAGTCTTTTGAGTGTGATTCTTTAGAGGCAATCTACTTTAGGTGTTAGATCTTCCAAGAGCATCAAGGAATTCAAAATCTACACGTGTTTAAGAAGCAAATTCAATTTTGCTTGGAGGGTACTAATTATATCCCTTTTTTTAGTATTACTTTTGTAGGTTTTAAAAGTAGGTTACTATAACTATTAAAACCTAGATCCTAGGTTCCATGTATACTTAGGGTTATTTTAATTGCTTCCATTGACAAATTTTAGTGTATATATGCATAGAAAACCTATTAAATATTACTTGATATATTCACATATGAATATAACATAACATATTCACATGTGAATATACTTATATATGCTATTCACATGTAAATCTTATATGGTGATTATTATATGTAAATTCACATATAAATATACATGGTATTCACATGTGATTATTACATGTTATTAATCTTAGATATGAATAATACATGGTATTCACATATGAACATAACATAACTTATTCATATTTAAATACACTTTTATATGTTATTTACATGTCAATCTTACATGATATTCATCTATGATTATTACATGGCATATTTACATATGAATATACATGTGATTTTTACATTGCATTAATCTTACATATTAATAATATGTGGTATTCACATGTGAATATTACATGATATTATTACTTAATATATTTGCATATGAATATAACAACACATATTCACATGTAAATATACTTGTATATGTTATTCACATGTGAATCTTATATATTTTATAATAATCAGTGGCGAACCTAGGGGTGTGTGGGTTGTGTTGTTTTATGGGGCCTATGATTTTTTGGGGCCTTTGAATTTGACAATGAATCTATAGTTAACATATTAATCTTTAGGGGACTTCAAAATAGTAGAAGCTCTACATAAAATTATTGATGAAGAGACACATATAAGGAGCAAAAGAGAAGCTACTTGTCTAGGAGAGTATGAACTTGACATATTTGAATTTATATTTGGTATTGTTATATGATATCATATCTTGGCTACAGTAAATAACTTGAGCAAAAAACTTCAATATGAGACTATGTGTATTGATGATGTAATGAGTAGTGTAGGAGCAGTTATTAGGTTTTTTAAAGACTATTGAGATAACGGGTTTGAGAGGGATTTAAATTGTGCGAGAGATATAGCTTTCAATTTGGGAATTGCATCGGTGCTTGTTGGGAAAAATAATCAAAGAAGATTCTTTTTATAAGGCATTTTGACTAGAGTGACGTTGGGCCATCAGAACTAGTACATGAACTTTTACCTTAAAAATCATTTAGGATTTAGTATTTTGTATACTTAATTGATCAAATTAATGGATCATTAGAATGAAGGTTAGAACAATACAAAGAATATATGAAGACATTTTTGGTTTCTAATTCACAACAAAAAAGTTAGTCACCGAATATAAGTTACTTGAAGGTAAGTTGCAAAAATCTTGAAAAGTAGTTAGAAAATGGTCATATCTTAGACATTGGTGATGATGATTTATTCAACGAACTGGAATTGTTACAAACACATTTACCATTTGAACATAATATAAGTAACAAAATACTAAAATTCTTAAAAATGATAAACATGTATCTAGTATCCTGTCTAACATACATAAGATTGTTAATTGTTCTCATTACAGTAGCACCAATGAAAATAAGCTTTTCAAAACTTAGATTTTAAAATCTTATTTGCGATCGACCATCTTTCTTGAAAGCTTAAATGATATAGATTTGATTTTTATTGAGAACGGGTTTCTTAATAATATTGATTATGAAAGTGTAATAGATGAATTTGCTTCCAACATTGCAAAAATGTCAATGTTTAGAAAATGTGTTGTCTTCTTATATATTGAACTGTTTGTTACAATTTCAATTTATTATTAACGAATGAGACATGATTCTGTGGTAGTGAATTTATGATATGTTTGTTAGTAATTTTTAGTTTTAAATTTAGCAGTAGCAAATATACTTAATAATATTTTCCAACAATTTTTTTATGAGGCCTCATTTTGGTTTTCGCACGAGGCCTCTAAAATGTGAGGGTCATGCCTGATAATAACACATGTGAATATTGCTTAAAACATGAGCCTACTTTGGATTTTAATGTTTTAGGATCATAGATTAACGAAATGGGTTTATAAGATAGTCAATCCTTTTGGATAATTACATAAATTGCAGAAAATATAGTAATTTAGACAATAAATAATGAAGACATTTTGAATGTTAGTTGCATTTTTTTTGTTTTTATATTCTATCTTGTATCGACTAAAAAATATTATACTATCATGCTTTTAGATTATTAAATAAAAATATGTTTTTATGGTTAGCTACGGATATTACAGAATAAAAAATATGTATATATGTACTTTTAAATATGCATATACCGAGAAAATATGCATATACGTATATTTAGCTACATGTTTTCTGTCGTAAAAAAAATTTATATATCTTTATACAAACAATATTAGGGATTTTATTGGATATAGACATATTTTGGGATTGAATTCTAATAAATAGACACAAAGAATTGAATTTCAAGATATAAACATGGATTTCGCGGAGGTGAGCTTCGAAGGCTCGGAGGAATTAACTGTAGCTTTGAGGAATCAATGTGGAAAAAATCTAAAGAGCAATTCCTCGGAGGGAGCTCTGCATAATTGTTATTCAACGTTCATTCCTCCAAGAGAGCTCTACAAAGTTGTTCTTCATTTTTTTACAGATCGATTCTTTAGAGGGAGATCTGCGAAAATGTTCTTTAGTGTTCATACCTCGGAGGGACCTCCGTCGAATTGTTCTTCAACCTTTTTTTTTTGAACAATCGATTTCTCGTAACTACAGTTAATTCCACAGAGCCTGTGGAATTCACATCCGCAAAAGCCATGTTTGTACTTGGAAATTCGTATTTTTGTATCTATTTTTTGAAATTCAACTTCACATATATATATATATATATATATATATATATATATATATATATATATGTGTGTGTGTGTGTGTGTGTATATATATATATATATATATATATAGAGAGAGAGAGAGAGAGAAAGAGAGATAGGTTCAGGTGTTTAAAGTAATCATTGTGTTATTGTATGCATAAATGTGGGTCAATCAAAATTTTAAAAATAAATAAATAACAAACAAATAAATAAGGGTAATTTAGTAATTTCATAAATAATTTCTACAAATACACTCGTATAATTATGGTAATTTCTTTAAACTAGCTTTATCCCTTTTTAAAACAATAAACAATATTGTATTCTATTCCATTCGATCCTCCCTAACCCTAGCTCCAAAAGAGAAGATCGCCACCACCATCATTTTGTTGTTGCCGCCGAATTAGGTTGACGAAAAAGCAAGCCTAAGAAGCCCCTGCACCATGTCGATCTCGGCTACACCCATTCCGACCACAAAAAGCCCCACCTTTGACCACCTCAAGTTGTGACCACCTTAAGCGGTAAGTAAGTTATTTTAATTTTTAATTGATTCATACAATTTATAAGTCAATGCTTCTCTGCTTTGCCTTCTAGTTTTAAAACTGTATTCGAACCAAAGTGTGATTCTTGAGTTATTATTATGTTTACGGTGTAAAATTAGGTTACAAATCAGTGAATCTGATTTTGTTTATTTATATAATGTTTTTGTATGTATATGCAACAGTTGAGACTGAGCGGTCTAAATGACAAATTCTCATCATCTACATATTAACTCACACTTGACATTGATTGATTTTGATTTGGGAAGTGGATGCACCAAACCAAACTGAAAAAGATCTAATATTTCTTGGGAAGCACATTAATTGTTCATAGAAATTGAAATACTTATAAGGTGCTTTAGAAGTAGGCTTGTTGATGCAACGCCATCCATGCCTATAGTGAGTTTGATGATTTTGTGGATTTCTTTCTCTCATTCTTCTAGTAACCATTGTCTTTGACAGTTAACTTCATTGTTTTCAACTATGTGAAGAAGCAAGTCCAAGCCAAGTACAAACACACTTCAGATTGTAGTGAAATAAGTGAGCAGGGGGTTGTTTCTGCAGCCCCTTCGTTCTTCATATTTTTTTGTTTAATTATTAATGGTAATGGAAGCAAGAAATGAGTGGATTTTGCTTGTGGAATCGGTGATGAGCAAGGATGACCAAGAGAGGGTTGTTTGCTCTCTTGATTATTGGGAATTTACCCATCTCTAGTGGTGTTCTTTGGCAGGAAAACAAAGGAGACGAATAGGGAAGGCTTTGGTTGCTTCATTTGACCGAAAAGAGAAGGAAGAACAATGGTGATGATCTCTTCTTTGATTGGTTATGTTTCTTTTGATTGGGTTTTACTAGTTAAATAGATAAAAAAAAATCAATTCTCTTGATGGTCTTATTGTATAGTTGTGAATTTTCATAGATATGGAGTACATGGTGATCTATTTTGAATGTTATTTTTTTCTCTGGTTTGAGTGATTAGTAGATGGAATGTTGCAAGGGAAAGAAAACATAAACGTGTGGTACAATTCTTGAGATTGACATGAAGAAGATAAAAGGACCATTGAAGAAGATCAATGGCATTTGTTCACGAATTGTATGGAAGCACGAATTCCAATTCATTTGTTCACGAATTGTATGGAATCACGAATTCCAATTCTGTTGGAATGGAATCAGGAATTCCAATTCTGTTAGAATCTAAACTACAATTTTGTTTTGTTTTCACAGATGTTGATGCTTGAAGAACGGACCGCAAAATTGAAAGTGATCTAAGCAACTTTATTCTTTTAGAATGTATTAGTGTCGTTGTTAGATTTTGATGTTTTCTTTCCCATTTTGAAAGTTTTTTTAGTTTTATTTTTTAACAATAAATGTAATTCTTAACAATTGTTACTCGTATTCTATAAGATATAATGTATTTTTTATTTTTATTCTTCAATTAATTGTTCAAGCATTTGTTATTCTATAAGAAGTTTTTAAAGTCATGATCAAGAAATAGGTTCAAGAATATTTTTATTACTTATGGTTCAAGAATATTTTTATTTTTGAATATACTCAAAAACACATTCTGTCAGAATGTCCGTATTAAAAGAATTCTAATTCGTAAAATCTGACTTTTAAAATTTATAGAATCTATGATCCCTTAAAATATGCAATTTTCCTTTATTAAAACTATATTAATTGACTAAAATATCCTTGTAGTTAAATTAGATGATAATTTTTAATTATATTTAATTCAATAATATACATTAATCACTTTTTTAAATTAAGTAAAATTGATTGGCCCATATTTATGCATAGAATAACACAATAATTACTTTGAATAAAATAACCTAAGCCAATATATATATATATATATATATATATATATATATATATATATATATATATATATATATATATATATATATATATATATGGCAAAGTGAATATACTCATAATGTATATAAGCTTCGATACTCAAACTTATCATACTACGTCTTTTGATATTATATATGTATTCTAATCATCCAAAGTTTTTAAAATTCAACTCTTAACTTGATTTATTAGCGAGATTTTTATAAATTTCATCATTATCTTCCTCTTATATAATTTTATTTTCAACTATAATATACGTAGTCTGGTAGGTGTTCGGTTGAAAAATGTGATGTAAGTGGAAGATAATAGTGAAATTTCAAAAATCTTGAAAGTAAAATCAATTTAGGGGTTGGAGTTTAAGAACATTATAATAGATATATGATATAAACGATATACTATAGTGAGGTTGCCTACTTAAACTTATATACATTTAAGGGTATATATATATATATATATATATATATATATATATATATATATATATATATACCCTTAAATATATAAGTTTAAGTACGCAACCCACCTTTCTCTCTCTCTTTCTCTCTCTCTCTCTCTCTCTCTCTCTCTCTCTCTCTCTCTCTATATATATATATATATATATATATATATATATATATATATATATATATATATATATATATATATATATGGTTGGGTTCAATTGAGACCACCTATATTTTGTGAGACCGTGAGACACATTTTTTTATTTTTTTTATTTACTTTTCTTTTTTTTTTTAGTTAATTCAAGTTCCAAAAATAATATTTAAAAAAAGAATTTTGGATTTTTCCATTTATTTTGCATTTTAAAATTATTTTTTAGAATATGTACAGTGTAATATTCTATTAGAATATTTCATGTATTTTTTAAAAAAAAACGGGAATTTTTTTATTTTTTTTTTATTTTTTTAGTTAATTCAAGTTCCGAAAATAATATTTAAAAAAGAATTTTTAGATTTTTCCATTAATTTTGCATTTTAAAATTATTTTTAGAATATATACAGTGTAATATTCTATTAGAATATTTCACGTATTTTTCAAAAAAAATGAGATTTTTTTTATTTTTTTAATTTTTTTTAGTTAATTCAAATTTCGAAAATAATATTTAAAAAAATAATTTTTAGATTTTTCCATTTATTTTGCATTTTAAAATTATTTTTTAGAATATGTCAGTTTAATATTCTATTAGAATATTTCACGTATTTTAAAAAAAAAACGAGATTTTTTTAAAAAAAAAAAATTTAATTTTTTTTAGTTAATTCAAGTTCCGAAAATAATATTTAAACAAAGAATTTTTGGATTTTTTTCATTTATTTTGCATTTTAAAATTATTTTTAGATTTTGATATAACGGTCTAATAAAATTAGAATGTTTTAAAATGAACCTGAATATATATATATATATATATATATATATATATATATATATATATATATATATATATATATATATATATATATATAATTTGTTTACGAAGCATTAATGTTGAATTGAAAGCGTCTAACAGGTTTTATTTGTCTTACCAAAGACTTTTTCATGTGTAAAGATTCTTTAATTACGTCGTTTGAGTTGACCAGGAACTTCAGATTCAAGAATCTTTAAATTTGGTTTTAAAAATACAGCATCTGTTCTAGAATTGTTTTTCAACTACTTTCGTGTTTAAAAAACGATATATATATATATATATATATATATATATATATATATATATATATATATATATATATATATATATATATATATATATATATATATATATATAGAGAGAGAGAGAGAGAGAGAGAGAAAGAGAGAGAGGATTCAATTAAGAAATATAAAATATTGAGAATCAGGGAATCATTCTCAACCACGCATTTATTTTGCCGCAAAACACTGAAACGTACTTACGGAGATGGATAACGGATATAGATGTATTTTCGAACCAACCATGTTTCTTTAAACTATGGTAATCAGTATCTTAATATACTGAAAATCATTTTTTTTATTTATTTTTTTTATTTTTAGAAAGCAATTTTTATCAAAAAATTATTTTAAATATATACAAATTCATAAATTTTTTATTACTTATAATAGACATCCATATTGATGTAATTTTAAGAGAAAATAAAATATTTTTTTAGAGTTTCAACTCTCGTTATTTATAAGTGAAGAAAAATCGATCAGATTTTATTACAGTACATTTGTTATTCATTTATGAATAAAACGTACGTTTAACTTCTTTACAGTTGAAGTATCATTCACATATAAGTATATTACGTAATAAAACTTTTTTACGTAAAATATTTTTTTTACATCATCTTTCGTAATACGTCATATTTATATATGAAAAAACGTGTATTAATGGTTGTCATATGTTATATTTATACATAAATAAATAAATTATCAGATTTTTGTTATAGTTTATTTGTTATTCGAATATGAATAAATAGCATGTTAATAAAAGATGATGTGTTTTAAAATTTTGAACTAATTATTCATATATGTATAACCAAATAAAGTGTAACAAAATTATGATAAATGTGTTTTTCATATATGAATATAACTTGTAAAGAAGACTAATACAAGTTTTATTCAAATGTAATTATAACATATGACGACGAGAGTTGATATAAAATATAAAGAGTTTATATATATATATATATATATATATATATATATATATATATATATATATATATATATATATATATATATATATATATATATATATATATATATATATATATGTTATATTTATATACTAATGATATTTAAACTCTAAACAAATTAATCATATTTTTTATTAATAAGTGAATAACGAATATATTGTAGTAAAAATCTTATATATTTTTGTTCACTTATTAATAACAAGAGCTACAACTATAAAAAAAATTATTTTATTTTAAACCTATATCAATATGGATGTCTATTTATATAAAATAAAAAAATATGAATTTTAATGTATTTAAATTTATTTTTCAATAAAAATAGCTCCTTAAAAATTAAAAATTAAAAAAAACAAAAAATAACTATGTTTTGGTATACATTAAATTAATGATTAGCATAGTTTAAGGAAATATGTTTTATTGGAAAGCACATGTCTATTCCTTTCCCATTTATGCCGGAACGCTGAGGATTTTACGGCAAAAATAAATGATTGGTTGAGAATGATTCTCCTATTCTCAATCTTTTTTATTTTATCTATTGAACTTATATATATATATATATATATATATATATATATATATATATATATATATATATATATATATATATATAATTATTGTATCTTAAGACTTTATACTTTCATTCATGATATGCTACTTGTTTATGGATGTAACGGCCTAAACCAGGTATGATTTGAAACACCTGAAAATTTTACTTTTTGGTATAATTGGTCCTTTAAGTACATTGGGCGTACTTATGTGTACGCTTAGCGTACTATGCATGGGTGATCGCGGAGGAGTTGGACGTACGCTGGGCGTACCAAGCGTTTGTTGGGCGTACGTGCCGATCGTGCAAACCCTAATTTGCAGACTTGTGACATATTTAAACGCCCTTAACTCACTTGAGCCTCACCCTCACCAGCTCTCTTCACCTTCAAACATTCCTGGAAGCCCTAATATCCTTTGTAAGTGCATTTTGAGCCTTGAGAATGAAATTGTGGTCCTTTTGTGTTCATCCAAGAAAAAGGAAGTGGTCAAGGAAGCTTGGAGTGTCATTTGGCTTCAAGAATTTGCATACAAACGACCTTGAGGAATTCCTGGAGGTAAAAAGCTTGGATCTTTCCACTTAAATCTCTAGATCTAGCTAGGGTTTTCTAGCTTTGTTCCTTTTGTTGATTTCGGACCTCCATTTGTGAGTTTAGCAATTCCAGAATATGGGAATGACAGATCTGAGGTCCATTGGTCTTTTAGTGTCATAAAAATTGAGTCTTGGTGGGAGTTTTGACCTCATGCATGGGTTAAGAACCTTGAAAAGGTCTTAATGGTGGTGTTGGGTGCATATATGGCGTGTAAAGGCATAAACTTGCCAAATTGATGCCATAGGATGTCTAGATCTGACTTTTGGACGTAAAGGAATTGTGTATTAAGAACTTAATGGAGAAAGTGCTTAACCTGGTAGTACGATGGGTGTAACCCAGTATACGACGCACGTAGTCCCAAGACCCTAATACGTTGCGCGTACCCTGATGGTACGCCGAGTGTACGCATCACAGATAGACCCAAATTTGTTTTGGGCCTTTAAGCTATTGGGCCTTATTTGATTATTCAAATTGGTTTCATTCTGTGAGTTATGGGCCATTTCATCTATTATGGGCCATGGATATATTGGTTGGGCCTTATTAGGCTAAGAGGCCCATTAATGATTTTGGACATGTACTTTGGGCCCAATAACAAAGAGAGGATGATTGGGCCATATGGAAGGATTTGAGGTTTGGGTTCCCTATTTATTAAGTAGAGTCCTAACATTGATTAATTTTATTATTTAGCATGGGAGGCTAAATATTGTTAGGAGAGCAGCTTTCTCATTTAGCAGCTAGAGGTGAGTTTCCTCACCATACTAATGGGTCTAAGACACCAAGGCCATGGGAGAGCCCATTACATGTAGCATGTGGTATGCAAGACCATAGGAGAGCCCATTACATGTGGCATGTGGTATCCAAGACCATGGGAGAGCCCATTACACTTGGATGTAAGACCATGTGGAGAGTCCATGGCTTTTCTACCGAAGACCATGGGAGAGCCCATGACACTTGGATGTAAGACCATGTGGAGATCCCATGGCTTTCCTATCAAAGACTATGGGAGAGCCCATGGCAATTAGGTGTAAGACCCTGTGGGGAGCCTATGGCATCCTAGAGTAATACCCTACGGATGAGCCCACGGCATCCTTATCTGTTGTATGCATCGTTTATGTGATTTCTATAGTTGTTTAGCTAGTACGTTATGTTATATGTGTTTGTTTATGGTTATGATTTGGGGATCTCACTAAGCTTTAAAGCTTATCGTTTGTGGATTTGTTTCAGGTACATTTAAGCCCAAGGGCAAGGGCAAGTCGTGATGGTGCGGCATGCACTCTATCTCTCTTTCGTTGATGTTTTTTGGGGACACTGTGATGATTCAAATGTCGTTGTAGTGAATATTGATTTGAAAACAATTATATTGGGATTTCATGATTATGTAATGTGTATTATTAATCAAAAATGAAAATTTTCTTTGTAAAATTTGTGTCGTTACAAGTTGGTATCAGGGCCTTGGTTGAGGGATTTGGGTACACTCTCGAGTGTGTCAGGACTCAAACTAAGGAAATGGTAAAATTGTTTTCAAAAGTAACATAAAAAAGGGTTTTAAAAAAAAGAAATGAAAAGATGAGAGTGCAACGCATGTGATCAGTCGAGCCAAGTAAGTAGTTCCCAAATATGTTAGCCATGATATACTGATATTTGAGTTTTGCTGATTAAATGGAGCTTGCTAAGTGTATGATTTTAAAATTGTATACGGTTAGGAGCTTATAGCCTCAGAATGATTGATTTGGCCTTATTTCCCATTCCTTGTTTGGTTGTGGTCCTACGGTAGAATCTTTTATTCAAAAGTCTATTTGATCCTTTTTCTATGTACAATTTGCATGCATAAAGGCAACCTGTTGTGATTGGTCTGATTGATATGAGTAGAGTAAATGTTAGGGCAGACTGAGATTGATATATGCAGTAATTGTGGGTATGGTTTGGTTTTGGGATGAATTGGAGTTATCAGGTAGAGCGGTAGGGAAAGGTACAGGTAGGTGTAGAAGGTAGTATTGGGCCCGTACTACTAGAAGCACACGACCTGTACCTGAACCAATGTTAGATTTGACGACTTCAAGGAGGATTGGTGTTGGGAGATCCCATGTATGGAAATCCTGATCGTTATGATTTAAGACTTTTTCAGTTCAATATGTGGGTGACACGATTTGGAGCATGGGATCAGGATCGGGATTGGGATCGATATCCGGGGCAGGGTCAGGTGACACTACCAATGTGATTGATGAGAGGCTGCGTGAGCTTATTGCAGCTGAGGTTACCAGGGGCATCCTTGATGCTACCCCAGTCATTTTTGCGATGGTCAAGGAGGGAATTATGTAGATCATGGAGGAGAGACTCATATCATTCAGGGCTGAGATTGTTGCGGGTCAGATTGGGGCCCGAACTCCCTCATTCTGGGAGTTCAAGGCGTGTGGGGCGCTGGAGTTTTTCGGGGTTAGGGACCCCATTGTCAGCCGACACTGGGTGACAGATATCGAGAACACCCAGTGCACAAGTTCTTGCCCGGATGCGGAAAAGGTTGGGTTTGCTTCTTGTATGATGAGGGACAAGGCCCGAGATTGGTGAGGAGAGGTTACTAGCCAGGTGGGACCATTCGGGGTGGCTGAGATGACATGGGCCGAGTTTGTTCGGCGTTTCGACTTGGAGTTTACACCATTTATTGCGGTACAACGGCTAGTGAAGGAGTTTCATGATTTGCAGCAGACCATCGAGACTGTGGCAGAGATCACTGCCAAGTTTCGGGAACGAGCTTTGTTGATCCCACAGTATGCTACCGATGAGGAGATTAGGCGGACTCGATATCATTCCATGCTGAGGGGTGATATTCGAGAGTTTATGAGATTTACGGGGTGCAAAACCCTGAATGAGATGATGGAGAAGGCCTGTGAGAGGGAGATGGAGTTGGATTTTCGCATGAAGCAAAAGCCTGAGCAGGCTCAGGCAGCAGTAGGTCAGGCTAAAAAGCCTAAGACCTCGGATCCATCTAGCAGGGGCCACATGGTTAGGGCCGGGGGTGCCAAGTGCAGTAAGCCGCACAGTGGATCCTGTCAAACGAGTGGCTCGGGATGTTTCAGGTGTGGCCATTCAGGCCACGTGATCAGGGACTGCCCTAAGAAGGGGTTGATTTGTTTTCATTGCAACCAGACCGGCCATAAGCGGGCTGATTGTCCGAGGTTGCTGGGAGGGGGGGAAGCAGTGGCAGTGCCTGCACCCGCCACACTCAGGATCCCCGATGGCCGTCCTGCTAAGGAGGATTCCCCGGTGATGAAGAGGCACGCGTTTCAGCTGACTATCGAGGAGGCTCGGGTCGCACCAGACGTTATGGCTGGTACGTGTCTATTATTCTCTAATCTTCTTATTTGTTTGACTTATGTGTATTTTATGCTTGTATAGGGACCTTTGTAGTCAACGGTATGTCTGCTCATGTCTTGTTTGATTCGGATGCTACCCGATCATTTGTGTCGCTTGCGCTTAGCAAGAAGTTCAGGGACACGTCGGGGACCTTAGACTCCCCGCTCGAGGTAGATATTGCAGACGGCCGCACCATTAGTGTTGCGATGTAATATCGGCGATGTGTTCTTAATGTGTTGGGTGAGAGGTTCCATGTTGATCTAGTTCCGATATCGTTATGTGGGTTGAAAGTGATTGTCGGGATGTACTGGTTGGGGGCCAACGGGGCCATGATTGATTGCAAGTGCCAGTTGGTTAGGGTTCGAATCCTAAGTGGGGGAGAACTGGTTATTCATGGAGAGAGGGCCTCATAGGGACTGAACCTTTGTTCGGCTGCGAGGGCTACGAGGTTTTTATAGCAGGGTTGCACGGGATTCTTGGCTTATATCTTGGATACGAGGGTAGAGACCGTGACAGACGTGGACAGTTTGCCGGTTGTACAGGATTTTTGGGATGTCTTCCCCAAAGAGTTACCAGGGGTGCCTCCAGAGAGGCAGGTAGAGTTTCACATCGACTTAGTGATGTGTGCAGCCCCAATAGCAACGGTGCCATACCGTTGGCACCACCGGAAATGCAGGAATTATCTACGCAGCTTCAGGAGCTGCTAGACTGAGGGTTCGTACGTCTAAGCAGTTCCCCGTGGGGAGCACCGATCCTTTTCATGAAAAAGAAGGATGGATACCGTAGGATGTTCATTGATTATAGGGAGCTGAACAAACTAACGGTGAAGAATCGTTATCTGCTACCGAGGATTGAAGATTTGTTTGATCAGTTGCAGGGTGCGTCTTGGTTTTCTGATATGGGCATATTTAGTTATAAAATTCATGTATTATCTTAATACTTTATGTTGATTTAGTCTCATTTAATGAACAAAAGATGCTTAATTAGCTTATAATTTCATTTTTCAGAAACAATGACATGCTCGGATGGAAAAGGAAGCGGAACTAGCGATTGGATGCTTGGATCTTGGATTTTGAAGAAAGAAGGATGTTGCTGAACAGCTTGACCCCTCATCAGTGTTTTGGCTATATCTCATTAACCGTAACTCCGATTGACTAGATTAAAAATGTTCTGAAAACTAGACACAATTTCGGACGACTTTTGTGTTTTGATAAAATGCTGATTCCAAACGGACTCGACGAGTAGGACATCAACTCGATGATTTGGTCAGAAGTTTCGCGATTCTGGACGCGCTGACTTGCCGTACACGGATTTTAAGTGACGGACTCGCTGAGTAGCCTCTATTTTGTGAAAATCTATATAAAGGGACTTTCAGATCGATACCCTATGTGATAGATGAACCCTTGGAGGCCAATTGTCGACTAATGGTGCTGCTGGAGCGTGAGAAGCTAAGGAATCAACCCTGCATTCAATTTTAAGGAGAATCAAGTCAAAATCAAGTTTACTCTTACCTAATCTCTTGTTTGAACTATGTTTTTACCAATTGATTTCGTTTTTGAGCTTGTTTCTATTGTAATCATGAGCTAAAACTCATAACTTCTGTTTAGGTAGATGAATTTGTGAACATGGATTGATTATTTAATTAGGATTAATTTTAATTGGTGATTATGTTTTATTAAGCTTGTTAAAGAGCCTTATGTGTTAACAATAACTATTCTTCTGGTAATAAATCAGTAATTAAGTTGTATGAACATCTCTTAGTTATTAATTTCATATGATTTATTGTGACCACATAGTTGTATGTCTAGGAATAGCGAATGTGAAATTAGAATTAACTAGAAGATAGGTAAGTTAATGTGTGAGCTTGTTTGATTAACATCAACAAGAGGTTAGTTGAAGGGCCAATTTAATTAACCATTACAAGTCTTATTTAACCCGAATCAATAACTAGGAAATCCATTAATTTAGACACCTGGCCACTGCTTGAGTTAACTTGTTTCCTAAGGATTAGTAATAGCGAACGTGAAACTAATCATCTTAGTCGGTAGCCAATGAAGAATTAATCCGATACATTGAAATCATCCATGGGAACAAATGAGTCGAAGCTAAATAGAAGTCCTCTTTATTATTGAATTTAGTTGATTTTTATTTGCTTAGCTCTTAGTTTCTTAGTTTAAGTTTTAGTTAATTGTTTAAGTTTCTAGTCTTGCAAAACTAGAGAAAACCCCATTTCTATTACTTGTTTTATTTAGATAATATTAGCATTTATTTTAATTGTTTACCGTTCCCTGTGTTCGATACCCTACTTACCTGAACTAAACTGCTAATCGATAGGTACACTACCTTTCGTGTGTTTGTCTTTGTGTTTAAGTTAGTAGGATTAAAACTAGTTTGTTTCACACACATCATTTTCCAAGATTGATCTTCGGTCAGGGTATCATCAGATGAGGATTCGGGATGAGGATATACCGAAGACGGCTTTCAGGAATCAGTATGGGCACTATGAGTTTGTGGTGATATCATTCGGGCTCACTAATGCCCGAACAACGTTCATTGATCTCATGAACAGGGTGTGTAGACCGATGTTGTACCATTGACTCGCTTGACCAAGAAGAATATGACCTTTCGGTGGGGTACCGATCAGCAAATGGCTTTTGAGACCCTGAGACAGAAGTTATGCGAGGCTTCGATTCTAGTGCTACCTAAAGGGTTGGATGATTTAGTGGTGTACCATGACGCATCGATTTCAGGATTAGGTGTGGTGCTGATGCAGAAGGGGCACGTGATTGCTTACGCCTCGAGGCAATTGAAGCCTCACCAGATGCATTACCCACTCATGACCTGGAGCTGGGGGCAATGTTGTTTGCCCTCAAGATTTGAAGGCATTATTTGTATGGAGTGCGGTTCACCCTTTATATCGATCACAAGAGTTTAAAGTATTTGATGGATCAACAGAACCTCAACATGCGACAGAGGAGGTAGATGGATGTGCTAAAGGATTATGATTGTGAGATCCTATACCATCCAGGGAAGGCCAACGTGGTGGTCGATGCATTGAGCTGTAAGATGGTAGAGCCCCCGATTAGGGACATGTGTATGAGGATGACTGTGATTTCTCCTTTGATGGATATGATCATGGAGGCCCAGGTCGAGGGGATGAGGAAAGAAAACTGGAAGGTAGAGAAAATACGGGGACAATATCCTTTGTTTATTAAAGATAGTCGTGGCCTTTTGACGCAGTGTAGCCGAGCATGGATAATAATGACAGGGGGAATGAGGAAGAGGCTATTAGAGGAGGCGGACAAGTCTAAGTTATATATACACCCAGGGGCTACAAAAATGTATAGGGACTTAAGGCTAAGTTATTGGTGGCCCTACATGAAACGGGAGATCGCCTGGTTCGTGGAGTGGTGCTGGACCTACAGGAAGATTAAGGCCAATAATCAGCAGCCTCATGGCAAAGTACAACCACTGCCCATTCCCATGTGGAAGTGGGAAGAGATCACGATGGACTTCATCACGAAGTTGCCTAGGACGACAATGGGGGGTAGACGCTATATGGGTGATCGTGGACTGGATGACGAAGAGTGCCCACTTTATTTTTCTTTGCGAGAGTATATCCGCAAAGAAGTGGGAGGATATATATATGTATAGGAGGTGGTGGCTAGACACGGGGTACCGGTGTCGGTAGTCTCCGATAGGAATGTCCGGTTTACTTCTAGGCTTTGGAAGAAGTTCCACGAGGATCTGGGCACTTAGTTATATTTCAGCACGGCGTATCACCCTCAGACTGACGGTCAGAGTGAGAGGATGATCCAGACACTGGAGGACATGCTTCGAGCATGCATGATGGATTTAGGGGGAAGTTGGGATACGTACCTTCTGTTGGTAGAGTTTTCTTACAATAATAGTTATCATGCCGGTATCGACCGGGCCTCATTCGAGATGTTATATGGTTGGAGGTGCAGGACCCCGATGTGTTGGGATGAGGTTGGGCATCGGGTCATGAGGAGCACTGAGGTAGTGCTCAAGATTTGGGTGTTATCGAATTTTCCATAGTTTTTAAAAGCGCGTCACGACGCATCTTTAGGTGTGCCAAACAATATGTCAATGCACGTCTTATTTTGTTATGGCGTGAGTTTTACATTGCCGCCAAGGCTCGTCATAACTTAACTTTGACCTTACCGCCAAGCCTATGTTCATGTTATTTAGCACATTGAAATTTTCAGAATAATGTTTTAGAGGAGACGGTTTAATCGACAAAATTGTTTGTCAATACTTTTTATGATTGTTTATATAAAAAGTAAATTCAAAATTAATTATATTTGATGATTATAAAACTTTACGTTAACAATTTATTCTTTTTATAACGTTTCTTTAATTTAACAACTTATTGCTTAAATATAGTTTTTGTTGTTCTTAGATCATCTCCTATGACTACCTGATATTAAGACCAAAAATAATTTTTAACTCATCGTTCCTACAACTTTAAACTATAATTAAATAACATCTGTAACAATTAATCTTTCAATAGTTTGCTTTTCTTAAACTAACTGATATATTTTTGTTTATCTAAACTGTTATATATCTCTCCTCAATTAAATAATTGTTTTTAAATACACATTATATCCACAATGTCACAAACATAAAAATATATAAATATAATTATGTCGGGTCTTTACTTTATATACAAAAAAATATTAAAAAAAATATATAATGTCATAATTATAAAAAAAAATAAAAAAGGATTTAAAAACATTATTTAGTTTATATAAAATTTATATTTCATAAATAAATTTATATTATATATAGTAGAATGAATTGTATTGTTAACAAATAACAAACATTTAAAAATTAAAATATATTTATGGCGTAAAATGAAATGCTACTAAAGGATAAGGCTTAGATATTCTAAATGTAAAAATATATTGATCACTCAATAATTGAGTTCAATAAAAACCCAAATAAATTATTTCATTCAACAGTGTTGACCATTTAATTGAAGAAAAATAATAATAATAAGCTCAAAAAAAAACTCCCCTTGAAAATGTTCTAAATAAATTAAGAAACTAGTGATCATATGTAAACTTTAAGCGATGGTAGGAAAAAAAAAATCTGTAATATTTTTTTATTAATTGTACTATTTTCTAATGGGGATAAAGTTGAAATTTTCTATTAGTTTGATACCGAAATTTGAGAATACTTTTAACGTTTGCGAAATTTTTATATTTATACATATTAAAATCTAAACGTTTAATATAATAATAAATGCCATGAAAAGTTTCATGCAAAAGTCACTGTATTGATTTCTTCACCTACATGATTAAATTATTCTGAAAACCAAATATTTGACTTTTCACTATAGATTACAATACTTACCGTTTAGACATTTATGATGATTATCTAAAAAATCGAAAAAATGTTTATCATGTTGGTGTATCGTTGAGTGAAGTAATTTATTGCATTATAATTTAGGGTAAAAAAAAAAAAACACTTCTTTTTAGTTATTTTTAAACTAAACTCTTTGCTAAAGCAAATTTAACATATACCAGTCGAAATAAATCATCCAACAAAAGTTTCGGGGAATATTCTGCAGATTTGGGTGTTTAAATGTAAAGTTTACATGCCCATTTAAACGCTAGTGACTTTAATAAATTTCGTTTTAAAGAAAAAAAGATTTTCTAATATGTATCCTAATTACATATAAAAAAAAAGCATTAAATATCAAAAATATTATCATAATTAAATATGAAATTCGTTTATTATAGAGATTATTAATATATTTCACATTTAATTATGATAATATTACTTATAATAAATAAATTTCACAGTAATATTTATGATACTTAATGCTTTTTATATATGTTATTAGGACATATATTAGAAAATCATTTTTTTACAACGAAATTTATTAGAATTATAGAGATTATTAATGTATTTCACATTTAATTATAACAATGTTACTTATAATAAATGAATTTCATATTTAATTATGGTAATATTTATGATATTTAATGTTTTTTATATGTGTTTTAAAACATACATTAGAAAATCCGAAAAAAATAAGGATTTTCTAATATGTGCCTTAAGGGACATATAAAAATCATTAATTGAAGTATTAATTATTAAGAGCATTATCATAATTAAATGTGATAAACATTAATCATAAATACTATTATTTATAATTAATGTATTTTACATTTAATTAATGCTTATCAAATTTAATTATGATAATATTTTTTATAATTAATACTTCAATTAATGTTTATATGTGTTCTTAGGGTACATAATTAAAAATCCCAAAAAAATTAAAATAAGGTAAAGATTTCATTTAATTTTGGTTTTTTTTGGTTTTTTTGTTTATTTCATTATTTAATTTGTTTTAAGTTTTAAACAGCTATTAAATTTATTATTTTTTATCAATATGATTATTATGACCAACAAAAGATTTCTCTATTTGTTTTTTATTGCTAGGTTACTGAACTTTCTTTGGCTATTTAAAGTCACTAAATTATTTTTGATATATATATATATATATATATATATATATATATATATATATATATATATATATATATATATATATATATATATATATATATAGAGAGAGAGAGAGAGAGAGGAGAGAGCTATTATTAATGGTTCTCCAAGGAATCAAATATTTTTTCAAATTTAAAGCTTATTCTTTATCGAAAAAAAAACAAAAAATATATAAGTTCATAACCTCACATTGTAAATGCTAAAAAATAAATTATATATTTTTTGGGTTCATCGTGTAAATTCATATTCAAGTTATGAATCTACACAAATTAACAGTGTGAATTTGAAAAAAAAAGTAAAATTATTTTATTGAATTTGATATCATTGAAAAATGATAAAAGTTATTAACTTTTGTATTTAAATTTTTTTTATAAAGAATAAAAGTTGAAAAAAAGATTGGTTCTTTAGTTTCATGGTTAGTAAGGCATGGAGGAGTAAGTACGGTAGAGGGTGCACTTCGTTTGCCACCTCAGCTTGAAATACCGCCCCCATACTGCGGTTTTGGTGCAGTAGAGACCACGGTGTGACACTCTGTGGCCACGCTCCTTTGTTGCACTTTCCACCCATATGACCAGTGAACGGTCAAATTTAAAATTGTAACACTCCAAATCAGGTATGCATCTTTAGACCTTTAAAAAGGAAAAGATGGCATAAAAAGTCCCTTAGTTCGCGAGGCGTATTCTAGGAGTACGCTTTGCGTACGAAGGAATGCATGATCGCAGAAGGTGGCCGCGTACGCAGGGTGTATGTATCGGTACACAGGGTGTATGCGACAGAGGGCCAAAACCCTAATTCTTGGACTTGACACCTATTTAAATACCCTTAAGCCTCTTGGACCAAACCCTAACCAGCCTCCATAGCCTTAATTTTCCTTTCTACACCAGAGATACCTTGTGAGATTATTTTTGAGCTTAAGGAGTGTATTTGTGGCCATTTTAGTATCCATTCAAGAAAAAGGAGTTGCTAAGCAAGCTTGGAGTGGCATTAGGCTTCAAGGATCTGCATCTAATTCACCTTAAAGAGCTTCTGGAGGTATAAAGATTTGATCTTTCCATCTTATTTATTAGATCTAGCTAGGGTTTTCTATTTGTTCCCTTTAGTTGCTTTTGGACTTGAGTTGAGCAACTCTATAGGCTGAAATGGTTAGATCTGAACTTTAGGAGCATGCTAGATGCATAAAGGTGCTAGCTTGAAGAGTTTCTAGACTCCATGCATGAGTTGGAATCTTTATATGAAGTCCTAATGTAAAGAATGAAGTTTTAAGTCCCATATATCACACAAGGGCATAAAGTTGCCAACTTTATGCCCTAGGATGTCTTAATAAGCTCAAATCTGGTATTGGACGTTAGAGCATCGAGTATTAAGCACTTAATGGAAGAAAGTGCTTAATCTGTTTATACATTGGGTGTAAGTTAGAGTACGTCACGCGTACAGCTCAAGGACTCAGTACGTTGCGCGTACTAGCATGGTACGCAAGACGTGCGCACCTCATATGGGGTTGGACTTATTTTGGGCTTGTAAGCTTTTGGGCCTTAACTATTCATTGGGTTTGGTCATGTTTTGGAGTTAGTGGGTCAGCTTATCTTTTTTTGACCATGGATACTATGGTTGGGTTTTATTGAGCCATGAGGCCCATTAATGATTTTGGACATGGACTTTGGGCCCATTAGCAAAGGAATACTTTTTAGGCAATTGTGAAAGGACTTAGGGTTTGGGGTCCTTCGGTTGGATGTGTTCAGTCCTAACCTTGGGTAATGATATTATTGTTCAACACTGTTAGGTGAGTAGCTTTCGGATTTAGCAAACAAAGGTGAGTCTCCTCACCATACCAATGGGTCAAAGGTGTAACACCGTAAATTTTCAAACAAAATTTTCATTTTAAAACACAATAATACTCATGTACATTTTCTCAAAAACCACAAGTATCTCAAATGTCAACAATAATCTCGCTCCAGTGTGTACTATCAAGTCGGTGCCTTCCAGTGATCCTGAGAGGTACCTGAAACACATAACATGTAATACAGTAAGCACGAAGCTTAGTGAGTTCTCCAAAATACCACACATAACTCATTAGCCACTCGAGGCTATAAGTCAATAAAACCCTCTCGTTAATGTGTCTCAGTGGGACCCTTTGGTCCCACAGCTCAGGTGGACCCTTCGGTCCTAACTCAGTAGCTCAGAATAATACACAACACAAATCACAAAGACATGATGCAGGGTATCACAATACTCAATATAACACATAAGACCATGTAGTCACACAAGGATTACCACTCTAGGTAAAGTATAGTGAGAAGACTCACCTCGTAAGTTAGCAAGTAATATTCTCGTACACGAATCTTGTAATAGCCTCCGCCCAACACATAAGATACTAATCTCTAATTATCACTTACATCACGACTCAAAATAAACAAGGTTATTGTCTCTCTCAAACTCTTGGAATGGGTAAAAGACCATTTTATCCCTTCATGGTTCCCATTCTCCCTGCCTTGACCAAACCCTAAAGTCAACAAAAGTCAACTGTTCATGTTGGCCTGACTCGCCGAGTGCATCTATGTGACTCGCTGAGTCCCCCTTGTTTCTTCAGAACATAGCGAAAACCCAACTCAACTCGTCGAGTTGTCTTGTCAACTCGCCGAGTTACCCATGTCCAGACTCATTGAGGAAAACCCTAGCCGACTTGTCGAGTAGCTCGTTGACTCTGCAAGTCACTTCAGTCTGAATTCTCATTCAGACAATGAAAGCAGATCTACCACTCCACACTCTAGATCTAGGCTCCTAAGGCTCGAATTTCACATGAAGCTTCGATCTCTACGTTCTTGCATGGCACATTTTGCTCCAAAATGATAATACAACTCTAATGAAGGTGTTTAAACACAAATACTCTTATATGGATGAATAAAGCTTGGACCTTTGGACTCTATGGACCTCACAAGGTCCAAATATGAAGTCTAGACCTCTTGATAGACTCAATGTACTCAATGTCCCAATAAAAAGGTGGTAAGTATTGGATTTGGTGTCTACCCGTAACTATAACTAGGATGTACTTGACCCGATTGTAGAATGGTCCTTTTTGGGTTGCCTTCACCAACGCAACTTGATAGGATGGATTTTGAGAATAAGGTTGTATATGGTTTATTAATATATTACAAGTATAATATATTAATATGAAACCATATTATTATTTAATTACAATTGATCAAGAATTAGTTTGGAATTAATTTTGTGATCAAAAGAGACTAATTAATTATAGGGGGGTTGATTATGTAAATCAATCATTCTTGTAGTGTGAGCCAATGATCCATGATCATGTAGGTGGGCTAAACTAATCCATGAATAGTCCATGGAGGTTAAACCCATGGAGCATGAGAATGTGGAAAGTCATGGTTATTAGGGTTTGCAAAGTGTAACCCTAGCATCATCAACACTATAAATAGACCCTATAGAGTCAAAATCAGCTACACCATATTTTGGATATAACCAACTTATTCTCTCAAGCCTCCTTTTGCATTTTGGTGTTTGTGAACCAATAGAGGCATCACACTTGAGGTGCTAAAGCTTTCAAAGGCCGAGAACTCTACCCTACTCAAGAGGTAAGCATCCAAACTAAGTTTTTGTTATATAGCTTTATTTTTATGCTAGCTAGGGTAAATGCTATGGAAAAACAAAATGCATGTAGAATTAGAGAAAACATAGATCCAAAGCATTTAGGGTTGCATGTGCAACATAGGAGTGTTATAGTGCTCAAAACCCAACAGTGGTATCAGAGCCTAGGATTGTTTTCTATTATATTTGATGCTTACTAGTTTTTCAAAGTTGAAAAGGTCGAAATTTTGCCTCTGATTGGTGAACTCATCGAGTACATAAACAGACTCAATGAGTCCTCTCAGTAAGCAGGGCAACTCGGCGAGTCAATTCATGCACGCGACGAGTTGAAGGCCCTGTTTGTAGAAACTAGAGTTTTTTTGGCCTGGTTTGGATTAGGAACACTACCACAAACTATTTTGTATCATTATAAATGTTGTTTATGATATGGTAGTGCTTGTACTCATCCAACCACAAGATAATTGTCAAAAAATTTAAATAATTGTTGTTTTAGATGATAAACCAAATTGTTTCTAAAATTGTTGATTTAGAATTGTCTTGTTTTTTATTTTAGTTAGATCATGAATTATGTGATAATTTAGTTGTTAGAAAAATGATTTAGTTAATGTTTAATGACCTCCATAACTTATCCTCAAGTTATGAAAAATGAAAGGTCTTATCATTAAAATCAAATTAAACTCATAGGTTATGAATGTGAAGAGTTTTGACAATTTCAAAACTTGCCCTCAAGTTTTGGAATTTGCAAAGTCTCATTAAATGAAACTTTAGTTCCAATCCCTAGAGTTTTAAAAGTTAAAATTCATCCCCTATACTTTATAATATTATAGTTTAGTAATATATATATATATATATATATATATATATATATATATATATATATATATATATATAAGCTAGTCAATCTTACCATTAGTAGGCCTCATTCACGAAGCCAGTCTATAAGGGGGGGGGGGTATAAGATTATTGCCTATAAAATGGTGGTTTAATGGGTGTCCACTCTTACCCATCGCTTCCTTGACTGGTGGAGGGTCATTAGCTGAACGGGTAGGATAGGACATTAACTCTTCCTTCATTAAAAGTATAATGATAAATATAAAGTAACTAAACTTTATTAAATTCTCAATCTCAATTATTTTAGGAAAAATGTGAAAATGGTGCTAATCCATGAAATTACACTTTGTACCTTTGTTAAGTCGTAATTGGAGCGCATGTGGTTAACTGGCACACTAATCCAGAACTGAAAATGTGTAGCAAAGGGTAACCCTATGTTAATCATATATCAATGGATCGTGTGTGGTTAACCAGCACATTGATTAGGTGATATGTAACATTAGGTGTACCAAGCTAATTTGCATGGTTATTCATACATTGATTGTGATCCTCGGCATCCTAGTCACAAACTTGAAGGGCACACCGAGATTTAAACATGTCATTGAAAATTTCAATGAATCTCAAATATCTAGGAATTTCAAACCAATTAAAACTTAATAACCTATTTCGTTTTTAATGGTGGAAATTGGTAAATCGTCATTTACCTAACTTCAAATATTTTACAATTGGATTATGACATCTCTCTTCGCAATTGTAGAATATTGTGTTGGATCCTTGCCTTAATATTTCATATTGGGTGTAATATTAAAGATTATTATCTAACCAAAACTTTTTTCTTCTTCTTTTCAAATGTCTATCAAACAATGCTTCAATACCAATTCCTTCAAGCTCTTTCTCCCTCATCAACCTATATGGGAGGGGCATTTTTGGTGGCTCAAATTTCAATGACTAGATTAGTAACATCCAAATGGCTATTCGTGATAAGGATAAAGAATATGTCATTGATAAAGATCTAAAGGAGATTGATGTGACCACTGCTACTACTGAACAAATCGTTGAACACACTACTCATGAGATAGATGTGACAAAGGTTTCGTGTCTTATGATTGCAACCATGACTGCAGAGCTACAGAAGTCAAAGTGCTCGGCAGGAGAGGTATGAGATCATTGCTTCCATGATCGTAACCAAAATGAAGGATGGTGAACCCATCATAGCCCAATTGCAAAAGATGCAGAGATTCATGGACCGCTTGATTAAGTTGAATGTCAATTTTTGATGAAGAGTTAGCCATAAATATAATTCTACACTCTTTACCTTCTTGTTATGATCAGTTTTGTATGGCTTATCATATGAACAAGGAGGAGGTCACTCTTAGCAAGCTTCAAGGCCTTCTAAGGACTGCATAAGGCAATCTTAAAGGCAAGTCATTTGTGTCTACTCCTACTACTACTCCTGCCCTTATTTTGGCAATAGGACTTGGAAAGGGAAAGAAGAGGAAGGCTCCCTCCAAGAGCTGTAAAGGAAAGTATCTTGATGGATCCTCTTCTAGTGGTACCAAGGATGGTTCTGCTAATCCCTCCTCTAATCCGAAGGATGCTAACTACTTCCATTTTCATGAAAAGGGGCACTGGAAATGAAGCTGCACCAAGTACTTGCAGGACATAAAGGATAGGAAGATCAAACCCTCCTTTGCAGGTATTTACACTATTCAATCTAATAACTCATCACATGTGAACTCTTGGGTCCTTGATACAGGTTGTGGATTTCACATTTGTTCTGATTTACAGGGACTAAAACGAAGTACGGATGTGGAGCACGGGAAGATAAACTTAATCGTGGGAAATAGGAAAATGTTGCCCGTGACCAAGATTGGAGTTTATTCTTTATTTCTTAAAAAATGGTTTAAATTTAGATTTGAATAATTGTTGTTACTCGGCTGATATGGCGAGAAATATTATTTCCTTTAATAGTTTGTACAAACAAGGTTTTACCTTTTCGTTTAATAATGAAGTTGGTATTATTAATGCTTATTGTAATGGTGTATTTTATTTTGAAGCATTACCTTGCAATGTTGTATATGAAACTGTGAATGTTGTAGATAACCTAGGAAATAATGTGTTACATATTGATTCTTATAATGATTTGGATAAAGCATTCTTGTGGCATTTTCGTCTTGGACATGTCAACAAGAAGTGCATAGCGCAACTTCAAAAGGATGGAGTTTTGGAGTCATTCGACTTAAGGTCGTATGACAGTTGCGAATATTGTTTACTTGGGAAGATGACCAAGTCACCCTTCACTGGTACTTGTCTAAGGGGTGAATTTATGTTGGACCTCATACACACTAATGTGTGTGGACCATTTGAAACTGCCACAAGAGGTGCTAATCGCTTCTATGTGACTTTTACTAATAATTACAGTAGCTATGGCTATATCTACTTAATCAAGCATAAGTCGAAAACTTTTGAAAAGTTCAAAGAGTTTAAGTAACAAGTGGAGAATCAATTGGGCAGGAAGATAAAGATGATGCGATCCGATCATGGAGGAGAGTATCTTAGTGTCGAGTTACTTGGCTATCTTATGGAATGTGGAATTGTTTCACAATTGACGCCACCTAGGACACCACAGCTTAATGGTGTGGCTGAGAGGCACAATAGAACTTTTATAGACATGGTTCGTTCCATGATGAGTCGAGCTTTGTTACCTATCTCATTCTGGGGGTATGCCTTAAAGACTGCTGCCCATATCCTTAATCTAATCTCTACCAAAAAGGTTTCCAAAACACCTCACGAGATTTGGACAGGGAAGGTTTCCCTTGTTAGACCACATAAAAGTTTGGGGTTGCAAGGCTTTCGTGAGATGCGAGACTCACGACAAGCTCGAACCTCAGAGTGAGCGATGTATTTTCATCGGCTACCCACAAAAGTCTTTTGGATATCTTTTCTATAGGCCGAGTGACAATGTTGTCTTTGTTGTGAAGAGAAGATTCTTTCATGAGAGAGAACTCATATGCCAATAGGACAGTGGGAGGCAAATTGACCTTGAAGAGCTTCAAGAGTTAAGTGATAAAGGAACCTCAAACACTAGCACTCAACTCGAGAAGGAAACTTGCTCTTTCAAAAAAAAAAAAAACTCGAGAAGGAAACTCTGGTTGAACCAATTGACAAGTCCGTACGTCCGAGGCATTCCAGTACAGTTAGTGTTCCACCTGTGTTATATGTTTTTCATATAAAAGCTGAAGGTGATACATCTATCAGTGATAGCATACTGATAAATTTGGATGAACCTACCAACTACAAGGAAGCCATGGTAGGCCCTAAGTCAACTAAATGGAAAGAGGATATGTAAAGCGAGATTCAGTCCATGTATGACAATCAAGTTTAGTACTTGGTTGAAAATGTGTCAGGTCGTAAGACAGTCGGGTGCAAATGGATCTTCAAGAAGAAGACAAACATGGATGGGAATGTACATACATACAAAGCGTGAATGGTTGCGAAGGGCTTTACTGAAACTCCGGGACTTAACTATGATGAGACCTTCTCACCAGTAGCAAAGATTAAATCTATAAGGGTTATGCTAGCCATAGCTGCATTGCATGATTATGAAATATGGCAAATGGATGTCAAAACCGCTTTCCTTAATGGAAAGTTGGCTGAAGATGTTTACATGAGTAAGCCAGAGGGTTTTGTCAATGCAAAGTACCCTAATAGAGTATGTAAGCTTGAGAAATCTATTTATGGATTAAAACAAACATCTCGCAGATTGAATCATTGTTTTGATGAGAAAGTCAAAGAGTTTGGATTTTCGAGAAGCGAAGATGAGTCTTGTGTTTATGTCAAAGCTAGTGGGAGTATAGTAAGCTTTCTGGTATTATATGTCGATGACATACTACTCATAGGAAATGACATCCCAACCTTGCAGGAGATCAAGTCATGGCTTAGGAAGTGTTTCGATATGAAGGACCTCGGAGAAGCTGCATATATCCTAGGAATAAGGATATTGAGAAACATAATTAAAAGACTAATAGGACTTAGTCAAAGTACCTACTTGGATAAGGTGTTGAAACGTTTCAGCATGGACAACTCCAAGAAAGGCGACTTACCTATCCAGGGCAATACCAAACTGAGTAAGACTCAGAGTCCGAGTAGAGAGGCTGAGATATAAGAAATGATTCATATACTAAATTCTTCCGCAGTTAGTTCGATCATGCATGCTATGACTTGTACTCGTCCTGATCTGGCCTTTGCTTTAAGCATGGTCAGTAGATATCAAGGGAACCCTGGTAAACCCCATTGGATTGCAATTAAGAATATGATGGGTTTTGGCCATATGAACATTCCTATGTGCACATGCAAACCCTAATGCTTGGATCTAGGTTTCTCTAATTAAACATGCATTGAATCCAAGACTTCTAATGACTAATAAGGTATAAGAACAATACAAAATCAGAGTTAAAAGCTTACCTTGAAACACTTGTTTGATCTTCTTGTTCTTGGAGCTCTAGAGTCACAAATGTCACTCCTCTAATGGCTTACAAACACAACCTACCAAGGAGGATGATTTGAGAGAGAGGAGAGAGGACAAAATCGGCCAGGGTTCTTCCAAAGACACAGGTGTCGATTTCCCCACCCCAAGAGGTCTATTTATACTTGTAAGGCTCCTAGGGTTTCACCCTTAAACCCTAATTGGATAACTATTACTCAAAGCAATCCAAATCCTTTCCAAGATAAGCCTTGGACGAATTTGAGGCTATCCCAAGCCCTAGAATTCGTCCCCCCCTCTTATCCTTAAAGGATATATAGCCCAAAGTGTAACTATCAAACAATTGACAGTTTATACCCTCTTATTTAATTAATCTCTTTAAGTCACCAAATTAATCTATGACTTATATTAATCAAATAACAATATTATTATTTCTTATATTATTCTCATAATATATTAATAATATCTATTCTCTCATAATAAATCATCCTGTTAAGTTGCTATGGTGAAGGCAACCCAAAAGGACCATGCACAATCGGGTCAAATACTGTCTTAATATAGTTGCAGCCTTAGACACTATTCCAACAGTCTCCCACTTGGATAAGTCTAGTAACTATATGCACAAGTACAATCCGATTTGCAAGCATAGCTCTCAAAGATGCTGTCAAACTCTGATCTAATCAATCTTGTCCTTTAGATAAGGGATCGTACAGTCCTCTGTTAGATATCATGCTGACAATTCTATGGAATGATTAGTCAAGCATTTAGGTTTCTCGATCTCCGATTTATTTGACATAGAACTTAATCGAACACATCAATTCAGTTCTGACCGGGCCCGACACATAAGTCAAATCAAATCATCGAGCGGCCGAGATATCGCTTTTTCCTTCTTAGGTTAAAAGTTACAGATAAATTTCGACTTATAGGCATTCACTTATTCATTAATCAACTATACACAACAATGCGTTTTATAATATCGAGTTAACAATGCGTTTTCGCATTATCAATGTACAATCAATTAACAAATAACAAACCATATATCTCGGTTTTAAGACTATATGATATTATCGTCTTGCGATCACCCTTTTTATCACATTCCATAAGGTGATTCCAGCAAGCGCGAGTTTGTTCCAATGCTCAAAGCTAGTTCACAAGAACTCATGAATGCTGCAACAATCTTTTGCTATGTCTAATACCATTTAGACAATCTACACACCAATTCATGACAACCTTCATTCATACCTACTTCCGACATATGATTGATTGTGGACAATTTGAATAATTCGATTATTCTTAATAAACTCAATTATTCTGGAAGTCAAAACATGCAAAGTGAAACAATAGTTAAACAATTAACATAAGATAGTGACATTACTCATAAATAAAACTCCTTTATTTAATCATCAAATGTTAATTACATTTATCTATTACACGTTTCTAATACTATCTAATCTATGCTAATATCATCCTTCAGCCCAATACTCCTAGCATGCTGCAAGTGCTTAACCCTACTATGTCCCTTCGTAAGCAGATTTGCTGGGTTATCTTCTAATGATATCCTCTTCACTATGAGTTGTCCTTCTTCTACACGAAGTCTGATGAAGTGATATTTTTTGTCGATATGTCGAGATCTACCATGGTCCCTCGGTTCCTTGGTTAAGGCAACCGCTCCTTCATTATCACAAAAAATCTCCACGGGCTCCTTATGGCAGGTACAACTCCAAGATCACCAATGAAGTTCTTCAACCATATCGCCTCCTTCAACGCTTCGCTCGCTGCAATGTATTCTGATTTGCACATTGAATCAGCTACAGTTTCCTTCTTGAAACTTTTCAAAGTCACTGCTCCTCCATTCAGGGTAAAGACCCAGCCCGAATGCGAACGGTAGTTGTCCCTGTCGGTCTGAAAGCTGGCATCACTATACCCTCGCACCTTCAAGTCATCACTCCCTCCGAGGACTAAGAACCATTCCTTCGTCCTTCGAAGGTACTTAAGGATATTCTTCACCGCAATCCAATGGGCTCTGCCAGGATTTCCTTGATATCTACTAACCATGCTCAAAGCAAAGGCTACATTAGGGCGAGTACAAGTCATAGCGTACATGATTGAGCCAACTACGGAAGCGTATGGAACTCGGCTCATTTCAGCTATCTCAGCTTCGGTACTCAGACTTTGAGTCTTACTCAACTTGGCATTACATTGTATCGGTAATTCTCTCTTCTTCGAGTTTTCCATTCTAAAACGTTTTATTACCTTCTCTAAGTAAGTGTTCTGACTAAGTCCTATCAGTCTCTTACTTCTTTCTCTTACTATCCTTATTCCCAAAATATAGGAAGCCTCTCCAAGATCCTTCATTGCGAAGCACTTCCCGAGCCAGGACTTAACTTCCTGCAGAGTTGGGACGTCATTTCCTATGAGTAATATGTCATCGACATATAGAACGAGGAAGCTTAGTATACTCCCACTGGCTTTGACATATACACACGATTCATCTTCGCTTCGTACAAATCCAAACTCTTTGACTTTCTCATCAAAGCAAAGATTCCACCTGCGAGACGCTTGCTTAAGTCCATAAATGGACTTCTCAAGCTTACACACTCTATTCGGATGCTTCGGATCCACAAACCCCTCTGGCTGAGCCATGTAAACATCCTCAGCCAACTTCCCGTTAAGGAAAGCGGTCTTGACATCCATTTGCCAAATCTCATAATCATGAAATGAGGCAATAGCTAGCATCACTCTAATAGACTTTATCTTCGCAACTAGTGAGAAGGTCTCATCATAGTCAACTCCGGGAGTTTGAGTAAAGCCCTTCGCAACCAATCGCGCCTTATACGTGTGTACGTTTCCATCCACGTCAGTCTTCTTCTTGAAGATCCATTTGCACCTAACGGTCTTACGTCTAGGCACATTATCAACCAAATTCCAAACGTGGTTATCATACATGGATTGGATCTCGCTATCCATTTCCTCTTTCCATTTTGCAGACTCCGGGTCTGCCATGGCTTCCTTATAGCTATTAGGTTCATCAAGGTTTATTAGTGTACTATCACTAATATACGTGTCCCCTTCGGTAGTAATATGAAAACCATAAAACTGGGGTTGAACTCTAACTCTTTTGGAACATCTAAGAGGTAACGATACGTCAATCGGTTCAACCGGAGTTTCCTCCTCGGGTTGAGTGCCAGCGGTAGAGGTTCCTTCATCTATCGACTCTTGAATCTCTTCAAGCTCGATTTGCCTCCCACTGTCTCCTTGGCCCATGAGTTCTCACTCTCGGAAAACTCCTCTCCTCGCACCAAAGACAACATTGTCCTTCGGTCTATAGAAGAGATATCGAAAGGATTTCTGCGGGTAGCCGATGAAAACACATCGCTCACTACGAGGTTCGAGTTTGTCGTGAGTATCTCGTCTTACGAAAGCCTCGCAACCCCAAACCTTGATATGTGCTAACGAAGGAGCTTTCCCCGTCCACATCTCGTGAGGTGTTTCGGCAACCTTCTTAGTAGGGACTCGGTTAAGGATATGGGCGGCAATCTCTAAGGCATACCCCCAAAAAGAGATAGATAGTGAAGCACGACTCATCATAGAGTGAACCATGTCCAAAAGGGTTCGATTACGCCTTTCTGCCACACCATTCAACTGCGGTGTCCTAGGTGGCGTCAATTATGAAACTATTCCACACTCCTTGAGATAATCGTGGAATTCAAGACTTAGGTACTCTCCTCCTCGATCGGATCGAAGTATCTTGATTTTCCTGGCCAATTGATTCTCCACTTTATTCTTGAATTCTTTGAACTTTTCAAAAGTTTCTGACTAGTGCTTGATTAAGTAGATATACCCATATCTACTATAGTCATCGGTAAAAGTCATGTAGAAGCGGTTTCCATCCTTCGTGGTAGATCTAAACGGTCCACACACATCGGTATGTATGAGGTCCAATAGACCCTCACCCCTTTCGCACGTACCAGCGAAGGGTGACTTAGTCATCTTTCCAAGTAAACAAGACCCGCATGTGTCATCTTCCCTAAGGTCGAATGACTCCAACACTCCATCCTTTTGGAGTTAGGCTATGCGTTTCTTGTTGACATGTCCAAGACGACAATGCCACAAGGATGCCTTACCACACTATTGGAAGAATCCATGCATAAAACATCATTTCCTAAGTTATCAACAATCATAACAGTTTCATAAATTCCATTACACGGTATCGCTTCAAAATAAAAGACACCATTTAGATAAACCAAAATAGAACCATTCTCATTATGAAAAGAAAATCTAAAACCTTGTCTAAACAAACCATGAAATGAAATGATCATTCTAGCCATTTTTGGCGAATAGCAACAATTGTTCAAATCTAAAGATAAACCATTCCTAAGCACTAAAGAATACACTCCAATCTTGGTCACAGGCGACGATCTTCTATTCCCCATGATTAGATTTATTCTTCCATGCTCCACGTCTCTATTTCTTCTTAGTCCCTGCACATTAGAACAAATGTGGTAACCACAACCGATATCAAGAACCCAAGAAATATCATGAGATGAATCATTAGATTTAATTGTGTATATACCTGCGAAAGACGGCTTGATCTTTCCTTCCTTGATGGCTTGCAGGTACTCTGGGCAGCTTCTCTTCCAATGTCCTATCTTGTGGCAGTGGTGGCACTCTGCCTCCTTTGGGTTAGGGCAGGGTTTAGTAGGATCAACTTTGGTCCCACTAGAAGAGGCACCATCTCGGGATTTAACCTTGCGATAGTTCTTAGATGAAGCCTTCCTCTTCTTTCCCTTTCCTTGTCCAATTGCCAACACATGAGCAGCGGGTGGATTGGGAGTGTTGGGTCATAATTATTGGTTTATACTTTGCTTTTCTAGGAAAATATATTTTTTCTATAATATAATATGTAATATTGTGGCTGTGTACGGCTGCACATGTGTGTGCGGCCGCACACGCGTGTGCAGCTGTACACTCGTGTACTGCTGGTGGCCCATGTCTCATATATATAGGGTGAGGAGTACATGTGAGTGTCGGTTAGAAAAGAAGAGAGCATCTTGTAGAGAGAGAAAGCTAGAGAGAAGAAGTGTGTGTGAGAGAGAATCTATTGTAAGGAGCATAATTCGTATTGAATACATCATAGATTCATCTTAATTCTTCTTCTCCTTCTCTTCTATATTGATCTGACATCATCTAATTGATTGGGATTCCGCACCATCAATTGGATATGATTGATACACAAGCAATTTTGGGGACTTACAATTGGTATCAGAGCTTCGTTGTATCAATCAATTTTTTCGGATCTAGAGCTTATTTGATCTTATTTTGAAAAGAGAATAGCGTTTTTGGATAGATCTCGCAAAAATAAGGGGGGGGGGGGGGGGTACTTCTTTGGATTTTTCATAAAAACGAGTTTTTAATCGAGTTTTAGAGCAAAAAAGGGTGAAAAACATCGTTTTTTTCACGAATCTATTGAAGGTGTGCAGCCCGGTTGAAGGTGTGCTGCTGGTTGAAGGAGTGCGGCTCGGTGTGTGCGGCTCAGAGTATACGGCTTGGTGTGTGCGGCTCAGAGTGTGCGCCTAAGCAGTGTGCGACTCGGACGTGTGCGGTGTCGTGTACGGTCAAGCTTCTTCCCCTCGTTCTCGCATCTGGTTCACGGCTCAGCAGAATCGGTCTTGGCTTCGCGGCTTCGTCCTCGCTTCACAGCTTTAGTCCTCGCAAGCAGCAACCTCGCACAGAAGCCCTTTCATAATAAAAAGGGAAACGAAGTTGAGGTGCCAGGTTCGTTTCCCTGCCAGGAATCGAACCGTGGACATCCCGGTCATTAACAAGCGCACCTTAACCAACTCGTCTAGGAGGATCTTTGTTTCATTCTTTCGAAATTTGAAATATAAGTCGTGCTTTTCGAACCTAATTTCGCATTTTTGACAAAATCAACCCCAAAAATCAATTCCATTTATTTTTAAAATCCTTTTTCAACCCAATTTTTTTTGTTTTTAATTTTTGGTTTTATTTTTATCTTTGACCTTAAATTTTAACTTTGACTTTTAAAAGTTGACCTTTGACTTTAAATTTTGACTTTCTCGTTTGATTTTTTTTTTTTCAAATTTGGCTTTTCGGTTTGACTTTTAAGTTTGACTTTTAAGTTTAACTTTTCAAGTTTGATTTTTTAAATTTGACTTTTAAGGTTGACTTTCTCGGTTTTTAAGTCAAAGGGCAATTAAAAATATAAAAATATATAAAAAAAATAAATTTTTTTTTTAAAAAAAAAAGAATGAGTTCCACATCAATTCCGGTAAATGAAGTTTCATGTACTCCATCTTGTAAAGCTATGATTAAATTTCTTCGCGAACAAATTGATTTGCTAAAAAGGGAAAATGAGGACCTTAAATATGAAGGCTATACTTTAAGGAAAGGTCAGAAACCTTTAAAAGCACAATTAGAGGCGAAGACTAAGGACTTTAGGAAATTACAAGAAGAGTACAGCAACAAGTGTGAAAATTATGATCACATTAAACGCAAACTTGCTGCTATAACTGAAGAACTTGATGCTTTGAAAATAAAGTGTGGAAAAACAGATGTTAGTTTCAAAAATTATACTGCATCAAGTAAGACAGTCGAGTCCTTATTTGAAAATCAATTGAAATTCAAAGATAATCAAAACAAGGGTCTAGGGTATGATAGTGTTCCTCCCCCTTTAGATCATAACTACACATCCATCCCTATGACACAGGAAGAAATTGACAATGAGGCACATCTCCAATATGGGAAACCTGTTGCGGTTGTGCCAGAAAAGGATGAAGTGAACGTTTCTAATGATTCTGTTACATGTGTAGGTAAAGTAGTAGAGGATGAGAACAAGGAGAAAACTATTGAACAAACCAATGACTCCTTGAACTTTGAATCTGTTGCTTCGAACTCAGTTGCTTCTGATCAACCTGCTGTTGAGAAGTACAGGCCACCAAGTTAAGTGAAACAGCCGACTTTCTGCAAGTGTGCTTGTGGGAACAATCAGAAACGAGGCAAGGACACGCCACCAGGGGCAGGAAGAAACAACTCCATAGTGAAGAAAAAGACATGTTTTCACTATGGAACACCTGGACACATTGCCAGAAATTGTCCTAATCGAGCATACGTTCCCTACTACGCACAAGGGTGGCAGAACATGCCAAGAGGGAGATACTTCAAAAGAAACCCCTCAAGGCCAAGTTCAGACAATGACGACTGGAATGCCACGAAGGGCAAGAGTTCAACTCCCAAGGGCAAGAAATCAAATCCTAAGGTCAAGAAGGGAATGTCGACCAAGAAGCCAAATCCAAGAGATGCTCCCATGAAGCCAAAATCAAAGTCATCTCAATGGCCAGCTTCGAGTTCAAAAGCAAGTACTGAGGCACCCATCGGATCGAAAAAGAAATGGGTCAAACCCGACTACAGATGGGTACCAAAGGTTCAATCTCCGAAATCTCCTAATGCTTCTAACGTTTCTTCATCTTCTGTTTGTGATAAACATGATATGTCTTGGGAGAGAGTTCCTTGCACTGATGACAAAGGTCAACCTAGTTTCAAAATGGACTGGGTTCCAAAGACCAACTGATCCCGCTCTGTGCTGGAGCAGATATGGAGGCATATCATCAGACTTCAGTTTGTTGATAGTGGTTGCTCCAGGCACATGATAGGAGGCATCTCTCAACTGTACAACACTCAGAACATTGTTTGAGAGTATGTGTCCTTGCGGGAAGAGAAGAAAGGAAGTGGTCACTCATGGGGTTTGTGCTTAACGACATGAAGAATTTTTGGATCTGTTCTGAGTTTATGTGTGCTGTTCTCAGACCTTCTAGATGGAAATTCAATCGGTGACTTACGGTTTGAGTTTTCTTCTCTATACTCCTGAGTTTTTCTTAAGCTGATTCGCTTTAAAGACAAATTTTTGTTTTAGGATAGTTTAAATTTGCGCATTTACTTTCATTTCTCTCCTATGCACAAATTTAGGGAGAGAAATAAAAATAAAACAAAAATTAGAAAAAAAAAGAAGAAGAAGAATATCAAAATAATAATATGTTGGTTATGGAATGTGCTTGAGGGAGATGTTTAGGGAAGTGAGTGATAACAGGCAACCCGAGTCTGCGTAATGTACCCAAAGTTGAAGGGTCTATGCTCTCGTTTGATGCGTCGGTAGGCACGAAGAATTTAACGGACTTGACTAGGTGCAGATGAACTTAAGGAATCTATAGACTTGACAAATCTTGACCTAGTTAGATCTATTCAGTCTGACAATACGACGCTCGGATAGGTTGAGCAGGGAGATATATATGGGAATCTACTAGTCACATTAAATGAACCCGTATCTGGAACAGTGGTTTAACTTTTCCTCCATGTGCGGATTTTTTTTTCTGAATGCTCGCTCTCCCATGGCATAGCATCACCATTGAATTCCTTCAAGCGTCGACCAGTGAGGGGAGGCCAAACAAAGAATTAGGGGAGAGGGGAGGGGACAAAAAGCAAACTTTGAATAAATACATGATGAATCTGAATAAATGACATTTTTGATCAGGAGGCAGCTGATGTAGTGGCGGCCTTCTCCAGCTTCTCTTTCTGGATGTCTAATCTTCTCTGATCAACATGCTGAGCAACACCGTTTGCTAGTGCCTGATACCAGAAGTCAAGTGTCTACGACAGCCTCTGGAACCTCATTTGGTCTGAAGCTTGCAGGGATTTTGTAGTATCCATAACGAAAACAAATGGATCGACCTCATCAATAGGTGATTGCAAATCCTCGTCATCGCTGAAGTCATCATCATCGTCATCATCGTCATCATCAGCTGGGAGGAATGATCTCACCTGTGCACCCAATCTCTGGAGTCTCAAGCTATCTGCTTCATCACCATCCTCTGCATCGACTCCCATGTCCTCATCATCATCATCTTCTTCATCATCATCATCATCAGTTGCCAAACCATCATCCATGCCAGCCATCATTCTCTTCTCCATCTTCCAAGCTTATGTAAACCCTAGAGGACATCACCACTTAACTACCAGTTCTCCTAGGATTATCGATTCAGTCATCGGATTTTGATACGTAAGCAGAGTAAAAGATGGATCTTCCAAATCTTGCTATAGTTTTGCAAGCAGCACTTAGCCCCAATCCAGCAGAACGGATAGCTGCTGAAGCGAGCCTCAATCAGTACCGGTATACTCCTCAGCATTTGGTGAGGATGTTGTAGATCATTGTAGATGGAAATTGTGATATGGCTGTGACTTTCCGTACACCATGCAAGGTTCTTTGTCAATTTCTTCTTGAGATAGAGGAATAGCAGTATAGTTATGAGACTTTGCATACTAATGTTTTTGCTTCAAGTGCAGATATATCAATAGTCAGGGGGAGCATGCTGCTAAAACTTTTGAGTCCAATAATGTTGTGATTGAGTCTGGTGTCAGTCATGAGTCTGTGTCAAAATCAAGCACAAATGTTTTTGTGTCGGGTGGTATTTTATTTCAGTCTGAAAATGATTCTAATAGTGTTGTTTCTAATCAAACTGCTAAATCTGATTTGCATGTCTCTGCATCTAACACATATGTTACTAAATTCTATGATGGATCTTGCAAGTGTAATTGTGTTAGAAATGGAAAAGCTAAGAACAACACTGACAACAGCAGTGCCAAAGTTTCTAATAACAAACAAATTTGTTTTAACTGTGGTACTGCTGGACACATTGCAAGAAATTGCATGAACCGGATGTTTGTATCTCATACAACAAAAAGAGGGGAGAATGAATTTCGGGGACGATCCTTGACTAGGAAAACTCCCAAAACTCATTCTAGAAATGGAGATTTGAATACAACTTTAAACAAAAACTTCAAAAGATTTCAAAAGAATAAACAAGTTTTTTTAAAAAACAACAGAAGTTTGCCAAAGTCAACTCAGGCCAAGCCTAAGTCAAATTTGTCAAAAAGCAGGACAGGATCTTCTAACTATTTAAGTAAAAGATCCACCAGTTCAAAGCAAACTCACAAATTTTTGAAACCTAACTTTCAATGGATTCCAAAATCTTTCTCAGATCAATCTCCATTACTCTCCAATTCAAAAGCAAAGAAAGAATCAAATGAAAAACTTGTAAAAGGAAAAATTCAACCCAGGATTATGATGAACTAGGTTCCCAAAACTAAATAATTCCACTCGTCGTGCAGGGATAGTTTCGGAGGAATGTCGCCAGAACTTGGTATGTCGACAGCGGCTGCTCCCGGCACATGATTGGAGACATATCCCAGTTGCACGACATTCAAACTTTTAATGGGGGATATGTTTCTTTTACGGGCGGAGAGGGTGGAAAAATTACTCAAAGAGGAACTGTGTCCAATGGAGTGTTGAATTTTGAGAATGTTAACTTTGCTCCAGAACTGAAGCACAACTTGCTGAGTGTATCCCAGATATGCGACAAGGGTTACTATACTCATTTCACAGATAAGGAATGTCTGATCTTAAAACCTGGCATTATTATCCCTGACGATTGGATTCTTGTAAGATCTAAACGGGATGGAAATGCCTACATTATAGACATGAATAGCAATTTCCCTGATGATGTCACGTGTCTCTTCTCCAAAGCTTCTGAACAAAATGCGATGTTATGGCATCGTCGTCTTGGTCATGCGAATGCAAAGAACCTGAATCGGCTTGCGAAGAACGAATTGGTTCGTGGGCTACCAAATAAAGATTTCATTACTTTTGAGAAGTGTGTTTCGTGTGCCCAGGGAAAACATCATCGAAAACCACACTTTCCAAAACAGATAAACTCCATAAGTCATGTGCTCGAGTTATTGCATGTGGATTTATTTGGTCCGGTTAATGTTTTGAGCATCAATCGCAACTCTTTTTGCCTCGTTGTGATATATGATTACTCTTGTTTCACTTGGGTTTTCTTTCTGTCTAACAAAGCAGAAATTCCTAACCTTATCAAAAGATTCATTGTGATGATCGAAAATCAGACTAACAATCAAGTGAAAGCGCTGCATACTGATAATGGAAGAGAGTTCAAGAACAATGTTCTTGATCATTTTTGTGCTGAGAAAGGGATTATGCATCAATTCAGCTCTGTTCGAACACCACAACAAAACGGGGTTGCCGAACGTCGGAATCGAACTCTAAAAGATGCCGCAAGGATGATGCTCTGTGATTCCAAGCTTCCTGTATTCTTCTGGGCAGAGGCGATTAACACTGCGTGTTATGTTCAAAATCATGTGTTAATCAACAAAGCCAGAATGAAGACGCCGTATGAGATTCTATTTGGACACAAGCCATCTGTCAGGCATTTCAGAGTTTTTGGCTGCCCTTGCACTCTTCTCCACTTGGAATCCAATCCCAAATTCAATGCCAAAGCCGATGACTGTTATTTTGTTGGATATGCTGCTCGAACTGCATACAGGGTTTACAATAAGAAGACTAAACAGATTGTAGAATCATTTGATGTTCGTTGGCTTGAAGAAAATGAGACAAATGCTAGAGTGGGTCTTGACTGGTTATTTGACTACTCATCTCTTTTCAAATCATTCAATGTTTCTTCAGATAATCAAGAAGGATCTACTTCCAATTCGAAGATTCCTAGTGATGACGAAGAAGATGAAGTTGTTTATCGACCTCCATTGATTTCCACTAATCCTCCCTCGGTACCTCCTACTCTTTCTGAATCTTCTGAATCTCCTCAAAAACCTTCTTTTGATGCCATTGCTACTCCATTAATTCCAATGGAAAAAGAGTTCATGAATCACGAGACTTCCGCTGTAACTTCAACTTTGATGGAACTTCTTTTTCCAGAAAATATTGCAGAAGAGTTTGTAGCGGATTCTTCTAACGAACCTTGTTCATCCTCTACAGACCATACAGCAAATGATGGAGCGGTTAACATTCATAATCTTCCTGTTTCGGTCAATGATATTAGCTATCAGATCCCTTCACATATTCAGCGAGATCATCCAATAGAGAACGTCATTGGTTAGTTGGGCAACGGGGTTCAAACGAGAAGTAAAAGTGGGGATGTAAATACATGTCTTTACTCTTGCTTCATATCTCAAATAGAAACTAAATATGTTGAGATGGCTCTGAATGAGCCCAGCTGGGTTGAAGCCATGCATGATGAATTAAATCAATTTGAGAAACTCGGAGTTTGGAAATTGGTGGAACTACCAAAAGGAAAGAAATCTCTTGATACTCGTTGGGTATTTCGAAATAAACAAGACGATTCAGGTGTCATTGTGCGGAACAAGGCAAGATTGGTGGTTCGAGGGTTTCGACAGGTTGAGGGTCTTGACTATACAGAAGTTTATGCTCTGGTTGCTCGTTTGGAAGCCATTCGTATCTTCCTTGCTTATGCTTCCTACATGAATTTTACTGTATACCAAATGGACGTCAAGACGGCTTTCTTGTACGGCAAAGTCAAGGAGGAGATTTACGTTGACCAACCACCGGGTTTTTTTATTTCATCTCTTCCAAACCATGTTTACAAGTTAGACAAAGCTTTGTACGGATTGCATCAAGCTCCCCGAGCTTGGTATGCTACTCTTACTCAGCATTTGCTCAATCACGGCTATTCCCGAGGCACCATTGATCAAACCTTATTTCTCAAGCATGTTGGTCCAGATCAAATTCTCGTTCAAATTTATGTGGATGACATCATTTTTAGGTCGACAAGCCAGCAACTTTGCAAGGAGTTTGAAGCGGTGATGAAGAAGCGTTTTGAGACGAGCTCTCTTGGGGAAATGACCACGTTTTTGGGGATTCAGGTTCAACAATCTTCAACCGGAATCCTTATTCATCAGGAAAAATATGTGGCAGATGTACTGGAGAAGTTCGGGTTTCAAGACGCAAAACCTGCTCTTACGCCCATGGCGGAACGGCCTCTTCTGACTCCTGATCTTGAGGGTGAATCCGTAGATCAAACTCATTATCGATCAATGATTGGATCACTCATGTATCTCACTGCTAGTCGCCCAGATGTCATGTTTGCGGTCTGTCAATGTGCTCGCTACCAGGCTAATCCTAAACTCTCTCACTTAATTGCTGTTAAAAGTATTTTTCGGTATCTCAAAGGGTGCCCAAAACTGGGTCTTTGGTATCCGAAAAGTCCCGAATTTGATCTCTATGCTTTTGCAGACAACAATTATGGCGGGTGTGAGCTTGATAGAAAATCGACTTCAGGAGGATGCCAATTTCTGGGAGATAGATTGGTGTCATGGCAGTGCAAGAAGCAGCACACAGTCTCAACCTTAACAGCAGAAGCAGAATATGTTGCTGCATCTGCTTGTTGTTCTCAAGTCATCTGGATTCAACATCAATTGTTGGACTACGGTTTGAATTTTCAAGAAACCCCTATTTTTTGTGACAATGAGGCTGCGATTCAAATTGCCAAAAACCCGCTCTTGCACTCAAAAACCAAGCACATCAACATTAAAATACATTTTATTCAAGAATGTTATGAACGTTTGCTTATTCGGCTAGAACAGGTCCGCTCTGATAATAATGTAGCAGATATGTTCACCAAGCCTTTTTAACAAAGCTCGATTCGATGTGCTGGTTAATTTTCTAAAAATGATTCATTTTGAGGATTAATTTTTAAATAAATTTGTGCATTTCATTTCTTTTATGCACAAATTTAGGGGGAGAAAAATAGAAAATCAAAAAAAAAAATAAAAAAATAGAAAATCCAAAAACATTAAAAAATAGAAAATCCAAAAACATTAAAAAATAGAAAATCAAAAAAAATTAAAAAATAGAAAATCCAAAAACATTAAAAAATAGAAAATTTTCCCAGCGTGAAGACTGCCAAACCCCTTTATCGAAAGGATAAGGATGTTATCGACCCATAAACAGGCAAACCTATGAAGATTATATTATGGCCTGCTACAAAGAAGCAAAAAGGAATTCCAATCCCTCAGCATTTCCAGGAGGGATATCTTGACAATATGGAATTTTGGGCATACGATGATGAAACTGCAACTGCTGCCATCAAATTCAAGGATCAAGAACGTGTTTTGAGGCTGATCAATGCTAAAGATCTTCTTCGTTTTCGAGAAAGGGACATACGAACTCTGGCTCGTCACCAGATAATCTGCAGAAAAGAAGTAATGGAAGCTGCCGCTAAAGAATACACTGCAATGATTGCTACAATCATAAATGGAAGGTTGAGGATGGATTCAATGGGGAGATCAGATCTGAGGCTGTTTGAGAAGCCTGCTGAGGAGCCAAAGGAAAAATGACATGACTATGCTAGTCTCAAACCAAGGGGGAGACTGAAAGAACATAATTTGTGGTTTGAGCTAGGCATCATTTTGTATAGTTAATTGAGTAAGTTTGCAGTGTTTTGTTTATTGTCGTGTAATGTGTGCTGCCACACATGTGTGTGCGGCCGCACACATGTTCTTGGCCGCACACTCTTGTGCTGGTAGGAGGAGTACTATAAATAGCATCTGAGGTGTGTCAGTCTGTACTTTCAGGCCAGAATTTTGTGATGTATGTGTGTGTTTTCCCAAGGTGTACCTGACATTTATATGATATAAATGTGTGCATGCTTGATTCAATTTCTTCTTCCCAATCTAAATCTAATTGCAATTAACTTCATTGATTACTAAATTCGATCCTTAATTTTGGGGACTTACAATACTGTAAGTCCCCAAAATTGCTTGTGTATCAATCAGATCCAATTGATGGTGTGGAATCCCAATCAATTGGATGATGTCAGATCAATATAAAAGAGAATGAGAAGAAGAAGAAGAAGAAGATGAATCTATGATGTATTCAATATGAATGATGCTCTTTACAATAGATTCTCTCTCACACACACTTCTTCTCTCTAACTTTCTCTCTCTACACTAGCCTTCTCTCTCATCCCCTCCAACCGTACACTCACATGCACTCCTGACCCTATATATATGAGACATAGGCCACCAGCTGCACATCAGTGTACAGCCGCACATGCATGTGCAGCCGTACATAGGGTGTGCGGCCGCACACACATTTGCAGCCGTACACAGCCACAAAATTACATATTACAATATTGAAAAATATATTTTCCTAGAAGAGCAAAGTATAAACCAATAATTATGACCCAACAATCTTCCCTTTGGTTTATATCTTTCTTTTCTAAATGACCCAACAAGCTCCCCCTAAAAAGTAGCTGGCTTTTCTTGTTAATCTTCATTAGGAACTTGGCTTCAGCATTAATCTTCAAATTATTCACAGCTTCAGGATGAACATATGAATCTTCTATGAATGACTTCATCTTGAGCGGTTGGGCATTTCTTCAAGAATTTAACAGTGAACGCACATTGGGTGAGGAGTCTTGTTGTACTGATTCTTGAAAGATAGCGCTTTCAGCATGAGAATCTTCAGAGAGAACAGAGAGAACGAATCTTCTGGATCACTTCAGCAGGTTCATAGATAACAGCAGATTGATCGAGGAGGCTTCAATGCAATCTGTGACATAATCTTCAAGTACATCTTCACCATGCTTCTGGGTTTGACAGATTGAATGTTTAAAAAATAATCTTCATTTCTTGCTCCTCCGAATGCGAATTCTTCATGATCACGGATGAAGCCTTGACTCAAAAAATCTCGATACAGTCTCCATGAGTCTTATCTATACCTGAAATCACTTTTCAAGACAAAACAAAACTAAAAGAAAAATTAGCACACAAAAAATATTTTTGGATTTTCTGATTTATCTAAACAAGAAATAACACTATTTTTGGATTTTTAATTTTCTGATTTTTTTTTTGATTTTTCGAATTATTTTTAATTATCCCCCTAAAATTTGTGCATAGAGAAAAACTATGCACAAATTTAACAAAAGTAAAATGATATCTAACTTTAAGAATGATTTGGGATCAAAGTTTTTAGACAGCCTTTATCCGCTTGTCGGTACCTTCTATCTTCACGTCTTTGTCTGGTCGATCGTCGGTATTGTTGTCCACTTAAACACAAAAATTTGTGACAAAATTAGGACATACTATAAGTGACAAGACAATGTGATCCTAAGTTCCTAGCTATTATATCTGATCCTAAGTTTCTAGATACTATATCTTAAGGACCATTCAGCTGACGACGACAAGGGATATTGTTGTCCACCCAAATTGAGCAGCGAGATCTATAGACAATCTTTGAGTGTTCAATTTTAATTGTACTGGAACATGTTTCCCGCTTCCAGATATGCCCCGGTAATCAAGGACTTCTAGATTACTCCTTACATCGGATGAGCAGACCATCATTAGGGGAGAAGATAGATTCAGAGTATTATGACTTATAGTGCATATGCTGTGTACTAGGTCGGATTGTTAGTCACGCAAAGGAGACAACATATGGATAACAGATAAGAGGAATTTCATATATGTATATGTATAATATGCAGAGAAATAGAGTTGCATATGTTACAGTCCAGGTCGGATCTCTTCCAATCACGCAGAGGAGACAACATATGACTAACAGACAGAAAGAAAGAAAATGATTTTCTCAAGACCTAATTTATCGGAATTTACTAGTTGCCCCATCAATACTGGAATTAAGGACATAATCCGCACATCGAGGAAAAGTTAAACCACGGTTCCAAATACGGGTTCATTTAATGTGACGAGTAGATTCCCATATATATCTCCCTACTCAACCTATCCGAGCGTCTTATTGTCATGCTAAACAGAACTAACTAGGTCAAGATTTATCAAGTCTCTAGATTCCTTAAGTTCATCTGCACCTACTCAAGTCCGTTAAATTCTTCGTGCCTACCGACGCATCAAACCAGAGCATAGACCCTTCAACTTTGGGTACTTTACGCAGACTCAAATTGACCGTTATCACTCACTTCCCAAAACACCTCCCTCAAGCACATTCCATAAGCAACATATTATATTTTTTTTTTATTTTTTAAATTTTTAATTTTTTAAATTTTTAAAATTTTTGTTTTGTTTTTATTTCTCCCCCTAAATTTGTGCATAGGAGAGAAACGAAAGTACATGCGCAAATTTAAACTATCCTAAAACAAAAATTTGTCTTTAAAGCGAATCAGCTTAAGAAAAACTCAGGAGTATAGAGAAGAAAACTCAAACCGTAAGTCACCAATTGAATTTGCATCGAGAAGGTCTGAGAACAGCACGCGTAATCTCACAACAGATCCGAAAATTCTTCATGTCGTTAAGCACAATCCCTATGAGTGATTACTTCCTTTCTTCCCTTCCCGCAAGGACACATACTCTCAAACAATGTTCTAAGTGTTGTACAGTTGAGAGATGTCCCCTATCAAGTGCCAGGAACAGCCACTACCAACAAACCGAAGTCTGATGATAGGCCTCCATAGCTGCTCCGACACAGAGCGGGATCAGTTGGTCTTTGGAACCCAATCCATTTTGAAACTGGGTTGACCTTTGTCATCTTTGCACAATACTCTCTCCCATGACATGTCCTGCTTATCACAAACAGAAGATGAAGAAATATTAGAGTCGTTAGAAGATTTGGGAGAGTGAGCCTTCGGAATCCATTTGTAGTTGGGTTTAACCCATTTCTTTTTCGATCTGATGGATGGCTCAGTACTTGCTTTTGAACTTGATGTCGGCCGTTGAGATGACATTGATTTTGACTTCACGGGAGCATCTCTTGGATTTGGCTTCTTGGCCGACATTCCTTTCTTGTTCTTGGGAGTTGGATTCTTGGCCTTTCGTGCATTCCAGTCACCATGGTCTGAACGTGACCTTGAGGGGTTTCTTTTAGAAAATCTCCCTCTTGGCACGTTCTGCTAGCCTTGTGCGTAGTAGGGAACGTATGCTCAATTAGGACAATTTATGTCAATGTGTCCAGGTGTTCCACAGTGAAAACATGTCTTTTTCTTCACTGTGGAGTTGTTTCTTCCTGCCCCTGGTGGCGTATCTTTGCCTTGTCTCTTATTTTTCCCACACGCACAGTTGCAATAGGCACTTTGTTTAGCTTGAAATGGTGGTCTGTATTTACCAACAACAGGTTGATCAGAGTAGTTGAGTTCGAAGCAAAAAATTCAGAGTTTAAGGAGATGTTGGTTTGTGCAATGGTGTTCTCCTTGTTCTCATCCTCTGCTACTTTACCTGCACAATAAGTAGAATCATTAGTATCGTTCAGCTTAGCACCCTCAGTTGGCCCTGATTGTTCAGTCTTAACTGAACCTAGAGAAGGGGTTTGGCTATACTGAGCAGGCATTTCTTCCTCATTGATCTCAAGGGGTGGGTTATAGTTGTGATTAAAAGGAGGGGGCACACTGTGATACCCTAGACCCTTGGTTTGATTATCTTTAAAACTCAAATGATTTTCTACTAAGAACTCGACTATCTTACTTGACGCAGTGTAATTTTTGAAACTAACATCTGTTTTTCCACACTTAATTTTCAAAGCGTCAAGTTCCTCAGTTACAGCAACAAGTTTTCTTTTGATGTGATCATAATTCTCACACTTATTGCTATAATCTTCTTGTAATTTCTTAAAGTCCTTAGTCTTGGCCTCTAATTGTGTTTTTAAAGGTTTTTGATTTTTCCTAAGAGTATATCCCTCATATTTCAAGTCCTCATTCTCTCTCTTGATTAATTCAATTTGATCTCTCAAAAACTTAACAATTTTAATACAAGTCTGAGAACAACCGAATTCACTGACCTCAGATTTGACTGGTTCAGGAGTGGTGTGAACCATGAATGCAAACTACAAATTCATCATTTCCTCCTCTGGATCTGTTTCCATTTCTTTATTTGCATCCTTGACTTGAGCAAGATTTTCCTTTTCAGGTTCTGAAATGTTTAGGGCCTGAACTTGATCTTCCCAGTTGAACGATTGAGCTACCATTGCCATGTTTGCAGACTGATTTTTTGAAGATGATCCTCTGTTGTTGCTGTGAACGTACGTTACTGGCACCATGGTTCTTTCAGAGTTTTCTCGCTGACTTGGTTTTGGACATTCCCTCACAAAGTGTCCCGGTTCATGACAATTATAACAACGCAACTTTCCTTTGCTAAAATCCATCTTTTTGTCTGAATTTACACCCCAGTTGTTCTTTCCAGTCTTTTTTGAGAATTGTTTAGCCCTGAATACTTCCATTGCCATTGGCCAAGTAATATCCATCTCTTCCACGTCTTTAGGATGAATTTGATCAAGATCCATGAATGAAAGCTGTGGAGAGAGCTCTCCAGCAACAAAGGCATTGTAGCAGTTCACCAACCCAGTAGCTAAAGCCATATTTTCCTCCTTTTCTTTTGCAAATGAGCTTTGGGAACCAATTCCATGAGATTGAATTAAAACATCTGTGGAAGGACTAACACTAGAACCAGCTTGAGATATAGTTTGAGGGATTTGAGTTTGTTGCATTTTAGGTATGATGTATGGTATGTTTTGACGGACTGTATGAGGTTGAACTTGAGGAACCTGGATTTGAGTATTTTGAAGAGTGGTGAAGCTTGAAAAAGCGGTGTTGTTATTTTGAAGTCCAAGATTGGCTGTAGAGTATGAATTAACATGATTGATTTCTCTTTGTTTGTCATCAAGATCGCAAACTTTGATGATTGCCATTGTCTCATACAGGCTTAAACGATTCAGATCTTTTGTCTTTTTAATCACCGAAACATTCATGTCCCGTGACTTTGGGATAGAATTTAGTAACTTCTTGTTGATTTCAGATCTAGTAACCATCACTCCTGCGGAGCTCATTTCAGTGGTTAGTGTGATAAATCTTTGCAATTGATTTTCCAATGTTTCTCCCAATACGTAGTTAAACATGTTGAATTTTTGTCGGAGCATGTCTTGTCGACTTTGCTTCATGTCTTCATTTCCTTCATAAACTTCTATGAGTGCTTCCCATAATGCTTTTGCTGATGTATACTCACAAAATCCTTGTGCTATTTCCGGAGACAATGCCATTGTCAGTGTGGCAAGAGCCTTTTCTTGTTCTTCAACTCGTTCAAAATTATCATTAGTGTAGTTTTCAACTTGTTTGTCAATTATCGTTCCATCTTCTAAAGTAGAAGTAATCCGAATTGGTCCTCTCAAAATGCTTCTCCAAATTTTGAAATCCTTCATTTTGATGTATTTTTCAATCCAATATTTCCATTTAGGAAATCCTTCAGCTGATAGCAATCTAGGAATGCGAGTAGTTGTTCCCATTATTGCATCCAAATCTTGATGAACAGTCAAGTTTTGAGATTCCATTTTAGTAATTTTAAATTGCACACTAAAAACTCCTAAACACACACTCTTTAACTGCACACACTTATCCAGCCGCACACACAAATCTAACCGCACACACTTATCCAGCCGCACACACAAATCTAACCGCACACTAAACCTGCAATCACTTCAACCGCACACACCTTCAACCGCACACTCCTTCAACCGCAAACTCCTTCCTTAACAACAAACCTTGAAAGTCATCAGCAAACCTTCAACAGTTGGCAGCAAACCTTTAACAGTTGGCAGCAAACACTCAAAAAACAACTTCAATTGATACCAATTGGCTATAGTTTTGCAAGCAGCACTTAGCCCCAATCCAGCAGAACGGACAGCTGCTGAAGCGAGCCTCAATCAGTACTAGTATACTCCTCAGCATTTGGTGAGGATACTGCAGATCATTGTAGATGGAAATTGTGATATGGCTGTGCGGCAGGTTGCCAGTATTCATTTTAAAAACTTCATAGCAAAAAATTGGTCACCCCATGATCCAGACGAACAATCCAAGATTTTGCCAAGTGATAAAGACTTGGTAAGGCAGAACATCCTTGTATTTGTAGCACAACTTCCTCCATTGTTGAGGGCACAGTTGGGTGAGTGTCTCAAGACAATTATGCATGCCGATTATCCTGAACAATGGCTAGAGGCGGTTTAATATATGGACTGTCCACTTCTTTACCCTCCACCATCCCTATGACTTGCGGAGCTTTGGATCCGCTGGTTGGCCCTCTAACGGAACAGGTCGCTCCAACATATTTAGGAATAGAACCATCCAAGCATTGAATACATTTGGGTCAAACAATTTCTTCGGAATCTCCATATATATGGAAGACCATTGACCTAGTTAGATCTGTTCAGTATGACAATACGACGCTCATATAGGTTGAGCAGGGAGATATATATGGGAATCTACTAGTCACATTAAATGAACCCGTATCTGGAACAGTGGTTTAACTTTTCCTCCATGTGCGGATTTTTTCCTTAATTCCGGTATTGATGGGGCAACTGGTAAATTCCGATAAATTAGGTCTGTAGAAAATCATTTTCTTTCTTTCTGTCAGTTAGTCATATGTTACCTCCTATGCGTGATTGGAAGAGATCCGACCTGGACTGTAACATATGCAACTCTATTTCTCTGCATATTATACATATACATATATGAAATTCCTCTTATCTGTTAGCCATATGTTGTCTCCTTTGCGTGACTAACAATCCGACCTGGTACACAGCATATGCACTATAAGTGATAATACTCTGAATCTATCCTCTTCCCTAATGATGGTCTGCTCATCCGATGTAAGGAGTACTCTGGAAGTCCTTGATTACTTGGGCATATCTGGAAGCGGGAAACATGTTCCAGTACAATTAAAATTGAACACTCAAAGATTGTCTATAGATCTCGCTACTCAATTTAGGTGGACAACAATATCCCTGGTCATCGTCAGCTGAATGGTCCTTAAGATATAGTATCTAGAAGCTTAGGATCAGATATAATATCTAGGAACTTAGGATCACATTGTCTTGTCACTTATAGTATGTACTAATTTTGTCACAAATTTTCGTGTTTAAGTGGACAACAATATCGGCGATCGACCAGACAAAGACGTGAAGATAGAAGGTACCGACAAGTGGATAAAGGATGTCTAAAAACTTTGATCCCAAATCATTCTTAAAGTTAGATATCATTTTATTTCTGTTAAATTTGTTAATAGTTTTCCTCTATGCATAATATTTAGGGGGAGAATTTAAAAAAAAATAATAATAATTCAAAAATCAAACAAAAATCAGAAAATTAAAAATCCAAAAATAGTGTTATTTCTTGTTCAGAAAAATCAGAAAATCCAAAAATATTTTTGTTTCTATTTTAATTTTGTGTGTTGATTTTTGTTTTAGTTTTGTTTTGTCTTGAAAAGTGATTTCAGGTATAGATAAGACTCACGGAGTTTGTGTTGAAGATTTCTGAGCCAAGGCTTCATCCGTGAGCATCGAAGAATTTTCATTCGAAGAAGCAAGAAATGAAGATTATTCTTTAAACATTCAATCCTTCAACCCCAGAAGCAAGGTGAAGCTGAAATTGAAGAATATATGACAGATTGCATTGAATCCTCCTTAATCAGTTTGCTGCTATCTTTGTACCTGCTGAAGTGATCCAGAAGATTATTTCTCTCTGATAGTTCTCTCTAAAGATTCTCAAGCTGAAAGTGCTATCTTTCAAGAATCCTTTTATCAAGCCTCCTCACCCAATGTGCAACAAGAATCAAATCTTGAAGAAAATGTCCAACCGCTCAAGATGAAGTCATTCATAGAAGATTCATATGTTCATCCTGAAGCGGTGAAGAATTTGAAGATTAATGCTGAAGCCAAGTTCCCAATGAAGATTAACAAGAAAAGCCAACTATTTTTTAGGGGGAGCTTGTTGGGTCATTTAGAAAAGAAAGATATAAACCAAGGGGGAGATTGTTGGGTCATAATTATTGGTTTATACTTTGCTTTTCTAGGAAAATATATTTTTTCTATAATATAATATGTAATATTGTGGCTGTGTACGGCTTCACATGTGTGTGCGGCCGCACACGCGTGTGCAACTGTACACTCGTGTGCTGCTGGTGGCCCATGTCTCATATATATAGGGTGAGGAGTACATGTGAGTGTACGGTTAGAAAAGAAGAGAGCATCTTGTAGAGAGAGAAAGCTAGAGAGAAGAAGTGTGTGTGTGAGAGAATCTATTGTAAGGAGCATAATTCATATTGAATACATCATAGATTCATCTTAATTCTTCTTCTCCTTCTCTTCTATATTGATCTGACATCATCCAATTGATTGGGATTCCGCACCATCAATTGGATCTGATTGATACACAAGCAATTTTGGGGACTTACAGGGAGTTGGTGCAACAGACTTGTCCTTGAAGTTGCTCTCAGCGACCCTCAAGAGACCTTGAAGCTTGCTTAGGGTGACCTCTTCTTTGTTCATGTGGTAGGTCATCCTAAATTGATTGTAACTTGGAGGCAAAGAGTGAAGCACCATATCGATCACCATGTCTTCCCCAAATTCAACATTCAACTTGCGAAGACGGTCGACATACCTTTGCATCTTTTGCAGGTGCACGGTAAGAGACTCTCCATGATTCATCTTAGCGGAAATCATGTTAGTGAAAAATCTCATAACACTCTTGTCTCGCGTTTTGGTGGTATCTCTCCAACAAGTATTGGTCCATTTCGTACGGATACATGTCCTCGTAGGACTTTTGGAATTCAGAGTTCATAGTGGCTATCATGATGTAATGTACCTTCGTTGCATCACGCTTATGAGTTTCAAAAGCAGTCATTTCAGCCGGAGTAGCAATTTCGGGGTTGATTTTCTCGAGCTTTTCATCGAGGACATACTCCTTATCCTCATAGCGAGCAATCGTGCGAATGTATCTTATCCATTCGCTAAAGTTCGTTCCATCGAAGGTGACCTTTTGACAAAGGCTCATCAAAGTGAATGAACTAGCAGCAGCGTTGTTAGCGTTCGACATCTACAAATAGAAAGGACAAAGATAGATTAGAATATGAATCCCTAATTATCACCCAATAAGAAAAATTAGGGCTAGGATCAAACAACAATATTTACATATTAGAAAAGGGATGTCGTAATCTAACATGCAAACAATTTGAAGGTAAGTGAATGACGGTTCACTAATTCTCCACCACGAAACATAACTTTAAGTCCTAAATGTATTGAGAATTCCTAGGTTTGGATGAGATTCATTGAAACTTTTCAATGGCATGTTTAAATCTCGATATGCCCCTCTTGTTTGTGACTGAGATACCGAGGATCACAAAGCGGGTGTGAATTACCATGCAAATTCGCATGGTGCCTTCATTGTAACAATCACCTATTCGATGTGCCGGTAAACCACACACGCTCCATCGAACTATGATAAACAATGAATCACCCTTTGCCACCTTCGCTTAGAACCAATTAGTGTGCCGGTAAACCACACACGCTCCACTAACTTCTTAGCAAGGTGCAAAGTGTAATTTCATGGGATTGCATCAATTCACTTTTCCTAAAGTAACTAAGATTAGGAAAATTTAAGAAAACATGTAGTTACTTTCTATTTCATATTATACTTTTAATGAGAGGATGAGGTTGCCTTATCCTACCCGTTCGGCTAACGACCCTCCAGCGATCAAGCAAGCGGTGGGTGTGAGTGTACACCCATTAAGCGCCATTTTATAGGCCGCAACCTTATACCCACCTAATAGACCGGCTTCGTGAATGAGGCCTACTAATGGTAAGACTAGCATTTAAGTTATACATATATAGATATTAATCTTGTAATATTATATTAGTATAGGGTTGGATTTTAAACTTGTAAAAACTCTAGGCTTTGAAATTTGAATTGTCTAAATTAAACATTTAATCACAAAACATAAATTTCAAAACTTTAGGGCAAGTTTTAAACCTTTTAAAAAACATAAAGGATCAAATAACAAATAATTTAAATTAACAACTAATCACATAATTATCCATATTTGATTTGTTTATGATTTCTTGAAAAACAATTTACCAATTTAATTAATAATTATCATATAAGGAAATTAAATATTTTATTAATTGATAAATATCTTCAATTGGATCAAAAATATAGTCATATATATTATAAAATCGGATTTGGGTTGATCTAATATGATAAAGGTAAGTTCCTTAAGATAAATATAAAAAAAATCCCGATTTTGGCTCTTCCTGACGCTCGGACTCGCCGAGTACCCAATCTGGACTCGCCGAGTCAGGCCAACTCGCCGAGTCCACTATGGGACTCGCCGAGTCCATGACTCAGAAACACAAAATTCATATTTTGCAGGTAAGATTCAAACAATCAAGCAACAATTTAATAGAAACCAACCAGGCTTTGATACCACTGATGGGTTTTGGCCATATGAACATTCTTATGTGCACATGCAAACCCTAATGCTTGGATCTAGGTTTCTCTAATTAAACATGCATTGAATCCAAGACTTCTAATGAATAATAAGGTATAAGAACAATACAAAATCAGAGTTAGAAGCTTACCTTGAAACACTTGTTTGATCTTCTTGTTCTTGGAGCTCTAGATGCACAAATGTCACTCCTCTAATGGCTTACAAACACCAACTAGCAAGGAGGATGATTTGAGAGAGAGGAGAGAGGACAAAATCGGCCAGGGTTCTTCCAAAGACACAGGTGTCGATTTCCCCACCCCAAGAGGTCTATTTATACTTGTAAGGCTCCTAGGGTTTCACCCTTAAACCCTAATTTGATAACTATTACTCAAAGCAATCCAAATCCTTTCCAAGATAAGCCTTGGACGAATTTGAAGCTATCCCAAGCCCTAGAATTCGTCCACCCTCTTATCCTTAAAGGATATATAGCCCAAAGTGTAACTATCAAACAATTGACAGTTTATACCCTCTTATTTAATTAATCTCTTTAAGTCACCAAATTAATCTCTAACTTATATTAATCAAATAACAATATTATTATTTCTTATATTATTCTCATAATATATTAATAATATCTATTCTCTCATAATAAATCATCCTGTCAAGTAGCTATGGTGAAGGTAACCCAAAAGGACCATGCACAATCGGGTCAAATACTTGCCTAATATAGTTGCAGCCTTAGACACTATTCCAACAAAATATTCTTAAGTACCTGTAGAGAACTAAGGATTGGGTCCTTACCCTTAGTGGGAGTGATGACTTGAGAGTATTAGGATATAGCGACGTGCGCTTTTAGAATGACACATATAATTTCCGCTCTTAGTTGGGCTGGATATTTATCTTGAATGGAGCTGCAATGATATGGAAAAGTTCCAAGCAGGAAACTGTAGCTGATTCAACTGTGAATCAAAGTACATATCATGAAGCGAATCAGCAAAGGAGTTGATATGGTTGAAAAAATTCATCAGAGACCTTGGAGTTATTCCATCCATAAAGGAGCCTGTGGAAATTTTCTGCGATAATAAAGGGGAAGTTGCCTTAACCAAGGAACCGAGAGATCATGGAAGATCCATGCATATTTACAGAAAGTACCACTTCATAAGACATTAAGTAGAAGAAGGGCATCTCATGGTGAAGAGGATATCGTCGGAGAACAACCCAACAGATCCCCTCACAAAGGGACTGACTAGGGTTATGCACTTGCAACATCCGAGGGGCATTGGACTAAAGGAGGATAATGGTTTTAGTGATTAGATAAACCGAAACCTGTAATAGCTAAACTGTAATTGACATTTGATTTTTAAATAAAAGGAGTTTTATTTACAAGTAAAGTTACTTTCTCGTGTCAATCATTTACTATTGTTTCACTTTGCATGTTTTGACTTCCAAAATAATTAGATTTATTCAAATGATCCACAATCAATCATACTTTGGAAGTAGGTATGAAAGAAGATTGTCATGAGTTGGCTTGTAGGATTATCTAAGGAGTTAGGCATAGCAACAGGTTTGCTACCCCATTCATGAGTACTTCTGAAATAAGATTTGAGTATTGGATCAACCCGCACTCACTTGAATCACTTCATGGAATTATCTCAAGTGAACATGAGACGATAATATCATAAACTCTTCAAACCTAGATATATGAGTTGTTGACTATGAGTTAGTTGTGTATTGATGGCACGAAAACACATCAGTACCTTGATGTTATAAAATGTGTCGATGTGCATGATTTAATGAGTTGTTAGTATAATCATATAATATCGAAGTTTATCTATTCCCTATTATCCTAAGAGGATTAAAATCGACATCTTGGGCCCCTCGATGCTTCTATTTTGAAATATGTGCTGGGCCCGGTCAGAACTAAATTGATGTTTCAGTTATGTTCTATGTCAGACGAATCGGAAATCGGGAAACAAACTGTTCGACAATAAGTATGACATTGTTCCATGTATTTGTCCAGCTAATATTTTAAGAATAGAGGATTATATGATCCCTTGTCTAAATGATGTGTCACTGACTGGGTCAGAGTTGACAACAACTTTTGAAAGCTTATGATAGCTATGTCGGATCATGTACATTGGCAGTTATAGTTACTAGACTTATCCAAGTGTGAGACTGTTGGATTTGGTGTCTAAGCCCATAACTATAATTGGGATGTCCTTGACCCAATTGTAGCATCGTCCTTTCTAGGATGCCTTCACCAACGCAACTTGATAGGATGGATTTTGAGAATAAGGTTGTATATGGTTTATTAATATATTACAAGTATAATATATTAATATGAAACCATATTATTATTTAATTAGCATTGATCAAGAATTAGTTTGGAATTAATTTTGTTATCAAAAGAGACTAATTAAATATAGGGGGATTGATTATGTAAATCAATCATTCTTGTAGTGTGGGCCACTGATCGATGGTCATGTAGGTGGGCTAAACTTATCTATGGATAGTCCATGGAGGTTAAACCCATGGAGCATGAGAATGTGGAAAGTTATAGGTTATTAGGGCTTGCAAAGTGTAACCCTAGCATGATCATCACTATAAATAGAGACACTATAGAGCCAAAATTGGCTACACCATATTTTGGTGATAACTAACTTATTCTCTCAAGCCTCCTTATGCATTTTGGTGTTTGTGAACCAATAAAGGGATCACACTTGAGGTGCTAAAGCTTTCAAAGGTCAATAACTCTACCCTACTCAAGAGGTAAGCATCCAAACTAAGTTTTTGTTATATAGCTTCAATTGTATGATAGTTAGGGTGAATGCTTTGGAAAAACAAAATGCATGTATAATTAGATAAAACATAGATCCAAAGCATTTGGGGTTGCATGTGCAACATAGGAGTGTTATAGTGCTCAAAACCCAAAAGTAAGAACCGTAAACTTTCATAATCATGAGATCTAACCAATAAGATGTGAAAGGTGTAGCCTTTTTACCTTCCACAGAAGCTCTGGACAATATAGCACTAGATCCAATAGTTTCTCCTTGTTTCTTACTAGATAGTCTCCTTCTTCTCCTCAAAATATGCACTAGAATACTCAAAGATTCTCCTGATAACCCTCATAGCTCACTACACACGTTTAGGGTTTCACACAGGGAAGTTGGGCAGCTGGTGAGGCACAAATGAGGTATTAAGTTCTCTTAAATAGGCCCCAAAACCGGGGATTTAGGGTTTCATCTCACAGTGCCAAGTTGGCGAGTCGGCTCTCTGACTCGTCAAGTCGATTATTAGACCCACGTGGTCAATCAGTCCCCACTCGACGAGTTGAGGCACCAACTCATCGAGTTGCTCAATAGGTATCAAAATAAATAAATAATATACCTAGGAGTTTGGATGTTAATTTTCTCCCCCAATAGTATCATACTTCGCCCTTGAAGTCAAGCTTTGGAAAAAGCTCGGGGTACTACTCGCACTTCTCAGACTCCATATCCCACGTCCACTCGGAGCCCTTCCGATGTTACCACTGGACCTGAACCACAACACCTCTTTGTTCCTTAGAACCTTCACTTTTCGATCCAATATCAAATCAGCCTCTCAATATAATTTAGGCTCGCATCCACCTGAATGTCGTCTAATGGCACTACTGCCATCTCATCGACTACACACTTCCTCAACCGAGACACGTGGAAGGTGTTATGAATCTGACTCTACTCTACAGGTAGCACCAACCTGTATGCTACCTTATCCACTCTAGCGGTCACTCTGAAAGGACCGATGTATCGGGGACCCAATTTTCCCCGTTTCCTGAATCGAATCACCCCTTCCACGAGGATACCTTCAAAAGGACAAAATCTCCAACCCAGAACTCTAACTCGGATCGTCGCCGATCTGCGTAACTCTTCTGGCGACTCCGGGCTATTAGTAATCTCTGTTTGACCTGCTAAATCTGCTCGATCGTCTTTAGCACTATCTTGGTGCCACCCATTGCTCGCTGCCCTACCTCTCCCCAACAGATGGGAGTCCGATACCTCCTCCCATATAAGAGCTCGAAGAGAGGCATGCCAATACTGGAATGGTGGCGGTTGTTGTAAGAGAGCTCAACCAAGGGAAAATAGGTGTCACAACGTGCTCCGATGTCCATAACACATGCGCATAGCATGTCCTTGAGCGTCTGATTCATCCGCTCACTTTGCCCGTCTGTCTCCGGGTGGTATGCGGTACTGAAATGCAACCGGGTACCCAACTCCTCATGAAATTTCTTCCAGAACTTGGAAGTAAAACTCACATCTCGATCTGACACTATCGAGGTTGGAACTCCATGCCATTCTACCACTTCTTTCACATAAATCTCAGCTAGTTTCTCTACAGAAGAGCTCTCACTAATGGCGAGGAAGTGCGCACTCTTCGTCAACTAGTCTACAATCACCCATATCACGTCAACCCCATGTGCGGTCCTTAGTAGTTTGGTGATAAAATCCATCGTAATCTGCACCCACTTCCACTGGGGAATCTCTAGAGGCTGTAACATGCCATGTGATCTCTAGTGCTCCGCCTTAACCCGACGACAGGTCAAGCACCTCTCAACTACCCATGGCACATCCCTCTTCCTACAGGGAAACCAATATTCTTTGTTCAAGTCCAAATACATCTTAGTGGCGTCTGGGTGGATCGAGAATCTATGTCTAAGTGCCTCCTCCATCAATATTTGGTGAATTCCACCTGTACAGGGTGCCCAAATCTGCCCTCGGAAAGTCATAAGCCAATGACTATCTGTCACAAACTCAGAAACCTGCCCAATCACCCACCACCTCTTGTGGTTCTCTGGTCTCCCGGCCTCTTGTTGGACCTCTCGAACGGTGTCTAAGATGGGAGTCATCACTGTCATCACCAGGCACACATCTCGGATCGGAGCACTCACTGCTCTATAGCTCAGCGAGTCGGCTACCACATTAGCCTTGCCCGTATGATATAAGATCTCGTAGTCATAATCCTTCACTACATCCAACAACCTCCTCTACCTCATTTTTAGGTTAGGCTGATCTATGAGGTACTTCAAGCTCTTGTGGTCTGTATACATGGTACATTGGACTCCATACAAATAGTGATGCTAGATCTTGAGGGCAAACACCACCGCCCCTAGCTCCAGATCGTGGATGGGATACCTCGTATTATGAGGCTTTAACTGCCTCGTTGCATAGGCTATTACGTGACCCCTCTGCATCAGCACCACACCCATCCTAAATATAGACACGTCACAATAAACTATAAAGTCCTCCACTCCCTCTGGGAAGGCTAACACTGGGGCTTCACACAATATCTAGCGAAGGGTCTTAAATGAGGCTTGCTGCTCGGGACCCCAAGTAAAAGTAACACCCTTCTGGGTTAACCTAGTGAGTGGAACGACAATCTTGGAGAAATATTTGATAAATATCTGATAATAGTCTGCTAAACCTAGGAAACTCCTGATCTCGGTCGAGGATCTCGACACTTCCCATCTCATAACTGCCTCGATCTTGGCCGGGTCGACCAATATCCAATTCTGATTAATGAGGTGTCCCAAAAACTGGACCTCTCGTAACCAGAAATCACACTTTGAGAATTTAACATAAAGCCTCTATGTCCTCAAAACTCCAAGAATCTCTCTAATATGCTCTTCGTGCTGCTCTCCGGATCTTGAATACACCAGGATATCATCGATGAAGACGATTACCGATTGATCCAATATAGGCCTACACACCCGGTTCATGAGGTCCATGAATGTTGTCGGTGCGTTGGTGGGCCTGAAAGGCATCACCACAAACTCGTAGTTCCCATAACAAGTCCTAATGGCCGTCTTCTAGATATCCTCCTTGCAGACTCTCATCTGATGATATCCAGTCCTCAAATCAATGTTTGAAAACCAAGACGTCACCTAAAACTGATCGAACAGATCGTCGATCCTTGGTAGTGGATAACAATTGTTGACTGTCATCTTGTTCAGCTCCCGGTAATCAATACGCATCCGGTGTGAACCATCCTTTTTCTTGACAAAAAGGATCGGTGCTCCCCATGGCAAGCTACTCGGTCTGATAAAACCCTTCCCCAGCAACTCCTGGAACTGTGAGGATAACTCTGTTATCTCTAGTGGCGCAAGGCGATAAGGTGCCTTGGCAATAGGCACCACTCCCAGAACCAAATCGATCTAGAACTCCACTTGCCTATCGGGAGACACACCCAGCAACTCCTTAGGAAAAACATCAAGAAAATTGCACACTATCAGAACCTCGGCGATAGAACTCAGCCTCTCTGTGGCAACCCGTGTATCCATCACATACGCCAAAAAGCCCATACAACCCTGTTGTAGACTCTGTCTAGCTTTGGCAGTAAAACATAAAGCTAATCTAGATCTAGTAACCTCGCCATACACCGTAAGCACTCCCCCCATTAAGGTCTCATATAGTCACTAACTGACGCTCACAATCGATTACAGCTCCAAATCGACTCAACCAGTCCTTGCCCACTATGACACATACATCACCCATCACGATCAGTACCAGTTCTATCGAATACTCAACACCAAAGATCTCTAGTACACACCCCGGATCACATCAGTGGGAAAAAACGCATGCTCGTAGGCTATAGAAACTCTTAGAGGTCAACTCAACGCCTTACATCGGATACTGATGTGACCACTAAAAGCTAAATACACGAAGGATAGACTCGCGCCTGAGTCAAATAACACCAAATCATGTAAAGAACTCACAAGAAAAGTACCTACGCACAACATAATATAAGCATAACATATCTCAAAAAGAATATAATAAAGTATACGTACCGCCCACGACGTCAGGGGTTGTACGAACCTCCTCCGCTGTCAGCTGAAAGGCTCTCCCACGAACCCTCTATGTCTCAACCTTCGCCGGCCGACTCTCAGTAGCTTTTATAGCAGTAGGTGCAGATCCCTGTACAAATCCCTGAAGAAGCTAGGAGCACTCGGCCTTCCGATGGCCAATCTGGTTGTAGTGAAAGCAAACTGCAAACCACTTGAGACAATCATTTGCCATATGCCCCTCTTTGCCACATTTGTAGCATATCCCCGCTCGACACGACCCTTCGTGACTCTTGTCACACTTACCACAAGTGCGGCCCTTCTGGCCCCTAGTCCTCGTATCAGCGGGATTAGCCCGCTTTGTCACCGGCTGTGACTGCGCTTGTATCCTATCCCTCCCCCGTGACTCCTCCTCCTCTCTAGTCCGTAACTCTAGCTCAATCTCCGTGCGCCTAGAACTAGTCTCAAGCTCAGCCAATGTCCGGTATTATGATTTCACCATGAACTCCCGTATATACCTCCTCATTATGCTCAGATAACGACTCATACGTGCCTGCTCAGTAGACACGTGCTCAGGGCAGAACAACGCCCTCTTATGGAACATCCATGTAATCTCAGTCACCGACTCTGTCTTCTGCTTGAGAGACAGAAACTCCTGGGCCGAACGTTCCCTTTCCACCAGGGGGACATACTCATCTCAGAATAATTGGGTGAACCTCTCACATGTCACTACAACATGATCTGCAGGACTTAAACTGGTAGTCACAAACTTCCACCAGTCCTTCGCCCCCGTGTGAAGCTGGTTCAGCACTAACGGAACCCTCAAATGTTTAGGATATGAACATGTGTAGAAACACTCCTCAATATCAAATATCCATCTCATCGAAAAAATCGGATCCTGACTCCCATCAAACTATGGTGCCTTCATGTTGCTGAACTCCCGAAACAACAACAAGTCCCCTCCCTGTGGCCCGGCAGCGGCGACAGCTGCAATAACATCCTCGGTAACAACAGCGTACTAATCATCAAATATCTCGATCAGGGTGGTCTTGATAGACCCAATCATCTCCATAATTGCCTCTCATATGGTTGCGGCCACCTCATCATGAATCATCCTGTGAATCTCATCATCGCTAGTCCCACTGCTCCCTGGATTGTGGCGTGTACCCACATTGATGTCTCTGAAACGTAACAAAAAATCATCAGAGACTCACTGAAGTATAATCATACTTGATCACTCACCCCTACTTGCTCCTTAGCACCCTAAAGATTCTTACTTTGGTTGCTTACAGATCTGGTGCTTTCAGTAGTATGGGCCTAATACTACCTTCCACACCAACCTGTAGTCACCCTAAGTCCCACTCCTAGGATCCGGATTCACAAGTACTCTATTTCTCACAAATAACACACTACTTTCTTGGTGGACCCCTCGTAAACTCATCTAGATATATCTCCTAGATTATCTATCGACTCATAACTCTCTCTCTCTCTCTCTAGGTGATTCCTGCTAAATACTTTTACTCAACACATACTCAAAGCACATAACAGATAGCAACAGTTCCTAGACTAAGGCATCACAAATCAGGTATCTGTAGTCCTAAAGTATGAAATACCTATCCTATCCTCTAGCATGCATAACCAATATTTCGTAAGTATCTAATAACACAAAAGTAAGGGTGTTTTGGGAAATCACCGTTCGGTTATGGCTGATTGTACACACTGCTCCAAACCTTTTTCTCTTAAACTCTTTCTTATTTTAGAAAAAAGATATTTTTTTTGAATTTTTTTTCTCAAATCCTTGGTTTGAGTCCAAACACACCCAGAGGTGCATCCGAATCCCTCAAACCAAGGCTCTGATACCAACTTGTAACACCGTAAATTTCAAACAAAATTTTCATTTTAAAACACAATAAAACTCATGTACATTTTCTAAAAAACCACAAGTATCTCAGATGTCAACAAATCCACATGTAAAAATCACAATCCCAAAATCATAAAAATAATCTCGCTCCAGTGTGTACTACCAAACCGGTGTGTTCCCATGATTCTGAGAGGTACCTGAAACACATAACACAGTAAGCACGAAGCTTAGTTAGTTCCCCAAAATACCACACACAACTCATTAGCCACTCGAGGCTATAACTCAATAAGACCCCCTGGTCAATGTGTCTCAGTGGGACCCTCTGGTCCCACATCTCGAGTGGACCCTCCGATCACACAAGGATTACCACTCTAGCTAAAGTATAGTTAGAAGACTCACCTTGTAAGCTAGCAAGTAATAATCTCATACTAGCCTCCGCCTAACACACAAGATAATAATATCTAATTAACACTTAAATCACAACTCGAAATAAACTAGGTTATTGTCTTTCTCAAACTCTTGGAATGGGTAAAAGACCATTTTACCCCTCTATGGTTCCCACTCTCCCTGCCATGACCAAACCCTAAAGTCAACATAAGTCAACACTCAAGTCAACGGTTCATGTTGACCTGACTCGCCGAGTGCATCTATGTGATTCGCCGCGTCCCCTTTTTTTCTTCAGAACATCACGAAATCCCAACTCAACTTGTCGAGTTGTCCCGTCAACTCGCCATCTTACCCTTGTCTAGACTCATTGGGGAAAACACTATCTGACTCGTTGAGTCAACTCATTGACTCGGTGAGTCCCTTCAGTCTAAATTCTCATTTAGGCGTTTTAAGGTAGGTCTACCACTCCACACTCTAGATCTAGGTTCCCAAGGCTCGAATGTCATGTAAATCTTCGATCTTTACGTTCATGAATGTCATATTTTGCACAAAAATGACAATACAACTCTAATAAAGGTGTTTAAACACAAATACTCTTATATTGCAGAATAAAGCTGGGACCTTTTGACTCTATGGACCTCAGAAGGTCTAGATATGTAGTCTAGGCCTCCTGATAGACTCAATGCACTCGATGTCCCAATAAAAAGGTGGTAAGAAACCTAAAATTCCATAATCATGAGATCTAATCAATAAGATGAGAAAGCTGTAGGCTTTTTACCTTCCACGAAAGCTCTGGACAATATACCACTAGATTGAATAGTTTCTCCTCGTTCCTTGCTGGATAATCTCCTTATTCTCCTCAAAAGATGCACTAGAATACTCAAATATTAGCCTTATAACTCTCTTAGCTCACTACACATATTTAGGGTTTCACACAGGGAAGTTGGGTAGTGGGTGTGGCGTAAATGAGGTCATAAATTCTCTTAAATGGGCCCCAACCCCGGGGATTTAGGATTTCATCTCACAGCGCCAACTTGACGAGTCGGTTATTAGACCCAAGTGGTCAATCAGTCCCTACTCGACGAGTTGAGGCACCAACTCGTCGAGTTGCTCAATAGATCTCAAAATAAATAAATAATATACCAGGGAGTCCGGATGTTACAGAAGGCACCAAGGCTTGCCCATTTAGTTAGTTGTAGTGTTTATTGTGGATTTAGTATTGATATGCCTGGTATGCATGTATATGAGAATGTGCTAGTACTTATTGACTGGATATGTGAAGACACCGAGGGAGCCCGTGGCAGTTGGATATAAGACCATGTGGCGGAGCCGATGACATTACTAGGTAAAGAGCATGTGGGGGAGCCAATGGCACATAGGGGTAAGACCCTGGAGGGAGTCTACGACATCCTTGTATGTAAATGTATGAGTTATGTAGTATGATAGATATTTATGTGATATATGATACGCTAGTTGACTATTATGTTATTTGCATGGAAGACCCCGGGGGAGCCCGTGACAGTTGGAAATAAGACCATGCGGGGGAGCCCATGGCATTCCTAGATAAATACCATACTGGGCGCCCATGGCAAGTAGGTATAAGACCCTGGGAGGAGCCTGTGGCATCCTTATACGTTTGTATACATGGCTTATGTAATATATGTTGCTTTTATAGCTAATATGATATGTGTTGTGTGGATTGTGTGTGGGGTATGCTCTGAGGAACTCACTAAGCATTAGCTTATAGTTTGTGGTATTGTTCAGGTACATCTGAGCCCAAGGGAAAGGGTAAGGCTTGATGACGTGCTGTGTTCTCTCTCTCTCTCTCTCTCTCTCTCTCTCTCTCTTAGGTGTTTTTATGGGACACTCTGATAATTTGAAAAAAAATTGTATTTGATAAGAATTTTGAAAGCAATTGTATTTAGGATTTCATGGTTTGTGGAAATTATTTTGGTTAATAAAAAATGGAAAATATCTCTTGAAAATTGTGTCGTTACAAGTTAGTATCAGAGCCTTGGTGTGAGGGATTCGGGCACACCCTCGGGTGTGTCAGGACTTAAACTAAGGAAATGGCAAAATTGTTTTCAAAAATAATAATAATAAATAAAAAATAAAAGTTCAAACTTTTAAAGAGTGGAACATAGGTAAGTGCAACGCACGTGATCGGCCTAGCCAAGTAAGTAGTTCCTAATATGTTAGCCGTGTTATACTGATATTTGAGCTATGATAATATTATGGATCTTGTTATGTGTATGCTTTTTAAGTTGTATACTGTTAGGAGCTTATAGCCTTAGAATGATTGATTTGGCCTTATTTCTTGTTCCTCGTCTGGTTGTGGTCCTAGGGTAGAATCTCCTATTCGAAACTCTATTTGATCGTTTTCTTTGTATAATTTGCATGCATAAAGGCAACCTCTTATGATTGGTATGAATTATGTGGGTAGAGTAAATCTTAGGGTCGCCTAGGATTTGAGATATGCGGTATAATCTGTCGGATGTGATTTATTTTGAGATGAATTGGAGTTATCAGGTAGAGCCTTGGGGAAGGTACAGGTAGGTGTGCAAGGTAGTATTGGGCCTATACTATTGAAAGGAAATGACTTGTACCCGAACCAATGTTAGACCCGGAAGCTCTACGGAGGACTGGTGTGGGACGATCCCCTATATTGACATCCTGGTCATTATGTTTTATGGTATTGTAGTATAGTATGGTGGTGACACGACATGGAGCTGGCGGATCAGGGATCGGGATCTAGATCTGGGTTGGGCGATGGTACTGAGCCCATCGACGAGAGGCTACGTGAGCTCATCGCAACCGAGGTTACGACGGGTATCCTTGATGCTACCCCAGTTATCTTTGGGATAGTAAAGAAGCGTATGATAAAGATCATGGAGGAGAAGCTCCATCCATTCAGAGCCGAGATTGTTGTGGGCTAGGTCGGGGACCTAACTTCCACGTTTCAGGAGTTCAAGGCGTGTGGAGCACTGGAGTTTTTTGGTGTCAGGGACCCTATTGTTAGCCGATGCTGGGTGGCGGACATAGAGAATGCCCAACGCACGAGTTCTTTCCCTGATGCGGAAAAGGTGCGTTATGCTTCGTGTATGTTGAGAGACAGAGCCCGAGACTAGTAGGGAGAGGTGATTAGTTAGGTAGGAACAACTGGTGTGGCTGAGATGTCATGATATTCGAGGGTTTGTGAGCTTCACAGGGTACAAAACCTGGAATGAGATGGTAGAGAAGGCACGTGAGAAGGAGATGGAATTAGACTTCCGTACCAAGCAGAAGCCTGAGCAGGAACATACCGCAGTAGGTTAGGCTAAAAAACCTAAGATCTAATATTCGTCTAGTAGGGGCCAGCAGGGTTGGGGCCGGTGGGCTAAGTGCGGTAAGTACCCAATGGGGTTTATCGGATAGCGGGCTCAAGATGCTATGCATGTGGCCAGCCGGGTCACTTTAGCAGGGATACCCCAAGAAGGGCTTGATTAGTTTCCACCACAACCAGGCTAGCCATAAAAAGGTTGATTGTCCGAGGTTGCTGGGAGGGGGTGGAGCAGTGGTGGCGCATGTGCTCGCCACAATGAGGATTAGTGATGGCCACCCTGCTAAGGGGGATGCTCCAGCGGTGAAAAGTCGTGAATTTCATTTGACCACCAAGGAGGCTCGGGATGCACCAAAGGTTGTGGCTTGTACGTATTTTATTTCCCTGCTCTATATTTATCGTATTGCTTATGTTTATATTGTGTTTATGTATTGGGACCTTTTTGGTCAATGGTATGACTGCTCACGTTTTGTTCGATTCGGGTGCCACCCGATCGATTGTATCTCTTACGCTTAGCAAGAAGTTTCGGGATGTGTCGGGAACCTTAGATTCCCAAGTTGAGGTGGAGATTGTGGATGAACGTACCATGAGTACTGCAAGGGTGTATCGGGACTCTGCCCTGGATGTTCTTGTTGAGAGGTTTCGTGTTGATCTAGTCCCGATAACATTATGAGGGTTGAAGGTGATTGTCGGGATGGACTGGTTGGAGGCCAACATGGCCATGATCGATTGTGAGTTCCAGTTTATAAGGGTTCGAACCCCAACTGGTTATTCATGGTGAGAGAGCATCGTAGGGGCCAACCCTTTGTTCAGCTGCGAGTGCTAGGAGATTTTTGCAGTAGGGTTGTATGGGATTTCTGGCACATATCTCAGATACGAGGGTTAAGACTATGATGGATGTGGGCAGTGTACCAATTGTACAGGAGTTTCGGGATGTATTTCCTGAGGATTTATTAGGAGTGCCTCCAAAAAAGGCAAGTGGATTTTCGCATTGATTTGGTGCCTGGTGCCGCTCCGATAGCGAAGGCACCGTACCGGCTAGCACCGCCTGAGATGTAGGAGCTATTTACGTAGCCTCAGGAGCTGCTAGACCAAGAGTTTATCCGTCCGAGCAGTTCCCAGTGGAGAGCTCCTATCCTGTTCGTTCAAAAGAAGGATGGATCATACAGGATGTGCATTGATTATCAAGAGCTGAAAAGGATAACGGTGAAAAACCGTTATCCGTTACCGAGGATCAATGATTTGTTCGACCAGTTAAACAGTACATCTTGGTTTTACAAGATTGATCTTTAGTCAGGGTATAACCAAATTAAGATTCGGGAGGAGGATATACCGAAGACAACTTTAAAGACTCGGTATGGGAACTATGAGTTAGTGGTGATGCCATTTGGGCTCACCAATACCCTAGCAGCGTTCATGGATCTCATGAACAGAGTGTGCAGACTGATGCTGGATTGGTCAGTGATCATTTTTATTGATGATATACTGGTCTATTCTAAGACCAAGGAGTGGCATGAGCAGCATCTGATGGAGGTATTGGAGACACTGAGGGCAGAGAGACTTTATGCCAAATTCTCCAAGTGTGATTTCTGGCTACGAGAGATACAATTTTTGGCACATATTATCAACCAGGAGGGAATTTCAGTTGATCTAGCCATGGTTGACGCAGTGATGTGGTGGGAAGTACCGAAGAATGCATCTGAGATCTGTATCTTCTTATGTTTAGTGGGTTCTTATCGGATATTCATCTAGGATTTCTACAAGATTGTTGTGCCTTTGACCCGCGTGACTAAGAAGAATGTGACATTTCGATGGGGTACACATCAACAGTTGGCTTTTGAGACCCTGAGATCGAGGTTATGCGAGGCTCCGGTTCTAGTACTACCTGAGGGGTTAGATGATTTGGTAGTGTATTGTGATGCATCGATCTCAGGGTTAGGTGTGGTACTGATGAAAAGTGGGTATGTGATAGCTTACCCCTCGAGGCAGTTGAAGTCTCATGAGGCAAATTACCCCACCCATGACCTGGACCTGGGGGCAGTAGTGTTTTCCCTCAAAAATTGGAGGCACTACTTGTATGGAGTACGGTGCACTATTTATACTGATCATAAGAGTTTGAAGTATTTGATGGATTAGCAGAACCTCAACATGCGATAGAGGAGGTGGTCGGATGTCCTAAAAGATTATGATTACGAGATCTAGTACCATCCAGGGAAGGACATCGTGGTGACCGATGCTTTGAGCCACAAGACAGCAGGCTCCCTGTTTGGGAACATTTGTTTGAGGATAACAGTGATCTCTTCATTGTGGATATGATCAAGGAGGCACGTGTGGAAGGATTGAAGAAGGAGAATTGGTAGTTAGAGTGGATACGGGGACAAATTCCTTTGTTTGTATGGAGTGGTCAGGGTCTCCTGACTTAGTGTGGCCGAGTTGGGTCCCAACATCTGGGGAAGTGAGGCAGAGAATATTAGAGAAGGTGCATAAGTCCAAGTTCTCTATACACACATGGGCTACAAAAATGTGTAGAGACTTGAGGCAAAGTTATTGGTGGCCCTGCATGAAGCGGGAGATCGCCTGGTTTGTGGAGCGGTGCTTGACCAGTCGGAAGGTCAAGGCCGAGCATCAGCAGCCTCATGGCAAGGTTTAGCCGCTACCCATTTCCATGTGGAAGTGGGAAGAGATTTCTATGGACTTCATCACGAAGTTACCGAGGATAACGAGGGGTGTGGATGCCATATGGGTGATTGTGGATAGATTGAAAAAGAGTGCCCACATTATTCTAATCTATGAGGGCATCTACGCTAAGAAATTGGAGGATATTTATGTGTGTGAGTTGGTGGTGAGACACAGGGTGCCAGTGTCGGTAGTCTCTGACAGAGATTCTAGAAGAAGTTCCACGAAGAACTAGTCACTCAGTTTCATTTTAGTATGGCATACCTCCCTCAGATAGATGACCAAAGCGAGAGGACGATCCAGACACTCGAGGATATGCTTTGGGCATGCGTGTTGGATTTTGGAGGTAGTTAGGATACATACCTTCCATTGGCAGATTTTTCATACAATAATAGTTACCATGCCAGTATCAACCGACCTCCATTTGAGATGTTGTACGGTTGGAGATGTAGGACCCCAGTTTTTTGGGGAGAGGTGGGACACCAAGTCATGGGGAGCACTAAGGTAGTGCTCAATATTATCAGGCTAATTCAGCAGGTGCACTACCGACTGCAAGTCACACACAGCCTTCAGAAAAGTTATGCTGACCGGTGGCGATCGAATCTTGAGTTCCAGGTGGGGGATTTCGTGTTACTAAAGGTGTCACCATGGAAGGGAGTCATTAGCTTTCAGAAGAGAGACAAGTTGGGGCCCCGATATATTAAACCCTTCAGGATTAAGGCCCGAATGGGCAAGATGGCCTATCGCTTGGAGCTGTTGTATGAGCTTAGCTTGATTCACAACACCTTCCATGTGTCATAGATTTGGAAGTGTGTCACCGATGAGGCCGCTGTTGTTTCTTTGGATGAAATTCAGGTGCACGAGAGCCTGAACTACATTGAGAGGCCTATTGTGATTTTGGATAGGAAGGCCAAGGTTTTTCAAAACAAGGAATTGAAGCTAGTAAAGGTGCAATGGCAGCACCGAAGGGGCTCCGAACGGACATAGGAGCCGGAGGACGAGATGTGGGAGCTGTACCTCGATCTATTTGCATCTACGGACTTCGAGGATGAAGTCTAGTCCAAGTGGGGGAGATTTGTAACACTCCAAATTAGGGATGATTGTTTAGACCCTTAAAAAGGAAAAAAATGGAATAAAATGTCCCTTAGTACGCAGGACGTACTCCAGGAATGCATGATCACGGAAGGTGGCCGCGTTCATAGGGCATATGTATAGGTATGCGCGGCGTACACGACAGAGGGCCAAAACCCTAATTCTCAGACTTGACACCTATTTACACACCCTTAAGCCTCTTGGACCAAACCCTAGTCAACCTCCAAAGCCTTAATTTGCCTTTCTACACCAGAGATACCTTGTGAGATTATTTTTGAGCTTAAGGAATGTATTTGTGGCCATTTTAGTATCCATTCAAGAAGAAGGAGTTGCTAAGTAAGCTTGGAGTTGCATTGGGCTTCAAGGATCTACATCTAGTTCACCTTGAAGAGCTTCTGGAGGTATAAAGATTTGACCTTGCCATCTTATTTATTAGATCTAGCTAGGGTTTTTTATTAGTTCCTTTTATTTGGTTTTGGACTTTCTCTTGAGAGTTGAGCAACTCCAGAGGCTGAAATAGTTAAATCTGAACTTTGTGTGCATGCTAGATGCATAAAGGTGCTAGCTTGAAGAGTTTTTAGACTCCATGCATGAGTTTGAATCTTTTTATGAAGTCCTAATGTGAAGAATGAAGTTTTAAGTCCCACATAGCATGCAAGGGCCTAAATTTGCCAACTTTATGTCCTAGGACATCTTAATGAGCTCATATATGGTATTGGACATTAGAATATTGAGTATTAAGCACTTAATGGACGAAGGTGCTTAATCTGTTTGTATGTTGGGTGTCAGTTAGAGAACATCACATGTACAACTCAGGGATTCAGTACATTACACGTACCAGCATGGTACGCAAGGCATACGCATCACATATGGGCTTGGGACTTGTTTTGGACTTGAAAGCTTTTGGGCCTTAGTTAGTCATTGGGCCTAGTCATGTTTTGGAGTTAGTGGGCCAGCTTATCTGTTTTGGACCATGGATACTATTATTGAGCTTTATTGGGCCATGAGTCCCATTAATGATTTTGGACATGGAATTTCGGCCCATTAGCAAAGGAAGAATTTTTGGGCCATTGTGAAAGGACTTGGGGTTTGGGCTCCTTCAGTTGGATTGTGTTCAGTCCTAACCTTGGGTAATGTTACTATTATTTAACATGGGTGGTTACAGACTGTTAGGAGAGCAGCTTTCGAATTCAACAAACAAGGGTGAGTCTCCTCACCATACCAATGGTCGAAGGCACCAAGGACAACCCATTAAGTTAGTTGTAGAGTTTATTGTGGATTCAGTACTAAGATGTCTAGTACGCATGTATATGAGAATGTGCTAGTACTTATTTACTGGATATGTGAAGATCCCTTGGTGGGGGGGTGGGGGAGGGGGGGGGGAGCCCATGGCAGTTGGATATAAGACCATGTGGGGGAGCCCATGGCATTCCTAGGTAAAGAACATGTAGGGGAGCCAATGGTACATAGAGATAAGACTATGGAGGGAGTCCCCGACATTCTTATATGTTTATGTATGAGTTATGTAGTATGATATATATTTCTATGATATATGATACACTAGTTAACTATTATGTTATTTGCATGGAAGACCCGGGGGAGCCCGTGACAGTTGGAAATAAGACCATATGGGGAGCCTGTGGCATTCCAAGGTAAAGACCATGCAAGGGAGTGCATGACAAGTAGGTATAAGACCCTGGGAGGAGCCTGCCACATCCTTGTATGTTTGTATGCATGGTGTAACACCCTTAGATTCGGGCTAGTCAATTTAGAGATAATAGGGGTCGAAAATGAATTTTCGACAAAAGATTATTTAGAATAAATAATATTAAACAATTTGTAGAATACACTCAAGGGTTCCATACATATAAAGAACACTAAAATCCGAGTTATAACGAAGAAGTTATGACCCGTCGAAGTTTTACGGCAAAACCGACACGACATCGGGAGACATAAATAGTCAATTTACGATTGAGAACTTTTTAGCCTTAGAAATCTAAACAAAATTTTTATTATACGTTAAACCAAGATCATACAAAAAAAATAATGCCTAAACCTGACTTCGTATAAGGAAGTTATGAATTTTCTAAGATTTGACTTAGCAGTGCACAACCCGAAACTCGAATTTTAGATTGAGCGGTTTTTGGCTTACGCGACCTAAATGAGAATTGAATATCTCATTAATAGGAACTTAACAGTAAAAAGACAGACAAATACAGAGTCCGTATGTAGACGTTATGAATTTTACGCAGACATATAACAGTATAATCTCCTCGTACACTTAAATTTAAGATCGGTCGAGAATCAGCTGATGGAGTCAAAACGAAAGTTGTAGATCTTATTTTTACCTACGCGTGGATATAAAGAACGTCCAAAATGGAAATCGTATGTGAAAGTTACGGATTTTAGAAGTCGGAAGTGTGTTGTGCAAAAATGGGTGATGTGGCATAATCTTGGCCATTGCTTTCTCCTCAAGTCTTGCCACCAGATGGTGACATGTGGCACCAAGTTCAGCCATATTTCACCCAACAAATAGAACCTTTCCCACCCTCATTTTCTTCACACATTTCCCATTCTTTCTTCTCTTTACTCTCTCTCTCTCTCTCTCTCTCTCTCTCTCTCTCTCTCTCGACAAAGACAGAGACAGAGAGAGAGAGAGAAAGAGACCAAAAGAGAGAGAGAACCTCTCTCTAGCCCCGAAACTCCAGAAAAGCCTAGGGAACCTCCCTAGAATGATGCGGAATCCCCGGAGTGCTCTAGGACTCTGAGAAGAAGAGCTTTTAGTCAATTATTCACCGTTTTTCTGTAAAACCCGTTGTAAATGAGCTACGCCTACGCTATTTTTAAAATAGCTTTTATTTAATTATAGTAACATTATTAGGAACTTATAATAAGTACTTTGGCTATTATTATGGGTTATATAAGTATTGTTTAATGATTATATAATAGTAATAATAGATAGACTATTAGTTAGTCTTGGCGAATAATTGACTAAACTCTAGTGGTAATAATACTAGGTTTCGTCGAAGGAAATTATTTTTAAGAAGCGAAGCGCTGTCTGAGTTCAGAATCACCACCTTTTCAAGTGAGTGCATGGTCCCTTTCATCTTACAAATAGATATGAAGTATTTAATATAAATTACGTGCTATGTGTGCATATTGCCATAATACTTTCCGTTTATGCTCGGTTAAATATTTGTATACACGTTTTAAATGATTTAAACTGTATATATTTTATATTTACAAAATGTGTTGGGTAAAACATGGGTAGATGTAATAATTGTTGTGTGACCAAATAAAATAATGAGAGTCCTCGATATATATGTTATCAATGATCCAAACATCTAGCGGAGTATAGATGATGACCACGAACTATTTAAGACAGTCCAGTGGAACGCTAGCAGGCTCGCAACCTGTAGGCGTTTATTTGAACTGTGTGCTCACCAGTTGTACTCCATCCCTCACATGGTTACCTTATTTGACATGAATAGCTGAGGAACCCCCGAAGCATGTGTTGTCATCCCGATGGAAGTCCTTAGACTAGGTCCCTTTTGTTAGATGTTTTAGGGACGCAAAATGAGGATAACGAGAACGGGTAATCGGGTTTGTTTCGTTTGATAAAGTTAATAAACTTATTTATTGTGGGTTGAAAACCCTATGTACTCACCACGTTCCCAACCTGACCTACTCAGTTTATTTATATCACAAATGTTGATATGAAGTCACATTACACTTAGAGATTAAGGAAATATAAATCACTAGTGATAATGAATGAAACTTCTATTTATGCTTATGTTTATGTATTGACGATGACATCCCAAATGTTTTAAAATGAATAAAAATGCTTTTCTTCGGAAATGCTTTGATAACGTATTTATCATGTTTTACTGGGAACAAATTCTGCAACATTTTTATTAAAAGAGTTACTCTGATTTTTGTTAAGCATAAACAAAATCGGTCTTTTCTGGCCGTGAAAATGGGGATGTCACACATGGCTTATGTGATATATGTAGCTTTTATAGCTAATATGATATGTTTTATGTGGATTATGTGTAGGGTATGATCTGGGGAACTCACTAAGCATTAGCTTACAGTTTGTGGATTTGTTTCAGGTACATCCGAGCCCAAGGGCATGGGCAAGGATTGATGGCACGCCGTGCACTCACGCAGGCGTTTTTATGGGACAATGATGATTTGAAATAAAATTGTATTTGATATGAATTTTGAAAACAATTGTATTTAGGGTTTCATGGTTTGTGGAAAGTACTTTGGTTAATCAAAAATGAAAATTTTCTCTTAAAAATTGGTTCATAACAAGTTGGTATCAGAGCCTTGGTTCGAGGGATTCGGGCACACCCTCGAGTGTGTCGAGACTCAAACTAAGGAAATGGTAAAATTGTTTTAAAAAAATAATAAATAAATAAAAAATAAAAGTTAAAACTTTTAAAGAATCGAAAAGAGGAGAATGCAATGCACGCGATTGGCCGAGCCAAGTAAGTAGTTCCCTAATATGTTAGTCATGTTATACTGATATTTGAGCTATGATAATCGTATGGATCTTGCTATGTGTATGCTTTTAAAATTGTATACGGTTAGGAGCTTATAGCCTTAGAATGATTGATTTGGCCTTATTTCATGTTCCTCGCATTGGATGTGGTCCTGGGGTAGAATCTCTTATTCGAAAGTCTATTTGATCATTTTCTGTGTATAATTTGCATGCATAAAGGCAACCTGTTATGATTGATGTGGGTAAACCAAATATTAGGGTCGCCTAGGATTTGAGATATGCGATAGTATGTGGGATATGATTTATTTTGGGACGAATTGGAGTTATCAGGTAGAGCCTTGGGGAAGGTACAAGTAGGTGTGGAAGGTAGTATTAGGCCTATACTACTGAAAACACAAGACCTATACTCGAACCAATGTTAAACCTGGAAACTCTAAGGATGACCGGTATGGGAGGATCCCCTCTATAGACATCCTGATCATTATGTTTTATGGTATTACAGTACAGTATGGTGGTGACACGACATGGAGCTGGGGGATCAAGATTAGGATCTGGATGTGGGTCGGGCGATGGTACCGAGCCCATCGACGAGAGGCTGCGGGAGCTCATCGTAGTGAGGTTACGAGGGATATCCTTGACTCTACTCCAATTATCTTTGGGACGTTCAAGGAGGGTATGATGGAGATAATGGAGGAGAGGCTCCAAGAATTTAGAGTCGAGATTGCTACGGGCCAGGTCGGGGCCCAAACTCCCTCATTCCGGGAGTTCAAGGCATGCAGAGCGCTAAAGTTTTTTGGGGTCAGGGACCCTATGCTTAGCCGACACTGGGTGGTCAACATAGAGAACGCCCAAAACACAAGTTCTTTCCCTAATGCGGAAAAGGTGGGTTTTGCTTCATGTATGCTAAGAGACAGATCCCAAGACTGGTAGGGAGAGGTGACTAGTCAGGTGGGAGCAGTCCTTGTGGCTAAGATGTCATTGGCCGAGTTTTTTCGGCGATTCGATTTAGAGTTTTCACCAGCTATCCAGGTGCAACGGTGGTGAAAGAGTTCCAATAGCTCCAGCAGAGCACCGAAATTATGGTGGAGATTACCACCATGTTTCGGGAACGAGCATTCTTACTCCCACAGTATGCTATAGATGAGGACATGAGGAGGATGAGGTATCATTCCATGCAGGGGGATGATATCCGAGAGTTTGTGAGCTTCACATGGTGCAAAACCCTGCATGAGATGGTAGATAAGGCCCGTGAGCGGGAGATAGAGTTGGACTTTTGCACCAAGCGGAAGCCTAAGCCGGCACAAGCAACAGTAGGCCAGGCTAAAAAGCCTAAAACCTTGGATTCATTTTTGAATACCATTCATCAAAGTTTATGAATGCGATCTTGTTTTTTTCTTGGGTATTTCTTTGGATGTCCTTAGTATTGGTTCTTCCTCTTTGATCTTATTAGTACTGGTTCAGCGGTTATAATCCTAACTTCAAAAAAGTAGAGGACATGTCTATTACTATGTATGTGACGAATTTCTAGAAAAGATTGAACTAAAGAACTTATGGCAACTCCGTGATTGCCATGGTCTTGTTGTTGATGTTTATATCGCCCATTATTTATCCAAGATTGGATGTCACTTTACTTTTGTATAGTTCTTGAAAATATATGATTCATAGATGTCGCTGGTAGACTGAATTAGAATTTGTATTGGTAATTATCATATGTTCACTTCCATGGTAAGGTTCGAACGAAAATGTAATGTGTTAGATAATAATCGGCAGAATGAGCATCAATATCAACCTAGTATGAAATATAATGAGGAGGTAAAGGAACTGAGTAATATTAACGAGAAAAAATCATATGTTTCCAAGGTTAATGGTAGTTGGTGTAATAATCCTAAACATGTGGATAAGGTTCTTACGAAGATGGTGTTCGAAGATTCAGACCTTCTAGTTATTCCAGATGCAGCCTGTGTAGCTTTAGGAAATGTTAGATATATTAATCTTATTAATGTAAAGACGTTCTTATCTATATAATGTGTATTTTTAATGCACTAGCTTTTTATTTATAATTCCTAGTCTATGGAATCTAAACCACACCTTACAAGAAGTGAACCTAATCAAGTATTGCATTGTTCTGATAAACAAGGGTGTCAAACTTAAGGGGAATGATAGTGAATGAAGATTAGATTATTTGATTATAGGTTACATTAAATTAACAAAAGTAATAAAAGGGGTTTTGATTATTAAATCTCAAACCTAAACTAACTATGTAAACTGATTAGAAACAAATCAATTTAGGTACTTTGGTTTAGATTGCATTTCATCTCGAAATAATGGTTAAATACTAAGTGCAATGGATATTTATTCATGATTCAATGATTCCTAATATGACATAGCATAAATAACTAATTCAACGGATCTAAAGACTCTTAATTTCATTGACGTTTCATTAGTTATCCATAAATTCATTGTTGAGTTTGTATTAAGCCAAATTTGATCTTTATTATTGATCATAGGAATTAAATCTTGCATAGAATGATCATCTACTCATGCATACACGTTAAAGCTCATAACTTTATTATCCTAACCCCAGTTATGATCAAACAACATTTATAATTACCAATGATCATGGACAACTAAGATTAAAATTAACATAGTCATAATGGTCACATAAACTATATTAATTCAACAATAGGCAATAAAGTAGAGATATTTAACACACATGGGTCTTTCAATCTAACTGGACAAAATAAATTAAATAAGAACAAATGATCAAATAGCAATTTAATCTAAAATCTCAACATTCATCTCGTCTAACACAAAGGTCTTAACTCTCGAATTCAGAAAGTAAAAACAAAAATAGAAACAATTGGAATACTAATCATGGTCAAAGCAGCAAATCGGATGATTCCTATTATGAATCCATTCTTGAATCTTGTAGATCTTCGCTCCATATCAGCTTAATGGCGCTTCGATTTCCTTCTCAACCCTCAAAATGGAACTTCTAGGGTTTATTTTCATAGATAATGAATTAGGGTTGAAGCTATATCATTAGGGTTAATTTTCGAATTAATTTATAGCTTACAATGATATCATTCTGTGGGAGATGGGATCTTCACGTCCAAGAAATTTATGATTTTTCACGTCGTAGATAGTTTATGTTTTTAATTAACGCGTCAACTAGATGGTCACACGTATGCTTGTTATCTAGTCATAATATCGCTTTCGTAAGATTATGTGCATAAATAATCCATCTAATGACACATTTTCCCGATTAACCAATTAAAAAAATTTGACTTGACAATGTTGGAGAATTTACATAACAAGCTTTTAATGACTATTATATATCGATTGGGATAACTATTAAAAATCTTGTTGCATATGTTCATACATAAGATCCTTTAGCTGAGTCAATAAAACCGCCTTTAATTAATTGGAAGACCATTACTAATGCATTCTAAATATCCTACATTGACATGGGGACATGCAATTTTACATGCAACATCACTTATACACATTTGGCCAACTAGTTATCATAAGTTCTCCCTTATGTAACTGGTTTGCGGTCAGGAACCAAATATTTCCCATCTAAAGATGTTTGGATGTGCAATTTATCTACACATTCCTCTACCTCATGTAAAATTCAAACATCACAACAAATTTAACTTTTCAAAAACAACCCATTTACTCAAAAAGTATTTACATAACCATTGTTCCCAAAACATTATTTAAAATCAAAGACTCCCAAGATCAAACAACATAAACCAAGGATGTGTACGGTCGAACCTTCGCCTTGCCACGGTCCTCAGAAGTACTGGAAACAAAACTAAAACTATAATCCAACGCTAAGTAATTTCCCCCCAAAGTATCACTACAAAAACATAACAAAAACCATCACGTATACAGAGCCTTCAACAAGACTGGACCGCCTTACCGAGTCTTTAGCCTATCTGGATCACTATTTGGGCATTAGACCTAATTGGACCACCTCGCAGGCCTTTAGTCTGTACAGACCACCCTAGGTACCTTTCCCTTCAGTCTCAGTTGGTCCGCCTCAATCCAGTAAACCATAACATATCGATAGATAACATTATCAATCAATAACAAAAAACATGTGACATTCCCATTTTTACGGCCAGAAAAGACCGATTTTTTTTCATGCTTTATAAAAATCAGAGTACTTCTTTTAATAAAAATGTTGCGGAATTTGTTCCCAGAAAAACATGATAAATACGTTGTTAAAACATTTTCGAAGAAACGTATTTTATTCATTTCAAAACGTTTGGTATGTCATCGTTAATACAAAAACATAAGCATAAACAGAACTTACATTTATTTACACTAGTGATCTACATCTCTTTAAATCTCTCAGTGTACAGTGACCTCGTATCAACACCTGTGATATAAATAAACTGAGTGGGTCAGGTTGGGAAACCTGTTGAGTACATACGGTTTTCAACCCACAATAATATAATTATTATGTTTAAACAATCAAACAATCAACCCAATTACCCATCCCCATTATCTTCTTTAGTCTTAAGGATCTACCCTAAGAATCAGCTATTCCTCGTTTATTTATTCCTAAGGATCATACTAAGGAATCGACACGAAGTCCATCATTACCAAGGCTTATAGAATATATCTGGTGAACACGTAGTCCAAAACATCTGGTAAACACTTAATTCAAAAGTAACTAGTGAACATACTTAGTTCAAAATACCTAGTGAACACACTCAGTTCAAAGATACGTATTGAACACACTCAGTTTAAAATACCTAATGAGCACCTAGTTCAAAAACACCTACATGTTACGAGCTTACTAGCGTTCCACCAGACCGTCTAGTATCGCCCATGGTCATCATCTATACTCCACTACATGACTAGATCACTGACAACATTGATGTCTCCCATCGTGTTATCACAAAACAACTATTTCATCTACCCATGTTTTAACCAACATATTTTGTACATATAAAATACATATACAGTTTAAATCATTTAAAACATGTATAAAAATCTTTCACCCAGCATACACAGCAAGTATTCAGACAATATGCACACACAGCACGTAATTTATATTAAAATACTTCATATCTATGTGTAAGATGAAAGGGACTATGCACTCACTTGGAAGGTGGTGACTCAGCACTCGGACAACGCTTCGATATTCTCAAAACAACTTTCCTTCGATAAAACCTAGTACCAATACCACTAGGGTTCAGTCTAACGATAACCACGACAGTTTAATTAGTCTGACCATTATTATTATTATATAAGCGTTAATAACACTCAATATAACTCATAATAATAGCCCAAATAATTATTTTAAGGACCTAATAACATTCCTATAATTATTTGAAAGCTGTATTAAAAATTGCGTAAGCGTAGCACACTTACATCGAATTTTATCAAAAACCGGAACTTTATTTGGAGCAGCATTTCGAAACCGAAAGGCTCTTTTTCTCGGGACTCCGGCAGCCTCGGGGATTCCCTCGGGTGCTAGGGGATTTATCTAGGGTTTTGGGGTGGTTTGGGGTCTTAGAGAGAGAAAGAAACTAGAGAGAGAAAGAGTACTGGTGTGAAAATGTGTGAAAAATCCGAAGACCCTCGCCCCCTTTTATAGCTGCGAGGCCTCGGACTATGCTGGGCGTAATCCTTGGCTACGCGGCACGTACTCGTCGGATAAGGATGCCAGATGGCGAGCTTCGGATAGGGCGACATGGCTACCCTTCGGACCAAGTAGATCGACTACGCGAGGCGTTCCTTCTTCGCACGTAGGTCGTACCTTGTATGTGAGGAATTCCTTGGTTACGTTGGGCATAACCCTCGCACCAGGTCTCATCATCCAAAGCGAGGCCTTAGGCAGCAAGCAATGGTTGGGATCGTGCCACATCAGCAATCTCGCAACAGGTCTCGTAAATTCACCTTCTGACTTCTAAAAATCATAACTTTGGCATACAAGCTCTGTTTTCAACGTTCTTTATATCCACGCGAAGGTGGAAACGTACTATACAACTTTTGTTTAGACTCTGTTGGCTAATTTTGACTCGATTTTAAATTTTATATTATTAACAAGCCCGGACAAGATTGATCCGTTAAATCCACATAAGTTCTTCATCCGACGTCCGTTTTCGTCCATCTTTTTCTCGTTACGCTACTCTTAACGAGATCTTCAATTCTCGTTTAGGTTGTGTCGGCTAAAAACCGCTCGATCTAATATTCGAATTTCGAGTTGTACACTGCTAATCCGAAACTTCGAAAAATCATAACTTCTTCATACGAATTCAGATTTGGGTGTTCTTTTTTAGCGATGTTCTTAGTTTAACATATTCTACAACTTTCCTTTAGATCATTAATGCTAAATCTCGCTCTATCGTAAATTCACTATTTACGCTCCCCGGTGTCGTGCCGGTTCTGTCGCGAAACTTCGACGGGTCATAACTTCTTCGTTATAACTCGGATTTCGGCATTCTTTATATGTACGGAAACCTTGAGACATATTCTAAAACTTGGTTAAGATTATTTATTCTAAATAATCCTTTCTCGAAAAGTCGTTTTCGACACTTATTGTCTCTAAATTAACTAGCCCAGATCTGCGGGCGTTACAAAACACATGTAGTCCTTAAATCTACTAGTCTAATCACATAACTCCACATAACAATATATAATAAAATAGCATATCTAATCCAATGGGTCGGGCTTGGTGCCTCCAACCCATAAGTATAGTGAGGAAAACTCATCTCTCCGTCTGAACACAATCTGAATGAATCTTCGCTCTGACAACCGGCTCTACCCGACTCCTAATAATTAAAACATTTACCCATCTAAACAATATCAATTTCCCAAAATACCCTTGGACAAAATCGATCAAAATCAATGAAATCAGCCGAGTCAAATAAGCCCTCGTACACGGGGCGTACTTCAGATATATGCGGGGCGTACTTCGGATATACGTGGGGCGTACTCACTGTTCAAAGAGTCGGGACCCAAACTGCGTATACGCATCATACCAATTGGTACGGGCAACATACACACTAATTCCTCACTTAATTGATTAAGTGCTTATTGGTTAAGCTATCGTGACCAAATTGTAGATCCAAGTCCCATATATTATCCTTCACCATGTAGTTTCCAACATTATGGTCTAGCATGGCCAATAAGTGCTAAATGCTAAAAACTCCATCCTCTTAACCCATTAAGAGAAACAAGCACATGCATGGAAAAAGATTAAGAGCCAAGATCCCATTTTTATGCTTCTAAACCCCTCAAAACATATGAAAGGACAACTAGAATGGACTAGAGCATGTCATACTCCAAAAGGTCAACACTTGGGAAATAAATACTCATGAATCAAGGACTTAGGAAGATCTAGTAAATTACAAGTCAAGTTTGTAATTTTCTACCTCTTGGAGGTTGCTAGTGAGGTGAAGATCTTAGATCCAAGGCTCTTTCAAGCATCCAAGGTGGTTCCACTTCTTTCTTACTCCTTCAAGATTACCAAACACACACAAAGGGTCTAGAATGCTCACATAAAGCGGCTAGGGCTTGCTAAAATCAATTGGAGGTGTTGGAGACTGATAAGAGATGAGGTTGGAGGCCATAATGATGCTTAAATAGGGTCTAAACCCTAAAAATTAGGGATTAAGGATTTCTCACGTATGCCCTGCATATTTGGTGTACTCCCAGTATACTAAGATCCATGCATGTACATTCAGCATACAAAACGTATGCCCATCGTACTAAGTCTCAACCTACATTTTGCTAACTTTCTCATACATAAGGGTAGATGCTATAATTCTTTATACTCAAGGGTTAAATTTTAAAATACCTTAATTTCGGGATGTTACAATTATCCCCCATTTGAACTAGACTTCGTCCTTGAAGTCTGTTGTTGCGAACAACTCCGAGTAATGCTCCGGCATCTACGACTTGGGTTCCCATGTCCATTCGAAACCCTTCCAATGCTTCAATTGAACCTTGACCAATGATACCAACTGGTTGCGCAAGGCCTTCGTATTCCGATCTAAAATCGCTACTAGCCTCTCAATATAATTTAGGTGATCGTGAACTTGAACATCATCCAAAGGAATAACCGATGAATCATTAACCACATACTTTCACAGCTGTGAAGCATGGAAGGGGCTGTGAACCTGACTAAGCTCCTCGGGTAAATCCAACCTATAAACTACCTTGCCGACCTTAGCAATCACCCAAAATGGCCCGATATGTTGGGCCCTTAATTTTCCCTTCTTCCAGAAGCATATTACACCCTCCATGGTGATACTTTCAGCAAAACCATGTCACTAACCTGAAACTCTAACTCGGATTGATGCTTGTCGGCATAACTCTTCTACTGACTCTGAGTTGTTTGCAACCTCTTTCTAATTTTCTAAATGAACTCTAATGTCTAAAGGAGTATCTCAGTACTTCCCAATACTCTATGGCTAAAATCTCCCCGACATACTGGGTACGATACTTCTTTTCATAAAAAAGGTGGTATCTTTGGTCAAGGTTCAGTGACAACATCAAAAGGGTTCCGAATAGACACGAGAAACCGATTTGGAGATGTGGGAGTATTACCGATAGTTTTTCGCAGCAATAGACTTCGAGGATGAAGTCTAGTTCAAGTGGGAGACAATTGTAACATCCCAATGTTGAGGTATTTTAAAATTTATCCCTTGATTAAAAAGACTTATAGCATCTAGCCCTTGTGTATGAAAAATTTAGAAAAATGGACCAAAGTGGCATTTTTGTAAAATCCAAGATGAGACTTAGTACGCTAGGCATACATTAAGTACGCGGAGCGTACATGCGCAAGTCTTAGTATGTTGGGCGTACACCTAGTATGCAGGGCGTACGTGAGAAATCCTCAAACCCTAATATTTATGGTTTTGACCCTATTTAATCATCAATATGGCCTTCAACCTCATCTCTTATCATCCTCCAACACCACCAATCGATTTTAGCAAACCTAGCCACTTATATGAGTATTCCCCTTTTTTGTGTGTTTGGTGATCTTGACAGAGTAAGAAGGAAGTGGAACCACCTTGGAAACTTGAAGGAGCCTTGGATTTGGGATCTTCACCTCTCTAGTAACCTCCAAGAGGTATAAAGTTGTAAACTTGACTTGCATTTAATTAGATCTTGCTAAGTCCTTGATTCATGAGAATTTTGTCCCAGGTCGTGAGTATGGCATGCTCTATTACATTCTAGATGTCATTTCATATTTTTTGAGGGGTTTAGAAGCGTAAAAATAGGGTCTTGGCTCTTAATCCTTTTCCATCCATGTGCTTGCTTTTCTTAATGGGTTAAGAGGATGGATGTTTTTTTAGCATTGAGCCCTTATTTGCCATGCGAGAGCATAAAGTTGGAAACATTATAGCCAAGGATGATATTTAGGACTTGGATCTACAATTTGGTCGTGATAGCTTAAGCGATAAGCTCTTAATCCATTAAGTGGGGAATAAGTATGTACGCTAGGCATACCAATTGGTACGTTGCGTGTATGCAGGTTGTGTCCCAATTCTTCGAATAGTAAGTATGCCCCACATACATCCGAAATATGCCCCGTATATGAGGGCTTAGTCGTCTTGGCTTGGTTGACCCAACTAATTTCATTGATTTTGACTGATTTTGACCAAGGTTAGTTTGGTAAATTGATATTAATTTAGAATGGGAATTGTTTTCATTATTTGGAGTCGGTTAGAGCTGGTTGTCAGAGTAGAGATTCATTCGGATTGTTTTTAGACTGAGATGTGAGTTTTCTTCACTATAATTATGGGTCGAAGGCACCAAGGCCGAACCATTGGATTAGATATCCTATTTTATTATATGATGTTATGCAGGGTTGTGTGGAACTAGTTATGTGATTAGACTGGTAGATATGTAGGACTACCTGTGTTTGCTATTATTGACTGATAATGTTATGTACCGATATGTTATTGTTTACTGGGTTGAGATGGACCAACTAAGACTAAAGGGCAGGATACTTAAGGAGGTTCGGATAGACTGAAGGCATGTGAGGCGTTCCAGTCAGACCGAAGGCCCACAGAGTGGCCTAGATTGGCTGAAGGTCTCGTGAGACGGTCCAGTCATGTTGACGGCTCTGTATGCATGATGTTGTTTGTTATGTTTATGTAGTGGTACTTTGGGGTAACTCACTAAGTTTTGGCTTACAATTTTAGTTTTGTTTTAGGTACTTTTGAGCATCATGGCAAGGCATAGTTGTGACTGTACACATCCTTGGTTTATGTTGTTGCATCTTGGGAGACTCTAGTTTTAAATAATGTTTTGGGAACAATGGTTATGTAAACACTTTTTGAGTAAATGGGTTGTTTTTGAAAAGGTTAAATGTTTTGAGATTTTTGAATGTTACAAGTTTAAGGGAAGGTAGGAGTCCCAGCTCCCACCAAAATCTATCATATAGGCCCTCGACATATCCTCAAGTATCTGAATGGTCCGCTCACTCTGACCGTCAGTCTACTAATGAGATGTAGTGCTAAGATGCAATCTCATACCCAGTTCCTTTTCGAACTTCTGCAAAAAACAAGATGTGAATTGATCATCTCGATCAGATACAATGGAGACTGGAATACCATGCCGAGCAACAAACTCACACACATACAAATCGGCTAATTTCTTGGCCGAAGAACTCTCTCGGATGGCTAGAAATTGGGTGATCTTGGTCAGAAGGTCATAATAACCCATATCACATCGAATCCCTTAGCTGTCTGGGGTAGGTTGGTGATGAAATCCATAGTGATATGTTCCCATCTCCAAATGGGAACCTCCAGTTGTTGCAGTTTGCACACGGTCTCTAGTACGTAACCCTGACCATCCGACATGTCAAGAACCTCTCAACATACCAGGCTATCTCTCTATTCATGCACTCCTACCAATAATTTAGCCATAAATCCCAATAAATATTGGTAGCCCAGGGGTGACTCGAAAACCTAGACTTGTGCACCTCCTCCAGCATAGTCTGCCTGACCCCACCAAAATCTGGCACCCAAACCCATCCATACTGGGTCAATAATCGATGCTTATCAGTGTCAAACCTATCAACCTCACCCCTGAATCTCTCTAGCTTCCAATTCTCCTTCTTTACTCCCTCATCCTAAGCCTCCCTAATCAAATCAAGAAGCAGAGAATCAACCGATATTCTCTTGCACCGACTCTCAATAGAAGATCTAGCCGTCTTGCGGCTCAAAGCGTTAGCAACCACATTCGCTTTCCCAGGGTGATACAAAATCTGGTAGTCATCATCCTTGTCCATGTAAAGCCACCGATGCTACCTCATATTCAAGTTCGGCTTATCCATAAGATACCTCAAACTTTTGTTATACATGTAAATAGTACACCAAACCCTGTACAAATAATGCTGCCAAATCTTGAGAGCAAACAACACTACTCCCAACTCCAAATCATGATTTAGATAATGGACCTCATGCAGCTTCAGTTGCTGAGAATCCTAAGCAATAAACCTCTCACACTACATAAGGAACATTCCCAGACCGGTGATGGATACATCACAAAATACCAAAAAGTCTTCAACACCCTCAGGGAGGCTTAGCACTAGTGTCTCACACAACCTCTGTCTCAGTGTCTTAAATGTAGACTACTGCTTAGGTCCCCAACAAAAATCTACGCCCTTCCTCGTTAGATGAGTGACGGGCATTGCAACGATGGAGAAGTCCTGAATAAATCTCTGATAATACCCTTCTAATCCCAAGAAACTCCTGATTTTAGAAGGAGACTTCGGGACCACGCACTGCATAAGAGCCTCGATCTTGGCCTGATCGACCAAAATCCCATCCGGATTAATGAGGTTCCTCAAGAACTGAACCTCTCGTAACTAAAACTCACACTTCAACAAATTGGCATACAACCATTCTTCCCTCAAAACCCCTAGAAGCTCTCGAAGGTGCTCCTCATGCTCCTCCGTAGTCTTTGAATACGCCAAGATATCATCAATTAAAATGATAACTGATCGATCAAGCATCAGCATGCACACCATCTTCATCAAATCCTTAAAGACTGCATGCGTATTGGTGAGCCCAAACGGCATCACCACAAACTCGTAATGACAATAATGAGTTCGAAATGCAGTCTACTCCACATCCTTCTCTCTAACCCTCATCTAATGATACCCCGACCTCAAATCATTCATGGAGAACCCAGATGCACCTTACAACTAATCAAAGAGGTCATCAATCCCTGGAAGGGGATAACACTTCTTTACCATCAAATTTTTCAGCCCCCGATAATCACTGCACATCCGGTGCGAGCTATCCTTCTTTTTGACGAACAATATCGGTGCTCCCTACATTGAACTATTCGACCTGATGAACTATGCTTAGAAAATCAGAGCCGCACCTGGATCTAAGTCAATCGTGAACTCAACCCACCTCTCGGGAGGCACATTTGGTAACTCCGCCGAAACAAATCAGGAAACTCCCTAACAATTGGTACATCTGAAACCGATGTCTGCTTCCCAACCCGCGTATCAACCACATAGACAAGATAGCCCATACAACCATGCTGAACATACTATCAAGCCCTGGTTGCCAAACAAAAACCTGACTTAACCCTAGTACCATCTCCATAGATGACTGGTTCTTCCCTAGTTGGGTTTCGAACTACCACTCGCAGACCCTCGCAGTCTATCATAACTCCAAACTGCACAACTAATACATCCCTACTATCATGTATACATCCCCCATAGAGATAGGAATTAAATCAATTGGATAAGGCACCCCAAAAAGCTCCAAGACACAACCCTAATACACTCAGGATGCAGAAACCCCATGCTAGTTGGCGATAGAAACCCGCAACAAGCACTCTAACTCCCCAATAGGCATATCAAGTCCTCTACTGAATGTCTGGGATACAAAAGTTGGACTTGAACCCAAGTCAAAAAGCATAAGAGCAGGAAAAGATTTCACTAAGAAGGTACCTAACAAAATCATAAACATAAGCATATCATAAAATAACTTGTAACAATCAAATCTAGGTACCCCGTTTTTACCCTCAAGTATTTCATTTTTGGCAAAAAAAAAAGGACCCTCAATTTGTTGGGTATACATATGAGTACGCTTAGTGTACGTTTGTACATGCAATGGGTGGCTGAGGCTCGTACGTGAGGCGTACAAGCATGTATGCGCGGCGTACGAGGCCAATGACCCTAATTTCTTGGCTTAGATTAGTATTTAAACAAACTTATATCATTTGGGCTAAAGCCTAATCAGCCTCCAGAGCATTCTTTTGTCCTAAAACCTTAGTTTTGCATGAGAGTGTGAGTTTTTTGTCTTAAAGTGTTCTTGGTGGCCATTCTAGTGGGTTTTCAAGAAAAAGGAAGTGTGTTCAAGCCTTGATCGTGGGAAGAGATTGAGGATTATGCATATAGAGTATCTTCGGGAGCTTTGAAAGGTAAAAAGCTTTCTCCTTCTTTATCCTTGTTGTTTGTTGAGTTAAGGTTTTATAGAATTTCTTTTTTGAGTCCATAAATCCTCTCTTAGGACTTTGGGCAACTCTAGAGCTTAGGAAGGATAGATTTGAGATACTTTGGCTTGATTATATCATAAAATGCAAAGTTTAGGACTTCTATGGCTCGATGCATGAGATAAGACCCTTGGAAATGTCTTAAAGAGATAGAATGGGTTGTTGGGAGCATATATGGCAGGAAAAGGCATAAGGTTGCCAATTTTATGCCTTAGGACCCTTAAAATGTCTAAGATCTGAAGTTTGAGTGAAATGTCTTCATGCATTAAGGACTTAATGGAGTTGGATGCATGATAGTTTGTATGTTGGGCGTATAACTCATGGACCCAGTACACTAAGCGTACTGAAGAGGTACGTTGGGCATACACTCTCAGAGAACCTTGGGCTTCCGGTGGAGCTTCAGAACTGTGGGCCCTAATGGTTTAGGCCTGGACTAGATGGATTTGTGGGCCTAAATTTATTATTTGGGCCATTGTTGGCATGTTGGGCCTTTTGGGCCTTGTGACCCAATATAGAATTGGATTTTTATCTTAGGCCCACTAGTGAAGGAAAGGCCTTTGGGTCATTATGGAGGGACTTGGATTTAGGATTTTGGGCCCATGCCAAGGTTGTGTCATAATCATAATTAGGGGTTTTTTATATTGTCTAGTGTGAGATTTTGGGCAGGTAGTCAAGCAGCTATTGTGATCAACAGACTGAGGTGAGTCTTCTTACTATACAAATGGGTCGAAGGCACCAATGTCAACCCATTACTTGATATGATATTTCATTAATTATGTATACAATGGCTTGTTATCTAACATGTTATGACTTATGTGAAGACCATGGGGAGCCCACGACACTTGGTAAAGACCATGGAGTGCCCATGGCCCACGGTTGTAAGACTATGGGGGTAGCCCAAGGCATTTCGGGTGAAGACCACATAGAGAGTCCATGATCCTATATATATGTTGCATGGACTATATGGTTATACATTTGTGTATTTTGGGAAACTCACTAAGCATTTTCTTACAATTTTTTGGATGTTTTAGGTACCTCGGGGTATAAGGTCAAGGGTCCGGCTTGATAGTGCAATAGGCACTCTCCAGTATTCTGCATTTCTTATTTTAGATACTCTGATCTTATTGACAAAAGTTTATGTAATGAAATTTTAGGAAAACAAATATGCTTGTGATTTCTGAATATTAAAAGAAAAAATTTTATTTGAATTTTTGGGGTGTTACAAGTTGGTATCAGAGCCTTGGTTTGAGGGATTCGAGCACACTCTCGGGTGTGTGAGAACTCAAACCGAGGAAATGGTAACCCCCTTTTCAAAAGTAACAGAAGTTAAGTTTTTCTAGAAAACGGTTTAGTTAAGTAAAAGGGGGAGAATGCAGTGCGCGTAATCGGTCGAGCTCAATTATGTAACAACGCAAATTTTCAAACAAAATTTTCATTTCAAACAAATAGATTATTTTTATTCAAACTAAATATAATTATTCCAAGTGTTAAGTCGAAATACAAATCATAGAATTCCCAAGATCTCAAAACATCAATCAGTGTGTACGCATCACGCCGGCGCCTTCCCACGGTCCTCGCTAGTACCTGAAACACATACATAACAACTGTAAGCATAAATTCTTAGTGAGTTCCCCAATATACAACTTACACATATACGCCTTTCCAGGCCCTGACCTTCCGGTCCACAACACAACGCCTTCCGGCCCATAACATAATCGCCTTCCGGCCCATAACATATTGCCTTCCGGCCCATAACATATTGCCTTCCGGCCCATATAAACATACACAGCACGCATAACAATTAACTTACCACATATAGCACATATATCACATATCATATCCGACCTTCCGGTCACACAGTCAAACCCTTCCGGGCACAGTATAGTGAGAAGACTCACCTCGTGGATACTGAAAGCTAGCAACTCCTGAAACCACTCGTACTCGATCCGCCGAGCTACAAACTCCCTATAACATCATATATCTCTTATTAACACTTTTATCTTCCAAGTTAACTGACCCTAAGAAATCACACATAGGTCAACTCTGGTCAACGGTCCACGGTCAACTCGACCGGACTCGGCGAGTACCCTGGCGACTCGGCGAGTCTAGTCGTCCTCCAATCCTCTAAGATTCCCTTTCTACTCGTCGAGTATCCTCCTTGACCCGACGAGTTACTCTTGGAAGAATCGCGGGGCCACCCCGACTCCACTCGCCGAGTCTGAAGAACAGCTCGACGAGTCCCAGTTATTCTTCAAGCTACTCGCTGAGTCTGTTCATCGGACTCGGCGAGTCCATGCCATGCAGCCGCTCAAACTGCTTCCTAAGGTCAGAACTACTCCGACCATTCATAGGTATGGCCTTCCTAGACTGGTCCATCATGTAAGGTCCTCATTTCGGTGCTCATGCTACACCCCAAGACTTATAATTTACATATTGACCTAAGGCATAAGGATTTCAATCCAAAACCTTCATCACTTCCTGAAATGCACAGGCATGGGACATTCTGGACCTCCAAAGGTCCCTACACGGGGTTATAATCATTTGGGGGACTAGGGTAACATTCAATCTATCAACAAAAAGGTTCCATAAACCCTAATCCTCTAAACACATCACCATAGCAGAGCATACTCGAATTCTTACCTGGATGATGTACTCTCTGTGTCCCCAATCCTCAGAACGTGATTCCCTTGCTGTTCCTTTAGCCAAGCCCTTCTCTTCCTTGCACAACAACTCCTTCAAAATCACCAATGGCCTTTAACCTTGCTCTAGATGCACACAATCGATTTAGGGTTCTTCTCAGAAGGCTAAAATGAACAATGACGGCCAATAAGTCCCTTTTATACATCCCAAATCTGAACAGCTAGGGTTTTCGCTAAACAGCACAGACTTGCCGAGTCCATATCTGGACTCGTCGAGTCCAGTCGCGAACCCGCGACCAGGTCTGCGATCCTACTCGGCGAGTCTGGCTCCAACTCGCCGAGTCCCCTCTTAAAACACCCCAAAAACACAATTTAAACAATACCTGAGATTCCGGGCTGTTACAAATTAAGTGTTCCCAATGTAATAGCCATGCTATAGATATATTCTTGGAAGTTGATGTTGAACTGATTATTTGCGAAGTGTATGATTTCAAAGTAGTATATGTCTAGGATATCATACCCCTAGAATAATGGATTCTTAATTATTCTTATTCCTTTTTTGGATGTGGTTTAGGGTAGAAGGTTTATTTGACAGTCTATGTGATTCTATTTGTGTATAACTTGGATTCATAAGGCAACCTGGTATGATTGATTTAAGTTTCCGGTTAGGTGAGGATTGAGAAATCCTAGAATAGTCTTGGATTTGATTTTGTGTTGTGTTTTGTGGGTCATGTTATTTCTGGTTGGGTGAATTAGAGGTATTAGGTATGGCCTTAGGGAAGGTACAGGTAGGTGTAGAAGGTATAGTATTGGGCCTGTACTACTGAAAGCACAGGACATGTACCCGAAACAAGGACAAACCTAGAAGCTCTAAGGAGTCCAGTGAGGACGAATCCATTCAAACTTCCTTATCAATTTCTATTTATGTTGTATTTTTACCATTGAGGATGGTGATGACTGTTGGGTTTTGAGCATTCTAACATTCCTAAGTGTACATGCAACCCTAAATACCTTGGATCTATGTTTTCTCTATTATACATGCAAATATGAATATTCCAAGGTGTTACCCTAACTAAATACCTTTGACTTTAAATATGACTTTCTATGTTGAAAACCGGGAGCTTAATTGAAAACCGGGCTCTGCGAAGGTAGGGCTTCAAAACCGAAAAGATAAATTTTCGGGCTTCTCGGGAGCTTCGGGACGTGTTTCGGGTGCTAAAATTGATACCGGGGCTTCGGGGAAAGTCAAAATGAAGAAAGTATGGAAAAATGGGTGAAAAGTGGCAATTTGTCAAAATTACCCGAGAAGGATAAGGCAAGATCCAAAGGTTGGCCGAGAAGGATAAGTCAGCAGCGAGGGACACGTAGCAGCAGGAGCGAGACTCGAAGGCCAGGTGTGCGACACACGTTGCTCCTCGGACGCGCCGCGACTCGGATGACGCAGTTATTTCGTGCGAGAGACGTGACAGCAACGAGGGTCTCCGATGGCTTCGCAGGTTTCGGACACGCAAGGAAGACACGTCTCCGGATCGCATACGTGGCGCGCATAGGAACGAGTGACGTGGCCGATACTGTTCATGCGAGATTTCTCGGATTTTGAGGCATGAACTTCTAAAATCTATAACTTTCGCATACGAGCTCCGTTTTTGACGTCCTTTATAAGCACACGTAGCTAAAATTACGATCTACAACTTTCGTTTAGACTTCATCGGCTAATTTTGAACTTATTTTTAATATTATTATTTTTAACAGACCGGGACAGGAAAATCCGTTAAAAAATCATAACTTCTTCATCCGACATCCGTTTTCGTTAGACTTTTTACCGTTGTACTATAAATGACGAGACCTTTGATTCTCGTTTAGGATGTAACGGTCAAATATCGCTCGATCTAAAATTCAAGTTTTTAGCTGTCTACTACTAAGTTGAAACTTCGAGAAAAATCATAACTTCCTCATACGAAGTCAGATTTTGGTGTTCTTTTTATCGAATTTCTCGGTTTAACGAATATTACGAATTTCATTTAGATCACTAAGGCTAAAAAGTAGTTTATAAAAAACTCACTTTTTACGTCATTCGGCGTCGTGTCGGTTTTATCGCGGATTTCGGTTGGTCATAACTTCTTCGTTATAACTCGGATTTCGACGAGGTTTTCGCCTACAAGTTTCTAACGAGATTATTTACAACTTTCAATAATAGAATTTTATATTTTCGCTAAATTTCACTATTTGGCTTTTAATTGGAATCTCATAAGACTTCCAATATTTTCTGAGTGATTCTAAACATAGTTTTACTTCATTTCTAGTAAAAACCATCTTGTTAGAATTCAACACTCAATCTCACATAGTATTTCATAATTTTATTCATTACAAAACATGATTTCAAAACGTGTATGTTACATAATTAGTTCCTTTTGATCACTTAATTAATTATAAATTAATTCTTGATCAATACTAATTACATAATATGATTATATATTAATATATTAGAACTTATAATATATTAATATAAATCACTAGTATCCTTTTTTTCCTCATCTTGTCTATCCAATTGTCCCGATGCCATGCAACCCAAATGGACCATGTCGGTTCGGGTCAAGTCTTACCAATTATAGTTATAGACTTAGACATTAATCCAACAGTCTCCCACTTGGATAAGTCTAAAACTATTAATGAGTATGACTTCAAAACCCGACTAGCAATCGTAGCTCTCAAAAGCTTCTGTCGAACTCTGACGTGTTAACTTAACTCTGATCTTATCAATGACTTGTCCATTAGATAAGGGATCATATATTCCTCCATTCTAGATATCATATGGACTGAGACATGGATTATAAATCATTATCTCTGTCCATTTGTTGTTTCCCGATTTCCTATTCATGATGACTGACTAATTGAACAGATCAAATCAGTCTTGGCTTGGCCAGGCACTCACATATATCATCATTAAATTATCGAGGGGCCCACATATATCACTTTTAACCCGAAGGTGAAAGGAATGGATAAACTTCAACTTATATGGCTTGTTCTACTATTTGTTGAATCATACACAACGACACGTTTTATAACATCGAGTTACCAATGCATTTTCATGCAATCAATGTATAACCAGCTCATAGTAACAACTCATATCTCTAGGTTTAAAGAATATAAGATATTATCGTCTCATGATCACTAGTGATAAAATTCATGAAGTGATTCCAATGAGCGTGGGTTGAATCCAATACTCAGAACTTATGAGTACTCATGAGTGTTGTAGCACCACTTTGTCCAACATCTTAGACCTCTACAAGACAACCCATGACAATCTTGATTCATATCTACTTCCAACATATGACCGACTATGGATGGTTTGAATAACTCAGTCGTTCGGGAAGAATGACCTAGTTTATTCTGGAAGTCAACACATGCAAAATGAAACACAAGAATAATTGAATCTAGTATGGTATCAAACCTATGAATATAAATTAAACAATTTTTATTTATCACCATACTGATTACTCCTTATTCATTGTTTTGGTTTTATCAACTTTATACTTGAACTAAAAACACTAGTTGTCCCATTCTCCAACCATGTATACTATGTTTTTCTAAACAATAGCTTTGCCATACACTAAGTATGCACTCTATGTTTTTCTATGATCCTTACTTTGTGAAATAAACCAATTGAACATAATTTCAATGATTCTAATTTCACACTCCCAAATCCTTATCGAAAATGTAAGAATTCCAAATTCCTACCATGTATCGAAATCTTGTAGATTTTAAACTTATATGCACAAATCCTCTTGTAATGACTATGTACAAAGTCACGAAGACTTGTCAAAAGATATTACAGAGTATTCCAATGGAGATCAATTCCATGGGAAACCTCCTTCTGGCATTAAGTTTTCTAATCTTACATAGATTTAATAACTTCTACCTATGAAACATTCCCATTTTGACTATCACTTATGAACAAGAGTTGCCTTTTTTCAGAATATGTCAATATGGTCCTTCCAAAAAATAACACTATACTTCCAGTTGTCCCTAAGCAACCAATCTTTGGTAAACCTTAGATTATCCTCAACAATTTCTTAATCATTTTAGTCATATCCAATTCTAGACCTTTTTCCTGCTTGTGCCCCAGGCATTTGGAAAATTTAGAAAGGATGAATATTATAGCACATGCAAAATCGATCCTATATCTGAAGCATATGGGACACGATTAATGATGTTTCACATAAAGACATGATACTAGACTAGTCCTTTTGCTACAATATTTCTATTTGCCAAGTTCTCATAATTCAAATTATGAAAAAGGGATGACGTAATCATAATCAAATTTTAGAACGCAAATAATAGACCCATATATAGAATTTCCTTATGTTGAGTCATTCCAACACAAAATTCATATATATCCTTGACTAAAGATGACCAAAACCTCAATCAAAGCTTTTCGAATTGAACTGAAGTATAATTTCTTCTCCCTTAATTATAGCAAAATAGCTTTTTCAACCCCTGCAACCTCACGAATTGAAACTTTTGTTTCTATAATTAACATTGCTAACTTGAAATACTTATCATAATTATCATGCTCCCACTAACACGATGATTATTAGCATAACACATATGCTCCCATTAGCTTTGACATGTACTCAGAAATCAGTCGGACTTCTAGAAGTCAATACTTTACTGACTTTCTTACCAAAGTATAGATTTCTGAGACGATATTGCCTTGATAAGACTTTATCAAAATCATACACCTTATCTTAGATAGCTCACAGGTGTGTCTAAACAATTTTAGAACTATGAAAACGGATGTCATAATCATAGGCTCAATTGTTTATATCTTTGCTATCTTCTTCAAATCTATTTGGTGGAAGTGTTTCCTCACCATCATTTTCATGAATCGGAGAGAAACCTTATGAACCCTAGATTTTATGGTGTATGTGTTCTTATCCATGTGAATTTTTCAAAACCATAATCACAAGACACGGTTAATGAAAAATCCAAACCCATATGGATTGAACTCAATCTTAATTTCTTACCACATGGCAGCTCAAGGGCCTGCCATTGCTTCCAAGTCGTTAGGCAACCAATTTGAGAACTCTAAGAAATCATATGCAAAACCAACTTTAATTGGAATGGGCACAGAAATAGAAATATGTCAACACAATAGGTTATAAACCTCACGTCATGTGCTGGTGTTACACTACAATTTTTTATTCTTGATTAGATCTTGAAATTCTTTTCAGGATCTTTAGGACTCCCACTATCCTTTTGACACATAAGACTCACTTGCCAAATGTTCAAGAGATAATTTAGATTCTTTATCAAGACAAACGCTTCAGATAATTGGTCTTAGTTGGTCTTTGTTTTATCCGAAACATCACAACTCACCAATTTTAAATGTACAAGAGTAGGACATACTTTACTCTTACATTTGACTAGTGTTAATAAACCTTCCTTTAAGATATGTAACTCAAGTTACAACTTGGAATATAACTCTAAGAATTGTTTTCGGAACAAGGTATGAATCATCTTCTTGATTTGACCTCTTCAACAATTCATAGCTCCTCTTTTTAGCTATCAGAATGCACTTAGAGGAAGAATTGTGATAAGGTCCCTTAACCATTAATATGCTCATGCAACATGATACTAAAGTACTCTCCCATCTTTTCAGATTTGAGAAACTTTTATCCTTCTGCCTAATTTGATTCTTCTCGTTCATTGTGCCATACATCGAAAATTTTCCAATGTATTAGAATTACACTTAAACTTGTAAGTGTAACCATACTTACTAAACTTTAGTAAAACATGACGAATAGTCTTATAGATCTTTTGTGATGGACCGGATCAGTGCACAAGAGTGTGTACTCGATCCCTTAGTCCTGCACTTGATTCACTTTATCCATGTGAAAAAGTAATTAGTCTTAATTTTCCAATGCTTGAAAGTTCTCATTCGTTATACTATACAACTTACATGATTCTAAGTTTTGGTCCAATTGAAACTTAGGTGAAGAGAAACTTTCCTTGTTTGGTAAACTTAGACATTACCACAAATGAAAGAATCAAATTCATATTTCCACTCTTTCTATTAATGGAATCATATAAGCAACAATTTTTTTCCCATAAATGCCATTTGTAAGGATATTTTAAAATAAATAAAATCAAAATGTTTTTCTTTTACTTTACAACTTTGTGGAAAAACTATCCTTACAGTGCAAAAGTACATGAAAAACTTTGTTGTTATCTATTCCTAAGCAATATATCATAACTCCTAAGAAGTAGCTCAAGAATCTGATCTTCAAACTATGTGATAGAAATCCATCTACGCGATCAGATTTAGCATACTCTTTCTTTAAGTTTCTTCACTTTTCTTTGATTCGTACAACATCAACATGTGACCCAGTCAGATCATGTAACAAGGATCTCAGAATAAAAACTTAACAGAGTTAAATAGTGGACTTTACCTAAAGTGGAGTCAATCTTATTGACTTGATCAACCTTATGATCTTTCAGGTAAATATGGCAGTTTCGCAACCAATTCCCTTTCCTTTTAGCAATAGAACCATATGGACCCTTTGGGAATGGTACATGGGATAATCCCAGACATGTCCTTTCTCTTTACCATTTGGTCAACCGAGTTGACTATGGTCAATCCCTTTAAATTGGGAAGAGAAAGCTTTTACTGGGTATCCAATGCAACCATTTTCAATGTCCATAGAAGGTTTGGGAAGTTGATCTACTAATCAAATTAGCATTACCAAAGCTCTAAATCATTGTTGTCTCAACAGTACCAAGAAAATAGATAAGATCATTAAGGGTCATGTCATAGTCTATTTCATAGTAGTCCCAAAGGTAACTCACTATGTGACTTAGAAAGTGAATGAACATCCAACTTTCTTAAGACTTTGACACCCAACTCTCCCGGCTTGTCAATATGTGACTTCATCTCCAAGATGCAATCACATATACACCTTTCTTGCTAATAGGGCTTGAGTGACCTTGAACTTGTGGGATATGAAGAATAATTGGAGGATATGGAGGAAGTGAAGTTCCAAGATATTTGGGAAGATCATAGATGTTTGAATTAGACATCTTTTGGGACATATTCAAGATAGTTGATTTAAAGTCCTTAATATAACACCCAATATGAAATATTAAGGCTAGGACCCAACGCAATACTTTTATAGCTTGGAAGAGGGATGCCGTAATCCAAGCTATAAAATATTTGAAGGTAGGTGAATGACGATTCACCAATTTCCACCAAGATAAACGAAATGTATTATTAGGTTTTAATTGGTTTTGAAACTCCTAGATTCTTTTGAGATGCATTGAACTTTTCAATGGCATGTTTCAATCTCGAGTGTGCCCTTCAGGTTTTGCGACTGGGATGCCGAGGATCACAAAACAAGGTGTGAATAACCATGAAAATATACTTGGTACCCTTAATATTTACCCCTCAATCGATATGTTGGTTAACCACACGCGCTCCACCGATACTATGATAAACATTAAGTTACCCTTTGCCTATCTTGTTAAATACGAGTTAGTGTGCCGGTTAACCACACATGCTCCACTAACCAACTTAAACAAAGTGCAAAGTGTAATTTTATGGATTAGCACCAAATTCACATTTTCCTAAGTAACTAAGATTAGGTATTCATAAAGGTTTAGTTACTTAGTATTTATCATTTATACTTTTAATGAAGGGAGAATTATAGTTCTTGTCCTACCTGTTCGGCTAACGACCCTCCACCAGTCAAGGAATCGGTGGGTGAGAGTGGAAACCCATTAAACTATCATTTTATAGGTAGTAACCTTATACTCCCTTTATAGACCGGCTTCGTGAATCAAGCCTAGTAATGGTAAGACGACTTGCTCTTATACATATATATAAATATTATTAACTTGTAACATTATAAAGTATAAGGGTTGAATTGTAACTTTTAAAATTCTAAGGGCTTAACATGGAATTAAAGTATTCATGGGAAAACTTTACAAATTCCAAAACTTGAGAGCAAGTTTTTTGAAACTATTCAAAACTTTTCATTTCATAACTTATGAGTTTAATGGTTCATTAAAATGAAGACTCTTCATTTTTTTTTATGTAACCTCTTATTCTTTAATAACACTTTTTAAGAAGTGACTCTTAAACATCCATAACTTGAGGACAAGTTATGGAGTCATAATACTATTGAATGAAAAAAAACTCTTCATTTTTTATGTAACCTATGACACTTTTATGAGTTTTAAGATTCATAAATGTGACCATATATGTAACTTGAGGACAAGTTACAAAAACATATTTTATGAACTATCTCTAGATTAATTAGGATTGAAAACAACTAAAACACAATTTTTTTCATTAATCTAAACTAACTCATAAATCAAGGAAACATAAAACTTTTGGTTTGAATGAAGGATTGATATAAGATGCTAAGTATGCCCAACGAAATCCCGAGAACAAACATATCCTAATAAATATATAATAACACATATATGTGTACAATTAGTGTACATACGAACTAATAATGTATGGAAAATACCCTTAGGAACTAGGAATCACTCATAATGGAGTGTATCAATCACATATGATTAGTAAAAGGGAGTTTATGGCCACACTTATGAGTGTTTGCGGCCATGGGTGTGTTTACGGTGAAGAACACTTGAAGTGTTCACAGCCAAAGCTTGGTCTATGAGGGGTTTAGGGCCATGGATGAAGGGTTCAAGGCCATCATGATCTTATGAAGGGTTTACGGGCAACATGAAGGGTTTACAAACGTAAACTTTTAAAGATCATGAACAATATGTTTGTTTCAAGGTTGGAAAGTAAGTGTTTCTAATGGATACAAAATGGTAGAAGAGATATTCATGATTTTGGAAGCCTTTAGGGTGTTCGCGGACACCAAGAACAAGTGTGTGTTCTTGGTGAAAAGGATGAAGATTTGAAGATCTAAGTCAACAGAGTTGGATTCATGGATGAAATCAAAGGGTTTCACTTGAATGTGAAAGATATCAATAAACAATGAAAGGAATACTTACAAATTTGAAGAGAAATGGAAGTGTTCTTGATGATACTTGAGAGAGAATTGACTTTTCTTGACTTGAGGATGTGAGAAATGAAGGAAAAAATCAAGGAACTTCAAAATAAAGGGAGGGGTTCGCGGCTGGCCATGCGTAAACCCTAGTCCGCGGTTGTGAACTCTTTGTGATGGAGTTTCCGGTTGATTTAAACTCAACGAACTTAAGTTAACACATCCTAACACACAAACCATGAATGTACTAGGTTTTAGAACACTTAAATAGACTCTTAACAATGCTAAAAGATAGCAGAAACGAGTCTGACTTTTGATTGAATTGATTGACTATAGAAGATAGAAATTTCGGATTGTCATAGTGTACGCCCATCGTACTAAGACCCACGCACGTACGCTCAGCATACACAACATACACCCAGCATACTAAGTCTCAACCTAGATTTTACAAAAATGCCACTACATGCCATATTTCTAACTGTCTCACACACAAGGGCTAGATGCTATAAGTGTTTATACTCAAGGGTTAAATTTGAAAATACCTCAACACCCTGATGTTACACCTCACCGTACAAAAATGGGCCCCCAAAGAAGAATGGGAATTTATGTTGGATATGAATCTCCATCTATAGTAAAATACTTAGAACCATAAACTATAGATTTATTTACAACTAGATTTAACAATTGTCATTTTGATGAATCGATTTTTCCAACATTTGGGGGAGAAATAAAGAAGCTGGAGAATAAAATCTATTGGAATGAATTTTCACTTTCAGTTGTAGTTCCTCGTTCAAGTCAATGTAAACTTGAAGTGAAAAAGATAATTCATTTCAAAATATAACAAATCAATTTTTAGATACATTTACTGACCCTAAGAGAGTAAAAAAGTCTCATGTACCATCTGTAAAAGCTCCAATTAGAATTTATATCCCAAAAGGAAAAAAAATACAACTACAAATGAATCTAAGGCACGCCTAAAGCGTAGAAGACCAACCGGTTCCAAAGGCAAAAATCTGCGAAAATGAAAGGAACAAATATAATTGATGGTCCAAAAGAGAAAACAGAATCTCTTGAAAAGATTAATGAAACTCCAAAAGACCCCAATGACATAACAAAAGAAACTGAGGTAACTGGAAATTAAGAAAATGAAAAGATCTCAATAAATTTTGTCATGACAGGAATAAGATGGAACAAAAATAAGATGGACGTCGACGATAATTCTTCATATCATGTCGTACGCGAGATTATGGAAGAAAATGAGGATCTTGAACCTAAATCTATAGAGGAATGTAGAAATAGAAAAGATTGGCCAAAATGGAAAGATGCAATCAACAAAGAGCTTAATTCTCTAACTCAACAAAAAGTTTTTTGGACTTAGAATCCATACATCAAACAAAGTAATACCAGTTGGATACAAATGGGTATTTGTGCACAAAAGAAATGAGAAAAATGAAGTTGTGAGATATAAAGCAAGACTTGTTGCACAAGGTTCTACCCAGAGGCCTGCAATTGATTATGAAGAAACATAATCTCCTGTGGTTGATGCAATTACATTTCGTTTCTAGTAAGTCTGGAAACACATGAAAAACTATAGACGTTCAATGGATGTAGTTACCGCCTATTTATATGGTTCAACTGAAATGATATTTATATGAAAATCCTAGAAGGGTTTAAGGTGCCAGAAGCACAAACTCCTAATTCTCGAGAGGTATTTTCGGTAAAATTAAAGAAATATTTGTATGGATTAAAGCAATCTGGTCGTATGTGGTTCAATTGTTTAAGTACATGTTCATTGAAAGAGGGCTATAAAAATGATCCATTAAGACCATGTGTATTCATAAAAGATCAAGATCAGAATTTGTGATAATTACTGTGTACGTAGATGATTTGAACATAATCGGAACTCATGAAGAATCGGAAAATGCCACTTCTTGTTTGAAAGAAAATTCTGAAATGAAAGATCTCTGTAAGACAAAATTTTGTTTGCGTCTTCAAATTAAGCATACAAAAAATGGAGTTTTTGTACATCAATTCAGTTATCTAGAAAAGGTGCTTAAAAGGTTTTATATGGATAACTCACATCCATGAGTAACTAGATGGTGGTAAGGCACTTAAGTTCCAAAAAAGGACCAATTTCAACCTTATGAAAAACATGAAAAACTTCTTGGTCCCGAAGTACCATGTATTAGTGCGATTGGCGCACTAATGTATCTTACTAAAAATACAAGACTTGATATACCTTTTTCTGTAAAATTATTAGTAAGATATAGTTCTTTTTTAACAAGAAGACACTTGAATGGAGTCAAACACATTCTTAGGCATCTTCAAGGTACAATGGATATGGGTTTATACTAATCAAATTCATCAAATATGGATTTAATTGGCTATGCAGATAATTCATATTTATCTGATCCATGCAAAGCTCAATCCAAAATAGGTTGCTTATTCACTTGTGGAGGTAGCTTAATTTCTTGGCTTTTTATTAAACAAACTTTAGTTGGCGCTTCTTCTAACCATGTAGAGATTATAACAATTCATGAGGTAAGCCGTGAATATATTTGGTTAAAAAATTTAACTCATCACATTCGTGAGAATCATGGTCTAACTTTTAACAGGGATATTCCAACCATATTGTATGAAGATGATATGGCTTACATAACCCAATTCAAGGAAGGGTTTATCAAAGGAGACAGAACCATGCTTATATCACCAAAGTTTTTTTCCACTCATGATCTTCAAAAAGAGTGTAGCATCAACATCTAGAAAATTCAATCAAGTAACAACTTGGCAGATTTGTTCACTAAAGTACTTCCTACATCTAAAATTGAAAACACGGTACAAAACATGGAATGCGGCGATTTAAGGAAGAAAGTGATGTGATGATTAGGGGGAGTTGGAAATATACTGTACACTTTTCCTTAGCTATGTTTTTCCTATTGATTTTCTTAGCAATGTTTTCAACGAGACAATTGTTCTCAATATCTATTATTAATCATGTACTCTTTTTCCTTAATAAATGCTTTTTCCCATGGGGTTTTACCTATTAAGGTTTTAACGAGACATGATCCAATCGTCATTCAAAGGGGAGTGTTATGAAATATTAGTTTTTGAATGACCATTGGATTCTCTATTTCTCTCATAACTTCCCATCATTGCTTGTCATTAGTTACAACCATTTCAACGTTTTTTATGAATGTAATAATGCACCATCATAATGTGCATTCATATTATAACTCATCTTTCATCTTATTTTGATAGTATAAATAGTGAGTCATATGTATTAAAAAGTTGATGATTTCATCACAAGTATTGGAATAAAAGTTCTCTTTACTCTTATATATTTTTATTTGACCATATTTTATAACATAGTTCAATTATTTGAAACCTACCTACAAATGAGAATATTGTTAATTATGCAACATTACTTAATGCTTGAGAAAGTGATAATTATCATATCATCACCTGGATCAATAAGTATGTAGTTTTTAGTTATTTTGTACCTAATTGGTGAAGTAAATATATGAAGTTATAATACAGTGTGAAAAAAAAATATATAAACACATAGAATATATATATATATATATATATATATATATATATATATATATATATATATATATATATATATATATTTGTAAAAATGGGTTTAAAAAAAGCATGAAAATAAAGTAAAAAAAATAAATTTGTACAAATATATTGTGAAAAAGTCATACAAAGACGTAGTAAAAATGAATTGTGAAGAAAAACGTAAAAACGAAGTTAGAATAAATAAAATTATGAAAAAACGTATAGTGAACAATATGTAAAACAAATTGTGAATATATATATATAATCGAATGTGAATAATTTCAAAAGTTTAATGACTAATTTCCAAACCATTTTAGTAACCTTAAATAGCAAAAGAAAAAAAGTTTATTGATATTAGAAAGCCATATATATATATATATATATATATATATATATATATATATATATATATATATATATATATATATATATATATATATATATATATATATATATATATATATATATATATATATGAGAACTAGTTGTTACGGTTATAGTGACCATATTGGCAAAAATAAAAAAATTCAATGACATTTTAAAACTTATAAAGAGTAAAATGATCAAATGATCATAAAACCAAAAGAAAAAAAAAAGTAACAAAATGAGCACAAATCCAAATAAGTGATCGAATATTACCTTAACCCTTTAGAAGTATCACTAAATCGTTAAGTGGATTCATAACGAGGTAAGTGATCAAATGAACATAAAACAAAAAAAATAAAAAAATAAATAAAAAATAATAAAAAAATAAAAAATAATTACAAAATAAGCACAAAACTAAGTGATCAAATGTTACATTAACCCTTTAAAGTACCATTAAATCGTTATACTAACCATGTTAGACTATTAAGTAATTCTAATTATTGATATTTTTCGTAAGTAGCTTGTACACTCATCTTGACCACAAAACAAAACATCTATCACATCTCTCTTTTCATAGATACCTCAAGAAACGAAGCAATGTACAATTTTCCAACATTTACAAAGACGTTGACATAAAAATACATAAAACGAACAAAAGATACAATGTACTATACTTGTTATTTATCGCAATAATATCCTAAGTAATAATTGAACTAAAAGTGTAAGATGGTACTTCAAAATATCTTCCATCCTAAGTAATAATTGAACTAAAAGTGTAAGGTAGTAACTTCAAAATATCTTCCATTAACAATGAAAATATATATATATATATATATATATATATATATATATATATATATATATATATATATATATGGGAATAATGGGATAAAATATAATATGTCCAAAGTCAGTCTAACAATACATACATCATATTTATACTCTATACGTCATCATCACCTTGGATTCTTATTTGGAGGAATGATCTGAAGGTTCACATAAAAAATAGTTAATGGGAGCACTTTGGTGAACAAATAGGCACATTAAGAGGATTGGAAGGAATGCAGAAAACTTGAAAATTGTCCGAAAGCAACTTGGTCGTCAATTAATTGGATTTCATCTGTTTTGGTGTCTTGATGTTTTTATTGTTTTCGTTGTGTTGGGAGACATGTAGACGGTACTCACGTTTTCAAAACACATGATCATGGATTTGAAGGTGAGGAATATAGTTCTGGAAGAAGGTGTCACATCCTGCAACAACATTTACATCTTTGTAGTTCTCGAGATGAGTACTAGAATGGGAAATGTCATCCTGATGTTTGGATAACACAAGATAACACAAGATAACACAGTATGTAAATATGTTTCCAATGACGATGCTACATTATTCTTAAGCATTCCTTTGGTTTGGAAATTTATTTAGAGATTATAGCAATAATTTTTAATTGGATACCTTAAACATTATAGCTAGACCCCTTGTAATTATTTGATAGAAATCATAAAAACTTTCTATTTTAATAAAAACAAAATAAAGTTGTATCATGAGGTTATTGACAGTTAACAAAAAATATATTTTTATAAATATCAAAATTTAACTTAACAAATTATAATAATTATAAAAAAAAAACAATGAATATGTTATATCTTGAGTTTCTAAACCTTATACGGAATTGTTGACAATTCGATTCGATCGCCAATTCTGTTTCAACCCATAATTTTATCCTATCATTTAAATTAGACATTCTTAATTTTGAATCTTGCATTCATTATCGTTTGGATCATTAACTAAAAGAGCATTGGCCCTAACTAAGAGTCAGGGTATGCAATAAAGCCCGTAGTAGTAGTAGAGTCGTGTATTAAGAGTACTCTAAAGATAGCTTAGATACTCTTAATCAACAAAGTGAGCATTATGATAATCATGAATAAAGAGATAAATATGTTGAACTATGTACATGGGATCTGGTCTGGCGAAGGTGGGATATTGTAGGTGATTTTGTTATATTTATATACATATTTATGTATTATTTCAATACACTTAAGTTGTATTTTGATAAAATAAAAACATATTTGGTACTTGTAATGTCTGAATTACATTTTGCAGTAAAAAATGACATTTTAAGTTAAAAAAAAGTTGAAATTGACAAAAGCTCGATACTTAGAGGACTGGAGCTGAAACTAGGAGAAGAAGGATGAAGAAATTGTGCAAAAGGAAGTTCCCACGACGTGGATATATGATTCCCACAACGTGGCATTCAGAAGATTCTCGATTCTTGCATTAATCCACATTCACGACGCTACACGTTACCGTTCACATCATGACCACGTGTAACAGCCCGGAATTTCCAGGTATTTATTATTGGTGTATTTTTGGAGAATTGTGAGTGGACTCGGCGAGTTGGAGCTCAAACTCACCGAGTAGGATCGCGATTTTGCACGCGGGTTCGCGTCTGGACGCGGCGAGTCCACGCTGTGTAATGAAACCCTAATTCTCAGGGTTTGAGACCTATTTAAAGGGCCTTATGGCCGTCATTTGTGCTCACTAATCCATAGAGAGAAACCCTAGAGTGCTTGAGCGTTTTGAGAAAGAAACGAAACCATTCTTGACCTTTGTGGTGTTGTTTAGCAAGAAGAAGGAGGTCCTAACCAAGAGGAAGCAAAGGAGGTTGCTATACTGTGGATTTGAAGCTTAGATCATCGCACTTGAGGTATTAATTCAGCTCATCTTCTGTTTTATGAAGTATATTTGGATTTAGGGTGTCTTGTGGCCTTTGTTGGGTTGATTTGATGCCCAAATAGTCCCTTTCTAGTGATGAGGCTTTGGATCTAGATCCATAGAGGTCCAGAGAGCCTCACTCATCAAGCTTTATGAAGAGCAATAGAGGTTATGTGACAATCGTCAATCTTGAGTCAAGTCAAGTCATCAAGTCAAGCCGGTCAACTCGATTAAACCTTGTGTATTAGGATTTGTGTTATGTTCATACTGTATAACTTGCTATATTAATTGGGAAAACATCACTTGAGAAAAGTCTTGTGTTAAAAATTTCCTAAGCCCTAGTGCTAATCAATGAACTAAACTGATAAAAACCATGTTGCATACTCATTGGGAGTGTGTGGGATCCTTAACCATGACTTAACGGGGCTCAAGAAACTTGCATTGCGGAGCCAAATACTCACAAATGCCACACTTGAAATCTCTCTCAAATATCTCTCTGTATGAGAAATCTCTCCAAGAATGTCAAATCTCTCCCAAATCTCTCCAAGTATGTGAAACCTCTCTCAAATATCTCTTTGTATGAGAAATCTCTCCAAGAATGTCAAATCTCTCCCAAATCTCTCCAAGTATGAGAAATCTCTCCCAAATCTCTCTCAAATATCTCTCTGTATGAGAAATCTCTCCAAGAATGTCAAATCTCTCCAAGTATGTGAAATATCTCTCAAATATCTCTTTGTATGATAAATCTCTCCAAGAATGTCAAATCTCTCCCAAATCTCTCCAAGTATGAGAAATCTCTCCCAAATCTCCCTCAAATAGTTCCCATAACTTTTTAGAATCACTCGGGTCATTCCGGCCCTTAACCGGGTCAAAAACGGCTTAAAACGGGGCGAAAACGAGAAAAATAGGCTTTAGGAACCGAAACCAAGAAGAGAGGCTTCTTAGGCGAGGACCGAGCCTCTGTTGGCTGTGGCACGCGAGGACCGAGCCTCTGTTGGCTAAGGCGCGCGAGGACCGAGCCTCTGTTGGCTAATGCACGCGAGGACCGAGCCTCGGTCTCTGTCGCTTCTCCGCCTCTCTGTCTCTTCCCTACTCTCGATCTCTACTCCGCCTCTCTATCTCTTCCCTACTCTCGGTCTCTACTCCGCCTCTCTGTCTCTTCCCTACTCTCGGTCTCTACTCCGCCCCTCTGTTCTCTTCTCCCCTCTCGGTTCCTACCCTCTCTCTTCTCCCCTCTCGGTTTCTACCCTTCCTCTTCTCGGATTCAGCATCAGAAGGCCGAACCTCGGCCAGATTTCGGAAATTTGTCACTTTTAGCCCATTTTTGATATTTTTTAACATTTTGAGCCCGTTTTTCGTGATTTTAAAGCGGGATTTTCTCCAGAAATTATATTTTAACATAATAAACTCTAAATATTCATAATTTAAACATATTTTTATGAAAATCATTATCTAAATAATAAAGATCTAATGGAGGATTTATTTAAGGTGGAGTGTTGACTTTGCCTTAACTTATGACACAAGCAACCACCCCATACCCACTCTATGACCAGCCATACCTCCCCACCTTACCTATGTCACTTCAATGTCCCTTACACTCAAATTACACTCACTCCCACGTTTTTTTGAGCTGGAACAAACACCCACACTCCTCATTTTCTCTCATTGCTCTCATTCCACTAAGTAACAAACACCACTTTTCTCTCAAACTTTTTCTACACAGATTTTCGAGATTCAAGGCTGATTTCAAGTGTTCTTCCAATCTTAGTAAGTAAAAATTCATCCTCCCTATTATTATTTCACTTCATTCTACTCAAATCTTTGATTGCTTACACAAACTCCATAACTATAATGTTAGATTCTCAAAAATCTTCAAGGCATCTCCAAGTGTTCTTGAATTAAACACTTCCATTCTTCAACAATCATCTACTGAAATCACTTAAGGTGAGTTCATACCCCTACATTTTCATGTTTTCTCAAGTTTTCAGGGGGGGGGATACAAGTTAAAACACCAAGAACATAACTAAATTTTTCTAACAGCCTTCATCAGAAAAGTTCAACTCCATTCACGGACTGTTTTGGGCATCTTAAACATTTTTGTTTTCAAAACTGTACAAGGTGCAAATAGTTCAAGTTTGTAGCTTTAAAATGACTACTTGCACATCTCCATACGATTTTTCTACAATTTTCGGTGATTTTTACAAAACTGCCTATCATTTCAAACAACAGTCCGGACCAGTCTGTGACTATGGACTTTTTCACCCAAGTTGGAGGTCATTAAAAATCGTGATAAAACTTATGATTAAACTAGACACATTTTGTGAACTCTCAGAATTTACGGATCTAGTTTTCGACTTCGTATGATTTTTCTATGATTTTTCCAAAACAGGGCAGAATTGCTAAAGTTAGCCAACAGCATGTAAATATCATAACACTTTGTATTATGTTGAGCAAAGTGTATAATCATAAGTTCTAATTATTGAATGTGTTTCCTTGTTAGTTTATCATTATGAACTGAAACTAAGTCATCCATATTAAATATTATTCATTCATTTTAGAACACGTATATTTAACTATAAAAAGTATAGTTTGATAAATTCACAACACTAATAAATTTCCATAAAAGAATTCATACATATTACATACATTTTAGATAAACTATAATAGCTATAGTTTATGATACATCACTCAACACACTCATACAAAAAGGGTACATTCATACAAGAAAGATTTATATTCACACACATTTCACGTAAACTTGTTAACCTATGTTGTGAGACTCTCTCTCTCCCCGTACGTCCGAGTGCGGGATATAATTCCTGGTAGTTATAATCAGAATCTCCTTGAGGGAGAACGTGATACTTGTATATAGATCTATATTGGGTTTGACACCCCACACCTTGCTGCTAGCTACAGTGGGACCTGCAGGTCTACGGGTGACAAATGTCATTTCATTTCGCGACGCCTGAGAAACGTTGTGGCAGGTTCACATAGTCACAGTATGATTATAGCGACTCACCTAGAGAGATAACAATTCATAAAGTTTACGGGATTTCATAAAACCGAAGTAGGTTTTAGGTTGATAAAAAAATTTACTTTCCATATCATTTTAAACTCACGACATTTCTACTAAGTAATGATGATTTCTTATACATTTTGGTCTTTGGTTATAAGGCTACATTTTGCGGATTTCAAGGAAAAATATCGGATTTTTCTGAAACAAACGCAACATTTACATGTGAAAGACTTCTACTAAGTTTTATAATAAAAGCTTATGAACTCACCAACCTTTGTGTTGACACTTTTCGAACAACTTGTATTCTCAGGAAAACACTAAACAGGTAATCAAGTGCTTTTGAGGGTGGGACGTTAAGGCGTCAAACTTTTCATATTTTGTCAACATATTGTAATTGATTTTTGAACAATGTAATTCATACAAGTGATGTAACTTTTTCAATTATATATATGTTGGTTGTGTTTGCTTAAATTACTATTGAAATTGTGGTTATGATACTATATGAAGTCCTCCACCCCCGGACGTTTCCGCCATCCTTGGTTTGGGGGTGTGACAGATTGGTATCAGAGCGCGGTTTATAGTGAATTAAGTATGTCAAACCACATAAGATATACAAACTATAAACACATTTGGGACTAAAATTCTCTGATTCTTAAAATGCTTTAACGAGTTGTACTTTTAGAAAACAAATAATTTCTTGTTTTAAAGTATACTTACATGCTTTCTATACTAGCATGGTGTCATAACTTAGTAGAACATAAATTGAAAGAGGAGGAGTCGAACATTATTAGTACGCCTTAGCATGTGTAATCAGTTCTGGGAGGGATATTGCCTGATCAACTATATCCGTCCAAGAAGTAACTTACGCACACTAAGGAATAGTCGTAATGAGCGACAAATCTGATAACCTAATTACACTCCATAAAGAACACGCTAAGAACCAAATATAAACATTTAAAAATACTATAGGAGTATTTGTACGTTTCTATAGCGCCAGATTATTAGTTTCCGATATGTGCTTCTTAACCCCGTTTCTCGTGCAGACGACATGGCAGGATTTCACATACCCGGGGACCCCTATTTTCCCAATCAGGGAAACGCGGGATGGATCGATGATGAGCCCGAGGAGGATCCTGAAGAAGATCTCGAGGAGGATCCCGAAGAGGATCCCGAGGAGGATCCCGAGGGGGAGCCCGAGGGGGAAGACGAACAAGAAGAAGAAGAGGAAGCCGACCAAGAAGAAGAGGAAGACGAAGAGGAAGAAGAGGAAGGTGATGAGATAGTCATGTTTGGGAACGAAGCAGAGGAACCACCAGAAGTATTCAACCCTCCCTACATCACGAGGGTACCCGCGCACCGTTTTGGATACAACGGACCTGAACCCCCTTGGGTAACAACGATCGAAAGATGGAGCCGACAACAACGCCAGCGGTCACCATATGGCTACCAACGAGCTTACTATGATCTCACTCATGGTGGACCGGCTAACAGAGCTCTCCCCGTCACGATAAAACGAATAGCAAGTATGGATGATCGTGGTAGGACGACGACCGATCAGGTCCGGGAGTTAAGCGCCATCGTACAGTCTACTACTGATTGTACCAGATACCTGGAACGAGACTCCCACCACAGAGACCAACTCATTCAAGACCTTCTCGCAGCTCAAGCAGAAACAAGAGAGTATCAGGAAAGATACATGGCACTCGAAGAGAGAATGGTTGCAACCGAACGCAGATTGGCGGAACTACAGGGCGCATCGACATCATCGCAGCCTCCGTCAAAGAAGGGTCGCAGTGATTAGATGTAACAACGCAAATTTTCAAATAAATTTTTCATTTTAAATAAAGTGAGTTCATTCAACCAATAATGTTTATTTCATGTTTCAAAACGAATACATATGTAAAATCCCCAAGATCTCAAATAGCAGCAGTGTGTATGCATCATGCCGGCGCCTTCCCACGGTCCTCGCTAGTACCTGAAACACATACATAACAACTTGTAAGCATAAATGCTTAGTGAGTTCCCCAGTATACCACTTACACATATACGCAATATTTCAAGGATTTCAAGGAAAAATATCGGATTTTTCTGAAACAAACGCAACATTTACATGTGAAAGACTTCTACTAAGTTTTATAATAAAAGCTTATGAACTCACCAACCTTTGTGTTGACACTTTTCGAACAACTTGTATTCTCAGGAAAACACTAAACAGGTAATCAAGTGCTTTTGAGGATGGGACGTTAAGGCGTCAAACTTTTCATATTTTGTCAACATATTGTAATTGATTTTTGAACCATGTAATTCATACAAGTGATGTAACTTTTTCAATTATATATATGTTGGTTTTGTTTGCTTAAATTACTATTGAAATTGTGGTTATGATACTATATGAAGTCCTCCACCCCCGAACGTTTCCGCCATCCTTGGTTTGGGGGTGTGACAGGTTATGACCTTGAATTGAGGTATTTGGGGCTAAATCATCATATATGGTCATATAGATGTTGTATGTACATCAAGATAGCGACTTTACGTGATAAATAAGCTTGGAAGGACTGGATCTATGAGTTAGTGGAACAGATCTGACCTCAGGAGTGAGTTTGAGTCGTTGCATGGCATGGACTCGCTGAGTCCGAAGAACAGACTCGGCGAGTAGCATGAAGATTGCCCAGCACTACTCAGCGAGTGGTCTTGCCGAGTTGAGGGATTGACTCAGTGAGTCAGGGAGAGTCAGAGTGGGTTGACAGGTGGACTGAGTCATGCTGGGACTCGTCGAGTTGTTCTTGAGACTCGTCGAGTTGTTCTTGAGACTCGTCGAGTTGTTCTTGAGACTCGGCAAGTTGAGTCGTGGAGGCCCCACAACTCATGCCAGGTGGAACTCGTCGAGTTAGGAGAAAACTCGTCGTGTCAAGTGAGGATCCCAGGGAAATCAGTGTATGTGTATAGACTCGACGAGTCGCTATAGTGCACTCGCCGAGTCCGGTCAAAGTTGACCGTTGACCATTGACCAGTGTTGACCTATGTTGACTTGTTAAGGGATAGTCAACCTTAGTTGGGAAAGTGTTAATTAGAGATGTATTGTGTTATAGGAGGACTATAGCTCGGGAGATCGAGCACTAGTGATTTCATGGATTTACGAATTACCGAGATACGCGAGGTGAGTCTTCTCACTATACTTTGCCTTGAGTAGGTAAATAGAGTTATGTGATACAGTGCTTGTATGCTATATTTATATGTTATGTGTTGCGCTGCATTATTCTTTGTGATTTATGTTGTGCATGTTTACAGAGTTAGAACCTGAGGGTTCATAGAGTTTGGGTGCACGGACCCACAGAGTTATAGCCTCGAGTGGCTAATATGTGTTATATCTGGTATTTTGGGGAACTCACTAAGCTTTGTTCTTACAGTGTTTGGTGTTATTTGTTTCAGGTACTAGTGACGACCGTGGGAAGGCGTCGGCTTGATTAGTACACACGCATGGGATTTATGATTTTGAGATCTTGGGATTTTTGTATTACTTGGATTGAATGATCAAATATGGTTGTTTTATGAATATTAAGTGAATTATGTTTTGTAAAATTTGAAAATTTTGTTTTGAAATTTACGGTGTTACAAGTTGGTATTAGAGCCTTGGTTTGAGGGATTCGGGTACACCTTCGGGAGTATTTGAACTCAAACTCAGGATTTGGAAAATATTTTCAAAAAGAAAACCAAATTTTCTAAAAGTAAAAGATTTCTAGAGAAATTCAGAGGAGAAACGTGTGTACGATTAGTCAGTGCCCGAACGGTGATTTCCCAAAATACCCTTATATTATATGTTTATGAGATTGTTATGATGTATTCTCTTGCTAAAGTAGGCTAGGTATTCCTATTAGGACTAGAGTGCCCTGATTTGTGATGCCTTAACCTAGGGAGAGGTGAGTTGCTATGAGATGCTTGAGAGAGAATAGGTAGCAGCGAGGAGCTTATGAGAGATCTGTTAGAAAGTGATAGAGTACTTGGAAATTGGGATTCGAAGAGGAGGATTTGGGGTGTATACTGAAACGGTGTGGACAGTAGTATTAGGCCCGTACTACTGAAAGCACCGGGCGGTGTACGGTCCGAGTAAGAATCTTCGGAATGCCAAGGATCAAGGAGGGATGAGTTGTCGAGTGTGAGTATGCTCGAGCGGATTCTAATTTATCATATGTTGTATTTCATAGGTTGATCATGGTGAGGACACGCCATATGCCGGAGGGAATGGAGGACTTTGTTGTATACCGTGATGCATCAATCTTGGGGTTGGGAGCGGTGCTGATGCGGAGAGGGCATGTGATAGCATATGCATCGAGGCAGTTGAAGCCTCATGAGACGAGGTATCCCACCCATGACCTAGATTTGGGGGCAGTGGTGTTCGCCCTCAAGATTTTGCACCACTATTTGTATGGGGTTCGATGTACGATGTACACGGACCATAAGAGTCTGAAGTATTTAATGGATCAGCCCAACCTAAATATGTGGCAGAGGAGGTGGTTGGATGTGGTTATGGATTACGATTGTGAGATCCTGTACCATCCTGGCAAGGCTAATATGGTAGTCAACGCCCTGAGTCATAGGGCGGAGAGCGCCCCATTGCGAGATGTATGTTTGCGATTGACTGTGATGACTCCGATGTTGGACACCATTCGAGGAGCACAGGCTAAGGCAGTGAGGTCAGAAAACCAGAAGAGAGAGCGAGTTGTTGGGTTGGTATCGGAGTTCGTTACCGATGGTCGAGGGCTTATGACTTTTCAGGGGCGTATTTGGGTACCGTTAGTAGGAGGAACGCGTACCATTTTGATGGAAGAGGCTCATCGGTCGAAATTCTCGATCCATCCTAGGGCCACTAAGATGTATTTGGATTTGAGGAGGGAGTATTGGTGGCCCTGTATGAAGAGGAATTTTGCGTGGTTTGTTGAGAGGTGCTTAACCTGCCGTAGGGTTAAGGCCGAACACCAGAGACCGCATGGTAAGTTGCAGCCGTTGGAGGTTCCTGAATGGAAGTGCGAACAGATCACCATGGATTTCATCACCAAATTGCCAAGGACTGCTCGGGGAGTTGATGCAATTTGGGTGATTGTGGACAGGTTGATGAAGAGCGCTCACTTCCTTGCTATCAGCGAGAGTTCTTCCGCAGAGAAGTTAGCAGAGATGTATGTGAGGGAAGTGGTATCTCGGCATGGGGTGCTGATCTCGATTGTCTCAGACTAGGATGTACGTTTCACTTCCAGATTCTGGAAGAAGTTTCATGAGGTGCTGGGTACTAGGCTGCATTTTAGTACCGCATATCACCCCTAGACAGACGGACAGAGTGAGCGGACGATTCAGACGCTCGAGGACATGCTCCGATCATGTGTATTGGATTTCGGGGGAAGTTGGGATACGTATTTGCCCTTGCCCGAGTTTTCTTACAACAACAGCCATCATTCGAGCATCGGTATGCCTCCCTTTGAGCTGTTGTATGGGAGGAGGTGCCAAAACCCCAATTGCTGGGGAGAAGTCGGACAGCGCGTTATGGGCAACACTGAGATCATACTTCAAACGACAGAGCAGATCCAGCAGGTCAGACAGAGGTTACTGACTGCTCAAAGTCGACAGAAGAGTTATGCGGACAGACGCCGGTCCGAACATGAGTTCCAGGTCGGCGAGTTTGTGCTCCTGAAGGTCTCTCCTTGAAAAGGAGTGATCCGATTCAGGAAGAGGGGCAAGTTGGGGCCCCGATATATCGGACCATTGCGGGTAGTCGCGAGGGTAGGCAGGGTAGCCTATCGTTTGGATTTGCTAGCAGAGTTGGGGCAGATTCACGACACTTTCCATGTGTCGCAATTGCGGAAGTGTATAGCCGATGAGTCGGCAGTGGTTCCATTAGAGGATATTCAGGTGGATGCGAGCTTGAATTATGCTGAGAGACCAGTGGCAATCAGAGATCGGAAAATCAAAGTTCTGAGGAACAAGGAGGTACCTTTGGTTTTGGTTCAGTAGCAGCATCAGAAGGGGTCCGAGATGACTTGGGAACCGGAGCATGAGATGCGCGAGCAGCATCCGGAGTTATTTTCAGAGCGAGACTTCGAGGGCGAAGTCTAGTTCTAGTGGGGGAGAATTGTAACAGCCCAGAATTTCGAGGTATTTATTATTGGTGTATTTTTGGAGAATTGTGAGTGGACTCGGTGAGTTGGAGCTCAAACTCGCCGAGTAGGATCCCGATTTTGGATGCGGGTTCGCGTCTGGACTCGACGAGTCCACGCTGTGTAATGAAACCCTAATTCCCAGGGTTTGAGACCTATTTAAAGGGCCTTATGGCCATCATTTGTGCTCACCAATCCATAGAGAGAAACCCTAGAGTGCTTGAGCGTTTTGAGAGAGAAAGGAAGCCATTCTTGACCTTTGTGGTGTTGTTTAGCAAGAAGAAGGAGGTCCTAACCAAGAGGAAGCAAAGGGGGTTGCTATATTGTGGATTTGAAGCTTAGATCATCACACTTGAGGTATTAATTCAGCTCATCTTCTGTTTTATGAAGTATATTTGGATTTAGGGTTTCTTGTGGCCTTTGTTGGGTTGATTTGATGCCCAAATAGTCCCTTTCTAGTGATGAGGATTTGGATCTGGATCCATAGAGGTCCAGAGAGCCTCACTCATTAAGCTTTATGAAGAGCAATAGAGGTTATGACCTTGAGTTGTGGTATTTGGGGCTAAATCATCATATATGGTCATATAGATGTTGTATGTACATCAAGATAGAACCTTTACATGATAAATAAGCTTGGAAGGACTGGATCTATGAGTTAGTGGAACAGATTTGACCTCAGGAGTGAGTTTGAGTCGTTGCATGGCATGGACTCGCCGAGTCCGAAGAACAGACTCGACGAGTAGCATGAAGATTTCCCAGCACCACTCAACGAGTGGTCTTGCCGAGTTGAGGGATTGACTCAGTGAGTCAGGGAGAGTCAGAGTGGGTTGACAGGTGGACTGAGTCAAGCTGGGACTCGTCGAGATGTTTTTGACACTCGGCAAGTTGAGTCGTGGAGCCCCACAACTCATGCCAGGTGGAACTCGTCGAGTTAGGAGAAAACTTGTCGTGTCAAGTGAGGATCCCAGGGAAATCAGTGTATGCGTATAGACTCGCCGAGTCCGGTCAAAGTTGACCGTTGACCATTGACCAGTGTTAACCTATGTTGACTTGTTAAGGGATAGTCAACCTTAGTTGGGAAAGTGTTAATTAGAGATGTATTGTGTTATAGGAGGACTATAGCTCGGTAGATCGAGCACTAGTGATTTCAGGGATTTACGAATTACCGAGATACGCGAGGTGATTCTTCTCACTATACTTTACCTTGAGTAGGTAAATAGAGTTATGTGATACAGTGCTTGTATGCTATATTTATATGTTATGTGATGCACTGCATTATTCTTTGTGATTTATGTTGTGCATGTTTACAGAGTTAGATACTGAGGGTTCACAGAGTTTGGGTGCACGGACCCATAGAGTTATAGCCTCAAGTGGCTAATATGTGTTATATGTGGTATTTTGGGGAACTCACTATGCTTTATGCTTACAATGCTTAGTGTTATTTGTTTCAGGTACTAGTGACGACCGTGGGAAGGCGGCGGCTTGATCAGTACACACGCATGGGATTTATGATTTTGAGATCTTGGGATTTTTGTATTACTTGGATTGAATGATCAAATATGGTTATTTTATGAATATTAAGTGAATTATGTTTTGTAAAATTTGAAAATTTTGTTTTGAAATTTACGGTGTTACACCACGTGTCAATATGAATCATATACGACATTGCATTGTTTCATTGGCGAATACGGGAAATACTCGAGTTTCATGTCATGACACCTATATGGTCACCGTGTGATGACCATATTTTAGCAACTATATATACTTTGGTCTTTTATTCGAATCGAGAACCGGTGGACCAGAAAGGTGCGATTGAAGAATGAAAAATAACCTTCTACGAACCCTTGGAAGGCAGAAGAAGATTAGAATTCAAGAGATCGAGAAATTGGAGCAAGGAACTCACGCCATTCTTTCGGTTTGCTTAGATATTATCATGTCTAATGTAGTTTTATGTGATTGTGTGTTTATTTTCTGTAATTATGAGCAAAATCATTAGATTTTCGTTTAGTAATGATAAACCTTATTACAATGTGTTAGTTTCTCTTTTCATGGATTTTATGAAGTTGGTTTAGCTTGTATCTAATTTATCAAACTCTAGTATGTTAAAAGTTTCAATTGTTGTTGCTTATATTCTAAGTTTTGTGCAGTTGAATGACCACTTTAATTGCATAAACTTGTTACCTAGTTGTTTATGAATCTTAAATATAGCTAGAGCTAGTGATTGACCAAATCCTAGAATAGGTAATAAAAATAGTTGCTTTAACTGTGCTCTAGAACACAATTAGATCATAATTTGTGTTTTTATTATTTTTCTAGATCATAGATAATTAATCTTAGATTTATCATACATAGCCTAATAATATTAATAATCAATTTAGTGTCCACATATGTAAGACCACTACATAGTAATTCATAAAATTAGAGAAAAAGTTAGGAGATCGGACCAAGATTCTAATTACATTTATATTGGTAACCAACTGAAATTAATCTATGTGTAGAAATTATCCATAGGAAAAAGGGTGGTTCAAAGCTAAACAGAAGTGTCTCAATTCTCTTGATTTACAATTGTCTTTAATTGTTTGCTTTAATTTTTAGTTGTTTAACTTAAGTTGCAGGTCTTGCAAAATTAGTAAAAATCCTACTTTTAGTTGTAATCCTTAGTTTAACTTTTAGTAGTTACTTTATTAGCTAAATATTGTTCCCTATAATCGACACCCGACTTATTATTCTATACTTTAATCTTACTAGGTACATTGTCTACGTGCATTAGTTAGTTAAGTTTTGTTAGGTTAGAGATTTAAAAGTGGTAGGTATAATCTGCACACATTAAGTTTTTTTGAGCCGTTGTCAGGGGACAGTTTATTTTAGTTTTAATTTAATTGTTATTAGTTGAACGATCCTTTTTGTTGGATAAAATCTGCAAAAAGATTTTTTTTTTTTTTTGTTTTCTATGCTTAATCAGGTTCCACGACGTGGGGATCTTCTTGCCATGACGTAGGAGCTGATGTACTTTAGTTTTTAATTTTATTGCATTTATCATGTATTTTCCAAATCTCAATGCTCTTAATGCTTTTCTTAAGGAAGTGGAACATGAATTAGAGTTTGAATATGAAGGATATGACTTAGACAAAGACCTGAATAAGTTGGGAAGATGGTTTGATTAGATCTTGACATACGAACAAAAACAAGTCAAAGTATAAGAGCTAGAAGAGGAGGAATCTAATCCAAAAAGAGAACTGAAGGAGTTGGAGAGTTTGCTAACAAAAAAATATTAAACCATAAACTGTAAGCACAAAGCTTAGTAAGTTTCCCAAAATACCACATATTATACAAATAATTGGGCTCAACCTTGGGGTATATTTCAACCCAAAACACATCCATGGTCCAGGCCCTAGGGTATATTTCAATCAAAACATATAGTTGTGGGCCCAGTCCTAGGGTGTATTCCAACCTAAACATACATGCAATGCAAGAGTCATAAGGGCATCTTGCATCCTACATGACACAATATAATGGGCCGATGTTGGTGGATTCGATGCACGAGTACAGTGTGAATACTCGCCTGTCTCATGAAATCAACTAAAACGTAGCTCACAGCCACACAAATGTTGCTACGACACACCTACTAAATCAAACAAGGTCCCAGCTTACTATAACCTCTAAATTGGACCACAGGTCAAACAAAGTCAATGGTCAAGGGTCAAGGTCAGCGATCAATCCTTCCATCAGGTGACCCTCACGTTGTGACCAACTCATGGTCACATCGTAAGAAATAGATCCCATCCTGTCTAAAATCAGTCAATATTCAACTCAACTTGGCTCCACTCATAATCATTGACGTAATAACTTCTGACATGTTTTAAAGATCAAAACCGATCGCAAGCGTTCCGACGAGTTCCGAAGATCATGATCGATCGCAAGCGTTCTGAAGGTATCTAAAGATAGGGACCGATTAGAATAAAATATCCTCCAATGACTTTCATTCTGAAAATCTGAACTGAACAAATTTTCTCCAACGGCTTCTATTTCAAAAATCAGAATTGATCGTATAATCGATCTTCATGTCGTGACCACTAAATTGTCACATTGTGATGAACGCGGAATTACCATCTTAATGCATTCAGCCCTAATCCTTTAACCCATGCATTCCAACTTTCCAAATGGTCTTATTACTCAAAAATGATGCTAAAAATCGATGCTTTATGGACATCCATGTCTAGATCGCATTTTGGGTCAAAATGAAAAACATCACCAAAGCTTCCCATGCAAGGGTCCAAAACACAATCACTTTCCAAATCTCAACCATGAGAAAAACATAGGACCTCAAGGATCCATAAAAGTTCCAACTCTTTGGAATCCCAACACTTCATCTTGCTCAAACTTGAAGATAAGGGACAAAGACTTAGATATAGCAACCTAGAAGCATAAAGTTTGAATCTTGGACACTTATAAAGGTCCAGAATGCACACAAGACGATGATGATGATGGATCAACACTCTAAAACTCTTATTATTCTTCTTCAATCCACCAAAACACCAAAATGGGTTAGGAAGCACCAAAAGGGATTAGGGTTAAGGTATTTTGACGTTTGAGGGTGATGAATGTCGATAATGAACCCTAATTCAAGATAACATGATTAAATACGAATGAAACCATAAAATATCATGGACTTGGGCTGCAACTTTGCCCATGCCGTGACCACCTATGTGTCACATCGTGTGAACAATCCGGCACGTGTTTTTCACTTTTTTTGTCAATTCGTGATCTCTCTATGGTCACATCATGACACCCGGTTTTCCCCAAAAACCAAGCTTATGACTCCTTAATGCCCTAAACTGATCCATCTTGGAAAACAGGTGTTATAACTCTCCCACCTAGTTAAATTAGATTTCATCCTCGAAATCATTCCTTAAAACTTACTTTGACTCACCATATGACCCTGCCAAAACTTCCTAAACTCTGGATAGGACTTACAAGTCATCTCATACAGACAATCGTCTTCCAATACAAATATCAAGCCCAATATTAGCAGAGATCACACACCCTGATGAAGAACAAACCTTAACACTCCACCTTCAACCAAAAAAGGAAAAATACAATCGCTCTTCCTGAAAACGGAAAACCTTAAACTATGCTTGTCCTCCAAACAAACAGAACCATTCGAAATCACAACCATAATGACTCCACTCTGCAACCCGAACCAAAGAAACCGCTCTGACTGTGAATTATCTCATTGATACTGGAAAATATAATCCCTGACCATTTGTTGCAACGGAGACCTTAAATCCTAAAGCAATAGGTAACTCCCAACACGAATCCTAACCGTTAGTGCCAAACCAATCCATACCTCACATCCTGATAACCAAAAAATTTCATATTCGATATATTCATGATCCCCTGATTTAGCATTAACCTTATAATAAAATGGGATGTAGAATCTTTACCCATTTTGTTGAGACTGACAATCTCACGCATAGTCGCACAATGAGACTCCACCCAAGAGTCTAATCGATAGGGCTACCTTAGCCTATGTGCCACATGAATCCTACCCGTCGATCACTAAACTTCCTTACTCGAAAATTTTCTAATGCCCCAACGATTGCAAGACACTATCGGGTGCCACCCTCATGATTCATACACTCCATGTTCACGATACACCATGATATCATTTAATCCACTTGAATGTTAAGATCACAGAACACACTGATCTTGCAATCAATCCATCACTGGCCGGTGGATTCCCAACCAAGACTTTATGCCTCGATTATAGCCTTAAACGTTTGAATGACCTGCTCATCCAAGATATCATAATCAAATGAGGATCACATTCAACTGGGGCTATACTAGTTTAACCACCGAAATGGCTCTAACAACCCTTCTGCCTTAGCATGAAACGAGAAAATAATAATATGAACTTGACTCGACTCGAAAAAAGGTTGTGATCCCCTCACATTCTTACAGCCATTCCTTAAACTTTTCATAAAACTGAGCCACTAAGTTTTGGCCCTCCTTCATGTCCAAAACCTTCTCCTAGTGCTAGTTATGAGTGTTTTAGTTCCAAAGAGCCTTGCATGCGCATAAAGTTATCAACTTTACTTGATAGCAACACCCTAGGAGCCTAGATCTACAATTTGGAGCCTTAGCATGGCCTAAAAAGCCTCTATATGGATGAAGGGCTGAAGGGACTCGGCGAGTCGCATGGTTAACTTGGCGTATCCAATGAATATTGTCGTGGGCTTGGGGAGTCTAATGAGTGACTCGGCGAGTCGGCTAGGGTTTACCCAACCTTTGGACATGTATGAGCTAAGCGAGTTGCAAAGGAGGCTCGTCGATTTGGACAAGGAGTTTACGACCACAAACCATAGGAACCCGACGAGTCACTCTAGTGACTCGGCGAGTTGGTGAGTTATGCAAGGAACTCGACAAGTAGTTGAAGGTACTCGACGAGTTGAGGTCAACATGGACTTTTGACCTTGACCGTTAACTTTGACATTGACCAAGGGTTGATCAGTTTGACTTTTGAGGGTAATTGGCAATTGAGTATTTATGAAAATGGATCGTTGATGGTTACAGGTGTTGGAGTTTGGGGCAGTGCTTCAGGAGCGTGATTTTGTGGTTCAGTTCATCGGTTGCGAGTTGAGTTATCCTTACTATATCAACAGGGTCTAAAAGGCACCAAAGCCAGCCCTTTATCAGTGTTGTATCTGTTGGAATAGTGTCTAAGCCCGTAACTATATTTGGTAAATATTTCACGTGGTTGTGCATGATCCTTTTGGGTTGCCTTCACCAAAGCAACTAGATAGGATGATTTATGAAGAAAGAGGTTAATTATGATTTATTAATATATTATGAGAACAATATATTAAAAGAGAAAATCATATTATTATTAATTAATATTATTCAAGAATTAATTAAGATTTAGTTTTGTGGCTAAAAGAGATTAATTAAACTTTGGGGACTAATATTGTAATTATAAGATAATTGCATTGTGGGCTATGGATTCCTAAAAGGAAGGGGATTGGACAAAATCTATGGGAAGCCCATATGATTTTCATCCATGGGCCTTCTAGAAAGGTTCCATAGGTTGCTTAAGGCCTAAGCAAAGAATAAGGATTTCTCTTGAAACCCTAGCAGCCCACACAAGTATAAATAGGCCACTAGGGCTCCCAAAAACATGGCTAAGCATTCCCTTGCATACCTTGGACGTTTTTGGTGCACCTACCCTCTTTCCAATAGCATCCTCTTGCATGTGGTGTTTGTAAGCCATTAGAGGAGTGACATTTGTGACTCTAAGCTCCAAGGAAAGAAGATTCAAGACATTCTTGAAGAGGTAATCATCTAGATCTATTCTTATATGTTAGTCACGAAATACGTATGCAAGATCTAGGGTTCTTAAGTCTTAGATAAATTGCATGTATAATAGAGAAACCTAGATCCAAGCTTTAGGGTTTGTATGATCACATAGGATGGTCTTTTGTATAAAACCCATCTGGGACATCCCCAAAATTTTGGCCAGAAAAGACCGGTTTCATTTATGCTTTTAAAATATTTTCAGAGTAAATCCTTTTGATTTAAAAGAATTGCAGAATTTGTTCCCAAAACAAAATATGATAAAATAAAGTTTATCAAAGCATTTCCTCAAGAGATGCATTTTCATTATATAAAAATATTCAGGATGTCATGTTCCGATAAACAGACCAAAAGCATAAACAACAAAAGATAGACCATACAGCATTTACATATAACACTTGGTCTAATATCAAAAGATCTTGATAAGTCATCCAACTTATGCTCTCGCGCCAATACCTGTAATACAACAAAATTGAGTGGGTCAGGCTTGGGAGCCTGGTGAGCATATAGGGTTTTCAACCCACAATAAATAATAATATTTAATTTCACCAACCAACAATAACCCGATTACCCATTCCCGTTATCATCACTTTATGTCCCTAAAACAACATCTATTACCAGGGACCTAATCTAGGATTTTCATCGAGACGGACATTACTACAAAGGGGTTTCCTCAACAGTAGATGTCCTAAAGGCAACCATGAGGGGGATAGAGTACACCGGTGAACACATCGTTCAAAACACCTATAGGTTAGGAACCTACTAGCGTTCCACGGGACTATCTAGAAATAGTCCATGGTCGTCATCCATACTCCGCTAGATGACTAGGTCAACAACAACAACATCGAGGCCTCTCATCTGTTTATCACACATCAACTATATACCCATGTTCTACCCAACATATTAGTAGATAAAAATATATATTTTTATACATTGTTTAAAACTTGTATAGCATTCTCATTCAATACATATTCCAAACAACAGATGAGACACATACACATAACAAGTTTTTCATAGACAACAAATCATATCTATGAGATAGAAGAAAGTGAATATAAATTCACACATATAACAACAAAATATACACATAACACGTATTTTATATAAAATACCTCATAATTATGCGTTAGAAGAAAGTGACTACACACTCATTTGATCTAGAGATGATCGGACAGCGCTACGGCTTGTAGAAGTAGTATTCTTCGATAGTTCTGGAAGATCTTCACAAAAATTGGCTTCTCGCGGGCAGAGCTTCGGCTCGGGAATTGCACTTCTCGGGATCTTCGAGGCTTTAGGACTTGCTTCGGGGCTCGGGATTAATACCGAGGCTTTGGGATATTTCTTGCACGAAAAATGAGGTAAAACAGGAGAAAGAGAGAGAGAGAGAGAGAGAGAGAGAGAGAGAGAGAGAGAGAGAGAGAGAAGAGAAAATGAGCAAAAAGGCCGGCTGCCCTTGCATGCTATTTATAGAGGCTGAAGCCTCGCATTACGTTGGGCGTAATGCTCAGCTACGCGGGACATAGTGCCAATTCTTCATCGCTTACGTCATCAGAGCACTCGAGTCCATGGTGGTGCATGCACCGGGGTATGCTGGGCGTACTGCACTACGTTGGGCGTAGTGTGGATCAGATCGGTGACTCCTTCGGATATACATCCAAAATAAAGATTAAATAATAAATATTAATTATTTAAAAACTTCAGAAATTCATATCTTCTTCATACAAACTTCGTTTTTGACGTTCTTCACATTACTAAGGCTAAATGTCACTCTATTGTAAATTCATTATTTACGTCGCTTTATGTCGTACTAGTTCTGTCGCGAAACTTCGACATGTCATAACTTCATCGTTATAACTCGGATTTCGGCATTCTTTATATATTCGAAAAGCTCGTTACGACCACTACGTCTTCATTTATCAATATCGGGCTTATCTAATATTTTATTTTAACTCATATTTTTATCCTTAATTCATTTAAGCCACACAATTAAGCAATTAAGCATAAAATACATAATACTCAAATAATACATTCTTATTATTTCAAAATGGGTTACAAAGGTTAACCTAGACTATTACATTACTATTAATGACAAGCCCATAAACACGGGCGTTGCAATTCTCTCCACCTTAGGATGATTCCGTCCTCGGAATCACACATCAACAAACAAATGCGGATAGCGACTCATTATGTCACTCTTCGTTTCCCAAGTGAGATTTGGCCCATTCGTATATTTCCATCGGACAAGCACTAATTCGACCATCTTACGTCACAACTTCTTAGTCTTTTGGTCAACGATTGCCTCTGGTTCTACAATTAACCTTTTGTTTTCATCGATTCTCAACTCCGAAAGTGGAATCATGTTGGGAACTTCTTCCGTGAACTTCCTCAAATAATATACATGAAAATTGTTATGAATACCATACAGTTGTTCGGGTAATCCGAGCTTGTAATCTTGGTTCCCAACCCTCTGAAGAACTTTAAACGGTCCAATAAACCTTGGACTCAACTTTCCCCTTTTACCAAATGTTATAAGTCCCTTCCATGGCGAGACTTTAAGCAAAACTGAATATCCAACTTCAAAAGTCACCGTTCTTCTTTTCTTGTCAGCATAGCTCTTTTGATGATCCCGAGCTGCTAACATTTCCCTGATTATTTTCAACTTTTCAGCGGTTTGATGAACCATCTCAGGTCCCATAAACTGCTTTTCCTCAGCCTTAAGCCAACAAGACAGTGTACGACACTTCTGTCCGTACAGAGCTTGATAAGGTGCCATCGTAGTCGTACGTTTAGAATCCTAAACACGTAAGGTTTCCAAATCCGGTCGGCAACAGACCATAGATCCGAATAAATAACAACATATAAGGCATAAAGCATTTAGCACATAAAAGCATTTTAGGCATAATTCCTAAAATAAGCTAGTGTTCACACCTCACAATCATCGCTTAACATTCTAAGTTTAAGTCTAGAAATAAGTCCATATTCCTAGTTCGCTTAAACTAATGCTCTGATACCAATTGTGACATCCCTAAAATCACGGCCAGAAAAGACCGATTTTGTTTATGCTTTATAAAAATCAGAGTACTTCTTTTCATAAAAATGTTGCGGAATTTGTTCCCAGAAAAACATGATAAATACGTTATTAAAACATTTTCGAAGAAACGTATTTTATTTATGTTAAAACGTTTCGAATGTCATCGTCAATATAGAAACATATGCATAAACGGAACTTACATTTATTTACACCAGTGATCTACATCTCTTTAATCTCTCAGTGTAATGTGACTTCATATCAACACCTGTGATGTAAATAAACTGAGTGGGTCAGGTTGGGAAACCTAGTGAGTACATAAGGTTTTCAACCCATAATAATATAATTATTAAGTTTAAACAATCAAACAATCAACCCAATTACCCATCCCCATTATCTTCTTTAGTCTTAAGGATCTACCCTAAGAATCAATTGTTCCTTGTTTATTTATTCCTAAGAATCATCCTAAGGAATCGACACGAAGTCCATCATTACTAAGGCTTATAGAATATATCTGGTGAACACGTAGTCCGAAACATCTGATAAACACTTAGTTCAAAAGTAACTAGTGAACACACTTAGTTCAAAATACCTAGTGAACACACTCAGTTCAAAGATACGTAGTGAACACACTCAGTTCAAAATACCTAATGAGCACCTAGTTCAAAAACACCTACAGGTTACGAGCTTACTAGCGTTCTACCGGACCGTCTAGTATCGCTCATGGTCATCATCTATACTCCACTACATGACTGGATCACTGACAACATTGATGTCTCCCATCGTGTTATCACAAAACAACTATTTCATCTACCCATGTTTTACCCAACACATTTTGTAGATATAAAATACATATACAGTTTAAATCATTTAAAACATGTATAAAAATCTTTCACCCAGCATAGACAGCAAGTCTTCAGACAATATGCACACACAGCACGTAATTTATATTAAAATACTTCATATCTATGTGTAAGTTGAAAGAGACTATGCACTCACCTGAAAGGTGGTGACTCAGCACTCAGACAGCGCTTCGATACTCTCAAAACAATTTCCTTCGATAAAACCTAGTACCAATACCACTAGGGTTTAGTCTAACGATAACCGCGACAAATTAATTAGTCTGAATATTATTATTATTATATAAGCGTTAATAACACTCAATATAACTCATAATAATAGCCCAAATAATTATTTTAAGGACCTAATAACATTCCTATAATTATTCGAAAGCTATATTAAAAATTGCGTAAGCGTAGCTCACTTACAGCGAATTTTATTGAAAACCGGAACTTTATTTGGAGCAGCGTTTCAAAACCGAAAGACCCTCTTTCTCGGGACTCCGGGAGCCTCGGGGCTTCCCTCGGGAGCTAAGGGGTTTTCCTAGGGTTTAGGAGGGGTTTGGAACCCTAGAGAGAGAAAGAAGTTAGAGAGAGAAGTGAAAAATGTGTGAAAAAGTTGGAGACCCTCGCCCCCCCTTTTATACCCAGCGAGGCCTCGGATTACGCTGGGCGTAGTCCTTGCCTACGCTGGGCGTAATGCTCAGATAAGGGTGCCAGCGAGACTCCAGCTGTCTCGCATTTGGAAGGGATAAGAACCGAAGTATGTTGGGTGTACCCAGCCTCGGACGCGGGGCGTAGATGCGATTTGACGTGGCATGATCCGGAGCGAAGCCTTGGTCAGCATGCAACGGCTCAGAAGCGGCCACGTCATCAACCTCTCGCAGATTTCGCAATTTTGCACTCCGACCTCTAAAAATCATATCTTTCGCATACAACCTCCGTTTTCGACGTTCTTTATATCCACGCGAATGTGGGAACATACTCTACAACTTTCGTTTACACTTCGTCGGCTAATTTTGACTCAATTTTAAATTTTATATTTTTAACAGACCGGGACAGGATTGGTCCGTTAAATCCTCATAACTTCTTCATCCGACGTCCGTTTTCACCCATCTTTTTCTCGTTACGCTACTCTTAACGAGATCTTCGATTCTCGTTTAGGTCGTGTCGGCAAAAAACCACTCAATCTAACATTCGAATTTCGGGTTGTACAGTGCTAATCTGAAACTTCGAAAAATCATAACTTCTTCATACGAAGTCAGATTTGGGCGTTCTTTTTATCGATGTTCTTAGTTTAACACATTATACAACTTTTGTTTAGATCGTTAAGGCTAAATCTCACTCTATCGTAAATTCACTATTTACGTTTCTCGGTATCGTGTCGGTTCCGTCGCGAAACTTCAACGGGTCATAACTTCTTCGTTATAACTTGGATTTCGGTCTTCTTTATATGTACGGAAACTTTGAGAAATATTCTACAACTTGGTTAAGATTATTTATTCTAAATAATCTTTTGTCGAAAAGTCATTTTTTACCCCTATTACCTCTAAATTGACTAGCCCGGATCTACGGGCGTTACAATTATCTCCCCCTTAAGATGATTACGTCCCGGAATCATCAACGAAACAGGGCTCACATACTAACTCCATACGTAATCTATTCATCCTAGGTAATATTTTATAACTTCCATATTCCTTCAAGTCTATCTCTTAGACTCATTGACTGCAAGCAGTACTCGATCGTGCACCTGCTCTCTACCTCAGGTTAGACTCCAAATTATGACCTATCATCATGTGATGCATGTTTAGACTCAGTTCTCTTAGTGTCAAATTTTAAAACAAGCTATGCCTTCCTTCATGTTCTAATGTGATATAATCACACTACCAACTTCTTTAACAACGAGTGCGATACTTCTATTATTCGCTATGATTTCAATCGTTTGGTTTAAGCCAGACGCTACATTGATCTTGATTTTCGAAACCACCTAGCATACTTAGCGTAGTCGGACGTAATTCGATATGACCGCTAGGGTCGGAATATCAACAATCTTCTTAGTCATTACCGAAACAATGGTAACGTCATACTTGAATAAAACGAAATTATTTACTAGCTTCTTGGTAACCTTGTGACTTTCCCTGATCCAAGCGTGAGTCCTGTGCTTCCGGTAGTATATGCATCTACTACCTTTCACACCTACTCATACTCGTTCCAAGTATTGTCTCGCAGTTTTCCCAAGTCACCATACAAGAAAATCACATAACAATTTTAGACATCAGATAACAAAACGAAGGTTTTATTATTTCTTGAAACCATTACATAGGTGTTCAAGTTCACCCTAGACTATGCCTCTAATAGGCTACATCATACGACACTATGGATACTGCATAACTTTGATCTTCGGATATGAAGTCCTCGTCCTTGATTCCTTGCATGGTTTTCTGCTTCGTCGAGGATCATGTGGAATGCCCTTGGCCTTGGTGGTGTGTTTAGCCTTGCTGCTTCATTCTTCTTTGGGAAATTCTTTGAAAGATTCCCCCCTTCTTTACATTCATAACACAACCTCTTGTTGGATGTACACTCATTGGCGTAATGCCCATACTTTCCACACTTGAAACATGTCACCTCCTCGCCGCATTTTCCAAAGTGTTTCTTCTTGCATTTATCACACCATATTGCTTCACCTCCATCTCCTCCTCCAAGCTTTGAGAATTTTCTTTCCTTGTTGGACCTTGAAGATCCTTCAAACTTCCGCTTCTCTCCTGTCTTATCTTTTTCTAGACCCTTTTCTCTTATCTGGGTCTCTACATTCTTAGCTGCCCTAACAGCTGTTTTCAAGGTAGTTGTCATTTTGACCATTGGGCCAAAGTCAGTGGGTAATCTGTTAGCAAACTTATCAATCTTGGAGAGTTCAGTAGGCACCAAGTAGGGGAATAGCTTCATCCTCTCGGTGAATACGGTGGCATACTCATGAACACTCATCTTCCTTTTCTTCAGGTTCTGAAACTCATTGTTCAGGTCTATCAGATCTATCTCTGAGCAGTACTGCATTTTCAAGTGTTCCAAGAACTCTTCCCATGACATCCTTAAGGCTTTTCCTCGTGGCATCGTATTTGTCAATAGCTTCCACCAGCTCAAGACTCCAGTTTTCAGCTGTCTTACTGCAAAGACGGTCTTCTGTTTCTCGCTACAATCGCAGCTCTCAAACACCATCTCCATCTCGGAGATCCAATCCATAATCTCAACAGGATTTTGGCTTCCTGAGAGACTTGGTGGTTTTGCACCCAAGAAATTCTTGTACGTTCGCCCATCCTTGTCGTTTCTCCTCTCCGGACCATCCCTTTGATCACCTTCAGTCCCCACTTGACTCACTTGGCGGCTGTAGTTCCCTTCCTCCGATTGCTCGGGAATCAGCTCGGGTTGCTCAGTGGGCATAGTAGGTTCGTCCCTATTCAACATCCGCCTCATTTCTTCCCTTTGTTCAGCTAGCATAACCCGAATCATGGCTTGAACTCCAGCCACGGTGACTGGCTCAGGTGCAACTTCTTCTACAATAGGTATTTGCTGAACCACTGGGGGTTGCTTACTATTCTCATTTGCATTCACGTTTCCGCTACGGGTCCTTTCCATCTTGATCTATACACCGAATAAGGTGAATCTAGACCTTTACTTTGTATTGACGTTTAAATCATCCTTGTCACTCCGAAACGTTTACATGCTAGTTCTAATATCGTAGTTGTACGTTTAGAATCCTAAACACGTAAGGTTTCCAGATCCGATCGGCAACAGACCATAGATCCGAATAAATAACAACATATAAGGTATAAAGCATTTAGCACATAAAAGCATTTTAGGCATAATTCCTAAAAATAACCTAGTGTTCACACCTCACAATCATCGCTTAGCATTCTAAGTTTAAGTCTAGAAATAAGTACATATTCCTAGTTCGCTTAAACAAATGCTATGATACCAATTGTGACATCCCCAAAATCACGGCCAGAAAAGACCGATTTTGTTTATGCTTTATAAAAATCAGAGTAGTTCTTTTCATAAAAATGTTGCGGAATTTGTTCCCAGAAAAACACGATAAATACGTTATTAAAACATTTTCGAAGAAACGTATTTTATTTATGTTAAAACGTTTAGGATGTCATCGTCAATACAGAAACATATGCATAAACGGAACTTACATTTATTTACACTAGTGATCTACATCTCTTTAATCTCTCAGTGTAATGTGACTTCATATCAACACCTGTGATGTAAATAAACTGAGTGGGTCAGGTTGGGAAACCTGGTGAGTACATAAGGTTTTCAACCCATAATAATATAATTATTATGTTTAAACAATCAAACAATCAACCCAATTACCCATCCCCATTATCTTCTTTAGTCTTAAGGATCTACCCTAAGAATCAATTGTTCCTCGTTTATTTATTCCTAAGGATCATCCTAAGGAATCAACATGAAGTCCATCATTACCAAGGCTTATAGAATATATCTGGTGAACACGTAGTCCGAAACATCTGATAAACACTTAGTTCAAAAGTAACTAGTGAACACACTTAGTTCAAAATACCTAGTGAACACACTCAGTTCAAAGATACATAGTGAACACACTCAGTTCAAAATACCTAATGAGCACCTAGTTCAAAAACACCTACAGGTTACGAGCTTACTAGCGTTCTACCGGACCGTCTAGTATCGCTCATGGTCATCATCTATACTCCACTACATGACTGGATCACTGACAACATTGATGTCTCCCATCGTGTTATCACAAAACAACTATTTCATCTACCCATGTTTTACCCAACACATTTTGTAGTTATAAAATACATATACAGTTTAAATCATTTAAAACATGTATAAAAATCTTTCACCCAGCATAGACAGCAAGTCTTCAGACAATATGCACACACAGCACGTAATTTATATTAAAATACTTCATATCTATGTGTAAGATGAAAGAGACTATGCACTCACCTGAAAGGTGGTGACTCAGCACTCAGACAGCGCTTCGATACTCTCAAAACAATTTCCTTCGATAAAACCTAGTACCAATACCACTAGGGTTTAGTCTAACGATAACCGCGACAAATTAATTAGTCTGACTATTATTATTATTATATAAGCGTTAATAACACTCAATATAACTCATAATAATAGCCCAAATAATTATTTTAAGGACCTAATAACATTCCTATAATTATTCGAAAACTATATTAAAAGTTGCGTAAGCGTAGCTCACTTACAGCGAATTTTATTGAAAACCGGAACTTTATTTGGAGCAGCGTTTCAAAACCGAAAGACCCTCTTTCTCGGGACTCCGGGAGCCTCGGGGCTTCCCTCGGGAGCTAAGGGGTTTTCCTAGGGTTTAGGAGGGGTTTGGAACCCTAGAGAGAGAAAGAAGTTAGAGAGAGAAGTGAAAAATGTGTGAAAAAGTTGGAGACCCTCGCCCCCCCCTTTTATACCCAGCGAGGCCTCGGATTACGCTGGGCGTAGTCCTTGGCTACGCTGGGCATAATGCTCAGATAAGGGTGCCAGCGAGACTCCAGCTGTCTCGCATTTGGAAGGGATAAGAACCGAAGTATGTTGGGTGTACCCAGCCTCGGACACGGGGCGTAGATGCAATTCGATGTGGCATGATCCGGAGCGAAGCCTTGGTCAGCATGCAACGGCTCAGAAGCGGCCACGTCATCAACCTCTCGCAGATTTCGCAATTTTGCACTCCGACCTCTAAAAATCATATCTTTCGTATACAACCTCCGTTTTTGACGTTCTTTATATCCACGCGAAGGTGGGAACATACTCTAGAACTTTCGTTTACACTTCATCGGCTAATTTTGACTCGATTTTATATTTTATATTTTTAACAGACCGGGACAGGATTGGTCCGTTAAATTCTCATAACTTCTTCATCCGACGTCCGTTTTCACCCATCTTTTTCTCGTTACGCTACTCTTAACGAGATCTTCGATTCTCGTTTAGGTCGTTTCGGCTAAAAACTGCTCGATCTAACATTCGAATTTCGGGTTGTACATTGCTAATCCGAAACTTCGAAAAATCATAACTTCTTCATACGAAGTCAGATTTGGGCGTTATTTTTATTGATGTTCTTAGTTTAACACATTCTACGACTTTTGTTTAGATCGTTAAGGCTAAATCTCACGCTATCGTAAATTCACTATTTACGTTTCCCGGTATCGTGTCGGTTCCGTCGCAAAACTTCAACGGGTCATAACTTCTTCGTTATAACTCGGATTTCGGTGTTCTTTATATGTACGGAAACCTTGAGACATATTCTACAACTTGGTTAAGATTATTTATTCTAAATAATCTTTTGTCAAAAAGTCGTTTTTGACCCCTATTACCTCTAAATTGACTAGCTCGGATCTATGGGCGTTACATGTATCGTTCGTTCGCTCTGACCATCACTCTGAGGATGATAAGTTGTAATTAAACACAACTTGGTACCCGACTCCTCTTGTAGACTTTTCAAAAACCTTGAGGTGAAACGGCTATCACGATCCGATACAATCGTTAACGAAACACCGTGAAGCCTCACAATTTCGTTCACGTAAGAATTCGCAAGCTTTTCCATAGACCACTTCTCATTGGCTGCTATTAAATGCGCACTCTTTGTGAATCGATCAACGACCACCCAAATCATGTCGTGACCACCTTCCGTTCTGGGCAGTTTAGTGACAAAGTCCATAGCAATGTATTCCCACTTACCTATAGGCACAGGCAAAGGTTCTAAACTCCTATACGGTTTATAATGTTGTGTCTTTACTCTCGCACAAGTCGCACACCCAGCCACATACTTTGCAACATCAATCTTCGTCGTCGGCCACCAGTAGTAGGGTTTTAGGTCCCTATACATTTTAGTGCTACCGGGATGAATTGAGTACATGGTTTTGTGATCTTCTTCCACCAGAAGATCTCTTATTCCTCCTGACTTAGGTACCTAAATACGACCTTGGAATACCTTCAGTCCATGACTGTTTGTACCAAACACCAACGTTTTGCCCAAATGTTCCTCCTTTCGGTCATTCTTTTCGGAAGCTTCCTCTTGAGCTTTCTTTATACTCTCCACAATTGTCGCGACAACTTCAATTCTCAACGCTCTTGGCCTCTTTCTTTCAAGATTGAATTTCCGACTAAGAGCATCAGCAACAACATTTGCTTTACCGGGGTGGTAAAGTATCTCGCAGTCGTAGTCCTTAAGTAACTCTAGCCAGCATCGTTGCCTCATATTCAATTCCTTCTGACTAAAGAGATATTGGAAACTCATATGATCAGTGAACAATTTGCACTTTGTGCCATAGAGGTAATGCCTCAATATCTTTAGAGTGAAAACTACCGCTGCCAACTCCAAATCATGAGTCGGGTAGTTCTTTTCATGCTCCTTCAACTGTCGAGACGCATATGCTATCACCTTTTCTCTTTGGGTCAAAACACAACCCAAACCAACACCAAACGCATCGCTATAAATAGAAAAGTCTTCAACTCCATCGGGTAGAGAAAGAACCAGTGCCTCACATAGCTTCTTCTTTAGCTTCTCGAATGCTTCTTTATGATTATCATTCCAAGCATAAGTAGCTCCTTTATGGGTCAAAGTTGTTAATGGAGTAGCGATCGAAGAAAAGCCTTGGATAAACCTTCGGTAATATCTAGCTAATCCCAAAAAGTTTCGGATATCCGTGGGACTTTTTGGTTGTTCCCACTTCATCACAGCTTCAATATTTGCTGGATCAATCATTATCCCTTATTGGTTAACCACGTGACCCAAGAATTGGACTTCTCGAATCCAAAAATCACATTTGGAGAACTTAGCATATAGCTTCTCCTTCTTCAAGACTTCCAACACTTCTCGCAAGTGTCTACCATGCTCCTCATGTCTTTTCGAGTAAATCAGAATGTCATCTATGAACACTATCACAGATTTATCAAGGAGCGGATTACAAACCCGGTTCATTAAATCCATGAATGTTGCTGGAGGATTGGTTAGTCCAAACGACATATTGAAGAACTCGTAGTGTCCATATCGCGTTCTGAATGCAGTCTTCTCTATATCCTGCTCTTTCACCTTCAGCCGATGATATCCTGACCTTAGGTCGATCTTTCAAAATAACTTGAACCTTGTAGTTGATTGAACAGGTCATCAATCCTTGGCAATGGATATCTATTCTTTATTGTTGCCTTGTTCAGCTCTCTGTAATCGATGCACATTCTCATACTTCTATCTTTCTTCTTCACGAATAACACTATAGCTTCCCAGGGTGATGAACTAGGTCTTATGAAACCTTTGTCCAATAACTCCTAAAGTTGCATTATCAGCTCCTTCATCTCTGTCGGTGCTAATCGGTAAGGTGCTTTTGCTATAGGCATCGTCCCTAGTAATAAGTCTATTGTGAACTCCACTTGTCTATCAGGCGGTAATCCGAGAAGATCTTCGGGAAATACTTCCAGATACTCACATACGATAGGAATGCTCTACATCTCCTTTTTCTCCTTCTTAGCATCTATCACAAATGCCAAATATGATGTACATTGGCCAAACACTTTCTGGATTTCATTAGGGAAATGATTCCAGAATTTACCCTACGTTTATCTCCATACACCATAAACGACTCTTTCCCAGGCGGGTTTACTTTAACTATCTTCTTCTTGCACAATATCTAGGCGTCATTGTTGCTAAGCCAATCTATTCCCAACCAGATGTCGAAACCGTTTAGTTCAATAGGCAATAATTCCTCATGAAACTTATTCCCATTCAAGTCAATTAATATGTTTTTCATATGATGGCTAACATGTACAAACTTTCCACTAGCAACTTCGACTAATAAAACATTATCTAGTCTATCGACAGGCAAAGCTAGTTTTCTACCAAATTCATGCGAAATAAAGGAGTAGTTGGCTCCAGAATCAAATAAAATTTGGGCAGGAAAGTTTTTTACGAGAAAGGTACCTGAAGCGACATCAGCTTCATCTTTAGCAGATTCCAGTTTCATCTGGAATGCTCTCGCCTTCGGCTTTGGCAGAATGTTGGGTCTTGTTGCCTCCTTCTTTTTCGGACAATCCCTCGATATGTGACCCTCCTCACCGCAACCATAGCAAACTTTCTTGGTGAGAGTGCATTCATTGGCATAGTGCCCTGGCTTTCCACATTTAAAACATGTGGCCACTACCTCACATTTTCCATGATGCTTCTTCTTACATTTGTCGCACCATTTCGTTTCGCCTCCTCCTCCTCTCGAACTAGACTTCGAGAACTTGTTTTTCTTGTTGAACCTGGAAGGTCCATCGAACTTCCTCTTTTCACCAAACTCTATCCTTTCCAGACCCTTTTCCTTCTGCTGGGCCTCTACATTCTTAGTTGCACGAACAGTTTTTTTCAGAGTGGTTGCTGTCTTGACTGTCGGGCCAAAGTCGGCATGCAGTCTATTAGCAAACCTCTCAATCTTGGAGAGTTTTTTTGGCACTAGGTATGGAAATAACTTCATTTTCTCAGTGACTGTAGTATCATAGTCATCTACACTCATTCTCCCTTTCTTCAAGTTTTGGAACTCATTGTTCAGATCAATTAGATCTATCTCTGAACAATATTGCACCCTTAGTAGTTCCAAGAACTCCTCCCATGACATTTTCAGGGCTTTTCCTCGTGGCATAGTATCCGCCAATAACTTCCACCAGCTCAAGACTCCGGTCTTCAGTTGTCTAACTGCAAAGACAGCCTTCTGTTTGTTGCTACAGTCACAACTTTCAAACACCATCTCCATTTCGGAGATCCAATCCATAATATCAACAGGCTTTGGGATTCCAGAAAGACTTGGCGGCTTGGCACCCAAGAAATTCTTATACATTCGCCCATCCTTGTTGTTTCCCCTTTCCGGGTCATTCCTTAGTTCTCCTTGAGTCCCAAATTCACTCACAATGCAACTATTGTTCCCTTCCTCCGATTGCTCGGGAATCAATTCAGGTTCCTCAATGGGCATGATAGGTTCATCCCTATTATTATGCAACATCTGTCGCATTTCTTCCCTTTGTTCGGCTAACATAGCCCGAATCATGGATTGCACTCCAGCCATGGTGATTTGTTCTGGTGCAGCAGCTTCAATAGCTACTTGTTCAATCACAGGAGGTTGATTGCTATTCTCGTTTGCATTTCCAACTCTGCTTCTTGTTCTTGCCATTCTTGATCGATACACCGAATAATGTGAAATTTAGAACTTCGTTCGTGATAAATATTACAATCCTCCATATCACTCTGAAACGTTTACATGCTAGTTCTAATATGGTAATCGTACGCTTACAATCCTACACACATAAGGTCTCCAGATCCGGTTCGCAACAAACCATAGATTCGAATAAATAATATCATATATGGCAACATACAACATTTAGTACATAAAAGCATTTTAGGTAGCTTCCTAAAATATACCAGTGCTCGTGTCTATAATATCATAGACACTCATCTCACAATCTTCACCTAGCATTCTAAGTTTAAGTCTAGAAATCCTACAAATTCCTAGTTCGCTTAAACTAATGCTCTGATACCATCTGTGACATCCCCAAAATTTGGGCCAGAAAAGACCGGTTTCATTTATGCTTTTAAAATAATTTCAGAGTAAATCCTTTTGATTTAAAAGAGTTGCGGAATTTTTTCCCAAAACAAAATATGATAAAATAAATTTTATCAAAGCATTTCATCAAGAGATGCATTTTCATTATATAACAATATTCGGGATGTCATGTTTCGATAAACAGACCAAAATCATAAACAACAAAAGATAAACCATACAACAGTTACATATAACAATTGGTCTAATATCAAAAGATCTTGATAAGTCATCCAACTTATGCTCTCGCGCCAATACCTGTAATACAACAAAAACTGAGTGGGTCGAGCTTGGGAGCCTGGTGAGCATATAGGGTTTTCAACCCACAATAAATAATAATATTTAATTTCACCAACCAACAATAACCCGATTACCCATTCCTGTTATCATCAATTTTTGTCCCTAAAACAACATCTATTACCAGGGACCTACTCTAGGATTTTCATCGGGACAGACATTACTGTAAAGGGGTTTCCTCAATAGTAGATGTCCTAAAGGCAACCATGAGGGGGATAGAGTACACCGGTGAACGCATCGTTCAGAACACCTACAGGTTAAGAACCTACTAGCGTTCCACAGGACTGTCTAGAAAGAGTCAATGGTCGTCATCCATACTCCACTAGATGACTAAGTCAACAACAACAACATCGAGGCCTCTCATTTGTTTATCACACATCAACCATCTACCCATGTTCTACCCAACATATTGGTAGATAAAAATATATATTTTTATACATAGTTTAAAACCTGTATAGTATTCTCATTCAATACATATTCCAAATAACATATGAGACACATACACATAACACGTATTTCATAGAGAACAAATCATATCTACGAGATAGAAGAAAGTGAATATACATTCACACATATAACAACAAAATATACACATAACACGTATTTTATATAAAATACCTCATAATTATGTGTTAGAAGAAAGTGACTACATACTCACTTGATCTAGAGATGATTGGACAGCACTACGGCTTGTAGAAGTAGTATTCTTCGGTAGTTCTGGAAGATCTTCACAAAAATTGGGTTCTCGCAGGCAGAGCTTCGGCTTGGGAATTGCACTTCTCGGGATCTTCGGGGCTTCGGGACTTGCTTCGGGGCTTGGGATTAATACCAGCACTTTGGGATATTTCTTGCACAAAAAACGAGGTAAAACGGGAGAGAGAGAGAGAGAGAGAGAGACAGAGACAGAGACAGAGAGAGAGAGAAGAGAAAATGAGCAAAAAGGTCGGCTGCCCTCGCATGCTATTTATAGAGGCTGAAACCTCGCATTACGTTGGGCGTAATGCTCAACTACGCAGTATGTAGTGCCAACTCATCATTGCTTACGTCATCGGAGCACTCAAGTCCGAGGTGGTGCATGCACCGAGGTACGCTGGGCGTAATGCACTACGTTGGGCATAGTGTGGATCAGATCAGTGACTCCTTCGGATATACATCCGAATGAAAGATTAAATAATAAATATTAATTATTTAAAAACTTCATAAATTCATATCTTCTTCATATGAACTCCATTTTCGAAGTTCTTTATATCCACGCGTAGGTGAGACTACGCTCTACAACTTTTGTTTAGACTGCGTTAGCTAATTTTGAATTTATTTTTTATTATTTATTTTTAGTAGGCCAGGACAGGAAAACTCCGTTATAAGATAAATATTAATTATTTGTAATTTTGTTTTTTAATTATCTTGTAAGAAATTGAATTAGGTCAAATTTAGATAATTACCAATTATTTGATTAATTTAATTATATGTAATTTGATCTAGATAGTTTTGAAAAGTTTCAAAGTTTTGGAATTTAAAATTTTTGATTAAAAGTTTTATTTTGAAATGTTAAATTCTAAAAGTCTAATTGTTTGAAAAGTTCAATTACACCCCTATGGTTTTATTAAGTTAATTAAATGTATAATTAAAAGAGAGTTAATAAATCCAAAATAATATGGTATATATTTAATTAAATTAAAAGTATAATTCTATTAAATTAGACCACCTAGTATTCTAAAAGTGTAAAACACACCCTTATACTATATATAAAATTAAAAGTCTAATATTATATATGTATGAGTAAAGATGCTAATCTTACCATTAGTAGGCTTCATTCACGAAGCCGATCTATAAATGGGGTATAACGTTATGGCCTATAAAATGGTCGTTTAATGGGTGTCCACTCTCACCCACCGCTTCCTTGATTGGTGGAGTGTCGTTATCCGAATGGGTAGGATAGGGCAAACCTTCTCCATTAAAAGTATAATAAATTATTATAAAGTAAATAAATGTTTTTACAAAATTCTCAATCTTTGTTACTTTAGGAAAAAGTGAATTTGATGCAATTCCATGAAATTACACTTTGTACCCTTGCTAAGACGATTAGTGGAGCGTGTGTGGTTAACCGGCACACTAATTGGGGTCTAAGCGAAGGTGGCAAAGGGTGGCTCGATGTTTGTCATAAAACGATGGAGCGTGTGTGGCTAATCGGCATGTCGATTAGGTGACTATAAGATTGGGGGCACTGTGTACATTTTCATGGTTATTCACACCCTGTTTTGTGATCCTCGGCATCCCAGTCACAAAACGAGGTTCATATCGAGATTTAAACATGCCATTGAAAAGTTCAATGAATCTCAAAAGATCTAGGAGTTTTTTTCAATGCATTTAAAACAATCTCTTTTCATTTTTCATGGTGGAAAATTAGTGAATCGTCATTCACTTACCTTCAAATACTTTGCAACCGGATTACGGCATCCCTCTTCCGTGTTGTAGAATATTGTGTTGGGTCCTAGACTTAATATCTCATTTTGGTATTTTATTAAAGACTCAATCAACTAACTTGAATCTTCTCCCATTTTGTAGATGTCAAAGTATGACAACTATGGTCTTCCTGAATCCGTTAAAAAAAGGTTTTCCGCTTGAAGAAGATGTTCCAGGATTGGATTGTGGAAATGGAAAACATTCTTCACTTCCTCCACCCCCTCCAATAGTTCTCCCCGACCCATGTGTTCGAAGACTTGAAAAGTTCAAGGTTACTGTAGCCCTATTGGCTAAGAGACACGAAGATGGAAAGTTTGTATGCGCTCATGTCTTGGATATGAAGTGGCATATTGATAGATTGGGAATGTTAGGAGTTGATGTCTCGGCGAAATTGGGTGTTGACTTGGTACTTCACTCACATCCCAAATCATATGGTAAGTTCTTGATGAGAATCCGCACTAACTCTTGAATATTTGTTTGTCAAGAAATGTTTCTTGAATAAGGAATCTTATATATCAAGAGGTCAGTCGAAGTCTGAATGATCTTGAAATATATCAAGAACTAATCAACAGTAAACCTATTATTAAACACTATCACATGACTCGGGGTTTGTAACCTATCGTGTTGATATATTCTTGTTTTTATGCCATTCCGGTTTGGTTGACTATGCATGTGACTTCTATGAGTTCTCAATTGATTGCATAGAGGCAAGACACCCTGATCAATGGAAAGTACATTGATAGGTAGAGTGAGTTGCTCAACAACTTAGAAGCAATGGTGGGACCCTTGATGGCAAGAAATTAAGAATGAACAAGTTTTGTCCATAAGAATTTGGATATGTCTTAAACATTGTCTTATGATGATGATTATGACAAATTCACATGGATAGGAACACATACACCATAAAATCTAAGTGTCATAAGGTTTCTCTCTGCTTCATGAAAAATGATTGTGAGAAAACGCTTTCACTAAGAAAGATTTTAAGGAGATAGCGATTATGTAAATTGCATTCTCGAATTCTATTATGATTACACATCCCTCTTCGTAGTTTGGATTGTGAGATTTGGCGATTAGTATGAACATTTAGGACTTAGTAACATAAGTTCTGAATTAGTTTAGACACACATGTGAGTTATCATAGGAAAGGTGTATGAATTTGAGAAGCTTAGAAAAAGGCTTATCGAAGCATATTGTATTAGAAATATGAACTTTGGAAGTCAATAAGTAGTACTTTCTAGAAGTCCAACTGTTTTCTGAATACCTTTCAAAGCTAGTGGGAGCATAAAAGTTATGATGGTATGGATATAATCATCATGTTAGTGGGAGCATGATTATTATTTTTAAGTATTACAAGTTAGCAATATTAATTACAGAAAACAAAAGTTTCACTTTGCAAAGTTGCAGGGGTTGAAAAATTGTTTTGCTATACCTAAAGGAGAGAATAATGTACTTTGTTGCAAAATCTAAAAACCTAGATCGACAAATTTTAATCAAATTCAGTTAAGAATATATATTAATTTTTCGTTATGAATCGTGTCCTGTACGCTTCGGGTATAGGATCGATTCCATTTTCTGTAATATTTGACCGTTCTAAAAATTTTCAAATGTCTGGGGCATTAAGAAGGAAAAGGGACTAGAACCGAGATTCACTAAAATAGTTAAACAACTGTCAAAAAACGATCTAAGGTTCGCTAAGGATTGGTCTCTTGTGAGTAGTTTGAAGTATAGTAACGAATGTAACATAATGTCATTATTAATAATAGACAAGACTCTATTTAAAATGAGTTGTCATATGGAAAATGTGGAAATGTTTCCATATTGGGAGTTGGACGTTAAGAATTTATGTCTAGATTAGAAACTTTTATGCAGAAGGATGTTCAAAGGAATGTACTTTGAATGTGAGACTTCACATCTATGGAGTTTTCTTGTAACAATCCCAATAGAGCACTTTGTAATTTCATTGGCAAAGTCTTGGTGACTTTTGTGCAATAGGATTACAAAGGATCACTGCATAAAATGTTAGAATCTAACATATTCTAATAGTGGCAAGAATCTGGTATTCTTACACTAGTGATAAGGATTAGGAATTGTGAAATGAGCATCATTGGAAATGTTTCAATTGATCTATTTCACAAAGTAAGGACCATAGGTAAACATAGTGTACATGCTTGGTGCATGGGACAACTGTTGTTATAATTCAAGTAATAAGTTGATTACCCAAAACAACAAAAAACGAGTAATCAATATGGTGATTAAATAAATGTGTATTATTTATACTCAAAAGTTTGGGGCCATATAGGATTAGTGTTATTCTTATGTTTCACTTTGCATGTTTTGACTTCCCGAATAATAATATTATTCAAACCATCCAGAGTCAATTATGAAAGAAGACTGTCATGAATCTGATTGTAGATTGTCTAAAGCGTTTTAGACGTAGCAAAAGTTTGTTGTAGGGTTCATGAGTGCTCCTATAAGATTAGAGTATTGGATTAAACCCATACTCACTTGGATCGCTTCATTGATTTTATCACGAGTGATTGGTGAGACGATAATATCTTATATTCTTGAAACTGAGATGTGTGAGTTGTATTTTGCAAGTCAGTTGCACATTGATAATATGTAAACGCACCAGTAAGTTGGTGTTAAAAAACATACTATTATGTCTGATTTGATGAGTAGGTACAAGTGAGTATTTGAGTCGAAGTTTATCCGTTCCTTTTACCCAAAGTGGGATAAAAGCGATATATGTGGGCCCCTCGATGATTTATTGATGACACCCGAAGCGCTTGGCTAAGCCGAGACTAAGTTGATGTGTTCAATTGTAGTATATTGTCAGTCGTCATAAATAGGAAATCGAGAAACAACACATAGACTGAGAGTATGATTATAATCCATGTCTCGTGTCTATACGATATTTAGAATAGAGGAATATATGATCCCTTATCTAAAGGATAGGTTACTGATAAGATAAGAGTCCGACAACATCTTTGAAAGCTACAATTGCTAATCGGTTAATACTTGCATTTATAGTTACTTGACTTATCCAAGTGGGAGACTGTTGGAATATTGTCTAAGCCCGTAACTATATTTGGTAAGTATTTGACCCGGTTATGCAGGGTCCTTTTGGGTTGCCTTCACCAAAGCAACTAGATAGGATGATTTATGAAGAAATAGGTTAATTATAATTTATTAATATATTATGAGAATAATATATTAAAAGAGAAATCATATTGTTATTAATTAATATTAGTCAAGAATTAATTAAGAATTAGTTTTGTGGCTAAAAGAGATTAATTAAACTTTGGGGGCTAATATTGTAATTATAAGATAATTGCATTATGGGCTATGGATTCCTAAAGGGAAGGGGATTGGACGAAATCAATGGGAAGCCCATATGATTTTCATCCAAGGGCCTTCTAGAAAGGTTCCATAGGTTGCTTTAAGCCTAAGCCCTAGCAGCCCACACAAGTATAAATAGACCCTTAAGGCTCCCAAAAACGTGGCTAAGCATTCCCTTGCATACCTTGGACGTTTTTGGTGCTCCTCCCCTCTTTCCAATATCATCCTCTTGCATGTGGTGTTTGTAAGCCATTAGAGGAGTGACATTTGTGACTCTAAGCCCCAAGGAAAGAAGATTCAAGCCATTCTTGAAGAGGTAATCATCCAGATCTATTCTTATACGTTAATCTCGAAATATGTATGCTAGATCTAGGGTTCTTAGATCTTGGATGAGTTGCATGTACAATAGAGAAACCTAGATCCAAGCTTTAGGGTTTGCATGAGCACATACGATGTTCTTTTATATAAAACCCATCAGTATTTCGGTATTTGCTTGATATGTTATTGGTCTACTAGATCTGCATCCTGGTAGTTAGGAATGTACTCTGTTAGTGACTTGGTTTAGGTCGGTATCCTGGTATATAGGATGATGCTATGTTAGTGACCGGTTAGGTCGGTATCCTGGATATAGGATGGTTGTTGTGTTAGCGATCTATAGATCGGTATGATTACCTGTTATAGACATGATAGCGTATGATATTTATGTGCACATGATTATTTGATTGGTATAGGGGTTGGGTTGAGGCGGGTCCTGCTTTGTGTTGTAGGCCAACATACCCAAGGTGGACAGGATAGACTGCAGGCCCAAGAGGGCACCTAGTCAGGCCGAAGGCCCAGTGAGCGGTCTGGATATGCTAAAGGGCCCAAGAGGGTGGTCCAGACATGCCAAGGCTTGAAGAGCGGGCCAGATAGACTGAAGGCTCGGTGCGGGTGGTCCAGTCATACTGTAGACTCAGAGAGTGGACCAAGTGAACTGAAGGCTCGATATGGGCAGACCAGTCACACTGTAGACTCAAGATGCATGGTTATTCTGTTACTTATATGTTTATATGATATGGTTATCTGTATGGAATTGGTATTTTGGGGGTAACTCACTAAGCTTTCGGGCTTACGGTTTCAATTTATTGTTTTAGGTTCAGCGGGTGGCCGCAGGAAGGCGAAGGCATGACCGTACACTTCCTCGATCAATGATTATGATTTCTGGGAACTCTGATGTTTAAACTATTTTGAAAACTAATTGTAATAATTGAATGCTTTTAAATGATTTTAAAAGTTTTAAATTGACTCGAATTTTTTGTGTGTTACAAGTTGGTATCAGAACCTTGGTTTGAGTGAATTAGAGTAACATTCATGTGAATCCAATCTCAAATCAAGGAAAGATTTTCAAAATAATTTTAAAAGGTTTTCAAAATAAGTAAAAGAGGATGTGAAGTGTATGATCAGTCGGAGCCAGTAACTAGACCCCAAAATACCATACGATTATTTAATATTGTGATATGTTTGAATAGCATGCTAGTACTAGGCTAGGGATCTTTAGGAATTGCATGATAGAATTGCCTGATCACATGATGCCTGCTAACCTAGGGTTTCCTTTATATGAGATTGACATCATTACTGTAGTTATTTAGTGTATGCGTCACGGTTAGAGAGCTGCAGTGTCATGGGATCAGTTCAGGGAGATGTTCTGCACTCACTACATTCCTAGTATTGAGCGTCAGAGGTTGGCTCGAGAGTTTTTGGATCGGAGATAGGGTACAGATTCAGTGACGGAGATCACCCGGATGTTTACTAAGAGGGTGATATTTTGCCCTGAGTTTGCTTTTGAGTAGGCTCAGATGACCCGATATCTGAGCATGCTCAAGACCGACATCAGAAAGTTCGTGTCCACTCAGGGATGTGACACTTTGCTAGAGTTATAGGAGGATGACAGGCGGCCTGAGCTGGAGATCAAGCTTCAATTGAGGGAGCAGAGGCAAGCCTCGACACAGTCACAACCTGCGCCAAAGCAGTTTAAGACCGCTGAAGCTAGATTTGGGGGCCGAATGAGCCGCACTTGTGGTAAGTGCGGCAAGGTTCATGATAGGGTTTGTCGATATTCTTCAGGGTGCCACATGTGTGGAAAGTAGGGCCATATTGCTAGGGATTGTAGGCACCAGACTCTAGCTTTTGGTGTCAGACTTTGTTACCATTGTGAGCAGCTGAGCTATATGAAGGCCCAATATCCCCTGCTAGTTGCTAAGATGGCACAGAATCCAGCACCGACTACTTTGAGGATCACTGACAGGAGTCAGGGTAGGGTAGAGCCTCTGATGGCTCGAGGATGCGATTTCCAACTCACGACCGAGGAGGCCAAGACATCACCAGATTCGTTGTCTGGTATGTTTCTATCCCTAATCTCACTGATTATGTTTATTGTATGATCATGTGTTTACACCTATGTTAGGTACATTCTTAGTGAAATCCCAGCCTGCTCTTGTACTGTTTGACTCGGGAGCGATTCGGTCTTTTATCTCTCAATCTTTTAGTAGGGAGTTTGGTTTTCCCTTAGGAGAGCTAGAGTGTTCGTTGCAAGTTTCCATTGCCAACGAACATAGGGTTTCTGCTTCATCAGTTTATCGGGGTTGCATTCTAGAGATATTCGGGGTGTCTTTTCAGATTGAATTGATTCTGATTCCCATGGGGGATGTTTGCGTGATAGTGGGTATGTACCGACTGAGTTATTTCGATGCCATGATCGACTACAAGGGTCAGCATGTGGTGGTTCAAACCCCAAGTGGGGGAGAACTGGTTATGTATAGTGAGGGAACCAATTTAGGTTTAGGATTTTACTCGGCAACCAGGGCTCGGTAGTATATTCAGCACGGGTCTGCGGTTTATTTGGCATATGTGGTAGATATACGGGTCAGGGATTAGGTCTCGGTTTCTGATGTTCCAGTTGTTAGAGATTTTGCAGAGGTGTTTCTGGAGGAGTTACCCGAAGTGCCTCCTAATTCCTAAGAGGCCGGTTGCGTTCAGGATCAACCTTGTGCCAGGTGTGGCCTCTATTGCCAAGGCACCATACCGATTGGAACCGCCTGAGATGCAGGAGCTTTCATCTTAGCTATAGGAACTGCTAGGCAAGCAATTCATCCATCCGAGCATTTCTCTATGGGGAGCATCGATCCTTTTCATTAAAAACAAGGTTGGTTCACACCGGATGTACATTGATTACCCAGAGTTGAACAAGTTGACGGCGAAGAACCGTTATCCCCTTCCATGGATAAATGACCTCTTTGATCATTAATAGGAAGCATCTTGGTTTTCCAAGATAGATTTGAGGTCCGAGTACCATCAGGTCAAAGTGAGGGAGGAGTACATGGACAATACCGCATTCCGAACTTGCTATGGACATTACGAGTTCGTGGTGATGTCGTTTGGGCTCACCAACGCACCCGCAGTATTCATGGACATGATGAACCGAGTATGCAGGCCGATGATCGATCGCTCAGTTATTATGTTTATCGATGATATCTTGGTGTATTCTAAGACCAGAGAGAAGCATGAGGAGCATCTCCGCAAGCTTTTGGGAGTTTTGAGGTAAGAACGACTTTATGCCAAGTTCTCGAAATGCAAGTTTTGGTTGCGAGAGGTTTAATTCCTTGGACATCTCATTAACCAGGATGGGATCTTGGTTGACCAGGCCAAAATCGAGGCAATGATGTGGTGGGAGGTCCTGAAATCTCCTTCGGATATCAGGAGTTTTTTGGGTTTGATAGGGTACTATTGGAGATTTATTCAGGATTTCTGCAAAATTGCAGTACCGTGTGACGGGGAAGGGGGTGGATTTCTGGTGGGGCCTTGAGAAACAGACAACATTTGAGACCCTCCGACAGCAACTTTGCAAGGCTCCAGTCTTGACCCTCCCGGAGGGGGTAGAGGATTTTGTGGTTTTCTATGATGCATCCATCACCGGATTCAGAGCGGTCCTCATGCAGAGAAGATGAGTGATAGCATATGTGTCACTGTAGTTGAAGCCGCATGAGACGAGATACCCCACGTATGATCATGTGTTGGGAGCGGTGGTGTTCGCTCTCAAGATCTAGAGGCATTACCTCTACGGGGTTCGTTGTGCCATATACACGGACCATAAGAGCTTAAGACACATTATGGATCAGCCGAACCTGAACATGAGGCATCACAGGTGGCTGGACATAGTCAAGGATTATGACTGCGAGATCCTTTATCATCCAGGTAAAGCGAACGTGGTGGCAGATGCCTTGAGCCGCAATTCGGTTGGATCTTATGTTCCGACATCATGTATGAGGATTTCCATGGACTCTCCGCTAGTGGGATTGATTAGAGAGGCTCAGGCCAAGGGAGTGCGAGAGGAAAATTGGAAGATTGAGAGGATCAGGGGTGAGATTACTTGATTTGTTCAGTACAATTGTGGGTTGTTGACCCGCTGCGGTCGGTGTGGGTTCGGGTGTTTGGCGGGGTTAGACAAATCGTGCTAGAGGAGGCTCATAAGTCTCGTTTCTTTATTCACCCAAGGGCCACCAAGATGTATCGGGATCTGAGTTTGAGTTAATGGTGGTCGTGCATGAAGAGAGAGATCGTTTGGTACGTTGAGAGGTGCTTGACCTTCAGGATGATCAATGTTGAGCATCAGAGGCCACATGGCAAGCTGCAGCCTCTAGTGGTTCCCATGTGGAAATGGGAGCAGATCACGATGGACTTTATCACCAAGTTGTCGAAGACGGTGAAGGGATATGATGTTATATGGCTCATCGTGAATCGATTGATCAAGAGCGCCCATTTTCTAGAAATTTAGGAGAGTTCTTCGGCCGAGAAGTTGGCCGATGTGTATATCCGTGAGATCGTTGCTCGCCATGGGGTTCCAGTCTCTATTGTTTCAGACCATGATGTTCAGTTCACCTCCCGTTTTTGGTAGAAGTTCCATGAGGAACTAGGCACGAGACTGCATTTCAGCACCGCTTACCATCCACAGATAGTCTCCCAGAGCGAGGTAACCATTCAGACCCTCGAGAACATGGGTCGGACCGAGGTGGTTCTGCAGACTACTCCTACAACAACAACTTTCATTCCAGTATTGGTGCTCCACCTTTTGAGTTCTTATATGGGCGGAGATGTTGTACCCCAGTCTGTTGAGGAGAAGTTGGCCACAGGTTTATGGGTCGGACCGAGGTGGTTCTGCAGACTACCGAGAAGATTCGGCAGATTAGGCAGTGATTGCAGACCGCTTAGAGTCGGCAGAAAAGTTATACCGATCGGCGCCAATCCGACTTGGAGTTTCAGGTCGACGACATGGTGTTGCTGAAGGTATCACCCTGGAAGGGTGTGATCCGATTCAGGAAGAGGGGAAAGTTGGGCCCCAATATATTGGTCCGTTTCAGATTATTTCCAAGGTTAGCAGGACGGCGTGTAGACTAGATCTTCTGGAGGAGCTCCATCATATTCATAGCACTTTCCATGTTTTACAATTGCAAAAGTGCATATTAGACGAGGATGCGGTAGTTTCATTGGATGGCATTCAGGTTGAAGAAAGCCTGAATTACGTTAAGAAGTCAGTGACTGTCTTGGAAAGGAAGATAAAAGTCTTTCATAACAAGGAGATACCTTTGGTAAAGGTACAGTGGCAGCATCGGAAGGGATCCAAGTGGACTTGGGAGCTAGAGGCCGAGATGCAGGAACATTATTTGGAATTGTTTACCGTAACAGGCTTCGAGGACGAAACCTAGTTTAAGTGAGGGAGAGTTGTAACATCCCAATATTCAGGTATGAATTTAAATCTTTATATATTTATATTTTCAAGGCAACTCGACGAGTTGAAAGGCTCTAACTCATCGTGTAGAGTATTTAATGCCCATGTATCCTTCAATGTCTACTTGATGAGTTGGAAGGCCCCAACTCGACGAGTTGAAGGTTGAACATGAAAACCCTAATTTTTTAGGTTTGCATCCTATTTAAAGGCCTTAACTCTCATTGTTGGCCTCCCTCATCGCCTCCTTGTCCATAGAAAACCCTAGTATGTGCTTTTGCTTTCATTGTGTATGTGTGTGTGTAAGAGAGAGAGAGAGAGAGAGAGTGTGTGTGTGTGTGAGAGAGAGAGAGAGAGAGAGAGAGTGAGTGAGTGATTTTTGTGTTCTTTTGGAAGGAACTTGAAGCTTGAAGAGGTTTGATTGAGTGGAAGGTTGTAGATCCGGTGTCTACTCTGTTGTGGCAACAATTTTAAGGTATAAAGTCGATACCTTGGCCTCTTGTTACTTAGATCTACTTTTATGGAAAGATATTGTTATTCTTGGTCCATATTGGAGTCATTCTTGGAATGATTCATTGTTTGAAGTTGTCACTTCAGATCTAGATGTTTTGTGGCTCCTTGAGCCTAGAGTTCCAAGCTTTATCAAGTATTGGGTCTCCTTCATTCCCTGAACCCCTTATTAAGTTATGTTTGAGTGTTTTAACCCCTTTGATGCCATGCATGGACATAAAGTTAGCAACTTTATGTGGTATCTCAGTCATAGGGGGCCAGATCTATAGTATGGAGCATTAGACTCGCTTAGGAGATGGCTGAATGAGTTAAGACAAGGAAAACTCAACGAGTTACTCTGCCAACTCCGCGAGTTGGGATGGGGTTTCCTTGATCTTCTTGACACTTTACAAACTCGACGAGTTGTCTTGACGACCCGACGAGTTGACTCGAGTTTTTGCGGTTTTTTTAATTCTGAAGGAACTCGATGAGCCTGTAAATGCACTCGATGAGTTGGTTCAACATGGATTGTTGACTCTGACTTTGACCAAGGCTGACCAACTTTCACTTTAAGGGTATTTTTGATAATTTGGGATTTTAATGAAATTAGTCACATGGTGGTTGTAGGTAGTTGAGTTCGAAGTTGTGATTCGGGAGTTGGATCTTGTCAGTCAGTGCTACTTATGAGGTGAGTTTCCCTTAGTATACTCAAGGGTCTAAGGCACCAAGGCCGACCCTTTGGATTCTTATCCTACTTTATTACCGTTATGATCTGTTAGATCAGTATCCTGGTAGATAGGATGTTTCTATATGGTTATGGTATGTTAGATTGGTATCCTAGTAGATAGGATGTTGCTATGCTTAGTGATTTGTAGATCGGTTTGACTGTCTGTAGACTGTTATGTGATTATCTGATATATGTGCATATGTTTGATTGGTGGTTGAGGCTTTTCTGTTGTGTGCATGAGCCAACAAACCGGGGCATTCCAACCCGATGGTTGAGGGACGAGAGTATTCATCCCGAGGATGATTGGACTCATAGTATGTGGGCATTCCAACCCGATGGTTGTGGGCCGAGAGTATTCCATCCTAAGGATGATTGGACTCATAGTATGTGGGCATTCCAACTCGATGGTTGTGGGCCGAGAGTATTCCATCCCGGGGATGATTGGACTTAGAGTATGTAGGCATTCTAACCCCATGGTTGAGGGCCGAGGGTATACCATCCCGAGGATGATTGGACCCATTGTATGTTGACATTCCAACCCGATGGTTGAGGGCCTGGGGCATTCCAACCCATTGTATGTTGACATTCCAACCCGATGCTGTTATTATATGTGTGTTATTGTTGTGTGAGTATTTTGGGGGAACTCACTAAGCTTCGTGCTTATAGTTGTGGATTTTGTTTCAGGTACTTCAGATGATCACGGGAAAGTGAATGTTTAATCATGCACCTCCTTGTTTTTCATGATTATGATTTCTGGGATTTCTTTGATATTAAACTATTTGAAAATAATTTGTAAACAATAAATTTTCATGAATTTTACAGATGTAACATGCACGCTCTCGGTTTAACACATACTATGACTTTTGTTTTGATCGCTAAGGCAAAAAAATATTTTGTCAAAAATTTATTTTTTACGATACAGAGAGCCTTGCCGGTTTAATCACGAATTTTGACGGGTCATAACTTATTCTTTATAAGTTGGATTTCAACGTTCATTATATATCCGGAATCATTGTCACAACTACTTCAACTTTTTTTAAAAGATATTGGGTCTAATTATTATTTTATTTTAGGCGAGTATTTTTATTCGTATTTTGTTATATCTTTATAAGCATGTACATTTCACATAATTTAAAAGCATTGTTGCAGAAATCGACCTTGACGGCCGATTAATCGTTTGGCGGTCTCAAACCGATTAAGATTAGGGTGTTTGGCGGAAATTTGTCAAAATCGGTCAAACTCGGGCTTAGCGGTCATTGGCAAACCTCGACGGTCATAGGCGGGAATTATTTAAAAAATTCAAAAATAAAAATAATTTTCAAATACTATATCAAAATTTTAAAATTTAAAATTTTTAAGCTTCCAAATTTTAAAATATTATACTAAAATTTTAAAAATTTTGAAAATTTAAAATTTAAAATTTCCAAATACTTGATTTTTTAGTAAATATTAACTTTTGTAATAATTTTATAAATAATTTAGGGTCTCCGATTAATCGCCGATTAATCTCTGTCGAGTCTGATTAATCGTTTATCACCAATCGACTGCCGACCTACCGTTGGATGATTTTTACAACATTGTTTAAAAGTTATTAACTTAATACTCAAATACTTCTTCTTCATTACATCAAAAGAGGTTAGACTTGTTCACACTAACTATTAGATCATCATAATAATGTTTAGCCAAAAAACCTAACGTTACATAAACTGCCAAACGATAATCGATCGCCAATATCGATTTTTGCAACATTGATAAAAAAAATAATAAGAGTGTAAAATTCAACCTAAAACATTTTTAAAATAATATTTACATTAAGTTAGAGTTTTAATAATTTTGATCTATTTTTATATAATCTAAAATTAATAAAATAAGTAAAATGAAAATTATAATTATCAAATAAATAGTCAAAATGTCAATGGAAAAAAGTAGTGGCAGTCACGAGTAAGAGTTTATCTTCCAGAAAAGTATGAAGTTTGTGGATCTAGAACACCACGCCGACGTGATCGAGGGAAAAGCGACCAACCGTTTCTTACTTCCGCTTCTGTTTCCCATGTTCTGGCTTTCTGTTATATTAAATTAATAAAAACAAATTATTTAATATTTCTTTAATAAGAAAACAAAAATGTCCAGCGTGGATTGTGGGTCACGTGACTACTCACAGTCTCACACCACAACCAAGATAACTCCTAACATACCACCGATTTTTCCTGACGGTTTTCCACTGGTTTCCATCCGCAACTCACGTGCCTTTGCCACGTGTGGTGAAAGACATAATTCCACGTGGAGCATTGATAACACGTATGCAATGTAGTCTCATATTTACGTCAACCGTGACGTAATAGAAGGTACCTGCTGCTTCTCATTTGTGAACAGGTTTTTGTGACGTGGGCTTACGTTTTTTCCTTGATTTTGGGGTTTTCTTTTGTTTCTCCTCCATTCTACTTAAGCTTCAATAAAATATGCGAATTATATTATATAATTAAATGAATATTTGTACGTAACCAGAAATATTTATATAGTTTAAATTTTTTAAATATATATTTTTTTAAACATATAATAATATTTTTGTTAAATTTGATATAATAATACATATGCTAAGTTGATATAATATATTGATTATTTTGAATTATATATATATATATATATATATATATATATATATATATATATATATATATATTAAAACTGTATAATCTCAATCGTTTGAATGACATCTACCTCCAAGTTATTCATTAATAAATTTAAACATAGTATACGATTTAATATTATTTATAGTTGTTGTTATTATTAATTAATTTTTTAAAATTTGTTTGCATAACATTTTAATTTTTATCATTGGAATTATTTAAAACATCAAATATTGTTTTTCATTTTTAAAGTTAACAATATAATTATTTATATAGAGCTATTTTTAACTATTGTTATTGTAAGTTATTTTAAGCTATTTATTTTAAAATTTTAATTATTATAAAAATAACTTTAGAAAATAATTTGGTTAAATTGAGATTACAATTTAGTTTTTGCATTTGACACTACAATTTATCACTTTTAGCTATTCAAAAAATATTTTTTTGGGTTTTTTAACTGGAATCGATTTTATACTTAAGTTAACCATGTTTATATAAATCAACAATTTAAGTATTTTATTCAAACGTTCAAAAGTTATAGCTTTAAATTGATAATGGTTTACATAAACAACATATTAAATTTAAGAAATTAAGTATAATATGTTAAAAGTTAAAAACATAACTTTATAAATAGAAGTAAATATATTATTTTAATATTAAAATTTAGTTTATTTATTATTATAATTTAGGTTTGATATTTATTTAACATTACTAACCAACTTATAAACATTATTAGAAAAATACTACAACTTATCACTTTTAACTATTTACAAACTATTAGTTGGGTTGTTTAAGTTGAACTTAAATTTATATTTAATTTGACAACGTAGTATTATATATTTAAACTAACAATCTACGTATTTTTTCAAACTGTTTACATATAACATATTAAAACTAATAAATTAAGTATAATATGTTAAAAGTTAAAGACATAATTTTATAAGTAGAAGTAAATATATTATTTTAATATTGAAATTTAGTTTATATACGATTACACTTTATGTTTGATATTTATTTAATTTTATTAACCAACTTATAATTATTATTATAAAGAAATTGAAAAGTCATGAGAGTTTAAAATGGATGTGGTGAAAGGGAAAAATGTTTCATTTATAAGTATATTAAACGAATCCTCGCACGTTGCGCGGGAATACAATTATATAGTTAAAATAATAACTTTTACCAAATTATTATTTAATATTTCTACTTTGAAACAAAATATTAGTAGTAAAACAAACATATAGTTAACATATTAGTTTTATTAAATATTATAGTTTTAATTTTTAAGTCATTATGATATATATAATTATTTGATAATTTTATAAACCGTTTAAAATTGTATAAATTATATATTAAATGTATGATAATCTATATATAACAGGTAACAAAATATATGAACAAAAATATGAACTACAACTTTTAGTAACATAAAAATACAAAAACATCTATTATAGCATTTGTATTAAAATATATATATATATATATATATATATATATATATATATATATATATATATATATATACACACACAATGAATAATAAAAATATGAAAAATAAACACTACAATTTTTAATAACATAAAAACACTAAAACATCTATTATAACATTTATTAGTAATTACTAATTAATAATCACAAATCTCTTCAATTACATTAATGTTTTTAATGAGCAATACTTTACAACCTTATAAAAGAAAGAAAAATAAAATTTATTAGTAATTACTAATTAATAATCATAAGTTAAAAACTCTTGAGTTGTAACTAATAAATATACATAATTAGAAAACTCTTGAGTGTTAGTATGAGTTTCAAATGAATTCGGTACTTGGAAATGTATTATTATTATTATTATTATTATTATTATTATTATTATTATTATTATTATTATTATTATTATTATTATTATTATGATTATTATATCCGTCTAAATAATTGGATTTAAAGCATTATTTTAATCTCTTCAATTATTAAACATAAATATATTTAATTATAAATTTATAACATACATAGGTGCATATATATGTTAAAAAAATCACATATAATATACATTTTCGTAAATGTCATATGTAATTATTGTCGTAGTAATATAGATAAATTACGTTCATATGCAGAATATATCATGATAAGTCAATCTTAATTACATATCAAATGTTAAAAATTATGTTATATTTTAAATATTGTCTTGTAAATATGTTGTGTATGATAAACCAACTAAAAAATAATATAAAATAAACATAATCAAAATAGAAAAACTTCATTAAAATATATAAGAACATCGGGTGGTTGAATATATAAATAAAAATATTACATACATACACATTTAAATCAAAAGAAAAAACTAACAATCTTCTACTTTGCTCAAACAAAAAAAACCTATATCCGTTTTTTGAATTTTCTTTCTTCATTTAACACCATTCAACTATAGAAACTTGATGACAATTCATTACTAACCTGTGAAAAAAAAAAGAATCAAAAAGATATTTTAAGCAAAACATTGATGTTTGGAGAATCACATTAAAGATTGAGTAATACACACAAATCACATATAAAGATCAAATGAGAAACTGAATATAAAGAAAGAATATAATATCTTCATTTGTTTTGTTGAAAGAAAAACTCAAATTACAATTATCATCGATGCAACATAACCTATTTATTTAAATCATCATATTTGGATCATGAATGCTCCAACTATATGAAAACTTTTGAATCACAATATCTTCAACCAAATGACGACTTTTTGTAAGAAAAATGTACTAATATAACTACATATATAATAAGAGAATGCAAAAAATTATTGGAAATTTATAAATATTATAAATGTTATCAATTAAGGAATATAAAAAGTTATGTGGGTTTCAAATCAATATGTCTTGAGAAAAGAAAATATCTCTAAACATATGATTTTGAATGGTATAGTTTGAGAAAACAAAATATCGCTAAACATATGATTTTGAATGGTCTCATTTATACTAATGGATTAAAAATATAACACGATCAAACTATGAGTAAAAAATAATATATTCATCCACAACCTTAACTTGTAGAGCTCTTTTAGGAACTTCATCACTGCAAATGCGTTCTAAAAGAATGGTGCTTATTGAAATTTTTTTCTTTTAATTTTCTTATGACATCATTTTTAAATGAAAGAGTTTATATAGCATGTTTGGTGTTTAATGCAAAATCAATTACTTAGAAGACATTTAAAAGTCATTTGAAAATATGAAAAGACAAAGAAGTTTCAAATCAATGTGGTGCTTAGAAATATAGTCATTTGAAAATATGAAAAAACAAAGGAGTTTCACATCAATATGATGTTTAGAAAAATGTTTTTACTATAAGATACATAGACCATGCGAATTTTCTCGCACGTTGCATTGTGGAATAATCATGTACTTTAATATATATATATATATATATATATATATATATATATATATATATATATATATATAATGGTAAAATAAGTAGTTAACATTCTTTTTAATCATATGGTTAATTGAGAAGTTATGATATTAAAACAAATAAGATACTAACATAATGCAATTAACAAAATTAATACATTAGAATTAATATGGTTTAATCTATTCTAAATAGGTTGTACATAAAGGTTGTGTGTGATTAAATAGTATGTATATTTTTTGATTTACAAATAATTTATACTAATAAATAATGAAAAATTATTATGAGTTTAAAATTGTAATTAATATAATGCTTATGTACATATCAGTATCTAATGTAATTATTCGGGAATTTATTAAATATGGATTTTCATTTGTAGTCGTATGCCTTTAATTATTACTAAAAAAATTATAAAAGACTTTTAAAAACCACATATTATTATTATTATGATTTAGATGCTAAAGTTTATATATATATATATATATATATATATATATATATATATATATATATATATATATATATATATATATATATATTATATTAATGAATCATTTTAGAATCAATAATAAAAAACATTGTAAAGATAAACATAACAAAAATTATGAGAATTTCAAATAATTTCAAATAAATATGATATAAATAATATTATAAATATAAACATAAACTTCTTTGAGCTTATATATGAAAACTAAATCTAATAAAATATTTATTTAAACAAAATTCTATATATTATAAATATATTAACTTTTTAATTAGCAACTAAATCTTTTAATTAACACAATTTGATTAATTAATTAAGATTACTTTGTTAAAATTTAACAATACGAATATGAATTTGTGTTAGAACCTTATTAAATAAAAATATTACACAACAATAAAAATAATTAATTATATTCAAACAGTTTAATATAAAATACATTAATTAAAATAAAACAAATGTAATATAGAAAAATGAGGGGTTGTAGTGGCAATTATGGAAGCAATACTTTTAAGAGAAAATGTGGTTGGGTGTAATATACAACATTAAGCAAACCATAGAGACTGAAAGTGTAACGTTTTCTTTAAAAAATCACATACATGACACCCTATACAATTTGTGGCCTTCGTTTTTTTTACCAAGTATTCATGCATTTGAGGCCCTTTTTTTTATCCATATATGATTATCATATTATATTAGGGTTGTTTATTATAAATTATCGCAAGAGTGAGAGAGGATAGAGATTACTTGCAGTAAGAGATATCTCAAATGAAGTGAAGCTCTCGTGTGTCATATATGGATAAACAGAGAAGATAATTAACATGAGATGTTAATTTTACTTTTCTTTGTAATTAACTCCGTTAAGGGCAACGAAGGAGAGGCTGAGTTACCGGCCTATGTCGTTATCATTTAAATGATTGACTGCTTGCCACATCCTACACAATCGCACTTGGATAAATCATTTTTTATGGATTAAGGTCACTTATGTTCATATATTCCATTGGTGAAACTTGCTAGTAGAAATATAGTTTTGTATGTAGGTGAAGTTCACTATTTATATTTACTACATATTTAATGTTGAATGTTCATTTTAATGCAAAACTCTATAACTTCTTATAATCATTTAATTAATGAATTAAAGAAAATTTTGATTTGTAAACTCAACAATATCATTAATTTGGAATTCTTTTCTGGAATTTTATGTTTTCCACTAACAACACATTAACTAATGATGTAATTGTTGGAATAGTGTCTAAGGCTATAACTATATTCGGTTGTGTATGGTCCTTTTGGGTTGCCTTCACCATAGCAACTTGAAGGATGATTTATTAAGAAAGAGTAAATATTATAAGGAATAATATTTGGCTATTTGATTAATATAAGTCATAAATTAATTGGTATTAATTTGGTGACTTAAAGAGATTAATTAAATAAGAGGGTATAAACTGTCAGTTGTTTGATAGTTAGACTTTAGACTGTAAATCCATTAGGATATACCTTGGACGGATTCTAAGAGCTTTAGGATAGCTCAAATCGTCCATAGGGTTATCTATGGAATGGATTTGGATAGCCTTAAGAGAAGATTATCCAATTAGGGTTTAGGGTGAAACCCTTAAGGAGTCTACAAGTATAAATAGACCCTATGGGTGAGGGAATTCGACACACAACCTTAAGCAAGGAACCTCTGGCCGAATTCCTCCCCTCTCCTCTCTCCTAAATCATCTTGCTTGCTATTGGTGTTTGTAAGCCATTAGAGAAGTGACAATTGTGACTCTAGAAGCTCCAAGACAAACAAGATCAACAAGGAATTCAAAGGTATGATTCTAGATCTGTTTCAATATTGTTGTTTAACCTAATTAGCCATTAGAAGTCTTGGATTCAAAAGCATGTTTATTAGAAAGCCTAGATCCAAGCATTAGGGTTTTGCATGCGCACATAGGAAAGTTCTTATGGCTAAAACCCATCAGTGGTATCAGAGCCTAGCTTGGTTTTCTTTAAATTGTTGCTTGATTAACTGAAACAAACCTGCAAAATTCGATTTTTTGGATTTTGAGTCACTGAGTCGTCGAGTTCCAAGGTGGACTCATCGAGTAGGCCTGACTCGGCGAGTCCCCTTGTGACTCGGCGAGTTCAGGCGTCAGGAATGGCCAGATTCGGGATTTTTTCAAAATTATCTTATGGAAACTTACCTTAATCATATTAGATCAATATAAATCCGATTTTTTGATAAATATGACTATTATCTTGATCTAATTAAAGATATTTATCATCTAATAAAATATTTAATTATTGTGGTAATTATCTTCAAAGAAATCAAGATAAATCAAATAAAGATAATTAGAATATTAATTGTTAATTGGAATTATTTGTTATTTGACCCTCTATGTTTTTAAGTGTTTAAAACCTACCCTAAAGTTTTGAAATTTATATTTGTGATTAAAAGTTTTAATTTAGACAACTTAAATTTCAAACCCTAGATTTTGAAAAGTTTAAAATGCAACCCTATACTTATATGATATTACTAGAATAATATATATATATATGTATAACTAAATGCTAGTCTTACCGCTAGTAGGCCTCATTCACGAAGCCGATCTATAAGGTGGGTATAAGGTTGCGGCCTATAAAATGGCGCTTAATGGGTGTACACTCACACCCACCGCTTGCTTGATTGGTGGAGGGTCGTTAGCCGAACGGGTAGGATAGGGCAACCTCATCCTCTCATTAAAAGTATAATAAGAAATACGAAGTAACTAAATTTTTTTTTAAATTTCCCAATCTTAGTTACTTTAGGAAAAGTGAATTGATGCAATCCCATGAAATTACACTTTGCACCTTGCTAAGATGTTAGTGGAGCGTGTGTGGTTTACCGGCACACTAATTGGTTCTAAGCGAAGGTGGCAAAGGGTGATTCATTGTTCATCATAGTTCGATGGAGCGTGTGTGGTTTACCGGCACATCGAATAGGTGATCGTTACAATGAAGGCACCATGTGAATTTGCATGGTAATTCACACCCGCTTTGAGATCCTCAGCATCCCAGTCACAAACAAGAGGGGCATATCGAGATTTAAACATGCCATTGAATAGTTCAATGAATCTCATCCGAATCTAGGAATTCTCAAAAACACTTAGGACTAATAGTTTAAGTTTTGTAATGGAGAATTAGTGAATCGTCATTCACTTACCTTCAATTTATTTGCATATTGGATTACGGCATCCCTTTTCTAGTATGTAAATGTTATTGTTGGATCCTAGCCCTAATTTTTCTTATTGGGTGATAATTAGGGATTCTTGTTCTAATCTATCTTTGTCCTTTCTATAGATATCAAACGCAAACAACGTTGCTGCTAGTTCTTTCACGTTGATGAGCCTTTGCCAAAAGGTCACCTTCGATGGAACGAACTTTAGCGAATGGATAAGATACATTTGCACCATTTCTCGCTATGAGGATAAAGAGTATGTCCTCGATGAGAAGCTCGAGAAAATCAACCCCGAAGTTGCTACTCCCGAAGAAATCACCGCCTTTGAAACTCATGAGCGAGATGCAACGAAGGTACATTGCATCATGATCGCCACCATGAACTCCGAATTCCAAAAGTCCTACGAGGACATGTATCCATACGAGATGCATCAAGACTTGTTGGAGAGGTACCACCAAAACGCGAGACAAGAGCGTTACGAGATTTTCACTAACATGATTTCCGCTAAGATGGGTCATGGAGAATCTCTTACCGTGCACTTGCAAAAGATGCAAAGGTATGTCGACCGCCTTCTCAAGTTAAATGTTGACTTCGGCGAAGACTTGGCGATCGACATGGTGCTTCACTCTTTGCCTCCGATGTACAATCAATTTAGGATGACCTACCACATGAACAAAGAGGAGGTCACTCTAAGTAAACTCCAAGGTCTCTTGAGGGTTGTTGAGAGCAATTTCAAGGACAAGTCTGTTGCATCAACTCCCAATCCATCCGCTGCTCCTGTCTTGGCTATTGGTCAAGGGAAGGGAAAGAAGAGGAAAGCTTCTTCGAACAACTATCGCAAGGTGAAAGCCCGAGATGGTTCCTCTTCTAGTGGGACCAAAGTTGATCCCTCTAAGCCCTGCTCTAACCCGAAGGAGGCAGAGTGCCACCACTGTAACAAGATAGGACATTGGAAGAGAAGCTGCCCGGATTACCTGCAAGCCATCAAGGAAGGAAAGATCAAGCCATATTTCGCAGGTATATATGCAATCAAATCTAACGATTCTAATCATGCTATTTCTTGGGTTCTTGACACCGGTTGTGGTTATCACATTTGTTCTAATGTGCAGGGACTAAGAAGAAGTAGGGATGTGGAGCAAGGAAGGATCAATCTAATCATGGGGAACAGAAGATCGTCGCCTGTGACCAAGATTGGAGTGTATTCTTTAGTGCTTAAGAATAGTTTAGTTTTGGATTTGAATAATTGTTGCTATTCGCCAGAAATGGCTAGAAACATCATTTCATTTCATGGTTTATATAGATAAGGATTTAGATTTTCTTTTAATAATGAGAATGGTTCTATTTTGGCTTATCTAAATGGTGTCTTTTACTTTGAAGCTATACCATGTAATGGAATATATGAAACTGTTATGATTGTTGATAACTTAGGAAATGATGTTTTGAATATTGATTCTTCCACTAGTATGGATAAGGCATCCTTGTGGCATTGTCGTCTTGGACATGTCAACAAGAAACGCATAGCCCAACTCCAAAAGGATGGAGTGTTGGAGTCATTCGACCTTAGGGAAGATGACACATGCGAGTCTTGTTTACTTGGAAAGATGACTAAGTCACCCTTCACGAGTACTTGTGAAAGGGGTGAGGGGCTATTGGACCTAATACATACCGATGTATGTGGACCCTTTAGATCAACCACGAAGGATGGGAACCGCTTCTATGTGACTTTTACCGATGATTATAGTAGATATGGGTATATCTATTTAATCAAGCAAAAGTCAGAAACCTTTGAAAAGTTCAAAGAGTTCAAGAATTAAGTGGAGAATCAATTGGGCAGGAAAATCAAGATGCTTCGATCCGATCGAGGAGGAGAGTACCTAAGTCTTGAATTCCACGATTATCTCAAGGAGTGTGGAATAGTTTCGCAATTGACGCCTCCTAGGACACCGCAGTTGAATGGTGTGGCAGAAAGGCGTAATCGAACCTTATTGGATATGGTTCGCTCTATGATGAGTCGTGCTTCACTACCTATCTTCTTTTGGGGGTATGCCTTAGAGACTGCCGCCCATATCCTTAACCGAGTCCCTACTAAGAAGGTTGCCAAAACACCTCACGAGATGTGGACGGGGAAAGCTCCCTCGTTGGCACATATCAAGGTTTGGGGTTGCGAGGCTTTCGTAAGACGAGATACTCACGACAAGCTTGAACCTCGAAGTGAGCGATGTATTTTCATCGGCTACCCGCAAACTTCCTTTGGATATCTCTTCTATAGACCGAAAGATAATGTTATCTTTGTTGCGAGGAGAGGAGTTTTCCGAGAGCGAGAACTCATAAGCCAAGGAGACAGTGGGAGGCAAATCGAACTTGAAGAGATTCAAGAATCGATAGATGAAGGAACCTCTACCGCTGGCATTCAACCCGAGGAGGAAACTCCGGTTGAACCGATTGACGAATCCTTACCTCTTAGACGTTCCGATAGAGTTAGAGTTCAACCCCAGTTTTATGGTTTTCATATTACCACCGAAGGGGACACGTATATTAGTGATGGTACACTAGTAAATCTTGATGAACCTAATAGCTATTAGGAAGCCATGGCAGGCCCGGAGTCTGCGAAATGGAAAGAGGCGATGGATAGCGAGATCCAATCCATGTACGATAACCAAGTTTGGAATTTGGTTGATTACGTGCCCGAACGTAAGACCGTAGGGTGCAAGTGGATCTTCAAGAAGAAGACCGACGTGGATGGGAACGTACACACATATAAAGCGCGATTGGTTGCGAAGGGCTTTACTCAAACTCCCGGAGTTGACTATGATGAGACCTTCTCACCAGTTGCGAAGATTAAATCTATTAGAGTGATGCTAGCAATTGCCGCATTTCATGATTATGAGATTTTGCAAATGGATGTCAAGACCGCTTTCCTTAACGGAAAGTTGGCTGAGGATGTTTACATGGCTCAGCCAGAGGGGTTTGTGGATCCGAAGCATCCGAATAGAGTGTGTAAGCTTGAGAAGTCCATTTATGGACTTAAGCAAGCGTCTCGCAGATGGAATCTTTGCTTCGATGAGAAAGTCAAAGAGTTTGGATTTGTACGAAGCGAAGACGAATCTTGTGTATATGTCAAAGCCGGTGGGAGTATAGTAAGCTTCCTCGTTCTATATGTCGATGACATATTACTCATAGGAAACGACATCCCGACTCTACAGGAGGTTAAGTCCTGGCTCGGGAAGTGCTTCGCTATGAAGGACCTCGGAGAGGCTTCTTACATTTTGGGAATAAGGATAGTAAGAGAAAGAAGTAAGAGACTAATTGGACTTAGTCAGAATACTTACTTGGAGAAGGTACTAAAACGTTTTAGTATGGAAAACTCAAAGAAGGGAGAACTACCGATACAAGGAAATGCCAAGTTGAGTAAGACTCAAAGTCCGAGTACCGAAGCTGAGATAGCAGAAATGAGCCGAGTACCATACGCTTCCGCAGTTGGCTCAATCATGTACGCTATGACTTGTACTCGCCCTGATGTAGCCTTCGCTTTGAGCATGGTTAGCAGATATCAAGGGAACCCTGGCAAAGCACATTGGATTGCGGTGAAGAACATCCTTAAGAACATCCATGGAGATTTTCTGTGATAACGAAGGTGCGGTTGCCTTGACCAAGGAACCGAGGGATCATGGTAGATCTCGACATATCGACAGAAAATATCACTTCATTAGACATCGTGTAGAAGAAGGACAACTCGTAGTGAAGAGGATATCATCAGAAGATAACCCAGCAGATCCGCTTACGAAGGGACTGAGTAGGGTTAAGCACTTGCAACATGCTAGGAGTATTGGGCTGAAGGATGATATTAGTATAAATTAGATAGTATTAGAAACGTATAATAGATAAATGTAATTAACATTTGATGACTAAATAAAGGAGTTTTATTTATGAGTAAAGTTACTGTCACATGTTAGTTGTTTAACTATTGTTTCACTTTGCATGTTTTGACTTCCAGAATAATTGAGTTTATTAGGAATAATCGAATTATTCAAATGGTCCACAATCGTTCATATGTTGGGAGTAGATATGAATGAAGATTGTCATGAATTGGTGTGTAGAATGTCTAAATGGTGTTAGACATAGCAAGGGTTGCTGCAACGTTCATGAGTGCTTATGAACTGGTTTTGAGCATTGGAATAAACCCGCGCTTGCTGGAATCACTTTATGGAATACGATATAAAAGGTGATCGCAAGACGATAATATCATATGGTCTTAAAACCTAGATATATGGTTTATTATTTGTTAATTGATTGTGCATTGATAATGCGAAAACGCATCAGTAACTTGATGTTATAAAACGCATTGTTGTGTATAGTTGGTTAATGAATAAGTAATGCATATAAGTCGAAGTTTATCTGTAAATTTTATCCTAAGAGGATAGAAGAGATATCTTGGCCACTCGATGATTTGATTTGACTTATGTGCCGGGCCCGGTCAGAACTGAATTGATGTGTTCGATTAAGTTCTATGTCAAATAAATCGGAGATCGAGAAATCTAAATGCTAGACTAACCATTCCATAGGATTGTCAGCATGATATCTAACAGAGGACTGTACGATCCCTTATCTAAAGGACAAGATTGATTAGATCAGAGTTGACAGCGTCTTTGAGAGCTACGATTGCAAACCGTATTGTACTTGTATAGTTACTAGACTTATCTAAGTGGGAGACTGTTGGAATAGTGTCTAAGGCTATAACTATATTCGGTTGTGCATGGTCCTTTTGGGTTGCCTTCACCATAGCAACTTGAAGGATGATTTATTAAGAGAGAGTAAATATTATAAGGAATAATATTTGGCTATTTGATTAATATAAGTCATAAATTAATTGGTATTAATTTGGTGACTTAAAGAGATTAATTAAATAAGAGGGTATAAACTGTCAATTGTTTGATAGTTACACTTTAGACTGTAAATCCATTAGGATATACCTTGGACGGATTCTAAGAGCTTTACGATAGCTCAAATCGTCCATAGGGTTATCTATGGAATGGATTTGGATAGCCTTAAGAGAAGATTATCCAATTAGGGTTTAGGGTGAAACCCTTAAGGAGTCTACAAGTATAAATAGACCCTATGGGTGAGGGAATTCGACACACAACCTTAAGCAAGGAACCTCTGGCCGAATTCCTCCCCTCTCCTCTCTCCTAAATCATCTTGCTTGCTATTGGTGTTTGTAAGCCATTAGAGGAGTGACAATTGTGACTCTAGAAGCTCCAAGACAAACAAGATCAACAAGGAATTCAAAGGTATGATTCTAGATCTGTTTCAATATTGTTGTTTAACCTAATTAGCCATTAGAAGTCTTGGATTCAAAAGCATGTTTATTAGAAAGCCTAGATCCAAGCATTAGGGTTTTGCATGCGCACATAGGAAAGTTCTTATGGCTAAAACCCATCAGTGGTATCAGAGCCTAGCTTGGTTTTCTTTAAATTGTTGCTTGATTAACTGAAACAAACCTGCAAAATTCGATTTTTTGGGTTTTGAGTCACTGACTCGTCGAGTTCCAAGGTGGACTCGTCGAGTAGGCCTGACTCGGCGAGTCCCCTTGTGACTCGGCGAGTCCAGGCGTAAGGAATGGCCAGATTCGGGATTTTTTTCATAATTATCTTATGGAAAGTTACCTTAATCATATTAGATCAATATAAATCCGATTTTTTGATAAATATGACTATTATCTTGATCTAATTAAAGATATTTATCATCTAATAAAATATTTAATTTCCTTATATGATGATGATTAATTATTTTGGTAATTATCTTCAAAGAAATCAAGATAAATCAAATAAAGATAATTAGAATATTAATTGTTAATTGGAATTATTTGTTATTTGACCCTCTATGTTTTTAAGTGTTTAAAACCTACCCTAAAGTTTTGAAATTTATATTTGTGATTAAAAGTTTTAATTTAGACAACTTAAATTTCAAACCCTAGATTTTGAAAAGTTTAAAATGCAACCCTATACTTATATGATATTACTAGAATAATATATATATATATATATATATATATATATATATATGTATAACTAAATGCTAGTCTTACCGCTAGTAGGCCTCATTCACGAAGCCGATCTATAAGGTGGGTATAAGGTTGCGGCCTATAAAATGGCGCTTAATGGGTGTACACTCACACCCACCGCTTGCTTGATTGGTGGAGGGTCGTTAGCCGAATGGGTAGGATAGGGCAACCTCATCCTCTCATTAAAAGTATAATAAGAAATACGAAGTAACTAAATTTTTTTTAAAATTTCCCAATCTTAGTTACTTTAGGAAAAGTGAATTGATGCAATCCCATGAAATTACACTTTGCACCTTGCTAAGATGTTAGTGGAGTGTGTGTGGTTTACCGGCACACTAATTGGTTCTAAGCGAAGGTGGCAAAGGGTGATTCATTGTTCATCATAGTTCGATGGAGCGTGTGTGGTTTACCGGCACATCGAATAGGTGATCGTTACAATGAAGGCACCATGTGAATTTGCATGGTAATTCACACCCGCTTTGTGATCCTCGGCATCCCAGTCACAAACAAGACGGGCATATCGAGATTTAAACATGCCATTGAATAGTTCAATGAATCTCATCCGAATCTAGGAATTCTCAAAAACACTTAGGACTAATAGTTTAAGTTTTGTAATGGAGAATTAGTGAATCGTCATTCACTTACCTTCAATTTATTTGCATATTGGATTACGGCATCCCTTTTCTAGTATGTAAATGTTATTGTTGGATCCTAGCCCTAATTTTTCTTATTGGGTGATAATTAGGGATTCTTGTTCTAATCTATCTTTGTCCTTTCTATAGATGTCAAACGCAAACAACGCTGCTGCTAGTTCTTTCACGTTGATGAGCCTTTGCCAAAAGGTCACCTTCGATGGAACGAACTTTAGCGAATGGTTAAGATACATTCGCACCATTGCTTGCTATGAGGATAAAGAGTATGTCCTCGATGAGAAGCTCGAGAAAATCAACCCCGAAGCTGCTACTCCCGAAGAAATCACCGCCTTTGAAACTCATGAGCGAGATGCAACGAAGGTACATTGCATCATGATCGCCACCATGAACTCCGAATTCCAAAAGTCCTACGAGGACATGTATCCATACGAGATGCATCAAGACTTGTTGGAGAGGTACCACCAAAACGCGAGACAAGAGCGTTACGAGATTTTCACAAACATGATTTCCGCTAAGATGGGTCATGGAGAATCTCTTACCGTGCACTTGCAAAAGATGCAAAGGTATGTTGACCGCCTTCGCAAGTTAAATGTTGACTTCGGCGAAGAGTTGGCGATCGACATGGTGCTTCACTCTTTGCCTCCGATGTACAATCAATTTAGGATGACCTACCACATGAACAAAGAGGAGGCCACCCTAAGTAAACTCCAAGGTCTCTTGAGGGTTGCTGAGAGCAATTTCAAGGACAAGTCTGTTGCACCAACTCCCAATCCATCCGCTGCTCCTGTCTTGGCTATTGGTCAAGGGAAGGGAAAGAAGAGGAAAGCTTCATCGAATAACTATCGCAAGGTGAAAGCCCGAGATGGTTCCTCTTCTAGTGGGACCAAAGTTGATCCCTCTAAGCCCTGCTCTAACCCGAAGGAGGCAGAGTGCCACCACTGTAACAAGATAGGACATTGGAAGAGAAGCTGCCTGGATTACCTGCAAGCCATCAAGGAAGGAAAGATCAAGCCATATTTCGCAGGTATATATGCAATCAAATCTAACGATTCTAATCATGCTATTTCTTGGGTTCTTGACACCGGTTGTGGTTATCACATTTGTTCTAATGTGCAGGGACTAAGAAGAAGTAGGGATGTGGAGCAAGGAAGGATCAATCTAATCATGGGGAACAGAAGATCGTCGCCTGTGACCAAGATTGGAGTGTATTCTTTAGTGCTTAAGAATAGTTTAGTTTTGGATTTGAATAATTGTTGCTATTCGCCAGAAATGGCTAGAAACATCATTTCATTTCATGGTTTATATAGATAAGGATTTAGATTTTCTTTTAATAATGAGAATGGTTCTATTTTGGCTTATCTAAATGGTGTCTTTTACTTTGAAGCTATACCATGTAATGGAATATATGAAACTGTTATGATTGTTGATAACTTAGGAAATGATGTTTTGAATATTGATTCTTCCACTAGTATGGATAAGGCATCCTTGTGGCATTGTCGTCTTGGACATGTCAACAAGAAACGCATAGCCCAACTCCAAAAGGATGGAGTGTTGGAGTCATTCGACCTTAGGGAAGATGACACATGCGAGTCTTGTTTACTTGGAAAGATGACTAAGTCACCCTTCACGAGTACTTGTGAAAGGGGTGAGGGGCTATTGGACCTAATACATACCGATGTATGTGGACCCTTTAGATCAACCACGAAGGATGGGAACCGCTTCTATGTGACTTTTACCGATGATTATAGTAGATATGGGTATATCTATTTAATCAAGCAAAAGTCAGAAACCTTTGAAAAGTTCAAAGAGTTCAAGAATTAAGTGGAGAATCAATTGGGCAGGAAAATCAAGATGCTTCGATCCGATCGAGGAGGAGAGTACCTAAGTCTTGAATTCCACGATTATCTCAAGGAGTGTGGAATAGTTTCGCAATTGACGCCTCCTAGGACACCGCAGTTGAATGGTGTGGCAGAAAGGCGTAATCGAACCTTATTGGATATGGTTCGCTCTATGATGAGTCGTGCTTCACTACCTATCTTCTTTTGGGGGTATGCCTTAGAGACTGCCGCCCATATCCTTAACCGAGTCCCTACTAAGAAGGTTGCCAAAACACCTCACGAGATGTGGACGGGGAAAGCTCCCTCGTTGGCACATATCAAGGTTTGGGGTTGCGAGGCTTTCGTAAGACGAGATACTCACGACAAGCTTGAACCTCGAAGTGAGCGATGTATTTTCATCGGCTACCCGCAAACTTCCTTTGGATATCTCTTCTATAGACCGAAAGATAATGTTATCTTTGTTGCGAGGAGAGGAGTTTTCCGAGAGCGAGAACTCATAAGCCAAGGAGACAGTGGGAGGCAAATCGAACTTGAAGAGATTCAAGAATCGATAGATGAAGGAACCTCTACCGCTGGCATTCAACCCGAGGAGGAAACTCCGGTTGAACCGATTGACGAATCCTTACCTCTTAGACGTTCCGATAGAGTTAGAGTTCAACCCCAGTTTTATGGTTTTCATATTACCACCGAAGGGGACACGTATATTAGTGATGGTACACTAGTAAATCTTGATGAACCTAATAGCTATAAGGACGCCATGGCAGGCCCAGAGTCTGCGAAACGGAAAGAGGCGATGGATAGCGAGATCCAATCCATGTACGATAACCAAGTTTGGAATTTGGTTGATTACGTGCCCGAACGTAAGACCGTAGGGTGCAAGTGGATCTTCAAGAAGAAGACCGAAGTGGATGGGAACGTACACACATATAAAGCGCGATTGGTTGCGAAGGGCTTTACTCAAACTCCCGGAGTTGACTATGATGAGACCTTCTCACCAGTTGCGAAGATTAAATCTATTAGAGTGATGCTAGCAATTGCCGCATTTCATGATTATGAGATTTGGCAAATGGATGTCAAGACCGCTTTCCTTAACGGAAAGTTGGCTGAGGATGTTTACATGGCTCATCCAGAGGGGTTTGTGGATCCGAAGCATCCGAATAGAGTGTGTAAGCTTGAGAAGTCCATTTATGGACTTAAGCAAGCGTCTCGCAGATGGAATCTTTGCTTCGATGAGAAAGTCAAAGAGTTTGGATTTGTACGAAGCGAAGACGAATCTTGTGTATATGTCAAAGCCAGTGGGAGTATAGTAAGCTTCCTCGTTCTATATGTCGATGACATATTACTCATAGGAAACGACATCCCGACTCTTCAGGAGGTTAAGTCCTGGCTCGGGAAGTGCTTCGCTATAAAGGACCTCGGAGAGGCTTCTTACATTTTGGGAATAAGGATAGTAAGAGAAAGAAGTAAGAGACTAATTGGACTTAGTCAGAATACTTACTTGGAGAAGGTACTAAAACGTTTTAGTATGGAAAACTCAAAGAAGGGAGAACTACCGATACAAGGAAATGCCAAGTTGAGTAAGACTCAAAGTCCGAGTACCGAAGCTGAGATAGCAGAAATGAGCCGAGTACCATACGCTTCCGCAGTTGGCTCAATCATGTACGCTATGACTTGTACTCGCCCTGATGTAGCCTTCGCTTTGAGCATGGTTAGCAGATATCAAGGGAACCCTGGCAAAGCACATTGGATTGCGGTGAAGAACATCCTTAAGTACCTTCGGAGGACGAAAGAATGGTTCTTAGTCCTTGGAGGGAGTGATGACTTGAAGGTGCGAGGGTATAGTGACGCCAGCTTTCAGACCGACAGGGACAACTACCGTTCGCAGTCGGGCTGGGTCTTTACCCTAAATGGAGGAGCAGTGACATGGAAAAGTTCCAAGCAGGAAACCGTAGCTGATTCAACGTGCGAATCAGAGTACATCGCAGCGAGCGAAGCGTCGAAGGAGGCAATATGGCTGAAGAACTTCATCGGTGATCTTGGAGTTGTGCCGGCCATAAAGGAGCCCATGGAGATTTTCTGTGATAACGAAGGTGCGGTTGCCTTGACCAAGGAACCGAGGGATCATGGTAGATCTCGACATATCGACAGAAAATATCACTTCATTAGACATCGTGTAGAAGAAGGACAACTCGTAGTGAAGAGGATATCATCAGAAGATAACCCAGCAGATCCTCTTACGAAGGGACTGAGTAGGGTTAAGCACTTGCAACATGCTAGGAGTATTGGGCTGAAGGATGATATTAGTATAAATTAGATAGTATTAGAAACGTATAATAGATAAATGTAATTAACATTTGATGACTAAATAAAGGAGTTTTATTTATGAGTAAAGTTACTGTCACATGTTAGTTGTTTAACTATTGTTTCACTTTGCATGTTTTGACTTCCAGAATAATTGAGTTTATTAGGAATAATCGAATTATTCAAATGGTCCACAATCGTTCATATGTTGGGAGTAGATATGAATGAAGATTGTCATGAATTGGTGTGTAGAATGTCTAAATGGTGTTAGACATAGCAAGGGTTGCTGCAACGTTCATGAGTGCTTATGAACTGGTTTTGAGCATTGGAATAAACCCGCGCTTGCTGGAATCACTTTATGGAATACGATATAAAAGGTGATCGCAAGACGATAATATCATATGGTCTTAAAACCTAGATATATGGTTTATTATTTGTTAATTGATTGTGCATTGATAATGCGAAAACGCATCAGTAACTTGATGTTATAAAACGCATTGTTGTGTATAGTTGGTTAATGAATAAGTAAATGCATATAAGTCGAAGTTTATCTGTAAATTTTATCCTAAGAGGATAGAAGAGATATCTTGGCGACTCGATGATTTGATTTGACTTATGTGCCGGGCCCGGTCAGAACTGAATTGATGTGTTCGATTAAGTTCTATGTCAAATAAATCGGAGATCGAGAAATCTAAATGCTAGACTAACCATTCCATAGGATTGTCAGCATGATATCTAATAGAGGACTGTACGATCCCTTATCTAAAGGACAAGATTGATTAGATCATAGTTGACAGCGTCTTTGAGAGCTACGATTGCAAACCGTATTGTACTTGTATAGTTACTAGACTTATCTAAGTGGGAGACTGTTGGAATAGTGTCTAAGGCTATAACTATATTCGGTTGTGCATGGTCCTTTTGGGTTGCCTTCACCATAGCAACTTGAAGGATGATTTATTAAGAGAGAGTAAATATTATAAGGAATAATATTTGGCTATTTGATTAATATAAGTCATAAATTAATTGGTATTAATTTGGTGACTTAAAGAGATTAATTAAATAAGAGGGTATAAACTGTCAATTGTTTGATAGTTACACTTTAGACTGTAAATCCATTAGGATATACCTTGGACGGATTCTAAGAGCTTTAGGATAGCTCAAATCGTCCATAGGGTTATCTATGGAATGGATTTGGATAGCCTTAAGAGAAGATTATCCAATTAGTGTTTAGGGTGAAACCCTTAAGGAGTCTACAAGTATAAATAGACCCTATGGGTGAGGGAATTCGACACACAACCTTAAGCAAGGAACCTCTGGCCAAAGTCCTCCCCTCTCCTCTCTCCTAAATCATCTTGCTTGCTATTGGTGTTTGTAAGCCATTAGAGGAGTGACAATTGTGACTCTAGAAGCTCCAAGACAAACAAGATCAACAAGGAATTCAAAGGTATGATTCTAGATCTGTTTCAATATTGTTGTTTAACCTAATTAGCCATTAGAAGTCTTGGATTCAAAAGCATGTTTATTAGAAAGCCTAGATCCAAGCATTAGGGTTTTGCATGCGCACATAGGAAAGTTCTTATGGCTAAAACCCATCAGTAATTGAGATAATAAATATTATTTATGACATTTAATTGTTCTATAGCATTTGTGACCTTCAATGATTTTAATACTAATAAGTTTTCTACTCACGAGTTACATTTATTTTTTAGATGGAGTAACTAAAGAGCAAAACAATAGTTTTACATGAGCCGATTGAACTGGTTCAGTTCTTTTAAGGTACATGAGCCAACCCGACCCGACCCCAAAAATGTTGTTGATTTTTTTATTGGCCTCACTTAATTTAGGAACCACGTAATTTTTTGTTCTAAATTCGCCACTATTTTTACACATATATTTTAAATATATAAATAATAAACAATATTCATAGTCATATTCAGCTATTAGTCAAGTTGAAAGCTAATTTATTTTGAATAAAAAGCAAATGTTGACATAGCCTACAAAATTTTATTAATCTTATTTTTAAAATATAAGCATGTAGTTATGTTTATAAATTAGGGAGAATTTCATATATGCTCTTCTTAAACCTTAAAATATCATATTTGCCCAGCTTAATTTCTTAATATCATATTTACCCTTCATAAACCTTCAAAATATCATATTTGCCCAAATCATTTTTTATAATGTTTTTAATATTTTATAATCATTTTTTATAACTTAAAATTACTATAATAATTAAAAATTTTAACGATATTATCCTTACATCTATGATAATGGAATGTGAACTTCTAAATTGTTGGAATGTCGTCATCTTGACAAACAAAAATATTCATCTTCAAACCTCTCTATGGAATGTATATTTTGATTATTTAGTTTTTTTTTTTTTTTTTTTTTTTTTTTTTTTTTTTTTGATTATGTTGTAGATGAAGGATATTTTAGATATTACCATTGATATTTTGATGTTTAAAAAGTACATATACGGTATTTTGATATTTAAGAAGGGCATATATGATATTATGATATTTAAAAATGATATATATGATATTTTGAAATTTTATGAATGGTAAATATGATATTTAGAAATTTTATGAAGGGTAAATATGATATTTAGAAATTTTATGAAGGGTAAATATGATATTTTGATGTTTAAGAATGACATATATGAAATTCTCCTATTTATTAAATATCAAACGGTCTACCAACATCAAGTTGATTTAATGGTGATCACAAACTTTTCAAAATAAAATAATTCCCAACCTACTTAGGTTCTAAACTCATTAGTTTCAACCTTAAGATGATTTTATACAAAATCTTAAATTATTTTAACAAGCACAGAATATAAAAAATCCATGTGCCCACCAATAATGTTATTGGCATCTTGTTATCAATAATAAGATACAAGCTATTCACATTACAATTACGCGTTGCAAAAGATGTAGCATATTGCATTAACACTTAACTATATATTGTTTTCATAAAGACATGCTTTATTTTTTATAATCCACAATAACAACTAACCAATATCTTTTTTTTTACTGACTTACACATATTAATCCACTGGACAAGTTGCAAGTAAAAAATTGTTAACTTACAAAGTATACGGACATAACCTTTTATGACAACACTTCGGGTCACGACCACCATACCACCATCATTTTTGTGAAGGACCCATGAAAAAGAATCCAAGAACATCAACTTTCTCCACTACTTTACTAGCATCCATCTAGGTTCATAAAGTAGTAACACCCATCACTCATTTTGCCCTATCAAAGTACAAATTCTTGAGCATATGTCAATGTTATTATGGGTTTGCAAGAGTTTAGAACAAAAAAAAAATGCTTTCACCATCTATCTAGGTACATTATCTAGGATAAAAACTTTTAGTGTTAGAGTGGTTAAGGAAGCCACAACAGTTTCGAATTCTTGTGGTAGCACAAGAGGTAGAATTTTGTTACCGACAGCACCTAAGGCATCATGTAGCCCATCTTTCACCACTCGGTCCATTCCGTCCATCCCAATAAAGCAATAAAAAAAGTACACGAAAAATAATTTTATTTAACTATAAAAGAATAATAATGTAGCTTTAATATGGTTTTATTATTTACTTGTAGGATGTTATATAGTTTGTATTTTTATTAGTCTTATTATACATTTAAGTTTATGTACAAACGTTCTCTTAAAATATTTAACTAGTTGTGAGACTCGTATATTATACGGGTTGATTAAAACAAAATATTAAATAAAAACGATTAAATAAAAAGTTTATTTGAATTTGAAATACGAAATAAGTGAAAATTATGAGAAATAAAAAAACATGCGAGAAATAAATAAATTTAAATTATATGTTTAGTCATACCCGTGTACTAAATATTAATTATAACAAAATGTTAAATACAAAAGTTTAAACTGTAAGTTTATTTGAAATTAAAATTTAAAATTAATAGTCATTATAGTAAGTTTAATTTGTGGAAACTAAATTAACGATATATTAGGAAATAAAAAATAAAGTAAAAAATAAAAAACATGCGGGAAATAAATAAATTAAAATGATATGTTTAGTTGTCATACCCGTGTACTAAACATGTTAATTATAACAAAATGTTAAATACAAATGTTTAAAATATAAATTTATTTGAAATAGAAATTTAAATTTAAAATTTAAATTTGAAATTAATAGTTATTATAGTATGTTTAATTTATGAAAACTAAACTAATGATATATTAGAAAATAAAAAATAAAGTAAATGACAAGTAAAAATAAAATATATTTCAAAATTATGACAAATTGACATGTGGTCAATTGAATAAAAAAACACGCGAAATCATTCTAATTTATTAGGTAGATATGTTTGTTCAAAGTTGTATAATTTTACTTCAATGATAACTTATTAATATAATTTATAAAAATATAAATTCTTTTGGTTATTCCACAAAATACTTCACTAATAAAAAGTCTGTCATTTTCTTGAAAATAAAATACTTAAAAATAGCAAGCAAGGTTTGATATTAAAAATATTATTTTTGGAAAAAATTTAAATACAATCTCCAATGCATAAAGTATTCATGTATAATCTATAATTTTAGTTTTGTTTACTCCTTAACTATTATATTTTAATTTAAAAATGTCTGAGAAAAAATTAGACTAAATTTAATAATAAATACAATACAATATAATAATATTTTCTTAAAGGATACTGCTTTTTATTTTTGTCATAAGACACACAATGTTGAGGTGTCATTGCGAAAAGGATTTCTTTTTCTTTCTTTAAATATAATGAATGTTTCACATTTTATAGGTAAAATTTTGTCCTTAACCATATTTATCTTGAAGTGAAAATTAGCTATAAACGACAACCAAATCAATTAATTGTTTAGAATAAGATGCTGGAAATTTGGTGGATATTACAAGTAAATTACCCATGAATATTTATGAGAAAACATTATTTAATTATTTATCTTAAATGAATATATATAAAAATTAGTAATAACCGAAATGAAGGAGGGGAGGTTGTTTGCCTTGTTTGGCACGTCTTTTTTTTGGGCCTATCAAACTCTATAAATACCCTCCTCCATTCCCTCTTTTCTCTCCTTCTTTTTCTCCACACACCTACAATTTCTACCAATTCCTTCATTCGTCCCTTCTTTCTCCCTACAAGATCATTTATTTTGCCTCTTCAATCGCAGAATTTCGTCTCTCAATCAGGTATATATATACTCCTTAATTCTACCTTTTACGCTGTGCATTGTTGTCGCAATTTCATCTCGATTTGTGTTTTAATGGCTATGAGGCTGTAGAAATTCCGATTGAGATCTGATTTTTTTTCTTCTCTTGTTTTCGATGTTTGTGTTTGCTTTATGGTGATTTTGACAGCATAATTGAACTTCAAATTTCTCTGTGTCGTTTTATGAGGAAGTACTGTTTGTCGGTTGCAGAATTGAAAGTTATTGAAAGATATTGAAAGCTTGTGCGTGTCTTAATCAGAAATTTCTGTTAATTTTTGTTGTTTTATAACGTATAAAACTGATAGAGATTAAGGATTCAATGTGATTGCCTAAAGTGTTTGAATGATTTCATGCTCCGGGTATCTGTCGCTATACAACCTTTGAAATTTTAGCCCCAAATTTACACCAAAAGCATGGAAATAATAGTCTATTGGCAAAATATTATGAACAGGTCTTACGATTTCTGTTATAATATGAAAAATTCTTGATGTTTTGGGAACAATATTATTTTTTCTATATAAGTGTATAACTGCACATCGCTATTGAATTTCCAAAAGTATCGATTAGCTTTATATAATTGCATGTTTGATTTTTTATAGAGCTATTCATGTTTTTCATGTTTATTTCATAGCTCTAATAACTTGGTGTGGTGGGTTTTGAATAAACAGTTAGCCAATAAATTCATCTTTCTTGTTCCATAGGTATAGTATTATGGGTGTCGCTTTATCGCTATATTGTTTATTAAGGAGTTCCATAAATTTATATTAATTGTGATCATGAATAGACAAGTAAATTTCATTTTAATGTTTTAAAACATATCAAGAGCACGAGGGTTGCGGGTTATGGTGGTTGTGAAGTCACATCAAGAGAAAGAACATGGTGATACCTGACTCATATTTTTAATTTTTTTTTCTAACAAAGTGACATCTTTATGGAGCTTATGTGAATATAATTAATATTAATTACCTTTCAACTCTTATTATGATAGTATAGTAGATCCATGAAGAAAATACATGTTTCCTACTTTGTAGGGTCCACATCGGGGGTCATGTGACAAGTGTGAAGACACTGTTCAACATTAAATTAAACAAATAATATTTTTAAAGCTTTTTGGCAATTACTTTGTGCTTCATCAACTAATGATCAGTATATGTTTAATTGAATAAATCTTACAAAAAGGCGATGGATATGGATCTTTTCACCCAACACAACATACTATTCTTTATATTATTAATGGAATCTTTTGATCAACATTTAAAGTACAAAACATGTCTTTGATCCATATCAATCTTTACATCTTCTATATGAATCTTCTCCTGTATATGGATATGGTGAATTATTATATACTGCTATTCTATTCACAAATCCACTCGATTAAGTTAACTGGTGCTTGGTGTAATCATTTAAAGAACATTTTTTTTTTACTTAAATCCACTTCCAACTTTTTAAGATGGTCATTATCTTTCATGCTTTTTTTTTACTTAAATCCACTTCCAACAATTGAATAACTTTTATTTATTTATTTTTTCTTTCACTTTTTCAGGAAAGAACTCCATTCAACTAAAGTTGGTGGCTTTTGAAGAGCAAACATAGTTATAAGTGTTTAATATAAACGCTTAGCTTCTGAAAATGATGCAATTTCAGAAAGCTTCTGTTTAATGGAAAGCATACCCACCACAAGTGACAAGAAAACTCTAAAAAGGTGGTTTTTCATCGATAAAACAGTTGGATAAACAGTGATCAAATTATTATTTTTTTGAATATAAAAAAAAAAAAAGAAAAAATGGATTTGAAGCCAAAAACTGCTCCAGTTCTTGCGGATCCTTCTCCTTTAAACAAATCAAGATTAGGGATGCCTTCAAGCATGCTGCCATGTTCACAATCTGGAGCTCCATTTTCCTCAACCATGTTAACAGCTCCAAGAAAAAAACCCGGGAAACTTGATGATGTGAGATCCAATGGGTGGCTTGATGCCATGCAATCTTCTTCTCCTCCTCGTAAGAAAATTGTCAAAGATTTTGGAGTTGAGGTTGCATCTGATGATAGTGATATTGTTTATAACTCCTGGATGGTAAATACTAAATACTTCATACTCATATAGTATGTTTTATGTCATATTCTCCAATTTACACATTTAGTCCTTAAACTTCTAATACAAACGAGTTTGCCACTAAACTTACGATGTCACATGGAATTTTTAATTAAAAGGAGTTGATTTGTCTCAACAGTTACAATTTTTGCTATAGAGGGGTTGTACAATATGCAAGAAAAGAAACATGTCATTCTTGTGTATGAATCAACTCATATTTTTAATTAATTTACATTTTTGGCCCCTAGTATAGATGATTTTCACAATTTTGGTCACAAAAGTTTTCTTTTGCTATTTGGTCCTTATTTGAAGTTCTTGTAATGTTTTTGGTCCTTGTTTCATGTAAATTACTATTTTTGATCCCTGAATATAGCTAGTTTTTGCAATTTAGACCCAAATATATTGTCGTTTTATGTGGAACAAGATGAAAAATGTTACAGAAACCCCAAATAATGACCAAATTAAAAAAAATAACTCAAAGGCCCAAAAATGTAATTTACTCTAATTTGTATTTTTTAATTAGAATAATGTATAATTTATATTTTATTGTAAATGAGAATTAATCAAAAAGTCCAATGGTGCAATAATGTGTAAATATTGGAGAGACTTTGTTAGTTCAATGTTATGACATAAACTCCACTATATATATATATATATATATATATATATATATATATATATATATATATATATATATATATATATATATATATATATATATATATATATATATATATATATATATATATAATTTGATTGTCATATAATGTTATATTTATGAATTTAATTTTTATTATTTGCAGCTTAAGTACCCATCAGCTCTCAACTCTTTTGATCATATTATAAATCGTGCAAAAGATAAGGAAATTGTTATATTCTTGGATTATGATGGGACACTCTCACCAATTGTAGATGATCCTGATCGTGCTTTTATGTCTGCTGATGTAAGTATTGCACACATGATTACATCTTTTTTTTTTATATATAAATCAAATCAAAGAAATATAACGAGAAAAAAAATCCTTTTCTTTCCAGATGCATTCTGCTGTAAAAGGCGTTGCAGAATATTTTCCCACAGCAATAATTAGTGGAAGAAGCCGTGATAAGGTACAGTTTTCGTCCATGTTTTTTTTCATTTGCAGAATACAAAACTATACTTTGAAAAATCAAGCGTAAATTACAAAATTTGTCCCTGTGGTATCCCTAAAAGTACAGTTTTCATCCATGTTTTTTTCCATTCGCATGGCAATCCAAAATTAAAACTTGCATGCACAGATTTGGTCGCTTGGATTAACTTCTGTCAAAAAAAAGGCCTCAAACTGCACATTTTGGGAATTCATAGGGACCAAATCTGAATGGAAGTTTCATTTTTTGACTCAAACTGCACTTTTTTGGATACCACAGGGACCAATTTCGCAATTTACTTTAAAAATATACTCAATTTCAACATTTTAGTTTGTGATGAGGGAAATTTGTTTCTGAAAAATATAATCTACTCAATTAGAGCATTGTACTTTTATTTTATTTATTTTTCTTACTATGACATTAGACTTTGAAAAATCGAATTATATATGGATGACATTGCTGTAATTGGTGGATAAAATGAAAGTAGGTTTGATATAATAAAGAAATAAAAAAAAAAAAGTACATTGTATGTATTGTTGTGTTCAGGTGTATGAGTTAGTAGGACTAGCAGAACTGTATTATGCGGGTAGCCATGGAATGGACATCATGTTTCCTGTTCAAGACACATCCTCTCTCCACCAAAATACTTACATTAGATCTACTGACAAACAGGTATTCTTCAATTTTCTCTTCCTCCTAAAATACCCTTCTCTTCTAAATTTTTATTAATCTTTCAGGGAAAGGAAGTGAACTTGTTCCAACCTGCTAGCGAGTTTATACCTATGATCGATGAGGTCAGGGATCAAAATTCAAATTTCAAATTTCAAATTTAAACAAACTTTCATTTTATATTAAAAAAAAAAAAAACAAAAACGTATGGCAGGTTTTTAAAACCCTTGTCGAGGTTACTAAGGATATTAAAGGTGCAAAAGTGGAAAATCACAAATTTTGTACCTCTGTACATTACCGTAACGTAGATGAGAAGGTGAGGGCATTTTTGGTATTTAAATGTACTTTTATTTTTATATGGAAGTTAATGACACTTTTTGTTTTTAAATTTTATTTAGAGTTGGCTTACAGTTGCACAGTGTGTTCATGATGTGTTAAAGGATTATCCTCGTTTGCGACTAACTCATGGACGGAAGGTAAAAAAATAGCAACCTATTTTCATTTATTTTTTCATTATAGCATCCTACTTTAATTTTTTATTTTCTAATAAGAAAATAAATAAATAAAAGTAGAATGCTATAGTTGGATAGATTTTCCAAATTTACAATGTCTTAATTCTCTACAGGTTTTAGAGGTCCGTCCTGTAATTGATTGGGACAAAGGAAGGGCTGTTGAGTTTCTTCTTGAAACACTGGGTATGTGTTAATTCGCTTCTTTTTTTGAGATTTTTCTTGTTAATTAAATTGTGGTTTTATAAAAAAAAAAAATTCATAAATATAAACAGGGCTAAGCAACAGTGACGATGTGCTTCCAATTTATATTGGGGATGATAGAACAGATGAAGATGCATTTAAGGTAAGTTGTTTATATTTTTTATAAACCAAATTTACAATTTTGATCAACAGTTAGTAACACTTTTGGTCCCTGACTGTTGCTCAACTTTCCAATTTTGGTCCCCCGAAAGCTGTCTTGCAATTTTGGTCAATTAAGACGTTGAACAATTTTTTTTTTTTTACCTTTTTAGGTTTTGAGAGAAGGAAACCGCGGATATGGAATTTTGGTGTCTTCCGCACCCAAAGAAAGCAAAGCCTTTTTATCTCTTAGAGACACTACAGAGGTTCGTCTATATTATATGTTATGTTGTGTGTTTTGTGTGTTAAGTTGATATGAATATAATATTTATGTATGTATAGGTGTCAGAGTTTCTGAAGAGCCTAGTGAAATGGAAGGAACAACAGTAAGAGTAAGAGTAAGAGTAAGAAGATGATTTGCAAAAAGCGGGTACAGATGTGTCATGTGTCGTGTGTGTTCAAAATTTAGTATTTGGTCAATAAATGGTAGCCTGTGGGAACCGTGGGCTTTGTTAGAAAAGAGTTTTTATTCCATTTTGTTTTGAGTGTGAATTTTTTTTGTTTCTTTTTTTAATTTTATTTTAAGTTTATAATGAGTCATGAAATCAATTTGAGATTGTATTATTTTTGTTTTCTTTTGATTGATTGGTTCATTTATTTTAGTTCCATTCTTTTTCGTGTAGTGATGTTGTTGATGATATAAGATTAATGTTTATATTTGCTCTTATGATAAAGAATTCTCTAAAGGAATATCAGTAACATTTGTTTGTTTTTTATGTATGAATATAACATTTGTCTATGTCCAAATTATTATTTTTTTAAATTTATATACTGAAATAGTGAGATTAAATCTACTTACGTTTTTGGAGTTAGGCCACCATTAACATTTTTGTATAAATCTTTTTTCTTTTGGACCATTAAATTTTTGGAGAAAAGAGTGAGCTTTTTGTAGTGGGCCTCGACATTTACAAAGTCAAAAGTGTTATGGATTGGACAAGCTGGACTTACTGTTATGGTGGTGTTACGAATAAACTTATAATAATGGACTAGTTTAAATTATAATTAATCATTCAAATACCAAAAATAAGAAGCTCATATCGTAAACTAATTACTTGTGAGAAAAAAAAACATAAATAGTGGTTGCCACAACCATATATCGTATTTTACTTTGTTTGATACCAGGGGAGGATAGTAAAGGGCCGAGGAGGGGCTGTCTGGTTTTTTAGTTAAAAGTGGTGTGTAGCCCACTATTTTAATACATACTATGCCTAAAAATGTAAAATTTGGGTTGTAGCACCCACACTTTTCATTTTTTTTTTTTTTATATATACTAGTTGTGAGACCCGTATATTATACGGGTTAATTAAAATAAAATATTAAGTACGAACGATTAAATAGAAATTTTATTTGAATTTGAAATTGAAATAAGTGAAAATTATGTGAAAAAAAACATGCAAAAAATAAATTAATTAAAATTATGTGTTTAGTGTAGTAACCGAGTTAATTATAACAAAATGTTAAACATAAAGGTTTAAACTGTAAATTTATTTGAAATTGAATTTAAAATTTAATATTTAAAATTTAAAATTAATAGTAATTATGGTAGGTTTAATTTATGGAAATTAAATTAATGATGGATTGAAAATGAAAATTGAAGCAATGACAAGTGGAAAATAAATATATATCTCAAAATTATAACAAAATTACATGTGGCTAATTTTATGAGAGAATGACATGTGGCAAAGTCATTTTCATTTATTAGGGTATATATATATATATATATATATATATATATATATATATATATATATATATATATATATATATATATATTATATTTTCAGTCCTTCCAAGTTAAATCTTGAAACTCCGCCAGTGGTTGATATGTTTGTATAAGGTTATATAACTTAGAAGATTTATCCTTGACTTATTCTTTGTATTTTTATGAACTTTTAGAATACATCAGTATACATTACAAAATCATTTAAGAGATAACATGCAATGAAATGGTGGTTGTTCAAAAATAAATTAGGTGATAACATATAATTGAAATCACAAGACTTATTAAAGCCATCAAGAATATTCATGAGGTGCATAAGAATTATCTCTAATACCCCTCTCCCCAACTTGAAGAGATGGTGGACCAACATGTAGCATGACTTGAAATTGTTTAAATAGTGGGCGCGAAAGATGTTAGGTGAAAATATATGCAGGTTTAAGTGACGTAGGTACAAAAAGGGTATATAGTCGTCCACAAGAAACCAACTTATGAACAAAATTATATTAAATATCAATATGCTTTGCATGTTAACGAGAAATGAGATTTTGACTTCGAAACGTAACACTTTGATTGTTACATAGTAGAGTGTGGTAATCAGGAGGCAAAGCATGAAGTTCACAAAGAATATGAGTGATCCAAACAATTTCAGCAGTAGTATTTGATAATTTATAAGTTTCTTGATTTATGCTAAAATTAATGGCTTATGAGATTCGACGTCCAACGCTTGCTCTTATTGTTTAGATAGGTGTATTAGTGCCGATCATTTACCGAATTCTAGTTGTATTCCTTGGATTGCTATCCTCAAATCGGTTAAACAATTAAATAAGAAAGGTATGGATATGATGTTAACTCGTACTTGTAACGAGTATGGTTCCTTTTAGGCCTTGTAATTAAGATTATTTCATTTTGGCCTAAGTGTTTAGTACACGGGGTGTACCATAGGGTACGCTTAGCGTACTAGTTGAGAAGCTAGTACGTGGGGCGTACCACATGGTACACTTAGTGTACTAAGAGGGAAGTTTGATCGCAGATTCGAGCCTCGTACATTGGGCGTACGAGGGTTTAATGAAACCCTAATTTTAGGATGTTGCACCTTATATAAACTCCTTAAGTCCCTAGGGTTGGCCTCTTTACCAACCTCCATATCTCCCAAACCCTAAATTTCGACCCTTAGCCATCATTTTGTGTCTTTGAGATCTTGAGAAGAAAAGTTGGTGCTTATTTGCTCATTTTGAAGGGGTAAAAAGAAGGTTGAAGGTTCATTGCTTAGTGTGAAGCTTAGAGATCCAGAATCATCACTTTTTCTGCAAGTCATTTGAGGTATAAAGATCTTATCTTCACAGGTTCTCTTATGGATCTTCTTTTGGACATGTTTATGGCCAGTTTAGTCCATTTTCGTCGGTCTTGATGAGTTAAGATCATTTTAGAAGCCAATTCTTGTAGATCTGGATGTTTGGAGGGTTCCTTAAGCTTGAAGGTGCAAACTTTATGGTGTTTATGGTCTCATGCATGCATTAAGTCATTTATTAAGCTCTTTTGAGCTCTAAGAGCTTCATTAAGCCATGCATGCACGTATGTCACACCCTAAAACCGGAACGACGGAAACGTTCGGGGGTGGAGGACGTCATGTTTAGTATCACAAGACATGCATCATAGTAAGCAAAGTAATGAACAACCATTTCATTAGAAAGAAATGTTTACAATGTGTGTGTTCACAAATCATATAATACATAAGCAAATAACAAAACAAGACTTGAAGTTATACTGCTCCATCTTCAGAATTCCTAGTGCGAGTACCTGTTTACTAGTTTCCTGAGAATACAAGTTATTTGAAAGAGTTTATCAGCAATTAAGCTAGTGAGTTCATACAATTTTAGTGATGTAAGTAAGTTGTAGAATGTTATTGTAAAATATAGTTGAAAAATGTAGTAAGTTGTAAGTTCTGTTTAGAAAAGTTCGCATGTTCCTCTAGAAAATCCTATATTTCCTACATTGATGAAAGATACATAAAAATGATTCTACAATCCTTTCTATGAGTTCTAAATGGATACAAGTTATATAAAACTCAGAGTAAAAAACAATCGATTGTGCGTATTTGCCCTAAGACCACAACCAAATAAGGAACAGGAAGTAAGGCGGAAAGCACACATCCCATTGTTTGTTAGATCATTTTTGTATATAACTTCGGCGTATTCACTTGTTACTCATGGAGTTAATTTTAATAGTTCCTTTATATTTAATGAAAAGATTCTTTAAGAAAACCCTTATTTCTTATTATAAAATGGTGACCACAGTGATTACTTCTATAATCACTTAGTTTATACTGGCTATATATGATCTAATATCGAATAGATAGTTAATTGGGGGAATTTGCCCCAAGCCCACAACCAAACAAGGAACATGAAGTAAGGCAGAAAACACATATCCAACTACCTATTAGGTATTAATGATATATAACCACGATATATAAATTAAGGTATTATAGAGTTAATCACCTAAGGTCCTTTAAGTTTATACTGGTTTAATAAAAGGGATTAAACCCTTTACTGGTAAGTTTCTAGTTTTGTACACCAAAAGTTCTGTTTGGAAAAGTATGTTTCGTATTAGAAAACTGTGCATTGACTGTGTGTCCTATGACTTGACCAATACATGGTACCCTTATGATGACCTAATGTATACTGAACATATATATATATATATATATATATATATATATATATATATATATATATATATATATATATAATCGAATAGATAATAGATTGGGTGAATCCGTTCCAAGCCCACAACCAAACAAGGAACAGGAAATGAAGCAGAGAGCACACATACTATTACATGTCGGATCCTATTGATGTGTGTGTGTGTGTGTGTATATATATATATATATATATATATATATATATATATATATATATATATATCCTTTGATGTATACATTAAGGAATCATAAGGTTAGCATTATGGTCCTTTTCGACTAAACGTAGTCTTCTACGAAGGCATCAAATGTTATGTATATTTGTAAAAATGTAAGCTTTCCCTAGTTAATAACTATCTTAACTCGAAAATAGTTTGCATTTGACTTACAAGTTGTATATTTTCCCAAATGTGACTATCATTAACCAAAAATATAGCTTTTACATTACCCTTTATGTGAGAAGATCACAATGTGAATGCAATGGGGGAAATAATAAAGTATTGTAGTGTTGTATTATAGTAACTACTGCTGTACTTACTACCGTAAACCAATTGTTATTTAAGGTATAATGTGAAATGATTGCACCATACTATCGACTAAACACACGATGATGAAAGACGTCGGAAGAAATGACATTTGGCACCCGTAGACTTGCAAGTCCACTATAGCGAACAGTAAGGTGTAGGATAGTCAATCCAGTATAGATATATACACAAATTCACGCTCTCCCTCCAGGAGACTCTGGATACAAATCAATCCATGACAGGTGATGCCATGCCTCGAAACAGTTGCTCACATTTATGTTATAGTATTCTTGTATATGTATTGTATGTACTAGTGTAAGGTATGTTCTCTCTGACTAGTATGTAGTGTGTTCTCTTTGTTTCTCATCATAGTATGTTCTTTCTGTTATCGTGTATTGTATCTTCCTCCCCGTTTCTTTTTATTGTGTGTTCTCTTATGTTATTGTGTATTGTATCTAGTATAAACTGGACTTCTAAACTATACCCCTTATAGTTTACTAATGTTTTACTTGAACTGTTAGTGAAAAGACTCATTTTACTACTAAGTTGTGCTTGTACTTTAAAAATGGAGTTTTGTTAAACTAAAAAGTAACGTAACTTTAAAAGAGTTATTGAAATGTTTGGATCACTTATTAAAGACATAAGCAACCTTTGAAAGATGTTTTTGATGGTTTTAAAGGAAAAGAACATCCTATGTGCTCATGCAAAACCCTAAAGCTTGGATCTAGGCTTCTCTATTGTACATGTAATTCATCCAAGACTTGTAACCCTAGATCTAGCATGCATAATTCGAAATTAACACTATAATAACATATCTAAGTGATTACCTCTTTCAATTGGCTTGAAATCCTTTGATTCTTCTTGATCTTGAGCTTAAAGTCACAATTGTAGCTCCTCTAATGTTTCACAAACACCATACAAGCAAGAAGTCTATTATGAGAGAGGGGGTAGGATGCTAAAATCGGCCTAGGGTTTCTCTTGGAGTCAAGGTGGCCAAAAATTGCAAGCAAGGGCCTCTATTTATACTATAGGCTGCTAGGGTTTCAGTCTAAACCCTAATGGACAGCTTAGTCAACAAGCAGCCCATGGAATGGAATAGGGCCGTGGACAAAAATATGATGGATCCCCATCATAATTTTGTTCCCCCTTAGTCCATTAGGTTTCCCAGCCCAAAACTCAATTATCACACATTTGACAGTTTATGCCCCTTTATTCAATTAATCTCTTTTAGTCACTAAATTAATTCTTAATTAATTTATGACTAATATTAATCAAATAATATGCTTTCTCCTTTAATATATTATTCTTATAATATATTAATAAATCATAATATCTTCTCTCTCTCCTAAATAACCTTGTTAAGTTGCTTTGGTGAAGGCAACCCAAAAGGACCATGCACAACCAGGTCAAGTACATACCAAATATAGTCACAAGCTTAGACACTAATCCAACAGTCTCCTACTTGGATAAGTCTAGTAACTATATCTCACGTATGACTTCAGGATCTGATTAGCAATCGTAGCTCTTATACATCGCTGTCAAATCTGATCTATAACTTGTCCTTCAGATAAGGGATCCTATAATCCTTTGTTCTAGATATCATGCTTACAATACTTATTGTTCAACACTTTGTTTCTCGATATCTTATTCGTTCAACATAGAACTTAGTCGAACACATCAACTTTGTTCTGTTCGGGCCCGACACATAAGTCAAACCAAATCATCGAGTGGCCAAGATATCACCTTTATTCTCTTAGAATAAAAGGAACATATTAACTTTGACTCATATGCATATACTATTTTACTAATTAAATCATGCACAACAATATGTTTTATAACATCGAGTTACTAATGCGTTTACACATCATTAATGCATAACCAATCAGCAAACAATAACCATATCTCAAAGTTTTAAGACTATAAGATATTATCGACTTGCGATCACTCGAGATAAAATTTCATGAAGTGATACCAGCAAACACGGGTTTATTCCGATGCTCAAATCACAATTCATAAGCACTCATGAACTTTGCAACAAACTATTGCTATGTCTAAAACCTTTTAGACAATCTACAAACAGATTCATGACAGTCTTCTTTCATATCTACTTCCAACATATGAACGACAATGGATCATTTGAATAATCTTATTATTCAGGAAGTCAAAACATGAAAAACTGAAACAATAGATAAATAACCAACACAAGATAGTAACCTTCCTCTCAAATAAAACACCTTTATTTATATCAAATGTCAAGTACAAATTATCTATTACACGTTTCCTATCTATCTAATCCAAACTCATATTGTCCTTTAGCCCAATGCTCCTAGCGTGCTGCAAGTGCTTAACCCTGCCCAGTCCTTTTGTAAGGGGATCTGCTGGGTTATCTTCTGATGATACCCTCTTTACTATGAGGAGTCCATCTTCTACTCGATGTCTAATAAAATGGTATTTTCTGTCGATATGCCAGGATCTACCGTGATCCCTTGGTTCCTTGGTTAAGGCAACCGATCCTTTATTATCACATAAAATCTCCATGGGGTCCTTTATGTATGGCATAACTCCAAGGTATCCAATGAAGTTCTTCAACCATATTGCCTCTTTTGATGCTTCACTTTCTGCAATGTACTCTGATTCACATGTTGAATCAACCATAGTCTCCTGCTTGGAACTTTTCCAAGTTACTGCTCCTCCATTAAGGGTAAAGACCCAGCCTGACTGCGAATGGTAATTATCCCAATCCATCTGAAAACTAGTGTCACTGTACCCTCGTACCCTTAAATCATCACTCCCAACGAGGACTGGAAACCATTCCTTGGTCCTCCGAAGGTACTTAAGAATATTCTTAACTGCAGTCCAATGTGCTCTACCAGGGTTTCCCTGATATCTGCTGACCATGCTCAAAGCGAATGTCACATCGGGGCGAGTACAAGTCATACATGATCGAGCCAACTATGGAAGCGTAAGGTACTCGACTCATATCAGCTATCTTTGCCTCTGTACTCGGGCTTTGAGTCTTACTTAACTTGGTATTGTTTTGGATTGGAAACTCCCCTTTCTTGGAATTTTCCATACTAAAACGCTTTAGTACCTTATCCAAGTATGTATCCTGACTGAGTCCTATCAGTCTCTTACTTCTGTTTCTTACTATCCTTATTCCTAGAATATATGCAGCCTCTCCGAGGTCCTTCATATAGAAACACTTCCCAAGCCAGGACTTGACCTCCTGCAAGGTTGGGACGTCGTTTCCTATGAGTAGTATGTCATCAACATACAATAAGAGGAAGCTCACTATACTTCCACTAGCCTTGACATACACACATGACTCATCTTCGCTTCGGAGAAAGCCAAACTCTTTGACCTTCTCGTCAAAACAAAGATTCCATCTGCGAGACACTTGCTTCAGTCCATAAATGGATTTCTCAAGCTTACACACTCTATTTGGATGCTTCGCATCGACAAAACCCTCTGGTTGATTCATGTAAACATCCTCAGCCAACTTTCCATTAAGAAAAGCAGTTTTCACATCCATCTTCCATATTTCATAATCATGAAACGAAGCTATTGCGAGCATTACCTTAATAGACTTTATCTTGGCAACTGGCGAGAAGGTCTCATCATAGTCAACTCCAGGAGTTCGAGTAAAGCCCTTCACGACCATTCGCGCTTTATAAGTGTGCACATTCCCATCCATGTTTGTCTTCTTCTTGAAGATCCACTTACACTCGACTGTATTACGACCCGACACATTGTCAAGCAAATTCCAAACTTGGTTGTCATACATGGACTGAATCTCGCTGTCCATTGCCTCTTTCCACTTAGCAGACTCCGGGCCTGCCATGGCTTCCTTGTAGCTACTAGGTTCGTCCAAATTTACTAGTGTACTATCACTAATACATGTATCCCCTTCAGTAGTAATATGGATCCATACAACTAGGGTGGAACACTAGCCCTGCTGGAACATCTAAGAGGTAAGGACTCGTCAACAGGTTCAACAGGAGTTTCCTCCTCAGGTTGAGTGCTAATGTTAGAAGTTCCTTCATCGCTTTGCTCTTGAATCTCTTCAAGATCAATTTGCCTCCCACTATCCTCTTGGCCTATGGGTTCTCTTTCTCGGAATACCCCTCTTATCGCAATGAAGACAACATTGTCACTTGGTCTGTAGAAGAGATAGCCAAAGGACTTCTGTGGATAGCCGATGAAATAAAACTTCTCACTACGAGGTTCGAGCTTGTCGTGAGTCTCTCGTCTTACGAAAGCCTCGCAACCCCAAACCTTGATATGTTCCAACAAGAGAGCTTTCCTTGTCCACATCTCGTGAGGTGTTTTGGCAACCTTCATGGTGGGAACTAGGTTAAGGATATGGGTGGCAGTCTCCGAGGCATACCCCTAGAAAGCTATTGGCAATGAAGCCCGACTCATCATAGAACGAACCATGGCCAACAAGGTCTGATTACGTTTCTTAGCCACACCATTCAATTGTGGGGTTGTCAGAGGCATCGATTACGAAACAATTCTGTATTCCTTTAGATAGTCGTGAAACTCAAGACTTAGGTACTCTCGTCCTCGGTCTGATCGAATCATCTTGATTTTCCTACCTAGCTGATTCTCCACTTCATTCTTAAACTCTTTGAACTTTTCAAAGGTTTCTGAATTTTGCTTGATTAAGTAGATATATCCATATATGCTATAATCATCCGTAAAAGTCACATAGAAGCGGAAAGCATCCCTTGTGGTGGATCTAAAGGGCCCACACACATCGGTGTGTATGAGATCCAATAGACCCTGACCCCTTTCACAAGTACCAGTAAAGGGTGACTTGTTCATCTTCCCAAGTAAACAAGATTCACACACGTCATTGTCCCTAAGGTCGAATGACTCCAACACTCCATCCTTTTGTAGTTGGGCTATGTGTTTCTTGTTGACATGGCCAAGGCGACAACACCACAAGAATGCTTTGTCTAGACTATTAGACAAATCAATATTCAACACATCATTTCCTAAATTGTCTACAACCAATACAGATTCATATATTCCATTACAAGGAAATGCATTGAAATAAAAAACACCATTCAAATAAGCATTAATAGAACCATTACTATTATCAAATGAATATCTGAAACCCTGTCTATATAATCCATGAAAAGAAATGGTGTTCTTTGCCATATCTGGTAAATAGCAACAATTATTTAAATCTAACCCTCACCCATTACTCAACACTAAAGAATAAACTCCGACTCTGTTCACAAGCAACGATCTTCTGTTTCCCATAATCAAGTTTATTTTCCCATGCTCCACATCCCTACTTCTTCTTCTGCCTTGTAAATCAGAACAAATGTGGAAACCACATCCTGTATCAAGAACCCATGAAGTAGCAAGTGATGAGTTGTTAGGTTTAGTAGAATACATGCATGCGAACGTGGGATTTATCTTCCCGTCCTTAATGTCATGTAGATATTTAGGGCAACTTCGTTTCTAGTGGCCCTTCTCGTGGCAATAGAAGCACTCTGCTTCCTTAGGGTCGTAGGAGGGTTTAGCAGAACCTGCTTTGGTCCTACTAGAGGATGAATAATCACATAACTTTCCCTTTTGGTGGCTCTTTGAAGGAGCCTTCCTCTTCTTTCCCTTCCCTTGGCCAATTGCTAACATAGGAGCAACCACAGCAAGGGATGATGCAACAGATTTGTCCTTGAGGTTGCTCCCAGCAGTCCTTAGCAATCCTTGAAGCTTACTCAAGGAGACCTCTTCCTTATTCATGTGGTAGGTCATTCTTAACTGGTTATAGTAGGAAGGAAAGGTGTGGATGATGATGTCGATAGCCAAATCCTCATCAAACTTAACATTAAGTTTGAGAAGACGATCAATATACCTCTGCATTTTCTGTAAATGAGAGGTTAGGTGGTACCTGTCCAGCAAATCTTAGTAATTATCTCCACTCCCCATCTTAGCAGTGATTATCTTAGTAATGATCTCATAGCGCTCTTGCCTCGCGCTTTGGTGGTACCTATCTAGCAAATCTTGATGCATTTTATATGGATACATGTCCTCATTGGACTTTTGGAGTTCGAGGTTCATGGTGGTCAGCATGATGCAATGAACTTTCGTAGCATCACGCTCATGGGCCTCAAAGGCGGCTAACTCTTCAGGAGTAGCAACATCTGGGATGATCTTTTCAAGTTTCTCATCCAGGACATATTCTTTGTCCTCGTAGCGAGTGATCATGCGAATGTACCTCATCCACTCGCTGAAATATGACCCATCAAATGTCACCTTTTGACATAGGTTCATCAGCGAGAATGACCCAGAAGCGTTGTTGTTGTTGTTAGTAGACATCTGGAAAAGAAAGGAACAAAGTTTGATTAGAAATGAATCCCCAATTAAACACCCAAATGAAAAATTAGAGCTAGGATCCAACAACATTATTCACAACTTGGAAAAGGGATGTCGTAATCTAAATGCAAATAATTTGAAGGTAAGTGAATGACGATTCACTAATTTCCACCATGAAAAACGAAAAAGAATTTAAGTTTTAAATGTATTTGAAAATTCCTAGATTCTTTTGAGATTCATTGAACTTTTCAATGGCATGTTTAAATCTCGATATGCCCTTCAAGTTTGTGACTGGGATACCGAGGATCACAAACAAGGTGTGAATAACCATGTGAATCAACATGGTGCACTCAATGTCTCTATCACCTAATCAATGTGCTGGTAAACCACACACGCTCCATTGATCTATGACAAACACCTAGCCACCCTTTTCTACCAATGTCAATCCCAAATTAGTGTTCCAGTTGACCACACACGCTCTACTAGCATCATTTTCACATTTTACCCTAAAGTAACTAAGATTGGGAATATCTAAAAACATTGTAGTTACTTTGTATCATTCATTATAATTTTAACGAGGAGAGGATTGCCCTATCCTACCCGTTCGGCTAACGACCCTCCACCAATCAAGGAAGCAATGGGTAAGAGTAGATACCCATTAAACGACCATTTTATAGGCCATAACCTTATACCCCCTTATAGATCGGCTTCGTGAATGAGGCCTACTAACGGTAATACTAGCACTTTAAGTTATACATATATATTAATTAATCTTGTAACAATATAATAGTATAGGACTGAATTTTAAACTTGTAAAATTCTAAGGGTTTGAAATTTAAATCATTCAAAATTAAACTTTTAATCATAAAATTTAAATTTCAAAACTTGAGGACAAGTTTTGAACTTTTCAAAACACAAGGGATCAAATAAAAAATAATATAAATTAAACAATTAATTTTATAATTATTTATATTTGACCTAATCCAATTTTAGTCACAAGATAATTACCAAATAATTTAAATAATCCATATTTATCATATAAAGAAACTATTATTCAAAAGATTTGAAATTATCTTTTGTTTTGGTAAGGATAATCATTTAAATACAATAAAATTCGGATTTTATTATTAAAAAACGATTTTGGCATTTATCCTATAGCAAAACAACAAGAAATCCTGAGATATGCTCTGTCTGACTCCCGAACTCGCCGAGTCAGTTCCTGGACTCACCGAGTTGGGCAGACTCGCCGAGTCCAGATACTGACTCGCCGAGTCCAGATACTGACTCGCCGAGTCGGGTCGGGCAGAGGCCAGAAAAATGATTTTTAGCAAAAACTCAACAATTACATCACATACAACATAAACCAATCAAGGCTCTGATACCATTGATGGTTTTAAAGCAAAAGAATATCCTATGTGCTCATGCAAAACCCTAAAGCTTGGATCTAGGCTTCTCTATTGTACATGTAATTCATCCAAGACTTGTAACCCTAGATCTAGCATGCATAATTCAAAATTAACACTATAAGAAAAGATCTAAGTGATTACCTCTTTCAATTGGCTTGAAATCCTTTGATTCTTCTTGATCTTGAGCTTAGAGTCACAATTGTAACTCCTATAATGGTTCACAAACACCACACAAGCAAGAAGGCTATTATGAGAGAGGATGGAGGATGCTAAAATCGTCCTATGGTTTCTTTTGGAGTCAAGGTGGCCAAAAATTGCAAGCAAGGGCCTCTATTTATACTATAGGCTGCTAGGGTTTTAGTCTAAACCCTAATGGACAACTTAGTCACCAAGCAGCCCATGGAATGGAATAGGGCCTTGGACAAAAATATGATGGATCCCCATCATAATTTCATTCCCCCTTAGTCCATTAGATTTCCCAGCCGGGTACTCAACTTGTTGGATTAGATGTCTAAGCCCATAACTATTATTGGTATATACTTGACCCGAGAGTAGCATGGTCCATTTGGGTTGCATATCATCAGGACAATTTGTTAGGATGGACTTTTGAGAGAAGGTTATTTATGGTTTATTAATATATTATAAGTTATAATATATTAATATGAAATCATATGTTTTAATTAGTATCGATCAAGAATTAATTTGGAATTAATTTAGTGATCAAAAGAGACTAATTAAATCTATGGGGACTAATTATGAAAATTAGTTATATTTATATGTGTTGGGCTTATGATCCATGTTGGACCAAGTTTATGTATGGATACATAAAGAGTTGGGCCACATGAACCATGGATCATAAAACCCATGGGTATGGATTATGGGTTATACCCATGACCCTTGGAATCCTACATATAAATAGGTTACTCCATAGCCAAAATCACCACTTCTTTTCTTAAAGAAATATGGAGGTGTTTTGGTGCATGGAATTCTCTCTCAAGAGCCACCTTTGTTCTAGGTGTGTTGTGATTCCATTTGAGGCATTTCATACTATTGGTGCTAAGCTCTTAAGGCCAAATACATCAAGACTTCAAGCCACATAAAAGGTATGTTTCCTTAACTAGTATATTATATGGTTTATGTCAAATGCATGCTAGTTATAGGTTTAATGCCTTGGAAACCATTTGCATGTATAATTAGTGAAAACATAGATCCAAGGTAATTAGGGTTGTATGTGCAACATAGGATGTTGTATTATACCAAAACCTAACACAACTATCACACATTTGACAGTTTATGCCCCTTTATTTAATTAATCTCTTTTAGTCACCAAATTAATTCCTAATTAACTTATGACTAATATTAATCAAATAATATGATTTCTCCTTTAATATATTATTCTTATAATATATTAATAAATCATAATATCTTCTCTCTCTCCTAAATAACCTTGTCAAGTTGCTTTGGTGAAGGCAACCCAAAAGGACCATGCACAACCGGGTCAAGTACATACCAAATATAGTTACGGGCTTAGACACTAATCCAACAGTTTTAACAAATAGTTACACAATTATGAATTGTGTTCAACTTGTATCCCCCCCCCCCCCTAAAAGCATTTAAAACAGTTTAAAAAATTGATTACGAGGTATGAACTCACCTGATGTGGGTGATTCAAACGAATATGTGTGTAAGGATGAGAAGCTCCACAAATGAACTCCCGAGACTTAACGAGCCCTAAATGACATATAAGGCAAGTATTTGCATGAATATAGTGTTTATAAGCAACCAATATGCTAAGAAACACCCTTGGGGACTTGGACTAAGTGTTGAAATCACATGTGATTGATCAAAGGAAGGTGGAATGACGCTAACATAAATTTACACCCATGGGTTTACGGCCAAGGGAGTTTACGGCTGTAAAATCATGCTCAAACATGCATATGTGTGTGTTTTAAGATCCTACAACATCCATTAATGTTTCAAGGTCTTAGGCTTGGACTTAATAAGAGTTTAAGGTTAAAATGGCACACTTATTGGGGTTTACGGCCATGGGAGATGGCTTGGACATAAACTTCTTTTGTTCTTACATTCTTGATGGTTTTCAAGGCTCTAATAAGGTGTTTCAACTAGATAACAAGCTAATGAGAGGGTACTTACGAGATAGAGGCTTGAAATGGTGACTAAGGTCCAAGAACACTAGTGTGTGTTCTTGGTGTTTCTTGAAGATCTAAGAAAAGATGATTTCCATGGATGAAATCATGAGATGATACTAGGTTAAGAGATGTATCAGTAAATCAAAGGAGGAACACTTACGTTTTTGAAGATAAAGGGTGAAAATCAGGATGATAGTTGAGAGAGAAAGGGAAGTTATTGAGGTGAAAGTGAGATAATGAATGAAAAGTGAAGGATATGAGTACTTATGGAGGAGTTTTCAGCCAAGCTTGAGTTTATGGCCGTAAACTTCATGTTTACGGTCGTAAACTCCATATGATGGAGTTTAGGGTTTGCATCTTGTACTATGGCTTTAGCATAGAATTCCCAACACTTATTCCTCAAGTGTACTAGGCTTAAAACTCCTTAAAATGACCTTCAACAAGGATGAAACTCATTACTAATGAATCTGAAACTCAGTTGAGTTGACTGACTAAGCTTTTAAAGAAAAAAAAAATTCGGGTTGTCACATGGTAAAGTTGGCAACTTTACATGATAAACCATCTTAAGGAGGTTAGATTTGAGTTTGGGTTGAGGTCTTAATCGATTAAGAGCATGAAAAATGGAAGTTGGCCAAATGGGGGAGTACGTTGGGTATACAAGCAAGTACGCTTAGCTTACAAACCCTAAAGCGAGTACGATGTGCGTATGTGTTGAGTACACCTCGTGTACTAAGTAGGTTGGGCTTTAGACTCTTGGCATTTCAGTTTGGGCCATGTTTGGACGTAGATGTTTAGGGCCTTGTTAGGCCATTGGGTTTTTGGCCTGTTGCGTGTTTTGGGTTCGCTTGGAAAAGGCCCACAAAGGGATTTGGGCCTAATTTTGAAAATTGGGCCATGATTGGGCCTTGGGTGATTAATTTGGAATTAGGCCTTTCGGATTGTAAGTTGGGCCTTAGTATTGGACCAAGGTAGGTAAGGGGTAAACTGGTCTTTTTACCCTAATTTTGGACTGATGGTTATGCATTTGAATCCAATTGTTAATTGGATGTCATTAGTACTGATAGTGCGGGGAGTTTAGTGGGCCAGCAACCAGAGATTCTTTCTGTGAGATTCGGTTGTCCGAGGTGAGTTTCCTCATTGTGTTAAGCGGGTTGAAGGCACCGATGTTGGCCCATGGTTGTTATGTAGGATGTTACATGTACGCGTGACTCTTGGATGTGTATGTACTTGTATGCTTACTGGGTGGGGCCCAATGGTTATTCGGTATGCTAGTATGTTGTTGTGCTTATACTCAGTGACTGGAGCCCATTACATGAGTTTGGGCGGGGCCCGTTATATACTCATTGGGTGGGGCCCATTATACTCAATGGGCGGGGTCCATTATGTGAGTGTGGGCGGGGACCAATACACTCATTGGGTGGGTCCCGTTATGTGTTTATTTATGTATGTATGGTATCTCGTATTTTGGGAAACTCACTAAGCTTTGTGCTTACGGTTTTCAGTTTATGTTTCAGGTACTTCTATTTTCAAAGGGAAGAGCCCGAGATGATTGCAAAGCACACACCACTCATTTCCGCATCTTTGTGATTTACTCTGATATTGATGATGTATCGATACATTTGATAAACTTGGTTTTATAACAATGTTTTGAGTTTTTTTTATTAATCTAAAAATGAAAAAAAAATTGGGTCTTATTTTTGGGACGTTACAAGTTGGTATTAGAGCCTTGCTTTGAGGAATTCGGACATACCCTCAGGTGTGTCTGAACTCAAACTGAGGATTTGGTAAAAAAAATTCAAAGAGAAATGTATTTTTAAGAAAATAGTTTTCTAAGACAAGAAAGTTTGTAGTGCATGCAATCAGTCGAGCTCATGTAAGTTTGATTTTTGAATCTGTGAATCGTATGCTAGTTAGGGCTAAGGATCTGCTCAGTGTTTACACGATATAATGCTAGGAGATATGCCTTGTATGCCTATTATTTGATCTTGTTGACTTTCATGCTAGTTCTAATTAGTTAGTGATAGATTAGCCTGATATATGATGCCTTGAAGCCTAGGAAGCATGGGATGCTAGATTGGGTAAAATTGTATGCGTAAGGCAATTGGAAGTGATAGTGGAAGTTCTTAGCATGAGTTGTAGTATGAGACTGGATGTTCTTGATTATTCTATGGATTGGAATGTTACTACACGAATTTTGCTTGCTTTGTGCTTTGTGGGACTCTTAAGTGATGTGAGTTAGCTATTAAGTGAATATGTCAAGTCATATGTGACAAAGGTTGTATAATCTTAAAGTGATGTATTTGACTATATTGCAGATTACGTTTGAGTCTAACCTTGTAGGGACGAGTCTTTTACTTGAAGGATAATCTATGCTTTTTTGCATGTGATTGTATTCATGAAGTAGGTAACTGACATTATAGTCGGTGTGTGTGTGGGGGGGGGGGGGGGGGTGTTCCTCAGCAGCTAATGGCAGGGTGAGGTCGGAAACCTAGAAAAGCCTAGGAAGTGCTTCGGTGGGTTAAGTTGCGCTGTTTAGCGATCATGCGGAGTAGCAGTTTGAGAAGGCAACTTAGAGGATTTGGGTTGATTCTTGAGGAAAGTATGGATATGTGTGGGAGGTAGTATTGGGCCCGTACTACTGAAAGCACAAGATCCATACTCGAATCGAGGAAAGTGTCGCATAATCTAGGAAGCCTGGGGGATGAGGATTCTTGCGTATGTTCTGATCATTTGCATGTTGTTTTTCAGTATGGTAATGAGCACTCGGGAAGGAGGTTCGGGTTTGAATTCAGGCTCAAGTGCAGGTGCTGAGCCAATCGATGAGTGCATTTGGGAGTTCATCTTTGGTTCGGTCAAGGAAGCGATTTTGGAGCTCTTGGATGGTCGTCTCAGGGATTTTTAGGCCGAGATTGTAGCGGGGTAGTTAGGGGCTCATCTGGAGCCTAAATCTTGTAGAGCCAGGAAGGAGCATCTGTGACAACCCGAAATTTTCATGCTCAAGATATATCAATTCTATCAAAATTAGACTCATTTTGCTATCTTGTAGCACTATTTGGGGTCTATTGGAGCGTTCTAAACGTAATACAATCTAGGAAGGATCTTAGAAATGGGTTAACTCGATGCATATCAATCAAAACCAAGCCAAACAATCCTACATATGGAGTGTGCGGCCACACACATGAGTGTGCAGCCACACACCCATTTCAGCCTCACTCCTTCATATAAATTGAACACTTAGCCAATTTTTATCACTTTTCCACTCCTTCAAGGCTAGAACTCGAGATTCTCTCAAGTACCATCCACATTTTCATCTTGATCTTCATAAAAGTAAGTAATTCTTCCTTTTAATAGTTGATGCTTGAAATTATCTAGCCTTATTCCCTGCTATGATCCATGAAAAACACATTTTTAGGGTTAGATCTTCAAGAACACCAAGAACACACACTAAGTTTTGGACCCTAAATCACCCTATTCATGCTTCTATAATGTGTATACACTTAACACAACTAGTTATATGCTGAGAACAACTGAAATTATACATGAAAAACTTCATTTCGTATGATCTTCAAGTGTGTGCGGCCACACACACCTCCATGGTGGCCGCACACACCCTTTTTAGGTCCCAAAATGGAAACAAACTTCATTTAAGGCTAAGGCATAAAGAATGAAACCTTCCTAGATGTCCCTTATAACTTAAAATCACGTTTTGACACATTCCATAAGGAGTTTGCGGCCGCAAACACCTCCTGGCCGCACACACACATTGGTTGTGCATTTTGACCATACACTCCCTTGTATAGTCATATACCACTCATATACAATCTTATATGCTTGTAACACTTCATAATAAGTGTTTACTAGTCCCTAAGGTGGTCCCATTTCCATAATTAAGTTGTTTCAAACACTAATTGCACACATATATATGTCATTATATGGTTAAAAGGATCCGTTTGTGCTCAAGTTTACAATTGACACTCAACCTCCTAAACCGATCCTACCGTTGCATCACTCACTACATGTGAGTTCATACCCCTTAATTAACCTTTGAAGCGCTTTTAAATGTTTTTAAATGCTTTATGGGGGTATACAAGTTGAACCATGTTAGTTATTAGATTAATCCCACGTGATTAATAACTCGCTTACAAATGGATTTTTCATACTTTAAACTGTTTTACCAAACAAATGACTTCAAACTGTTTATCAAATTCACTTTTGAATACCAAACCTTTCTTTTATAGTTTTTAAACTTATATATTGTTAAAACCATGTCTACTATATATATAGTTATATAATAAGGTTTGAAGGACTTAGGAGAGATAACCCACTTTACTTCCCGTCCTTGTTTGGTTGTGGTCTTAAAGTACTCGGTTGTTTATCCGAGTGTCGTTGAATCCTTGGTTATATATTATGTATATATGTATAGATATAAAGTCTTTTTTATCTCAGTTCCTTGCATTCAGTCATACAAACAAGTGTACTAATAAACTATAATAGGTATAGTTTAGAGTTATACTACTTACTACTTCTAGTTCAATGAAGCATACAAGATTCAGTTCATTCATGACTCATTAATTATTACTATGAGAACATATACAACTATACTAGGATGAGAACATATACAACTATACTAGGATGAGAACATATACAACTATACTATGATGAGAACATATACAACGATACTATGATGAGAAACAATACATTACATATACAAGTATACTTTAACATAAATGTGATCTACTGTATCGGAGCATGCCATTGTCATGGCCCGAGTTGTAACCAGAATCTCCTGGAGGGAGAGTGTGAGTTTGTGTATAGATCTATACTGGATTGACTATCCTACACCTCGCTGCTAACTACAGTCGGACCTGCAGGTCTGCGGGTGCCAAACGTCATACCTTTTGACGACTTACATTGTCGTGTTTCTCCATCGATATTATGGTACAATTAATCACATAATACCTTGATATAAATCCGGTTTAAGGTAGTTAGTACAACAGTAGTTCCTATAATACAACACTACAGTACTACATTAATTTACCCATTACTATAAAAGGTTACAAACTCGTACTTCAAACACTGTTTCTAACATTTTGATACAAACATAGACACTAAATACTTATGAACTCACCAGCTTTAATGCTAATAAACTCTTTCAAAATAGCTTGTATTCTCAGGTCATCAGTAGATAGGTAACGATGCTAGCTTTTGAGAAGATGGAGTGCATTCAAGACTCACCTTATATTTTGATTTATGTTTCGGTGTCTTATATACTACAGAACAAACTTGTATTGAAATTATATATTTAATGCAATGGATGATGTTGTTTACTTGTTTACTATTATACCGTGTTGTGATACTGTACATGACGTCCTCTTCCCCAGAACGTATCCACCGTTCTCGATTTTGGGGTGTGACAGATTGGTATATCCTCTTATAATTATCTTAGGTAGTACGTCTATTTATATAATATTCTTATACCCTTTTCTCGCATAGATATCATGGCTGGATTCCATCATCATGGCGACCCGTACTTTCCACCCCACGACAATGTTAGATGGATTGAAGCAGAGTCCGATGCTGAGCATCAAATCCCATTGGATGATCATCATGCAGAAGGCTTCTCGGATGGATCTGACTTCGAGCCAGAAGGGAACAACCTACCCTGAGTAGGTCAAGCCCTGATTAACAACCCCCGACTAGCGTTTCAAGGTCCCACACCCTGGTGGGTAACAAACTTGAATCGATGGAGCGCCGAGCAAGGTCAACCCTTACCCTACAACGGGGACTGAAGCTTTTACAACATAAGCGAGGGTGGCTCGCCTGACCGAGCCCTACCCATCATAGTCCGTAGGAATTCTCGGATCGTGGAGCAAGATCGAGAAGCCATCGGCCAAGTAGTGGAGATTGATGCCAACACTGGTGTCAACACGGTCCACATTCTCCATCTCGAAGAGGCGATGGAAAGAACCAAAAGGACTAATGAGACTCTGCAACAACAACTAGCTGCCTCACGAGCTGGAGTCATAGAACTTCGAGTTCGTTAGGGGGCTCATGAATGACACCTCCAAGAAGTGGTTCGTCAGATGGAAGACCTTAGGATTCGCCCGAGGAATTCCCATCACCGTTAAAAGATGTCTAGCACATCTTTTCTTTTGATTAAGGAATAGCCTTTCGTATCTGTGCTCTATGAAGCACTTGTCTGTAAATTATTCCTATCTTTCAGTACACTATCTTGTCTACTAAGCTATCAAACATTTTCCCTCATATGGTTTGATGTAAGACCTACTGCTAGGTCGTTTTTCCTAAACTCGTCTACATCAGTAATACCAGTATTATTGGCAGTTATCTAATCTGTTGGAAAAATCTGTACTCTTGTGTTTTTCCTAGTCTTCTGCCATACTGCTATTTCAAGACATACACTCATTCAACTGTTGGACTATGGCAATTTAGCCCATGGAACACTCTCATTATGCTTACAATTGATTCTAACCACCATGTACATCTTTCTTTTAAACTTATAGTTGAAGGATGCCTCCTCGCAAATCAACAAGGCGCAATCCTCCGAGTACTCCAACCCTAATACCACCTCCTCCACACTTCGATGCAGCAACACTGAATGCTGCAGTGGCTGCGGCTGTGGCTACGGCCATGGCTCAATATCACTCCACTGATGCCAGCAGAGGTGGAACCCCTGTTAACTCTAATCAAGGTGAAATCCTTGCGCGCTCGAGAGAGTGCACCTACAAGGACTTCACTAACTACAAGCCAAAGTCCTTCAAGGGGACTGGCGGATTCATTGCCCTCTCGCAATCGTTCGAGAAGACGGAGTCGGTCTTCGAGATTTGTTCCTGCCCTGCCGCGAGTAAGGTCAAGTTTTCCGCTTGCACCTTTGAGGAGAAAGCCCTGACATGGTGAAACGGCCATGTCAAGTCACTCACTCTAGTAGTGGCAAACGACATGGGTTGGAAACTATGAAAGACCTCATGATTGAGGAGTACAGCCCGAGGGGAGAAATCCAGAAGTTGGAACAGGAGCTGTGGAGCCTAACCATGAGGGGATCCAACATAGTCACGTATACCGCCAGGTTCAGTGAACTAGTGGGCCTATATCCCAACATGGTTCCCACCGAAGTGAAAAAGATCGAAAGGTACATCTGGGGGCTGGTGCCTCCGTATTATGGAAATGTCTTAGCTTCACACCCTGCTACCTTCGACGGTGCACAACGACTCATCTATCATGGACTTCAATACCCATCATCAAAAACAACCCTGGCCACATCAGAACCCTCCAAACCCGCTGACAATAAGTGGAAGTTCTGGGATGATAAGAAGAAACAAAGAGCTGCTAAAAAGCAGAGAGTCGTGGCAGTTCATGCTGCGATCGAACCTACCGCTGCTACTCCAATAAGGCAGTATGCTGGAAGTTTGCCAAAGTGCAACAAATGTAACTTCCACCACATCAAACCCTACCGTGAAATGCAGTGCTCTAACTGCAACAAGAAAGGACACACAGTCCGTTTCTGCAAATCTCTGGCAAGGCCGATCACCCAAGTTCCCAGCGCTGGCGTGGTCCAGGCTTGTTACGGATGTGATGAAGTGGGCCACTATAAAAGGGACTGCCCCAAAGCAAGAAATACCGGTGGAGCGGGAAGAGTTCTGGCTATAGGCCATGGGGAAGCAATTGCTGACCATACGGTGGTGACCGGTATGTTTCTCCTCGATAACTCTTATGCATGCATACTGTTTGATAGCGGAGCAGAGAGAAGCTTCATGAATCATAAATTTTCTCGCTTACTTAAACGACAACCATGCGCACTTAAAGAACGATTCATTGTAGAAATAGCTAATGGGAAGACTAAGAGCACTAGTAGCATATACATAGGATGTACTCTAACTCTAAATAGCCATTCATTTCCAATCGACCTCATGCCGGTCTCGATTAAAAGCTTCGACGTCATTCTTGGCATGGATTGGTTGAGTCTTCATCGCGCTGACATCATGTGTTACGAGAAAGCAGTCCATCTAAATCTCCCGCCTAATGAAACTCTCATCATCTACGGCGACAAACCCGACACGAGTCTTCGTATCACCTCGAGTATTCAAGCACAAAAGTATCTACGTAAAGAATATCGTACATTCGTTGCTCACGTTGTCGATACGAGCCTAGAAACGAAAGAACTAAAGAACATTCCGGTAGTGAGCGACTTTCCCGACGTCTTTCCAGAAGAACTAACAGGATTATGTCTGCAACGACAGGTCAAGTTCAGAATCGACTTAGTCCCAGGAGCTATCCCAGTAGCCAAATCGCCCTACCGATTAGCACCAGCTGAGATGCAGGAACTATCTGGTCAACTTAACGAACTACTCAACAATGGTTTTATAAGACCAAGCTTCTCACCCTGGGGAGCACCGGTCTTGTTCGTTAAGAAGAAAGACGGATCAATATGTATGTGTATCGACTACAGAGAACTCAACAAACTAACGGTCAAAAAACGTTACCCTCTGCCTTGCATAGACGATTTATTTGAACAATTGCAAGGGGCGAGTTACTTTTCCAAAATTAACTAAGATCTGGATATCACCAGTTACGAGTGCTAGATGAGGATGTTCCGAAGACAGCCTCCCGAACTCGTTACGGACACTACGAGTTCGTGGTGATGCCGTTCGGATTGACCAATGCGCCCGCAATGTTCATGGACTTAATGAATAGAGTATGTCCTCCTTACTTGGATCAGTTCGGCATCATCTTCATTGATGACATCCTGATCTACTCTCGAAGTAAGGAAGAGCATGGAGATCATCTGCGACCAGTTCTAGGAACTTTACGAATGAAAAAGCTCTATGCGAAGTTCTCTAAATGTGAATTTTGGATCCGAAGAGTCGAATTCTTAGGACACGTGGTTAGCAATGAGGGAATCCATGTGGACCCTTCCAAAACTAAAGCCATTAAAAATTGGTCAGCACCGGATTGCAAAACCTCTCACTACACTGACCCAGAAAGGTTTGGCCTTTGACTGGGAAGAGAAACAAGAAAAAGCGTTTCAAACACTGAAGTGAGCCTTATGCACTGCATCGATATTATCCCTCCCCGAAGGGATAGAAGTCTTCGTTGTATACTGCGATGCATCCAACCAAGGGCTCGGTTGTGTTATGATGCAACGAGGTAAGGTCATTGCCTATGCCTTGAGACAACTGAAGACACACGAAGTCAAATACACCACACACGATCTCGAACTAGGGGCAGTTGTGTTTGCCTTGAAGACCTGGAGACACTATCTGTATGGTACGAAGAGCACCATCTTTACAGACCACAAGAGTTTACAACACATATTCGATCAAAAGGAACTCAACATGAGACAACAACGGTGGGTCAAGCTACTTAATGACTACGAATGCGAAATTCGTTATCATCCGGGTAAAGCCAACGTAGTAGCGGACGCCCTAAGTCGGAAAGAATATTCTGGTCGAAGAGTCAAATCGTTGACAATGACTATCCATTCACACTTATCTACACAAATTCAGGAGGCTCAACTTGAAGCCTTGAAACCTGAAAACGTGGTAGATGAATCCCTTAGAGGAATGGATAAGAACTTATAAGCCAAGGGTGTCATAGCCTTATATTTCATGGACCGGATCTGGACACCGAAGAACGGTGGCTTCCGAGACTTAGTCATGAACGAGGCGCACAACACTTGGTATTCCGTTCACCCAGGTTCAGATAAGATGTATCTGGATCTTAAACAGTTATACTGGTGGCCTAACATGAAAGCAGAGATTGTTACTTTCGTGAGTAAATGCCTTACTTGCGCAAAGGTTAAGGTCGAATACCAGAAACCCTCCAGTCTTCTACAACAACCAGAGATACCAGAATGGAAGTGGGAACGGATCACAATGGATTTCATAACCAAGTTGCCCAAGACAACGGGTGGACTCGATACCATATGGGTCATCGTCGATAGATTGACCAAGTCTGCACACTTCCTGCATATCAAAGAAACTGACAAGATGGAGAAGCTTACGAGAACATACATTAGGAAAATAGTAAGACTGCATGGTGTTCCTATATCCATTATCTCCGATAGAGATAGTAGGTTCACTTCGAGGTTCTGGCAGTCCCTACAAAGTTCCTTAGGAACAAGGCTGGACATGAGTACAACCATCCTCTGACCGACGGACAAAGTGAGAGAACCATCCAAACACTAGAAGATATGTTGAGAGCTTGTGTGATCGATTTTGGAAAGGCATAGGATACTCACTTACCCCTTGGCAAATTTTCCTACAATAACTGTTATCACACGAGCATCAAAGCTGCTCCATTTGAAGCCCTTTATGGCCGGAAGTGCAGATCCCCTATGTGCTGGGCTGAGGTGGGCAACACCTAGTTAGTTAAAGGACGAGTACCTGACAACACTATCACAGGTCCGAAAATCATTCTGCAAATGATAGAGAAGATCGTTCAGATTCGTATACAATTGAAAACCTCTAGAGATTGACAGAAAAGCTACACATACAAGCGAAGGAAACCTTTGGAATTCCAGGTGGGAGACCGCGTTCTTTTGAAGGTCTCACCCTTGAATGGCTTGATACGCTTCGGAAAGCGTGGGAAGCTCAATCCAAGAAACATAGGTCCTTTCAAGATTCTCGCTAGAATCGGCCCCGTAGTGTACAAACTCAACCTACCCCGTGAACTTAGTAACGTACATTCTACCTTCCATGTCTCGAACTTGAAAAACTGCCTATCCGACCAGACTCTTGTAATCCCACTCGACGAGATCGAGATCAATGAGAGCCTCAACTTCGTGGAAGAACCTATGGAGATCATGGACCGTGAGGTCAAGCAGACGAAACAAAGTCGTATCCTGATTGTGAAGGTTCGCTGGAACGCCAAGCGAGGACCTGAATTCACATGGGAACGCAAGGATCAGATGAAACTGAAATATCCTCATCTCTTTAATTAATTATTTGTAACTACTTATTTGCTGAAACTCTAATTTCGAGACGAAATTCTCTCTAACGGGGGATGATGTGACAACCCAAAATTTTCATGTTCAATATATATCAATTCTATCAAAATTAGACTCATTTTGCTATCTTGTAGCACTGTTTGGGGTCTATTAGAGCGTTCTAAACGTAATACAATCAAGGTAGGAGCTTAGAAATGGGTTAACTCGATGCATATCAATCAAAACCGGGCCAAACACTCCAACATATGGAGTGTGCAGCCACACACCCATTTCAGCCACACTCCTTCATATAAATTGAACACTTAGCCAATTTTTATCACTTTTCCACTCCTTCAAGGCTAGAACTCAAGATTCTCTCAAGTACCATTCACATTTTCATCTTGATCTTCATAAAAGTAAGTAATTCTTCCTTTTTAATAGTTGATACTTGAAATTATATATTCCCTGTTATGATCCACGTAAAACACACTTTAGGGGTTAGATCTTCAAGAACACCAAGAACACACACTAAGTTTTGGAGCCCAAATCACCCTATTCATGCCTCTATAACGTGTATACACTTAACACAACTAGTTATATGCTGAGAACAATTGAAATTATACATGAAAAACTTCATTTCGTATGATCTTCAAGTCTGTGCGGCCGCACACACCTCCATGGTGGCCGCACACACCCTTTTTAGGTCCCAAAATGGCAACAAACTTCATTTAAGGCTAAGGCATGAAGAATGAAACCTTCCTAGATGTCCCTTATAACTTAAAATCACGTTTTGACACATTCCATAAGGAGTGTGTGGCCGCACACACCTCCTGGCCACACACACACACATTGGTTGTGCATTTTGACCATACACGCCCTTGTATAGTCATATACCAATCATATACAATCTTATATGGTTGTAACACTTCATAATAAGTGTTTACTAGTACCTAAGGTGGTCTCAATTCCATAATTAGCTTGCTTCAAACATTAATTGCACACACACACACACACACACACATATATATATATATATATATATATATATATATATATATATATATATATATATATATACATATATGTCATTATATGGTTAATAGGATCCGTTTGTGCTCAAGTCCGCAATTGACACTCAACCTCCTAAACCGATCCTACTATCGCATCACTCACTACAGGTGATTTCATACCCCTTAATTAACCTTTGAAATGCTTTTAAATGTTTTTAAATGCTTTACGGGGGGATACAAGTTGAAACATGTTAGTTATTAGATCAATCACATGTGATTAATAACTAGCTTATGAATGGATTTTTCATCCTTTAAACTGTTTTACCAAACAAATGACTTAAAACTGTTTATCAAATTCACTTTTGAATACCAAACCTTTCTTTTACAGTTTTTAAACTTATATATTGCTAAAACCATGTCTACTATATATATAGTTATATAATAAGGTTTGAGTGACTTAGGAGAGATAACCCACTTTATTTCATGTTCTTGTTTGGTTGTGGTCTTAAAGTACCCGGTTGTTTGTCTGAGTGTCGTTGAATCCTTAGTTATATATTATGTATATATGTATAGATATAAAGACTTTTATCTCAGTTCAGTGCATTTAGTCATACAAACAAGTGTACTAATAAACGATAATAGGTATAGTTTAGAGTTAAACTACTTACTACTTCTAGTTCAATGAAGCATACAAGAGGCAGTTCATTCATGAGTCATTACTTATTACTATGAGAACATATACCACTATACTAGGATGAGAACATATACAACTATACTAGGATGAGAGCATATACAACTATACTATGATGAGAACATATACAACGATACTATGATGAGAAACAATACATTACATATACAAGTAGACTTTAACATAAATGTGATCCACTGTATCGGAGCACGCCTTCATTGTCATGGCCCAAGTTGTAACCAGAATCTCCTGGAGGGAGAGTGTGAGTTTGCGTATAGGTCTATACTAGATTGACTATCCTACACCTTGCTGTTAGCTACAGCCGAACCTGCAGGTCTGCGGGTGCCAAACGTCATACCTTTTGACGGCTTACATTGTCGTGTTTTTCCGTGGATAGTATGGTACAATTAATCACATAATACCTTTATATAATTCCGGTTTAAGGTAGTTAGTAGAGTAGTAGTTCCTATAATACAACACTACAGTACTACATTAATTTACCCATTACATATATTTGGTGATCACTTCACCTAAACATTATTGTACAAGCTATATTTTGATAATGATAGTTACACTTGGGGGAAATTACACACTTTTACAAGAAACAAACATATAAAACAGTTGAGCCTTGGTAGAAGGCTACTTTTAGTAGAAAAATATAGGATTTTCTAGGAGTTACAAACTTTTACAAACACTTACAAACATTCACATACTTTTACTACAAACGTTTACAAACACGTACTTCAAACACTGTTTCTAACATTTTGATACAAACATAGACACTAAATACTTATGAACTCACCAGCTTTAATGCTGATCAACTCTTTCAAAATAACTTGTATTCTCAAGTCATCAGTAGACAAGTACCGATGCCAACTTTTGAGAAGATGGAGCACATTCAAGACTCATCTTATATTTTGATTTATGTTTTGGTGTCATATATACTACATAACACACTTGTATTGAAATTATATATTTAATGCAATGGATGATGTAGTTTACTTGTTTACTATTATACTGTGTTGTGATACTATACATGACGTCCTCCGCCCCAGAACGTTTCCGCCGTTCTCGGTTTTGGGGTGTGACAGCATCCTAATACTAGTTCTTGTCATTTGGGATCGGAGGTAGGTTATGCACCATGTTTTCAGGGGGGTCGATCCCATGATTGGATTGTTGTACAGGTTTTGATAGCTCAACGTGAGGACTTACCCGACATCATTGGGCGTGTCACTGATAGATTAGTCATCGGGTTTAGGGTCGGATCTTGGTTGTCCAGACGGATGATGGGATGGTCGGGGTAACCCAGGAGTAGGGTAATGATTTACAGCACATGGGGAAGAGGGATCCAGGGCGTATGCAGGTAGGTGAGGGTCCTACGAAGAGACCCAAGACTTCAGATCAGTGATTGAGGGGCCAAAAAGGTCGGGGTCAGTGCAGCACGTACGAGAAGCAGCATGATGGGGTTTGTCGTTCTCGAGGCATGGGCTGCTAGAAGTGTGGAAAGGTTGGTCATGTCAATCTAGATTGTCCTCGGAAGGCAAGCCCATTATGTTTTCGCTGCAACCAAGTGGGCCACAAGAAGGAAGAATGTCCAATGTTGAGGGGTGGAGCAGTGAGTGCACTTGCTCCGGTTACTTTAAGGATCTATGACGTTTGTGAGGGCAGGATAGGAGCCCCAGCTGTGAGGAACCGAGTAGTACAGTGTCAATCAGGAGAGACCAGGGTTTTATCAGGTGTTATTACGGGTATGTTATCTTTTGCTTTCTTCTTGATCATTATCAGAATTTATATTGCTTTGGAATTTTGTATTGGTTTGGGTAAGCATTATATATGGTTTGGTTCTCTATTATTGTCTGGGTTATATCATCAAGAATTCTTATATGTCATTTTGCATGCCTAGAGTCATTAGTGAGTCATATCTTACTAAGACGGTTTCAGTTTGTTCGGTTGTTGTTCCGATTCGTTAGTGTGGTCAATTCAGGGGTATATTTTGGAATGTTTATGGTTGGTTTAGTTGATTAGTTCTCTAATGAGGTCAGAGTTCAGTTGTGTTAGAATTTGTTTTGTTATGATCGACAGTTGTCCATGGAAGAACCTTTGGGTTCAATCACTACCGTTGTTAGGGAAGGAGCGGTAGCAAGAAGAAAGTGGTGACAGTCGTATTATTTGTTTGGTCATTGTAAGTGCCAGTGAATTTTATTATTGCAATGATTTTAGATGGTTACAGTTCATAGATTCTTTTGAGGATAGGAAGTTAGGGTCAAGATTCGCCAATTCAGAGCGAGGGTTACGGTTTTTAGTGACTAACATAAAGGACTTAAGGATTTGGTGCGGTATCATGGGAGGTGATTGGGATTATCGGACTTACTAAGATTTCGGGGAGTGTTCTTCTGGATTTTAGGAGTTGGACTAGTAATGGAATGCTAGTATTGGTAAGCACAGGTCATAGGCGGTTCATGTATATGAAGATAAGATGGGTTGGGAATCCATCAAATTTTTTAGGATAGGAAAGCTTTGATGAATCCAAGTGGAGGAGAATCGATCAGAATTTTCGGGAGTTGGATCGGGTATTGAACTAGGGAAAGTTTCACATCCTAGTCAGGAGGAAAGATGACCTGAGCGGCCGTCTAGATTGAAGTTGTGTAAGTTGGGATTTCATGAAATTTCCAACAGCCGGTCGATGTCTTCTTTGTGATGTATAGCAGGTTGTGGATGGATCCAGGTTGAGGGTTCTGTTAGAGCCTTGCTTCATGTTCTTTTTTATGAAGGCTTTAAGGTTCGAAGCATGACCCAAACACCTTATCAGAATTCAATCGGATGCGAGTTCGACTCAGGATAATTGGGGTTGAGATGGTTTGGGTGTGGTAAAACCATGGGTGGTAACCATGGTTGGTTAGAAGTGTTGTAAGACTGCGATGGGAACATAACATTCACCAGTTTGAGGTAGAATATCATTGAGGTGGTCTTAAGTATAAAGAAGGATCAGTTCGTGCCTTGGGCAATATAGATAGGACTATCGGAGAGCATTTATCTGTTTTAGGAAGAGGAATATTAGGGTCTAAGGTGAGATCGGGCCTGTGTAGCTCTAGATGGGTGGGGCCCGTGGGTGTGGCTCGCTCCATGGTATAGATTGGCTGGGACCTGTGGGGAGGACCGTGTGATTATGGCAATGCAGGTGGGACCTAGTAGAGACCGTTGGGTTGAGGTATTGGATCTTTGTTTTATAAGAATGGTTATGTGGTCAGTAAGTGGTGTAGAAGGATGCTTAGGATAGGGTAGCCTTCTCAATTGGACTCTAAGGAACCTAGTGGCTAGACCAGGTATGAGACTGGAATTCTCGGTGGTGGCTGGGGTTCTTTATATCCAAGTTTAGTGAAGGATTGCCATGAATTAGAATATTTCGGATGAAATTCAAGTGTAGATCCTTGTATCTCCAGTTATGAATTATTCACCGAGTTGGCTTTTGGTGGGAACTCACGTTGGGAATCGTGAGTGTTTATGTGCAAGGTCTTTATTTTAGTATGAATCAGATTAAGGAATCTGTATACCAGGTGCATCAACTGAAGGGATCAAGGGAAAGGGGATGTTTTTGGTTTTAGTAGTAGGAAGTAGTTCCTTGTTCAACACTAGAAGGTTTATCTCCCAATTTGTCTCCTATTGTTCATTATATTCATGGAACTGTTAGCATCAGGATAAGCATTTTCTCGAAGGAATATCTAATACCTTTGGTCAAGTGAAATGTTTCTTGCATCAGTATGTGGTCTGTGATTCTATTTTCTAGGGGGAACCTCAGGTAATCAGAAGCTGAGTAGTCATTTTGGAAGACAAGTGGAATGGAATTAGCAATGGTTCAGTATGGGTGGTCTGTCGGGGAGTCAGACCTATTCGAGACTTTAGATTTTAGGTTGAGAAGAAGTGGTGATTCTGCATGCTATATTTTTAGGTTGAGAAAGGATTCGTTCATCATTGGGTTTGGATAGCCCTTCTAGGGTTGGTTTGTTTGCCTTTGGTAAGGTGCATTGGCAGCATCGCAAGTGTATGAGGTGGACTTGGGATCCAGAAGATGAGATGAGGGAGCACTATCCAGAGTTATTTGGGGCGGCATACATCGAGGACGAAGTCTGATTCAAGTGGGGGAGCATTGTAACACTTGTAACAAGTATGTTTTCTTTTAGGCCTTATAATTAAGATTATTGCATTTTGGCCTAAGTGGTTAGTACGCGGGGGGTACCATAAGGTACACTTAGCGTACTAGCTGAGACACTAGTACACGGGGAATACCATATGGTACACTTAGCATACTAAGAAGGAAGTCTAATCGGGGAGTCGAGCCTCATATGTTGGGCGTACGATGGTTTAATGAAACCCTAATTTTAGGGTGTTGCATCCTATATAAACTTCTTAAGTCCCTAGGGTTGGCCTCTTTATCAGCCCCCATATCTCCTAAACCCTAAATTTCGACCCTTAGCCATCATTTTGTGTCTTTGAGCTCTTGAGAAGAAAACTTGGTGCTTATTTGCTCATTTTGAAGGGATAAAAGAAGGTTGAAGGTTCATTGCTTAGTGTGAAGCTTAGAGATCCAAAATCATCGCTTCTTCTGCAAGTCATTTGAGGTATAAAGATCTTATCTTCATGAGTTTTCTATGGATCTACTTTTGGACATGTTTATGGAAATTTTAGTACCTTTTTGTTGCTATTGATGAGTTAAGATCGTTTTAGAAGCTAATTCGTGTATATCTGGATGTTTGGAGGGTTCCTTAAGCTTAAATGTGTAAACTTGATGTGTTTATGGTCTCATGCATGCATTAAGTCATTTATTAAGATCTTTTGAGCTCTAAGAGCCTCATTAAGCCATGCATGCATGTAAATTTGACAACTTTACATGATAAACCATCTTAAGAATGTTAGATCTGAGTTTGGGTTGAGGTCTTAATCGATTAAGATCTGGAAATATGGAAGTCGGCCAAATATGGGAGTACGTTGGGCGTACAAGCAGGAACGCTTAGCATACAAGCCCTAAAGCGAGTATAATGCGTGTATGTGCTGAGTATGTCCCGCGTACTCAGCAGGTTAGGCTTCAAACTCTTGGGCTTTTGATTTGGGCCATGTTTAAACTTGGATGGTTAGGGCCTTGTTGGGCCATCGGGTTTTTGGGATGGTACGTGTTTTTGGTTTGCTTGGAAAAGGCCCACAAAGGGATTTGGACATGATTTGGAAAATTGGGCCATGATTGAGCCTTGGGTGATTAATTTGTAATTGGGCCTTTCGGAATGTAAGTTGGGCCTTAGTCTTGGACAAAGGTAGGTAAGGGGTAAAATGGTCTTTTACCCTAATTTTGGACTGATGATTATGGATTGGAATTCAATTATTAATTGGATGTCATTGGTATTGATAGTGCGGGGACTTTAGCGGTCCAGCACCCAGACATTCTTTCTGTGAGATTCGGCAGTGCGAGGTGAGTTTCCTTATTGTGTTTAGTGGGGCGAAGGCACCAATGTCGGCCCTTGGTTTGTTATGTACGATGCTAGATGTGTGTATGACTCTTGCAAGTGTATGTGCTTGTATGCTTACTGGGAGGGACCCGATGGTTATTTTGTATGTTAGTATGTTGTTATGCTTATATGATTTGTATGTGGGCGGAGCCCATTATGTAAGTTTAGGTGGGGCCCATTATACTCAGTGAGCGGAGAACTCATAGGCATGGCGTTCTAGTGATAATTAAATGGATCATATCTGGTTGACTCTTGAAACTCTCAAGATCAATACAACTCCCACTAACTTCTTGATATATAATTTTTCTCTAAAAAAAATCTTTGAAGAGCTAAAACCAATATTCAAAAGTTCTTGCAGATTTCCGACAAGAAAACACTTCATAGAATAGGTCTCAGTTTATCTTTTGTTTCTCGATCAGCAAAAAAAATCACAACTCCGATTCCAAATGTGTTAGAGTAAGAAAACATTGTTACTCCACATATTATGAGGTATTGTTATCCTTCTTAGTTTTGAAATAAGTTTCAAGATATGATTCATAGTTACTAGAGCATGGCTCTAAAACCTTGATTTAGAACAAAGTATAACTTAACTTATCTTACTAGAGCATGGCTCTAAAATTATGATACTTTAGATTCCTCCACTTAGTCATACAATTGCACTAAGATGTTCTTGGAGTATTAATTGTGATACAATTCCATAACTACTAAAATGATCATAAAACATGATACTAAAGCACTCTCTTTTCTTTTTATATTGGAGAATATTTTATGTTTCTGCCTAATATATTCTTCTATTCGATCTGCTACTCTCTGAATCTTTTCAAAGTATCATAATTTTATTTAACCACATAAACACAATCATATTTACTGAAACATCAATAAATCATGACGAATAGAGTTATCGATCCTTATGGTGGATCTAAAGAGCCCATATCAACATGTACTAGATCTATTAGTCTTTCACTTTCCTCACATAAACAAGTGAACAAGATTCTCATATATATATATATATATATATATATATATATATATATATATATATATATATATATATATATATATATATATATATATATATATATATATATATATATATATATACGACACCAATTATCTGTGTAGTTGGTGATGAGATTTTTTTTCACTTTGTTAATTATGACAATACCACAAGTGATATTATAAGAATCAAATCCACAATTATTATTGTTATTATTAGAAACATAGTTAACACTTTCATTAATGCCATTGCAAGGAAATAAGATAAGGCAACTAAGTAAACCAAAACTTCATTTTATTGCTAAATAGAAAATTGGAACTTATCCTTACAATGCATAAAATGAAAAAACTACTCCCTCCGTCCTAATTAATTGTCCACTTTTGACTTTTGAAGTCTTTTTTCTTCAACTTTGACCTTAAATATTTTATAAGTGTTATATATATTACTTGATGAAACTTATAAGATGAAAATACATTTAAAATATAATCAATTCATCTATTTTGCATCAAGTATTATCAATCAAAAGAAAAATATTTAAGGTCAAAGTTGAAAAATAAAGACTTGAAAAGTCAAATGTGGACAATTAATTTAGGATGGAGGTAGTATATTTCTAGACATCTCCGAAGAGTAGTAACAACCTATTAAATTATCCTAACTCCCTAGTAGTAGTTCCAAATTCTAACCATCAAACCATGTGACCAAAGTCTATTTCTCATGATTAAATTTTGCTCACTTTGCTCAAGGTTCCTTTTTTCCTTTCGATTCTATGATACCATCAAAATATGATCGTCACATTGTGTATTAAGAGTCTAATAATAGGACCTTATGGAGTTAGATAATGGATGTACCTAAAGTAGAGTCACACACATTGAATTTACTATCTCTTTCAGGTATTTTGGGCAACTTCGCTTCCAATGTCCCTTCAATTGGTAGTAGAAACAAATGGAGTCTTAGGGTTTAACACTTGGAACGATCGTAGAAAAAGCATTTCTCTTAACCTTATGATCAAACAGTTTGATCTTGGACAACCCCTTTCCATTGGGAAGAGAAAAGTTTTCTAGACCACTAATGTTACCATGGCCAATGTCTATGGAAACCTTAGAATCAGACCCCATAAGCATCTCTGCTTCAGATGTGTTCTTAAGCATTTCTGCCTCATCAACCACCAACATTTGGGTCGGATCTATTAGGGTCACATCAAGATTCCTCATATGAATGTTCTCAATGAACTGACCATATGACTTAGGAAGCGAGATGAGAACCAAATAAATGGCTTGCTACCTTGGAAATACAACAACATCTTATCCAATTTTCAATGCACAACTTCATTTTCAGAATGTGCGCACACACATAATTTCCATCTTCATGTTTACATGCCAATAAGGCTTGAATTGTTTCATACCTTTCAACTCAAGGAAAACGTTGCGATGGGAGAATCAAAATAGGAAGTGGTAGAAGAGATGAAGAATGATGATGTCTAATTCCACCATTTTCTAAGGAAGAGAAGACAATTTCACCTTCACTCGAATGTGGAAGATCATCTCCAGATGGTTGAGGAAATATATTTCCGAAAGAATGAGGAAGACCATTATTGTCTTCATTTGAAATCTAAAATATAGGATAAGAGAGACTTCAAGTTAGTTGATTTTAATCCTTAATTACTAACCCAACTTTAAATTAAGGCTAGGATCCATATTTTTGATTCGAACTTTGAAGAGGGATGATGTAATCAAATTCGAATCTACTTTACGTAGGTAGAACATTTCACCAATTTAAATTACATAAACTCCTAAATCTTTTGAGATTCATTGAATCTTATCAATGACATGTTTAATCTCGATTATGTTATTAACAATTTTGACTGGGATGCCGAGGATCACAATTAATAAGTGAATAACCATGCAAACCCGCTCAAATACCCTCGATCGATTTATAACCTCCCATTGTTGTGCTGGTTAACCACACACGCTCCATCAATAATTATAAACACGAGTTGTTTCATCATTTCATATTTATAGTCCCAAATTAGTGTGTCGGTTAACCACACACGCTCCACTAACGACTCATAAAGAAACGATGTGCATTTTCATGGATTAGCATACACTTCATATTTTTCTTAAAGTAACTAGAGTTGGGATTTATATAAAAGGTTCTAGTACTTTATTAGCATTATACTTCTAAGAGGCTATGTCTTATCAAATCCATTCGGCTAACGACCCTCCACCAAATAAGGGAGCGGTGGGTGAGAGTAGACACTCATTCAATGATCAATTTATAAGCCGCTTCCTTATACCACATTTATAGTATGACTTCGTGAATAAGGTGTACTAGCGATTTGACTGACTTATGTTATACATATAATATATTAAACTTTTACTCATATATAGTATATTGTATATTTTAAAACCTTTCAAAATACTAGGGTCTAAAAATTAATTGTCGAATTAAACCTTAAATAATTAATTAATTTTAAACAATTAATGATTTACCATTTATCTATTAATTTAAATCATTAAAGATTTAAATAATTATCCTCAATTAAACAATTAATAAGGAATTAAATAATTATCTTCAATTAAACAAATAATAAAATAATTCAAATTTAATCCTAATCCAATAACCCTTCTAATTTTCGAAAATAAAAGGATTAAGGTTACTAGGTTTTAGTTATCCAAATTTTAAGGCATTTAAAATTATAATTAAGGAAATTAGAAACCGTAAGGGAAACCCTCTCATTTTCGAAAATAGGGGTGGAGGCTAAGGTTTCAAGAACCCTAGCCTTTTGCGAAAATTTAAGGCCATTAGGATTTAATTTCCATAAATCTTAATTTTGATCAATTCACTATTATGCATAATCCATTAGAAAACTAAGGATCTGATAATACTAATCATTTTCTAGGTTATTAAAAAAAATATCATGTGACGGAAAAACACTTAAACCCTTAAATTCAAATGCAATCTAGAAAGGATCTATGTTTTCTCTATTGATAACAATAATCTATGAACATCAAGAAACCCCCAGGGAAGGCTATAAAAATCAAAATTCACATAAATAATAGGGTTATATACCTTTTTATTGTTATAGCAAATAATCAAATTAAATTCCCCTTGAAGTTCCTTGGAAAACAAGCACCAAAAGGATGATGTCTCTAATAGCTCACAACCAGAAATCCTAGAATGAGGATGAGAGAGGAGATATGAGGGAAATTTCATTCATATGCCTTTTGGTAATGTGCTGAACAAAAATTGTAAGGCAATGAGTCCTATTTATAGTTTAGGTAACTTGCACGCAAAGCAAGATTTGAATCATTAAATAATGAATTATATTTCAGTTCAAATTATTTCCTTATTAACATCCAGAAGGCTTCTGAAAATCCTAGAAACGTTCCCAAAACCATCCACACTATGATGGTTCTACAATTGCATCTTTTGTTAAATTATTGAACAATTACAATTCACTAATTGCACCTTCAATTAATTCCAATTAATCCCAAATTAATTTCAGATTAATTCTTTTTTTTTTCACATTAATTTATTAATAATATAAATTAAAAATCAATTAGTTAACAATTCATCTCATATTAATTTATTAATGGCATAATAAATCAACAAATAAACTGTCTAATTCCAATTAATATATTAATCGCATAATATATTAACAAATCATCACTACTACAAAATGAGTCTAATGCGACAATTTAGATGTAACATTTTCACAACAGTTGCATTTGATTATAAAAAAAGTTTCGTTAAAAAAAAGGTTGCACTAGAAGATTTAATGCAACTTTGTTTTAAAAAGTTGTCAATTTTATTAAAAATTGCAACTTTGCTTTCAAAAAGTTGTCATTTTATTAAAAATTGCAACTTTGCTTTCAAAAAGTTACAAAGTTTATTGAAAATTGCAACTTATTTTAAAAAAGTTGCAAATTTTATTGAAAATTGCAAATTTATTATTATTATTTTTTTTTTGAAAATTGCAACTTTTTAAAAAAATTTGCAAATCTTATTAAAGAAATTGTAGGTTAGGGTGGAATGTACATTAGGCTTTAAGCACATAAGGCTTTAAGCACCAACGACCAAAAGTGAAAAATTAAACCCTAATTACCCTTAGCCAAATGTATGGATGAGAGGCTCTTCTTTTTCTATTCTGTTACCATTCCAACGACGCTAACCCTCCCTGCCATCTACTCTATCGTGTGAAGCTGTGATATGAGAGGGAGAGAGATACTTATTGACAGAGAAATGAGGGAGAAGAGCAAAGGAGAAACAGAGAGCGTCGGATGAAGAAGGCAGCGAGAATGAGGAGGTTGCTAATCTCATTTCTTTGGTTTTTCTAGATCATGGCAAGGTATGTACAAGCTCTCTTGACTCTAGCCTGATTATCGACTCTTCCCAGAGCTGTGGAGGCCGAAACCGCCTCCGATAGCCCTTAAACCGTCGGAAGTTGTTGTTGCGCGGGATTTCTGTTTTTGAGATTATTTCTAATGATTTTAGTGAGTCTCAAGCCTTCATAATTATGTTTTAAATTTGTACCAAACACTCTTGGTACTAGTGGATTCAAGTATAAGTTTTGACTAAAAGAAAACATCATGTTTTGACTTGTTTGGACAGAATTGTTGAGCTGTCTTGCAAGGGCTGTAGAGGCTATTCTGATCCGAATTAGACAAAAGCACTACAAGAACATTTTTTTTTGGAAATCGAGTCTAGTTTCCAGAAACTCCAAAATCAATCCATTTGGAGTTGTATATTATGTTTTATGCTCAAAATACTAGACAAGGATCAAGCAGCAAAATTCTAAAACTCTAATAAAATTAGCAAAAACATAATTGTGATACTAACTCTATATACGTGAAAGTTGTATACTTGAAAAACACATAGTAGTATGATTTTTTATGTTGTATTAGGGGAGATTGTGATAATCTCAAATGATCATGATACTTGAAGTGGGAAAGAGCGTTTTCCTAACAAAGGTGAGTCAATCCTTGTTGCAATTGTAGTACATTGTTGGCAAATCTTTTACTTGTAAGTCTGTTAATAGTGTTAAGGATGGTGAAAATTGTGGTTATGTAGCCTGTGTATGTGAAAAAACATATAAGAGGGGAAAATCTTTCCAATGCAATTTTTAAGGGCAAACACATTAGAGGTTGGGATTTCAAATGCTTCTCTTACCACTATGGTATCTGAAAGTTAATATGAATGATTTCTTGATTTTTGTCTTTAACTACTACATGTAACAAAAAGATTGAGACGGATGGATTATATGAGCCATTCATGTATATCCCAGAAGTAGAAAGTAAGATGTTATAATCAACTATTTTTTTAATTATATTATTTCTAAGATGAACTTAAATGGAATGGTTCTTGAAAGTTTGCCTTGAAACTGTCGTCACAATGTTAGTGGCTTGCTTATATACTCATACACACTAAACTTAAATGGAATGGATTGAATTTTAATTCCTTCTAGCAAGAGATTGTTTCTCTAATGTTCTTATAAAAATTTAGTTTTTTTATTCAAATGATGGATGTAAGGTAAGTTATAAATTTATGTCTAACCCCCATTTATATGATTTAAAACTTACAAAACCTTTTTGTTTTCGTCAACTTGCAGAGACTCTTGGTATATGTAATCGAAACAAGTGAAGGAGCTTCTAAGGTATAAAGTTTATGTTCAAGGTGAAGATGAATGCAAGTTTTGGAGTCCCATGTTAGGTTTTTTCTAGAAAATGATTGTACGGTAGATGAGAATGGTCCTATTTTCTTGGTAATATTCATTATATTGTTAGTGATATTCAAGGCAAATGAATTTGAACGAAATTAGTTTATTGAAATGCTTAAAGGGATTCATGAGGGTCATGAAAAAAACAAGTTGAAGCCATGATTCGGAAGTTTACAAAACACCAACCTCCAGAAGGTCGCTAGTTGCTAATATGATTTACCGTGTATGTTTATTACATGTCTAGGATGTTTTTTAATACATTTTTGTGATTATAGTTGACAACTTTATGTTGACTTTGATTTATCTTTGTTATTTTGAATTTTGAAATGTCAAAGGAAACCATAGAATTCTATAACATATTTATGTTATTATTGTTATGGTGTAATTTTAGTAGTAATGCATATTTGTTGCAATGTAGTAAATCATATTTAGCGTCTATATGATTAGAAAAAAAATATCACATTAGCATTAGAAAAGTGAGAAATTAAAGTTGCATTTGACTACCAACAAGGTTGCATTTTTTGCAATTAAAGACATAACAAATGTTGCATATATCATAGAGAAATGTTGCAATTCTTTACTAGAAACATAATAAAGGTTGCAATGGATTATAAAAAATAAAAAAATAAAAAATAAAAAAAAAAGTTGCATTTTCGTAACTAAAACCATTAAAAAAGTTGTCTTTCAGTGTAAAAAAATTGTATATGAGCATAAAAATGTTGCTTTTACACAACAAAGGTTGCATTAAAAAAGATTTGTATCTAAAAAAGTTTTGCAACTATTTTTAAAAGGGTTGCATTTTCCAAGAAAAATGTTGCTTTAGGTCTAATGCAACCTTTGGTAAAAGGTTGCTTTAGGTATTATGCAACGTTTTTAAGGCCTAATGCAACCTTTTGGAGGGGTTGCATTAGCTTCATTTTGTTGTAGTGCATTATCACACAATTTCCAATTAGTTTATTAATCATATAATAATCTAATAAATTATACTTCCCTTTCCTAAAATCATTTCTAGCTATTTTTGGTCATAAGGGCAATCCAAAAAAGACTTTGCTTCTAATTATAAGAATATTCCAATTTAGTTACTGGCTTAGACACCTTAATCCAACTGTACATTGAAATTATGTCGAGGACAATTGCTTAGCATCCCCTTGTATCTTTCACACGCTTCATATAGTGACTTCCCATCGATTTGTTGGAAATTTTGAATATTTTTCTTTAGCTTAGCAATCTTTGAGGGTGAGCTAAATTGTTGGATAAATTCTCTTCTCAAGTTGTCCCATTATGTAATAGCCCCCAGTGATAATGATGTAAGCTAAGTTTCTGCCGCATTCTTGAGTGTATCTGGAAGAAGTCTCAACATAACCCTACCTTTCGTCACATTTTGAATGTTGAAGTAATCCAAAATGTCCAAAATTTCATCGATGTGTTTGTATGCACCCTCATGGTCCTTCCCAAAGAATGATGTTTGTAAGCTTGTTGAGGATATGCCCCTTAAACTTAAAAAATTTCGTATTTGGAATTCCTAGTCGCACGATACCTGACCTATTGTCATCATGCATTCGCCAATTGTACTCCTTTATCGTCATGGTCGTAATGCCCGCCATCGTGTTGTCAGGTTCACTTCTTTCTTCTTCTTTTTCGGTTTCGCTTTCAGTTTCTGGTTCATACCCACTTCCCTTCTTTTCCGAAGTTCTCTCGAAAGATGATATTACGTTAGATTTGAAAGTTTCACTTGAATTGTCTCTTTCTACTTTCTTCTTATCCTTTTGCTCGTGGAATTTCGATTCCAAATCGTCAAAAGGTCGCACAATTATTGAGGAAGATCCCCTGGTCATGGACTATTGCAACAAAACAAGAAAACAAATGTAAAAAGAACAAAAACCTAATTAAAATAAAAATTGATATTGCAATTTCCACGTCGTGAGCAGACGACGTCTACGCCTTGGAACCTGATCAAAAAAAAAAAAAAGAGAAATTACTTTTTGCAGGTTTAACCCCACAAAAATGATCGGCGACAAAAACTTGATATGTAGTTTATATGTTAGTTTTTAATTTATTAATCCTAATTAATCTAACCAGCTAAAAACCAATAGGCAGTATACCTAATCGTGCAATAGTAAAGTAGAGTAAGTAGGATATCGATCATAGGGAATGAAATTTTTAAACAAGAAACTAATTACTAATAATTAAACTAAGAGAAATAACTTTAATCAGGGGGTTTATCTGATTTTGCAAGTTTAGAAAAACTAAATTATCAACTAACTTTTAACTATAACACTTTAACTAAGCAACAAAACAGAATCGATTTTAAATTCAAGAATAAGAGTATTTTCATTAATTTGGAATCCCCGGCCTCTCTCTCTCTCTCTCTCTCTCCCTTTTTTTCCATATGGTTGATTTATAATGAATTAAATATATTGGTTACCAAACTTTGAAGTTAGTAGTTATTATGTTGAAATTCCTAGTTTTTTTTATCAATCTAGGAACTGCTATGCATAGGACAAGCACAAGTTGGACACTAAATTGATTTTATATAATGTTTGGACTATGGATGATAAATTTTTTGATTACCTCTCTATGATTAAGACAAGCAATGTAAGCATATATTATGGATCAACAATGCTATTTTAACACAATTAAATATGCTAACTTTACCTACTAACTCCATGATTAGTTCAATCACTAAATCTAGCAATTTATGATTAATAAGTACTAGATAACAAGTTAATGCAACTAGAATGATCAACTAATTTCACTAAACTTGTAGAAAAACCAATAAATATTAGAACTTTTACATGCTAAAATTATTGATTTATCAATCATAAATTAAATCAACATAATTAAACTCACAATAAGCAAAATCAACACATAGTACTTAGGGAATCATCATCACTAAAAGAAAGTTAAGGGTAATAGCCCATGATTAAAGCAGAAAAATATAGAAACATTAAGTTAACTAGATCAAACATAATGAAAACTAATAAACCAAATGATATAATGATGTTCTTCACACTAGATCTCTCTAATCCTTGATCTTTAATCGAATTCTAGTATTCTTTGGATTTCTAGGAAGTATTTAGTCGCTCTATGTCGTAGCTATCCAAAGCTCTCTGTGTGTGTCTATATATATATATATATATATATATATATATATATATATATATATATATATATATATATATATATATATATATATATATATATATATATATATATATATATATATATATATCGGTGCCATATAATGGTCGCCACGCCGTGGAAAATAACCATCCAAGTTGTGAGAGACTTTTCACACATGGGCTTCAAGTTTTCGTATATGACCGAGAAGCTTTCAGTTGTCCACCTCGTGGACCTAAAACTTCCACGCCGTGGCTTCTTCCTTCAAGCGCGTTTTCTCATTCTTCTTTCCTTTTTATGCAAGCTCCGGCCCCCAAGTTTCTAGCTTTGTCCATTTTTAGTCCTTCTTCTCGAGACTTTCCTTGTTCGGCTACGAAATAGATGTTATACTAATTAAGCACCAAATATCTTTATAATTAACCAAAATAAAACTAAAATGTATTTAAATAATATATAAATATGTTTATAAATATAACAATATCATATACCCTTGCACGTATCCAAGATGTTAAGTTTTCATAATAACATTCATATATTTTAACAAAAAGATTTTTCTATCTTGATTTTTTTAGATTCCATTTCTCTTCCAAATGAAAAGGATTAACAGAGAGATTTGAAGTATTTCCTTCTTTTTAAGAAGAATGCAAGCATAACTTTTATTTGTTTATTTTCTTTCCATCCATGTCTTTAAATGTATATTATACATATAACTTTACAAAATTCTTTGGACAAAAAATATAATAGGGTTTAATGAAGGGCATGGGAAAAAGTAAAATCTAAATGATATTTTACAATAATAAAATTTTATAAATTTTTTTGTTCCATTGTTGACTTTTTTTTTTTCAAAAATGAAAGAAAATAGATGAAAAATAAAAATAAAATAAAGGAATGTTTGATAGTTATTGATTGAATAAGATGTGATTGAGTTAGACTCAACATCTTACAGTAAGAGACATACCAAAAGCAATATGAACGAATAAGAGGCTTCAATTATTGTATCAGCATATCAGAGACTATATAACCAAATCAAAGACTTTTAATTATGATATCAAATTGTCAAAAGACCAAATTAGACTCAATATATTATTATACCTAATCAAAACATATCAAATAAAAAAATCTCTTTCATTGTCCATACCCTTTTATTAGGCCTAATTAGTTATCTGTTATTTTTTTTATTGACCCAAATCCAAAAAATTTCCTTAGACTACGTTTTTTTATTTGAAGAAAAAAGTGAAATAAAACTAGAAGAGGATATAATAAATTAGATATTTTATTCGTGTTATCATCGAATCCTTACTTTTTTTTTTTTTTTTTTTTTTTTTTTTTTTTTTTTTTTTGTGTGTGTATTTTAAGTGGAGATCTAAAAAAATCAGTCTTTTATAGTTTTTACAATTGTTCTATGGGAAATCTCCAGAAAGGTCCAAAAACTTTATCCTAATTTATGAAAAAGTCTCAAACTAAAATTTGTTTATGAAAAAACATGAATTACCGTTAAAAATGACGATTTGACCTATTTTTCCAGGTTTACCGGTTGCACATTACTTACATGTATCAGTAAAAGTCTCATTATTTTACCTTAATTTACGAACAAGTCCAAAACTAAAATTCGGTTATGATTTAACCATTTTCTCTATGTAACATATATTTTATCAGTTTCATTGTTGATTTAGACAAGCAGTCATTAAATGAGTTGATAAAATGTATACGATGAGTTATATAACACTACATTTACTATATAATTTGATATCAATCTCATTGGCTTATTTATGACTGTGTATCTACGTCAGCAATGAAATTAATAAAATGTTTGTTTCAGGAAAAAAAAATGATAGGAAATGAGCTGATGTCTGATGAGATGGATATATTGAGTTACATAAGATTAGATAGACAATTTGAAATTTCTTATAAACGTAAAAAATGATGTAATTGTTGCTAGTATATGTAATTAATGCAGTTATCGTTGGATACATTTTATATTCCAAAAAAATATACAATATATCAAGATATTAAGTTTTATGGTAAACATAGCATTATATAACACAACATATTCATCTCATCACATCATTTAATAACTAGTCGTCCATGTCAGCAATGAAACCTGTAAAATGTATGTTAAATAGAGAAAATGGTTATATCATCACTAACTTTTAGTTTGAGACTTACTTATAAATTAGTATAAAATAATTGGATTTTAATAAAACATGTAAGTAAAAAAACAGGTAAACCGTAAAAATGGGATCAAATCATCATTTTTACTGGTAATTCATGTTTTTTCGTAAATAAATTTTAATTTGATATTTTTTTCATAAATTATGGTAGAATATGAGATGTTAAGATATAAGAAATAATTTTAATTGAAAAAAATTTCTTAAAATTCCTTTGACTACTTTTATTCTTTAAAAAAAACAATTGAAATTAGAAGTAAAGAAAAACTGCCTATTTTTTTTTTCTCTTGTGGCTTCTTTTCAAAAGAATCGAGAGTATGACTTTTTTGTATTTTTTTCTTTTTCCAATTTCCATCTTTTTCTAAAATCTGTCATTATATTTGTAAGCTTTACAACGCACGTACAAACGATATAACTTTTAAAGTGGTTTGACCTATTATATGGGCCCAAAGCCCTCCATTTGGATCCTAAAATTCAAACTTGTGGTCATGTTTTTTGTGCTTGGATTCTTATTATTATTATTATTTTATGAGAAAAGATGAAAAAGAAAAAAATAAATTTATTATCACATAATCACCAAAATAATACATTCTATAATTCGATATAATGAAACGATATATATATATATATATATATATATATATATATATATATATATATATATATATATATATATATATATATATATATATAAGTTCAGGTTCATTTGAGACCATTCTAATTTTGTGAAACCGTGAGACCAAATCTAAAAATAATTTTAAAATGCAAAATAAATGGAAAAATCCAAAAATTCTTTTTTTAAATATTATTTTCGAACTTGAATTAACTAAAAAAAATATAAAAAAAAAATAAAAAAAATTCCGTTTTTTTTTTGAAAAATACGTGAAATATTCTAAATAGAATATTACACTGACATATTCTAAAAAATAATTTTAAAATGCAAAATAAATGGAAAAATCTAAAAATTCTTTTTTTAAATATTATTTTCGGAACTTGAATTAACTAAAAAAAATTAAAAAAAATCTATTTTTTTTGAAAAATACGTGAAATATTCTAAATAGAATAATATACTGTACATATCCTAAAAATAATTTTAAAATGAAAAATAAATGGAAAAATCAAAAAATTCTTTTTTTAAATATTATTTTCGGAACATGAATTAACTAAAAAAATAAGAAAAAAATAAAAATAAAAATAAAAAAATGCGTCTCACGGTCTCACAAAATATAAGTGGTCTCAAATGAACCTAACCTTATATATATATATATATATATATATATATATATATATATATATATATATATATATATATATATATATATATATATATATATATATATATATATATATATATATATATATATATATATATATATATATATATATATATATATATATATATATATATATATCGTTATGAGTTTCGCACTTAAAACGATGTTTTTGTCGGTGTAATTTTAAAAACAAGATTGATAGGATAAGAGTTACTTCCATTGTATCAACCGTTCTAACAAAAAGCAATGTACATCTTGTTATCCATGTTTTGAACTTGATATTCCTATAGGGGTGCATATTATTTGATTTAGAACCAAAGAAAGCAAAACCCAAACAAAGCCGTAATCGAATTCCTACCGAATCAAATTTTAAATTCTATTTTTGATTTGATTCATATCAAATCGAATTATGAATTTTGTTTATAGTTTGAATTACAGTTTAGTGAAGTTCGGACTACGTGGAACTGAGTTACCGAATTTAATTAACATGTTTTTAATTAAACAATATATTTCTTTATAGATTAAAAATTAAATAAAAAAATAAAAACAGATTTTAATATTTCATCTTACACAACTTCTCCATTTTAAAAGTCTCATAAGCTTGCTTCTTTAACGCATTCTTCATAGTTTCTTGTTATATTTGAAACTTTGTATTATATGTTTTGAAAAATTGAACTTTGGTTTTGTTGGTGATTTTGATCATTAATGGTTATTTAAGTGTAATGAGATTACTTTGTGTTGACCAAAAATGATCTTGATAAATATTAAACAAGTAAGGAAGGTATGGAGTACATACTTGTTTAAGTTTGATCAACTTTCAAAGTACACTGTCATTTAGGGGCGAAGCCCCTGAACGGACGGGGGTCCGGGGGCAGCGCCCCTGGGAGCGGGGTCCAAGGGGCAGAGCCTTATCCATATATCCGTTTTATGATAGTTTTTATGGTTTTATGACAGTTTAAAACTGTCATATGACAGTTTTCAGACAAAGATATTAAAGTTGGTTTTGGTCTCATTTTCTGGTACATACGAAAATATAATCAAACATTCTCGGTTCTTGTCACTCTGAGTCTTATCCAATTGAAGATTTGGGAGTACCACCAAATACTTCGATTTGAAAGTGATAATCACAATTCTTAGAATTTCCAAGCCTTTCTACACCCAAATTTCTAACATGTTTTATCTTTTAACCTAAATGTTTGGTTTCCTTGATTTTTAGAAACCAAACTAAATCGAATTGTAATTTAGTGTTCTGTTTGGTTCGGATTATATTGAAATTAGTTTGGTTCAATGTTTAATTTCAACAACAACAATAATAATAATAATAATAATAATAATAATTCAAACCAAACAAACTAAAAAATTCGTATATCAAATCGATTCACACCCTTAATTTCTATGAGTTTTATAAGGCATATAAAGAGAAATATGAAAAAGGAGTTTAGAAGATATACACAGAGGAGTCTAAAAAAAAAGGTTCAAATATATTTATGTAACATCTCAACTTTCAAGTAACTTCAAATTCATCCCATGGACTTTGAATTATATCATTTTTGGCCCTTGGTTTGGAAAGAAGTGGCAACATGATGCCCTAGTGGCAAAATTGTAACATCTCAAAATACGACCCAAATTTTTTTTGTTTAAATAGTATAAGAATCATATACTGATCGTCATCTCATAAAAACCATATGTCAAATATCTCAACTCATAATAAAATGTTGTGAAACAACTGTATCAAATCAAACTATGAATCAAACAAACTCCCAGGATAAAGACTGAAGTTGTGGTGTGTGTGATGCCATCATCCCGAGCTCTTCCCCTTACTTGCGGAAGTACCTGAAACCAAAACTAAAACTGTAAGCACGAAGCTTAGTGAGCTCCCCCAAAATACCACATACCATACAATAGCATATAAACACGTACTGAGCCTTGCCCACTGCATCGGGCCGAAGCCCAGAAACTGCATCGGACCGAAGTCCGGAACTGACTGGGACCTTGTCCCCTGCATCGGACCGAAGTCCGGAACTAACTGCATCGGACCGAAGTCCGGAACTGACTGGGACCTTGTCCCCTGCATCGGACCGGAGTCCGAAACTGACTGCATCGGACCGAAGTCTGGAAACTAACTGGGCATAGCGTAGTATAGCAAAAACACATATCAACTAGCATAACACACATGATCATAAACTCATATACTGCATACTACGTCAGGCCGTAGCCCATAACACTTAACACATAAATCTTGTCTGAGCCACGAAGGCATCAAACAAACTAACAACTGCATCGGACCAAAGTCCGGAAACTACTGCTACTAAACGGGCCGACATTGTGGCCTTAGACCCATTCCTACTGGAAGGAAACTCACCTTGTAGCCTAGCTGTTGAAAGGACTGCTCTGGAATCTGTCTGTTGCGTCTCCGGTTTCACCCCAGCTACAATATCCATGAGCACCATTAATCAAATACTGATAATAATAATAATACTGAAGGTAAAATGACTCTCCTTCCCCCTTATCCAAGTCAACCTAACTTTCAAAATCAACATTCAGTTGACCTGACTCATTGAGTTGGGCCGCCAACTCGTCGAGTCCTTACTCTTACTTCCCTGATTCCACTCACTACTACTCGTCGAGTTTTGGCGCAAACTCGGCGAGCTCCTCTTCACTACTAACACTCTGACAATCTGCATCTGACTCACCGAGTTGTATGAACAACTCGTCGAGTTCTCCTTCATCAGATAACTATTCTAACTGTGACTTGCCGAGTTGCATGAACAACTCGTCGAGTCTGTTCTTGAAGTATGAAGATGGCCTTGGACTCGCCGAGTCAGGGCATTGACTCGCCGAGTTCTTACACGAATGAGTCTAACCCTCTAACTCACCGAGTCCACTTCTCACTGGCTGGCTCCACTCGGCATAACTCGAAAAAGGAAACACAAGGGACTCACGAATCGACTCGCCGAGTCAGAAGAACGACTCGCCGAGTCGTATGCATGCAAATACTATACACTCGATTTTGCTTGAAACTAATCCATGCCATTAGTAGATCTGGGTTCCTGGGACTCGATTTACACGTAAAGTTTCCCACTTTACGTGTAAATAACATCAAATGGAAGTTTTAAGGTTAAAAGCATACTATAATAGTAAATCTAGAGCTTTCATGCAAAATGGATCCATAAAGGTGCTAGATCTAAGCTCCTGGAAATCAAATCTAGCTAGATCTGAAGGTTAATCAACTCCATGAGTCCTTTATGCCACTACTAAGCTAAGAAATGGTTTAAGAATGGCTTCACAAAGGAGATTTAAGCATAGAAACAGAAAAGGGCCAATATATACCTTAGTTTCTTCTGAAATTCCTCTAAGATCTAGGATCTCCTTCTTCTCCTCTTGATCTACCTTTCTTTGTCTCTCAAAATCTTCAAATAACACACCAAAATCACACAAAATGCAAAAAAGGCTCTAGGGTTTCGAGAATGAAGCTCTGAGGGGTGATGGGGGCTGACTTGAGGCCCCAAAAGTCGTTTATATAGGGTGCAAACCCTTGAAATTAGGGTTTCAGCCAGACTGGCGGACTCGCCGAGTCGCCAACTTAAACGTGCTCGAAATCGCGACCCAACTCGACGAGTCCAGCTACTGACTCATCGAGTTCCCCTTAAAACTTGAAGAAATATAACAATAAATGACAATATAAATATCATACCAGAATTGGGGTGTTACAAAAATGGTAATTTTAGAGACTTGAGTAAGTACGCTAAGCGTACTAGGGTGTAACCTAGTATGCTGGGCATACCCATATGCACGTTGGGCGTATGAGTGTCAGGGAGAAACCCTAACTTTTAAGATTTGTGGAGTATTTAAACATCTTATGAACCATTTCCTCTCATCTTTTCCAGCCTCCAAGTCTTTGAACCGTTCTTAGCAAACCCTAGTCCATAAAAGAGAGTTTTGGAGCCTAAAGTATGTTTTTAGTAGTTCGAGAAGAAGGTATTGCATCAAGAAGTTTGAGAAGGAAGGCAAGCTTGAAGATTTGAAGTTATCTTGTCCTCTAGAAGCTTTAGGAGGTAAAAAGTTCCAACCTTTATGCTTGTATGATGTAGATCTTGCCTTATTAGCTTCATGATACCTTTCTTGTCCCAAAAAGTCTCAATATTGTGCATGTGGTGTTTTGGATGTGATAAGTAGTCCTTTCAAACCCTAGGAAGGGTTCTAAGTGATAAAAATGATGTCCCAATGGCTAAAAGTGTCACATGCATGTAGTAGAAAGGTCTTAATGGTTTAAGACCATGCATTAAGAACTTTCAGGACATCTAAAGTCTTAAGTTTGAGACTTTATGGTTCTAAGACACATTTGGTCGATGGATCTGGAATTTGTACTTAAGTGCTTAAGCCATTAAGTAATTATTAGAGTTTTGGTAAAACTTGCGTACGTCCCGTGTAAGTTCAGTACGCCCAGCGTACTGAGTCAATCACCTCGATGGTGGTCAATACAAAGTGGAGTACGCCGAGTGTACCAAAGGAGTATGCCCCGCATACGCCCTCTGTTGGGCTTTTGCCGAATTGGGCTTCGGGATTTGGCCACCTTTGGATCAACTAGACTTGGGCCTTGCTTGACTTTCTAAATAGGTGTATTTTGGGCCATTTTTGGTAATGTATCTTAAAATGAGGCCCAATTAGGAAAATATGGGCCGATGATGGGCCTTGTATATGTGGACTTTTGGATCATGGATTTGGTATTGGGCATTGGCCCAAATTAGAGAAAAGACAAAATGGACTATTACCCTATGTGGGACCCTTGGTCAAGATTGATATCCCTATTGTTGAATTAATATTCTTTATTTTGAATAGTTTGCGATTTTCGGTGAGATAGCGGTCGAGGACTTTCAGTCCAGTTCAGCACTACTTGTGAGGTGAGTTGTCCTCACTATACTAACAGGGTCAAAAGAACCAATGTCAACCCTTTTTAGATTGTTATCCTGGTTATTGCATGATGATAAGTGACTTGTTAGATCGATATCTTGGTGTATAGGATGATGATATGTTAGTGACATGTTAGGTCGGTTTCCTAGTATATAGGATGATGCTATGATTAGTGATCTGTTAGATCGGTTTGATTGTTTGTACATGCTAGCTAGCTTATGGTATTTATGTGTTGATTGTGTATGTAGGGTTGGGTTGAGGCGGACTTGCTTTGTGTTGAAGGCCAATAGAGCTAGGGAGGACCGGATAGACTACAGACCCACTAGTGCATATCAGTTAGGCTGAAGGCCCGGAGAACGGTCCAGACAGGCTGAAGGCCCAGGAGGGCGGGCCAGACATGCTGAAGGTTCTAAGAGTAGGCCAGATAGACTGCAGGCCCAGTGAGGGCGATCCAGTCATACTGTAGACTCTATATGCATGTTGTTTGTTTTCTATGATATGGTTATGATTTGTATGACATTGGTATTTTGGGGGAACTCACTAATCTTCGGGCTTACTGTTTTGGATTTTGTTTCAGGTACTTCGGATGATCGCGGGAAGGCGAAGGCTTGATCGTGCACCTCCTCGCATGTTATGTTTTTGATTTCTGGGATACTGTGATATGAAACTATTTTGAAAACATTTTGTAATTAAATGGTGTATTTGAATGGTTGAAAAAGTTTTAAATTTTCATGAATTTTTATGGATGTTACAAGTTGGTATCAGAGCCTTGGTTTGAGTGAATTGGAGGAACACTCGTGTGAATCCAGTCTCAAACTAAGGAAAAGATTTTCAAAATGGTTTTCAAATGGTTTTCAAAATACTAAGGGAGGATGCGATGTGTATGATCAGCCAAAGCCAGTAATTAGATCCTAAAATACCATACGGTTATTTGATATTGTGATATGTTAGAACAACATGCTAGTGATAGGCTAGCGATCTTCAGGAATTACTTGATAGAATTGTCTGATTATATGATGCCTTAGTTCCTATAGAGTTCCCTTTTTTGGCTGTTGTGTGACTCTTTCGTGTGTTAACTGGCTATTGAGTGGATACGCTAAGTCACATGCTGCATGGTTTAAAGGGTCTTAGGCTGAGAGGTTTGGTCCTATTATGCAACTCTTGTCTGATTCCAACCGTTGTAGGATTGAATCTTTTAGCCTAAGATTGTTTAAACAGTGGGGTATGTGATTGTATTTATACGATAGTCATCTATGGAGGGCCGTGTGGCAAAAGTGGTATGGATTAGTTATACGGGGTTAGCCGGCCAGTCGCGTATTGGATGAGGTAGCGGTGTTTCCCTTGGTTTGGGCGCGGTTCGTAACTGTTCAACATGAGGAAGGATTATCCACTCTCAAGTGAGTGAGGGCAGGGTGAAGATGCGCGCGAGACGCTGGGAGTTTGAGATTGAGGATTTCATTAGTGGATACGTATAATTTTATTGCATCTTAGTGCTAGTTGGCTTCTCTACTCGAATGTCGCTAGCTTTGTGCTTTGTGGGACCCATGTGGATGAGAGCTAACCATCAAATGGATACATTAAATTACATACTATGAGGGTTGAATAATCTTAGGATAAAGGACTTGGATCTATTGTACAACTCTCGTCTGAGTCCAACCATTGTAGGGATGGATCCTTTAGTTGAAGGATTATTTAAGCCTGGTTGCATGTAATTGTATTCGTGAAGTGGTTAGCTAGCGTTGGTAGGGGTTCTTCAGCAGCTGATGGAAGAGGAGGTGTGGTGATTCCTAGGATAGCCTAGGAAGTATGTTAGTGTGGTTGTTTCACGGTTGAGCAGGTTTCAGGAGTATTTTATGACTAGGAATTAGATGACCCAAGATGATTCTTGAGGAAAGGATGGATAGGTATGGAAGGTAGTATTGGGCCCGTATTACTGAAAGCACAGGATCCATACTCGAATCAAGGAAGATCTCGGGGATTCTAAGGGCTGTTTAGGGAAGGTAACATGGTTGGATACCATGGTTCGCGACAGTGGTTCTATTCCTGTCAATCTTTTGATTGTGGCTACTCGGTCATTGTTTGATAGAAACGTGAAAACCCTAATTGAGTCTAGGAAAAACTTTAGTACGTATTTGTTTGAACACATTCATGTGTGATAAGTTGCTTTGTGAAAACTTTTGAATGGTGACTCGGGAACTGCGAGACAATACTTGGGATGATTATGAGTATGTGTGAATAGTAGTAGAGGCCTATACTACTGGAAGCACATGACTCACACTTGGATCAGAAAAAGTCACAAGGTTACCAAGAAGCTAGTAAGTGATTTCGTTTTATTCATATATGTAGTTACCTTCGATTCGGTAATGACTAAGAAGACAAGTATTGTTCAACTCTTAAAGAATCGAGTCCGATTAGTACCAATCCGCAAAAGGAGTTAATTGGTTCAGAGAACCATGTCTTATATAGTGACAAAACTTCAGTAGGAATACTGAAAAAGTAAATGGTCGAGGTAGTAGATAGAAATATAAAAATCTTCATTAAAGAATTGAGCAATCATTAGCCAGAGATGTGACTTGTCATGTGGTGTTACTAGCCACAAGAAATGTATCCGCCCTACTCTCACTAGTCAAATGGCGGGGAGTCAAGTTTCCATTCAACAATCAAAGAGTACTCCAACTAAAAAGGAGGAGGTGTCAAAAGCTAAAAGATGTGTATATCCGAAAGCATGAATTAGAGATACGTGATGCTATTCTTTCTATTCTTAAGCATCAACGTGTTGATCAAACTCTTTTTGTTTTCGCTATTCTATCAGCTCGATTTATTCGATCTGATTCTAATACAAGAGTTTGGATCGTTATGTGTCTTGTGCGAGATAAAATCAAAGGTCATTAGAATATGACCATTCGAGTTGTTGTTATAGCAAAAGTAAAGACCTTATATTGGGTTTAGTCTATAAACCAAGAAGGAGCAGGAGTCTGCAATGAGAATTGAGTTTTAACTCAAAGATTAGGATCGAATGTTCAATAGAGAATGAAGAGTGGGTGCAAATTTGAACACTGCCAGTAACTAGGAAGTTTGAAGAATTTGACAATCGTTTGGCAAACTAAAAGTTAAATATTGTACATTTTAGATTACCACAAAGGAAGTAAGTTAAAACTCGAATGTTGTGACTAGTAATTTTCTCGTAAACTCTAGATCTACTCACATCTTATTTGATTTCAATGCCTCAGATTCTTCTGTGCCTTATAAATTCACATATTCTTTTCAAAATTACTTGTTACACAATTGTCCAATAATTTCATATAGATAACATAGGAAATATATCATTACTTACTGATAAAGCATATAGATTTAGTGTTATAGGAATTGAAAGTTATAATCTTCTTGCTAACCTAATTCCTATCTTTGATATTATTCTCGACATGGATTGGTTGTTAAAGAACCATGCAGAGCTCTTGTGCTACAAAGAGATGATATGCATCCCTATCGAAAGGGAAGATTCTATTTATGTCTACGGTGAAAAAAAAAATTCTTTCTTAAAAACTCGTAAATTATGTCAAAGGGATATTCTACTTATCCGACTTATACAGTTAATACCTTGAAATAGGAGAAGAAAACTGTGAATGATAACCTTTGGATAATTATCGACCGGCTGATGAAGAGTGCATATATTCTCGCCACACGTGAAACGACTCCATTGGAGAAATACGCGTAAGTTACTTAGATGAAATCATCGTGAGACATAGTGTGCCACTAAAGATTTTTTTCCCGATCGTGATACTTGCTTCACTTATCACTTTTGGATGAGTATGAAGAATGAATTGGGATATCGAATTACTCCCAACACAACTTATCATCCTCAGACAAATGATCAGAAAAAGAGAGCAATCCAAATAGTAGAAAATATACTGAAGGTATATAAATTACTATATGAGCATAAATGTCATACTAAAATATGTTGCTGTGATGTAGGACAGAAGATCTTTGGAGGATTTGAAATGATTCAATACATCACTGACAAGATACAAATTTTTTCGAGAAAGAATGAAAGCGGCCCAGGATCGACAAATGTCCTATGCAGAAAAGATGAAATGACCCATAGAATTCCGGTGGATGATTTAGGTGGATGATTTAGTAATACTGAAGGTATTTCATGAAAAGGCGTTATTCTACTTTTTAAGAAAGAACAGTTAGTAAGCAAGCTTACTACTTGGAATTGCCTGAAGATTTGACAAATATTCATGAAGTGTTTCATGTGAGCTATCTGTGTAAGGGCTAAGCATATATGATGAAATGGTTCTATTATCCGAGGTGAAACTGGATAATAAGTTAAGTATAAGAGATCGTAAATGAAAGAACGACTAATCTACATAATAAAGAACTGAAGTTGGTGCTTCTCAAGTGGAAACACCATTGAGGCTCAAATTATACTTGGGAAAAATAAGAATGAAATAAGAGTGAAGTATCCCTAATTGTTTTAATCGTTATGATTTCGGGGACGAAATCCTCAAAAGGAGGAGGTATTTGTAACATACACGTTCTGAAATTGTGTATTGTTATTATTAAAAGTGAATAAAATTGAGTGTTGAGTTCTAACATCTAGTTTTTACTAGAAATGAAGTAAAACTATGTTTAGAATCACTCATAAAATATTGGAAGTCTTATGAGATTCCAATTAATAGCCAAATAATGAAAATTTAGCGAAAATATAAATTTTGAAATAAGTAAAATTTTATTATATGATGTTGTAGAAAATCTTGTTAGAAACATTTAGGCGAAAACCTCGTCGAAATCCGAGTTATAACGAAGAAGTTATGACCAATCGAAGATCCGCGATAAAACCGATACAGCGTTGAATGACGTAAAAAGTGGGTTTTTGATAAACTACTTTTTAGCCTTAGTAATCTAAATGAAAGTCGTAGTATTCGTTAAACTGAGAAGTTCAATAAAAAGAACGCCAAAATGTGAATTCGTATGAGGAAGTTATGATTTTTCGAATTTTCAACTTACTAGTAGACAGCTAAAAACTCGAATTTTAGATCGAGCGATATTTGACCGATACATCCTAAATGAGAATCTAAGGTCTCGTCAATTTTAGTACAACGGTAAAAAGTCTGACGAAAACGGATGTCGGATGAAGAAGTTATGAATTTTTAACGGATTTTCCTGTCCCGGTCTGTTAAAAATAATAATATTAAAAATAAAGTCAAAAGTAGCCGACGAAGTCTAAACGAAAGTTGTAGAGCGTAATTTTAGCTACGCGTGCATATAAAGAACGTCAAAAAAGGAGCTCGTATACGAAAGGTATGGATTTTAGAAGTTCGGGGCTCAAAATCCGAGAAATCTCGCATGAGAGGTCCGATTCGGCCACGTCCTTCGCACGAAGCTGATACGCTGTGCGTCCGAACGTCCGACGCGTGCTGCTTTCTAATTGGACCGAGGCTGAAGCCTATCCCCGTCCGACGCGCCTCGCTCCGTGTTACGTCCGAGCTCCACACAGATGGCCCTTCGCATGAGCGCCGCGTGTCCCTCCTCCCTCGCTGCCACCTGCCTCGCTGACTCGCGCCAGCTCTTCCGACCCTCGCATCCGAACCTCGCCTTTGCGCCACGTGGTTTTTGCTGCTGCTACCACCCGCCTTTCCGGATCCGAGCCTCTCGCCTATAAATAGGAGGCCTGCAAGCCTTCCCGGGTAATTTTAGAAAATTGGCATTTTTGGCCCCTTTTTCCATATTTTCTTCATTTTGACTTTCTCCGAAGCCCCGATATCAATTTTAGCACCCGAAACACGCCCCGAGACCCCCGAGAAGCTCGAAAATTTTATCTTTTCGGTTTTGAAGCCCTACCTTCGCAGATCCCGGTTTTCAACATAGAAAGTCATATTTAAAGCCGAAATGTTGTTCAAATTACTATTTTAACCCCCGGTTAATTTAAGGTGAGTTCAATATATAGGAACAATTGTATGTTATGTGTTATATGTGCTAAGTGCTTTTCAATGTTATTATTCTGAGTTATTTTCCTGTGTTATTTTATTCGCTATGTTTATAGCAAATATAATACCTTTGACCATGTGATCAGCTAGTGAAAGGACTTAGATTCACATTGGTACTGGTACGTAGCCTCTGGCCATGTAGAGCATGTCTCCGTAAAAGAATGACTTCTATTCTATGGCATTGGCAGAAGGTTAAATAGGAATGGTATGTAGCCTCTGACCATGTAGAGCATGACTCCGTAAGATAATGAACTCTCTTCTATGGTATTGGCAAATGGTTAGACTGGGCTATAAGCCTGAAATCAACCAAAATGTTAATCATAAATTATATGTCTTCTGTGCCATTTGGGCCAAAACTTTATTGATGCATATCAAGTATTGAAATCTTTATGTCTCATTGATCATAAATCTTTGAATCAAATCTTGAGTTGATATTGAAAGCCTGACATATGATATGCATATGCTATTGTTGTTCTTGTTCCCTTTTACTTCTGTCATATTGGTATACATAAAGCATAAGATTATATTGTATCTATTTATTGAATTCACTAAGCGTTATCGCTTATCCCTCTCAATTTTTAACAATTGCAGGTGATGAGTATCCAATATAGTTTTATACTGCAGAAAGATTTAGAATAGTTATTACCATTTCTCTGTATTTTAATGTTCATGTATGTATATGAATAGTAGATTCCTTGGTAGATATGAAATGTAATAAAACTTAGTCGGTTTGTATCCAATCTTTTGTAATCACTTTATCAATATAAAATATTGTTTTATAAATACGCATGTAGCATGTTTTGAGGAAGTAACATAAGAATAATGTTAGAATAGTATGAAAGTTTGGGTCTTTCATAAATACGAAAGTTGGGGTCTTTCAGAAAGTTTGGTGTCGGATTGTTTTTGGGAATTTAAGCATGGAAGGGAATCCTATTGATTAGTTCATGTCACCTTGGATCGAATGAGAGTTTTCACGCATGCCCTCAGGTTGGTCAGGGTAACTCAGGAGGAGGAGGTCATAATTTCTTCAAATGTTCTGAGGGTGTGTCATCCCCTGTATTCTTCGGGGTTGTATCGAGAATTGTATTATGTTGGAATTTTGTTGGATTGGGTAAGTTATATCCCGGGCTAACTTTCTGTTATTTTTAGGTTATTGAGGGTCGTTATATGTCATTCTACATGCCGAAAGTGTTCAGCTGGAATTCAGGTTTCTCTTGGGTTCCGATTGTTCTGTAGCGGGAGGATCATTTTGTGTATGTTATTCATTTAATGGTTAGGAATGATCGTACATGGTTGAGCCGGTTGAGTTGTGAGTTGACTTCTAACTATTGTGTGGTAATTAGAACCCTAAGTGGGGGAGAACTGAGAATTCTCGGGTTGAGTGCTAGGCATTGAAGGCTTTGTCAGTTGCGGTCCGGACTACTGTTTTAAGATTTGTTGGGCGGATATCGATCGGTGAACCTCTCCAAAAGCGGGTATGTTCAGCTCCAGTTGAGTTTTTGATTCTCTGGTTTTGGTGTCAACATGTCCTCGACCATTGGTCATTGAGTTCGTCTTTCAGTGGGAATTCCTCGAAGGATTCAAGAGGCGATAGTTAAGAAAACGGAATGAATCACCCACCCTCTAGTGCAGTTTGTTTATGTTTCCCTTTGTCCTTGGTAAGTTCGCCCTCAGTGGTAGAGTGGAATTTATGATTCATAGCAGACTTGAGTTTGGCAACCTTTGAGATCACTTTGGAAGTCTTCTCGAGCTAGTTTTGTGTGGGTAGGATTCGTGTAGTCTCGATCAAGTATGGGATCTTGTTTCGATCGGTGATGTGGATGTCTTATGTTATTACTGAAGATGGTGTGTTTCTTTATCTCGGGAAATCCTTCCTTTTGTATGAGGTTTGGGTTCCCTTAAGAATATGCATGGTTCTGTTGGGTTATAGCCTTCGAATTGGGTCAAGAGTTCGACCATAATCCTATCCTTGGGTTGGGTGCGACCATGGGTTCGTAAGGTTTTGCTAGGGTTGCGGCATAGTGGTGTGCATTAAGCATTATGTGGGACAGTGATTAGGTTGCCTCAAGGTCAGTATGAGATTAAGAACATTTCAATCATGGGTTGTGGGCCAAATAGCCTGGATTATTCATTTAATATATTTATGATACTCTCAGTAGTAACGCGTTGACAAGGATCGGAGAATCCATAAATTAGTTGGTTTGGATAGGGAACGGTCAAGGGCCGTCGGGAGTGCCAGTCAAGTATCAGAATAAATCAGTGGAATGTTTGCTCCATATTTCTGTTTGTTCGCAAGTTGTTGTTAGGGATCGGATGAAATGCGGAAGTTCTTGGTTTGATAATCTTCTTCGTTATTTCGAAGGTTTGTAATGGCATGGCATAAGGCTAAAGATTATACTAAGGGTTTGGTGTATCATGTGGATTCAGATTGGGAAAGGTTAACTATCGATTGGTTTGAGGATCTTTTCTGCATGATTTGTGGTATCTTTAGTCGGAAACTTGGGGAGGATTCACGGATGGAAATTTCGGGATGGCTTATAGTGGAAACTTGCATTTGCAAGCATTTGGAATCGTAAGTGTATCCGTGTGAGGCATGCATTCTGGAGGTCAGTGAGGAGAACCTTTTGGTTTGTGGTGCGAATCGCGAGTTTCAGGCGAAAGGTATGATGTCATTGATGGCAAATCGAGGTTTGATGGGTTAGAGTGTCCCTATCTTTCAGGTTCTAGGAATCGGGTTAGATCTTTCTCCTGATTGTCTATGGTGACACATTGTGTTTGGGAGGGTTGAGGTGGTCCTACTCTATGTGGTAGGCCAAGATACCCACTGCGGACTGACTGTAAGTCGTAGGCATAGAGACTCAGGAGGAGCAGTAGGGTTGAGGTGGTAGGCCAAGATACCCGGTGCGGACCGACTGTAAATCATAGGCACAGAGGCTCGGGGGGAGGGGTAGGTTTGACGCGGTAGACCAACAAACCCTGAGAATTTCAACCCTATGGTTGATTGGATTCAACATGTTGGTATTCCAGCCCGAGGCTAATCGGGCCAGCCATGGGTGTCTGTGGTTATGAACTAGCAGTGATGTGTATATTAGTTTGGGAGTTAAAGGAAGCATTACCGGTCGGCACAAAAACATTAATCTCCCAGTTTTCTCCCATTGGTTATCATATCCTTGGAAATTTTGTCAGTAAAATTAGTTTTCTCTGGAAGGATTATCGAATCTCTTTCGTCCAGTAAAGAGTTGTCGGCAGCAAAGTATGATCTATGGTTCTGTTTTCTGGTAGGAACCTTAGGTTTCCAGGGTTTAGTAGTCAGTTTAGGGATCTAGCGATGGTTAGTATGGGTGGTCTGTCGGGGAGTCAGACCAAATTCAAGTTTCCAGATTGTGGAGTTTCAGGAAGAAGGGTTGTTCATTGCATAGGATTATGGATTCGTCTTCCTTGGGTTGAAAAGATTTATTTTGGGTTTAGTCTCCTTCGAAAGTCATCAAATGGCAGGGTTATGGATGTGCCCCTCAGGATGTCGGGTTGACGGGGATGGTAAGGAATGATTTCGAGGACGAAATCGAACTTAAGTGGGGGAGAGTTGTAACATCCCAACTTTCAAGTAACTGCAAATTCATCCCATGGACATTGAATTATGTCATTTTGGCCCTTGGTTTGGAAATAAGTGGCAAAGGGAGGCCCTAATGGAAAAATGGTGATTTTAAACTTGAGTAGTACGTTGGGCATACATGTGAGTATGCTAAGCGTACTAGGGCGTGACCTAGTATGCTGGGCGTACCCATATGTACGATGGGCGTACGAGTGCTAGGTAGAAACCCTAACTTCTAAGGTTTGTGGAGTATTTAAGCATCTTATCGACCATTTCCTCTTATCTTTTCCCACCTCCATGTCTTTGAACCGTTTTTAGCAAACCCTAGTCCATAAGAGAGAGTTTTGGAGCCTAAAGTGTGTGTTTTGAGTAGTTGGAGAAGAAGGTATTGCATCAAGAAGTTGGAGAAGGAAGGCAAGTTTGAATATCTGAAGTTATCTTGTCCTCTAGAAGCTCCAGGAGGTAAAAAAAAGCTTCAACCTTAATGCTTGTATGATGTAGATCTTGCCTTATTAGCTTCATGACACCTTTCTTGTCCCAAAATGTAACGCCCGTGTTTCTAGACTAGGCATTAATGATGATGTAATAGTCTAGGTCAACCTTTGTAACTTGTTTTGAAGTGATAAAGATGTATTATTTGAGTATTGTGTGTTTTATTTTTAATTATTATGATTTAATAAACTAAGGATAAAAATAAGCGTCGAAAATAAATGTTAGATAAACCCGATATCTTTGAAGAAAGTTGTAGTGGTTGAAACAAGGATTCTGGAGACATAAAGAATACCGAAATCCGAGTTATAACGAAGAAGTTATGATCTGTCGAAGTTTCGCAACATAACAGGCACGACGCTGTGTGATGTAAAAAGTGAGTTTACGATAAAGTGCTTTTAGCGATCTAAATGAAATTCGTAGTACACATTAAAAGGAGAGTGTGCATAAAAATAATGTCCAAATCTGACTTCGTATGAGGAAGTTATGAATTTTCTAAGATTTGGCATAAGCAGTATGCAGCTCAGAATTTGATTTATAGATCGAGCGATTTTTAGCCGACACAACCTAAACAATAATTGAAGATCTTGTTAATTATATCTCACCAAGTTTCCCCAACTTGACCCACTCAGTTAATATGCATCACATGTATCAAGACTTAAGCTAGTGGAACTTGACTAGGATGCTAAGTGATTAAGAGACAATCTACAATAATATTCAAGACCATTTGGTCTTTACGGTATAACTTATGTATATGTATTGATTATGACATCATTAAGGTTTTAACATTTTGGAAACAAACATTTGTAATCAAAATGATCGTTTGTACTAGGATTTTCCACAAATATATATAAATGATTTTAAAGCATAAAGAAAAGTTTTAATTTGTTCTGAAAATTAGAGGATGTCACAGTTGGTATATGAGCATTAGTTTAAGCGAACTAGGAATTTTTAGGATTTCTAAACTTAAACTTAGAAGTTAAGAAAAAGTGGTGAGGTATGTGTCTAGGATTGTTTAGGTTGTACACCTGAATAGACACAAGCACTAGGATATTTTAGGGTATAGGCATTAAATACATAGGTTAAATACCTTATTTGTTATAGCATGCACTAGCTAACTGTAGGATAAAATGCATAATTTGATTTTTTATGCTAAATGGTTTGAATTATAGCATGCCTTAGGTTGCCCATTTAAAATGTTATTATTATGATTAGATCTAAGGTCTATTGCCAACCTAGAATTAGGGACATTTTATTTGTTCAGGTTTCTAAATGTTTAATTAAAATATTATAACTTGAATATAACTTTTCAGAGTAATAAGGAGGATTTCGTGTCTAAATCTTCTTTATCTATATTCTCGTCTCGGTACATTGAACGACTGCTTAGGTATATAGTCATGACAATCACAAAGAGCGCTAGATTCGTTAATAACAAAGGAGGTCCAGCACCTCAGCACGTCTGAGTAGCTGTTATTCAAATCCTAATAAATGAAGCTCGGGTAATGATGCAAGATATACTCGATCAGCAACAACGCGATTTTAGGGAGTTGTTAGCTCAAGAACTAGCTAATGCTAAAGGAGGTGCACCAGTAGTAGTGGTGTGGTTGAGAATAAAGTATGGTATAATTTTCTTGTAAGTAGGACAGTACACGAGAAAGAATTTATACCAATGGTTGGAAAGTAAAATCGCGGTTAAGGATAAGCTTGGAAGAAATCGTAGTAGACTCTAGGAAATTTGTTGTATATGATGACCTGGACACATCTATATGTGTTAAATTGATTTTGTGATCTTAGGAAATAGTAACTTGGGAAAACATTTAGACAACTTTTGGGATGAGTATGAGTAGGTGTGGAAGGTAGTATGATTCATTACTACTGGAAACACAGGACTCGAACTTGTTCATTTATGGTATTACCTTTTTTTCGGTGATGATTTCTATTCTGACCCTAGTGGTCAAAGCAAATTGAGTCTGACTAATCTATGAAGTAAGTTCGTCATAGCGTCCGACTTTGAATTGAAAGAAGTGATAGTCGAAGCAATCGATAGAAGTGTCGTAGTCATTGTATCCTGTAGCTAGAAGTGCTAAATGATAGGATGTGATTATATCACATTAGAACATAAAGGAATGTATCCTTCGTGTTAAGAGTCTGGCTCAAAAAGACCTAGTCTAACCATTGTATCATCGATAAGTGGCCATTAAGGATATGACCCATTGATCTGTTATAATGGTCAAAGTAAGGACCTTAATTTAGGATAAGAAAGAGTAGGATCTTCCTATGGACATCGAATCTATAAGGAATAATAGATGCAGCACCGTCAATGGTCAAGACGTATAAGAGTTGGAAACTCAACATAAAAGTGACATTAGATGTTACGATATCCACATAGGATGGAAAGTTAACGTGTGGAGCCATTATACAAGCCCTGTTTTGTTGATGTTTTCTGGGACGTAATCATCCTAAGTGGGAGATAATTATAATGCCCGCAAGATAGGGATGGATGATTAAAGAATAATAGGATAATTAAAAGTCACATCGATAATCAGACATTATCAAAGAAAGATTATTTAGGGAAAATAATCTAAACAAAATTCGTAGTAGTCGTTAAACCATGAGCATATATATAGAGAATGTCCCGATCTGAATTCATAAGAGGAAGTTACGATTTTTCGAAGTTTCAACGCAATGGTATAAGGCTTAGAAACCGAATTAGAGATCGGTTGATTGTTAGGAACAACAATCTAAACAAGAGTTGAATATCTTGTCCATATGGTTTCGTTTATATAAAGACAATAAAAAATGCATATCATATGAGAAAGTTATCAATTTTAACAGACTTTAACAGTCTAAGCCTGTTAAAAATATAACTTTAAAAATAAAGTCAAATTAGCCGATGGAGTCCAAACAAAACTTGTATATCTCGTTGAGAGCTTTCCTTGGATATAAAGAACGTCGAAAACAGTGCTCGTATGAAGAAGATACAATTTTCTGAAGTTTTCCGAGAAGCGTCACGTGCAGGTGGGTTGTATGGCGTGCAAATTCTAGAAGGTAAGGCGTGGACGACCATATTTGCGACACATGGCAGAAAATGGGAGGAGCAATGTCTTAGGTGTGTGCAGCGCCCACACTAGGCACAACCAATATTTATTTATATTCAGGACCATTAGGCCTTTACGTTGTAACTTATGTATCTGAATTGATTATGACATTCTTAGGGTTTAAATATTTTGGAAGAAAAAAAAACATTTGTAATCAAAATGATCTTTTGTACTGGGATTTTTTCTTAAATATAAATAAATGATTTTTAAAGCGTAAAGAAAAGTTTTAATTGGTTCTAAAAATTAGAGTATGTCACATATTCTATGTAACATTCATAAAATTTTGAAAATTTTAAATTTTTTACATAAATCCGAAAACCATCATTTATTGCATATTGTTTTCAAAATAGGTTTCACATCAGAGTTTTTCCCAGAAATCACAACATGAAATACCAGGAGGTGTACAGTCAAGCCTTCACCTTTCCACGATCATCTGAAGTACCTGACACAAAACCAAAAATTGTAAGCACAGAGCTTGGTGAGTCCTCCCCAAAATACCAAGACATAAACATAACCAAAAACAACATACACATATGAGCCTTCAGCCTGAATGGACTGCCTCACGGGCCTTCAGCCTATCTGGACCCCTCCCGATCCTTCACCATGACTGGACCGCCTCGCAGGGCCTACAGCCTATCCAGACCGCTCGTCGGACCATCGACTTGACTGGACCGCCCTACAGGCCTACAGTCTATCTGAGCACCCCTGGGTCTGTTGGCCTTTAGCCCAAAGTCAGACCGCCTCAATCTAGGAGAGATGCCTTTATATGCCTAATTATTTGATCTTTTAGAGTTACATGCTAGTTTGAATTTTAGATGATTAGATGGATTGGCGTAAGATATGATGCCTTGTAGCCTAAAAGGAATTGGATGTTATACTAGATTTGGAATCTTTCTTAGTAGGAAATAAGTGTGATATGTCCTCTCTTTGGTTGTGGCTTGGAGTGTTACTGCATGAATGTCACTTGTTTTGTGCTTTGTGGGACCCTTGGTGATGTGAGTTAACTACTAAGTGAATATGTTAAGTCACATGTTGCATAGGTTAAATAATCTCATAGTAACATATTTGACCCTAATGCACAACTCTTGTTTAAGTCTAACCGTTATAAGGATGAGACTTTTACTCGAAGGATTATCTAAGCTTTATTGCATGTGATTGTATTAATGAAGTAGTTAACTATCATTATTGGTAGTTCTTCAGCTGCTAATAGCAGTATAAGGTTGGGAACCTAGGAGAGCCTAGGATGTACTGTAGAGTGTTGGCTTGTGTTGTATAGCAATGGGTATTCGTTTGAGAAAGGGTGTATAAGAATGTATATGATGGATGTGGACAGGAGTATTTACTTAGAGGATCCAAGATGATTCTTGATGAAAGTATGGATAGTCATGGAAGGTATTATTAGGCCCGTACTATTGGAAGCACATGATCCATACTCGACTCGAGGAAAATTTAGGTGATTCTAAGGAACTGGTTAAAGAAGATGGCATGGTTTGGCACCATGATTCGTTACAGTGTATTTCCGCCTTTATTGGTTTATCGGGTACGGTCGGTCTGGTTGAGGATGGGTATGGTAATTTTTCGGGCCTTAGAGGCCATGTATGTCAGGTGTCAACAGTGCATACCCATGAGAGGTAGTTGATTTCAAGGTCTGGAGGGCTTTGCTCAAGTAGTGACAATTGAGTCGCGAGACTCGAGAAAGAAGCGATTGTGATGAATGGCTTGAGGATAACAGTCGTAGGTTAAGTGGTTGGCAGACGGATTTGGACTTCAATATCATCGACAAGGGTTATGTACTTCCAGCTTTTTCGCGTTCATAGGAAAGAGAGAGTAGACATGTGATTTTCAGAGTTGGGATGTAGTCCCGACATGAGTCTAGAAGATTGCGGTTTTCTTTGTCGACAGGTATGGCAACATAGGAATGAACAAAAGGATTTTTGTGGTATGGTTACCTTGAGATGAGATTAGGGGTTTTCTTTCTTGAATTCAGTTAGGTTATGTGCTATTTGATTGTTTCAGGAACCAAAGGAAGCGAATCAGTAAGAACAACTTTTTTTCTCTAATGTATCCTAACTAAGAAAATTATGTTTCTTATATTTATGTGTAATTCTTGCGATGAATTTTTTTCAAGGGAATTAGGCGAGGCGTGTGGTAGTTCATTTGTTTCTAGATGGAGAATTAGTGTCATGAGTGGACAAAATTATTGTTTGTGCATCTGCATGGGATTTTGATGTTAGAGGTAGTTATGATTGGGAGGTTTTTGAGGTCTCCGTCTGAGATGTGGAATAACTTTGAGTTCGCTTAGTCCTTATCTGGAAAACTATCTTATTTTGTGTTATATATTCAAAATATTTGGGGATGCTATGCATTCGGTTGAACTAGTTTGAGATGTGGTTTGTCTACAACATCATTTGGTGGTATTTCAAACTCTAAGTGGGGGAGAAATGGCTATTTTGCTTGAAGGATCATCACTATGTTGGAGTTTATGATTTCAAAAGAATGGGTCTTAGCGATTTGCGGTTCGGGTATGCAAAACTTTATTTTAGGATTTGGTCAGGATGGAGGTGCATAGCAAGTTATCATCAGATGTATGTGTTCAGGAATGCAAGAGTCGTCTATGCAGCAAGAAGATGTTGGATAAGGAACTTTTTGTTGCTAGTGGTTCCTCTTGGAATGTCACCGAATAGATCAAGAGGCGCTTAGGATGCTCGGGTTGAGCATCGAGTGCTGAGAGATTCCTTGACTTGTTTATAGATTGTTATACCTATTCTAGGGTGGGCAGTTATTAATTAGTAAATAAGCTTCAAAGTCCATTATGTTTAGTTTCACATGGGTTTTGTTAAGTAGTGCATTGGGTTATTAGGTTGGTTGTCAATGCATTCTCAATTGTTGGTCATTTCGTTCATCATCAAAAGTGGAGGTTCTTCGAAACCTTTGAGTTGTGTCAGTTGAAGTTCAATGGATGCGTTAACCTATCGTCAAGTTCCGAATGTTATATATTTTCTTTGGTTCCTGAGTATGTTTACCCTCAATTGTGGTATGGAATTTTGGTTTATAGAAGGCTCAAGTTTGGCAGTTTTCCTTGGTTATCGGAAGTTCGGATGTTAGGGTAGCGTTCTTCAGTTTTCCTGTGGGTAAGGTTTTGAGGATGAAAGAATGCAGTAGATCCAGGGTTGGTTATGTGTCTCCCATTGGGGGTGTACATTGTGATAGTACCTCAATTATGCTGATGAGTGGTGCAAGTGGTCCGAGTAAGATAGCATGAGACCGCTTGGTTAGTATTATTAGCGTGCTTATCATTTGGGTTATAGCCTTCGATTCGAAACAAGCATGTAACTGTCTATCTTATTCTATGGTTGTGTGCAACAATGTTTTCGTCTAGTTTTATGTTGATATCAGTCTGTGTTGTGAAGGGGGTTGTTCATGATACAATGGTATAGACCATGTTGTGTTCGTTTAGCATTGAGAGGGATGTTGATTAGGTTCCTAAAAGTCAGTGGACAGATGGTTGGGTATCTTTAGGCCCCTGTGATGTTGTTTGCAAGTCTTTCGGCTATGGATTTGATGACCGCAAGATCAGTTTAGTGTCTTGAGCTTATCGTTTAGTGGATAGCAGGTGTCATGATGTATCGTGAAATCGTGGTTGTATGATTTATATGGGTAAGACCTGATAATCTTTTGATTGAAACTCTTAGGTCTCTTATCATTAGTTTTCTTGGCTTATTTGGGTGTTAGTGCATCGTGGTAGTACATAGATTCCGTGACCAGCTGGTTTGGATCATATGGGGAGTTAAAGGTTTTTAGGCATAATAGTTGTGCATTAGTAGCCACTTGCAAATTGTTTGTAGTATGAACTCTGTTTGCTTGCAGGTTGTCTATCAAGAGTTTAGTTACCAATGTTGGGCATCAGTTATGGAATCTCGAGTCATGAAGTTCATTGTGAATGTCTTGAGTGATTTTTCAGGTGGGGGTACACCTGAGATGACATGGGATTTGGATGCAACGTGAGAATTTTTGGATTGACCATCCTTATGCACATGGGATCAGCAAGTTGGTGATGACTTGTCAAGAAGTCAAGTGCGTATTTAAGGTTATTAGGTATAACATCTGAATTAAGGATTTGGTGAAATTCACTATTGGTATATTTTAAGCATTCCGTCTGCATAGTAGAATGATATTCCTAGTCAGTGACTAGGGGAGCATGTGATGAATGATTGATTAACAATCATAGGGAAAAATTTTGGGTTTAAATTGATGGGTTCATGTTTTTGAGAAGTTTCATGCTTTGAGTGGTTATCATTGTGATATGAGTTCTTCTAATTGGCAAGAGTAAGATAGTTGTTTCAGTTCTCAGATAGAGTAGTTGGCTTCCTTCTTTCGATGAGGACAGAGTGTTAAGGTTCATTCTTTCGGAGGTATACACGTCTTTTGCTAAGATGGGGATTGGATGGTAGATTTGGGACACGGCCGTTGGTATGGGAAAATTCTTTAGTCTTAATCGGAATTCAGGAAGTTCGGGTAGGATCGAGTAGCATGGCAAAGTAAGTAGTTAGGAATGATTTCATGGGTGAAATATAATTTAAGTGGGGAGAGTTGTAACACCCTGTTTTGAATCGTTTCATAATTTGGCATCGTGACCCGAAGATCAGTTATCATAATAAGGCTTCCGGCCTTGAGGGAGAGAGAGATTTAGGTCCCTTTGGATGTGGGTAATGCAGACTAGGTGATCTGAGAGTTCAGTTAGTGCTTTGGAGCCCATGAGTATAACCATAAAGTGATAGTTCGGGCCTTTTATGAATTTTGGATTTAATTTCAGGAAGTTTTGAGGTAAAGGAGAGTTGATAAGATTGTAGAGCTTCTCATTACCTTTCCATGGATATAAAGGTCGTCAAAAGCAAAGTTGGAACAAAGAAGTTATGACCGTTTGAAGTTAGGAAGGTTTTGGGGCTTAGTCTAGTATGTTGGGCGTACCTGGAGTATGTTGGGCGTACTAGGCATATATGGAGTATGTTGGGCGTACCTGGAGCACTTTGTACATACTAGGCACTCATGGAGTACGCTGGGCGTACCTAGAGTACGTTGGGTGTACGTGATCAATGCCCAAACTCTATTTTCGTGGTTTGAGCCCTATTTCAGCTCCTTAACTTCCCCAAACTCATTCCATTCTTAGCCTCCACCTCTCTAACACCCTCGTTTGAAACCCTAACCCTAAATTTAGCCTTGTGAGCAAAAAGAAGGTGTTTTATGTGCTTTGGAGTGTTCTTGGTGCATCTTGGAGAAGAAGGAACTCATTGGAGAAGTGTTGGTTGCATTGGAGCTTGTAGATCCAGATTTTGTTCACCTTGATATTTCCTCTAGAGATATGAAGTTTGAATCTTGATGATTCATTTGATAGATCTAGATCCTCTTGGGTATTATGAGTTTTTGGTCACTTTAGTGCACAAAGTTTAGATTTTGAAATTTTGTGACCTTGTTATGGATAAAGTTGGAAACTTTATCCATCTAAACATCATATCAAATCATATGTAAAGGCTAAAGACTTGGACTTACTGGATTAACCTGGAAAAGATGCACTTTTGGTCCCTTTGAGACTTGAAGACTAGATCTTGGTTGGTTGGGCCATTCTAATGGATAAAGTTGGAAACTTTATCCATTATGAGTAATTAGGAACCATAAAAATATCATTTTCAGGGGATCTGATGAATCATTCTTAAGTTGATTTTCATATTATGGGTTTAGATGGATAAAATCGGGTTTTGGGTCTTATTAATACATGCAAAAGCATAAAGTTGGCAACTTTATGCCTTACTGCGTTTTAAGGATCCTAGATCTAAAGTTGAACGTTATGTCTTCACTGATTAAGACCTCAACAATGGAAGTTGGTCATCCGGGGCGTACGTACATGTGTGATGCGCATACGTGCTGAAGGTCCCGATGCTATGAGGGTTTTAAGCATGTTGGGTGTACTCCGAGGGTACGTTGAGCGTACTCACTAGAGCGAAGACTTAGGCTTATTTGAGACTGTTTTTGTAATTAGAGACTTTGGGCCCTTGCTAGGCCATGAGTTTTTCTGTGATGGGCTTTTAGACGTGGACCCATTTTAACATGGTGTATCTTTTGGGCCTTGGGACTAATTGTATGTGGGCCTTGGTGGGTTAGACCCAATAAGGCAAGGATTAAGTAGCCTTTTCCCTTAAAAATAGGATTTAGGGTTTGGACCCTCATGGTGGGCTATTGACTTAATTTCTAATTATGGTTTATTTTACTTATGATTTAGAGTGAGAGGATTTTGCGAGTCAGCAACGCAAGTGTGGTTTGATACCTTCAGTCTGAGATGAGTTTCCTTTATTGTATCTGTGGGTCGAAGCCACCAACATCAGTGTACTAGTTTATGTTTGTAGTATGATGATTGTCTTCGTGACAACTGTATGTTATCCCTGTATTTTCTTGATGTTTTTGTGACTCACCTGTTATGATATTATATGGTAGTGGTAGGGGTGATATAGACCCGATATCGGTTGAAAGAGATCGAAGGGTTTGAAATATACCTAATACCAGTTGAAAGAGACCGAAGGGGTTGCAATATACCTAGTATTGGTAGAAAGAGACCGAAGGGGTTGAAATATACTCGGTACCGGTTGAAAGAGACCAAAGGGGTTTAAAGCACCCATATATGCTTGACTTTTATGCATGTATGGTATGGGGTATTTTGGGGGAACTCACTAAGCTTTGTGCTTATGATTTTCAGTTTATGTTTTAGGTACTTCAACCTCGAAAGGGAAGGGCCCAGCCTGATCACACTACATCCACCTATGTTTTTTTGCATCATGTGATTTTAGGATTTCGTACTATGATAATATTTTATTATGATATACTCTCGACGGTTTTGATATGATTATCGTATGAGCGGAATGAATTTAAAAATGAAAATTTTATCTGAACTTGTGGGAAGTTACAACATCATACGTTGGTAATTCGAATCCTAAATGGGGGAGAACTGGGTGTTCTTCTTGGAGGATCATCAGCCAATAGGATTTCATGGATTCACCTCAATGGATCAAGTAAATCTACGATTCAAGTGGGTGATGTTTGGTTTAAGATGGTAGCTTTTTCTACCTCCAAACAGAAGCTAATCACTGAATAACACTGGATCAAACCTTCCCTCCTCGATCTAATCCATTTTTCTCTCCAAGTCTCCTTCCAAAATGCACAAGAACACTCAAATTAGTCTCTCTCTATCTCTATCTCTCTCTCTCTCTCTCTCTCCCCATCACTCACACACACACACACACACACTCTCTCTCTCTTTCTCTCTCTCACACACACACAACGAGTGGAACTGGTCTAGGGTTTCTCACAGAGCTCTAAGGTGACAAGTGAGGCAGATATGAAGGCTTAAGTTCCTTTAAATAGGACAAAACCTTGAAAATTAGGGTTTTCTCACTCAGTACCTACTCATCAAGTTGGGATCCTCCAACTCGTCGAATAGAATCAAAAATCACATGGCCATTAACTCCTCTACTCGGCGAGTTGGGGCATCCAACTCGTCGAGTTCCTTTAAAATAAAGAATGTAAATAATTAAATATTATACCTGGAAGTCGGGATGTTACAATTCTCCCCCACTAGAATCAGACTTCGCCCTTGAAGTAATTTTCTAGAAACAACTTTAGGTACTGTTCCCACATCTCGGACTTTGGCTCCCACATCCATTCAGATCCCTTCTGATGTTTCCACTAGACCTGAATCAGGGGCACCTCTTTATTCCTTAAGACCTTCACCTTCCTATCCAATATCGCTATCGACCTCTCAATATAGTTCAAGCTTTCATCAAACTGAATATCCTCTAAAGGAACCATTATCGTCTCATCGGCTACAAACTTCCTCAGTTGTGACATGTGGAATGTGTTGTGTATCTGGCTCAACTCTGAAAGTAGCTCCAATCTATAAGCTACCTTACCCACCCGTACAACCACCCCGAAAGGACCAATGTATCTAGGGCCCAACTTGCCCCATTTCCTAAATCGGATCACCCCCTTCCATGGGGATACCTTCAAAAGGACAAAATCTCCGACTTGAAACTCTAACTTTGAACGGCGCCGGTCGGCGTAACTCTTCTGACGACTCTGGACCGTCAGTAGCCTCTGTCTAACCTGCTGGATCTGCTCTGTCATCTTGAGCACTATCTTAGTGCCCCACATTACTCTCTGCCCTACCTCTCCCCAACAAATGGGAGTCCGACACCTCCTCCCATATAAGAGCTCAAATAGAGGCATACCAATACTAGAATGATGGTTGTTGTTGTATGAAAACTCAGCCAAGGGCAAATAAGTGTTCCAAATTCCACCAAAGTCCATAACACATGCTCGTAACATATCCTCGAGCATCTGAATCGTCCGTTCGCTCTGCCCGTCGGTTTGTGGGTGATATGTGGTACTGAAGTGCAACCGGGTACCCAACACCTCATGAAATTTCTTCCAGAACCTGGAAGTGAACCGCACATCTCGATAGTGTCATCAATGTCGGCACTCCATGACGTGCCACCAACTCTCGCACGTAGATCTCAACCAAATTATCTGCCGAAGAGCACTCACTGATAGCCAGGAAGTGAGCAATCTTCGTCAACCGGTCTACAATCACCCATATCGTGTCGACACCTCACGCAGTCCTCGGTAATTTGGTGACAAAATCCATGGAAATTCGTTCCCACTTCCACTGGGGAATCTCTAGAGGATGCAACGGGCCATGTGGTTGCTGGTACTCCGCCTTGACTTGACGATAGGTCAAGCATCTCTTAACTACCCATGCCACATCTCTCTTCATGCAGGGCCACCAGTAATCCCTCTTCAAATCCAAATACATCTTGGTAGCCCTCGGATGGATCAAAAATCTCGATCGATGGGCTTCCTCCAACAAACTACATCGAGCTCTTCCTGTATAAGGCACCAGAATCCGCCCATGGAAAGTCATAAATCCCCGACTATCCATCTCAAACTCGGAAATCTTTCTAATACCCTCTTTCTCTTACGGTTCTCTTGTCTCCCTGCCACCACCTGGGCCTCTCGGATGGTATCTAAGACTGGAGTCATCACCGTCATCCTCATGTATATGTCTCGGATCGTAGCACTCACTGCTCTACGACTAAGGGCATCGGCTACCACATTAGCCTTGCCAGGGTGATATAAGATCTCACAGTCGTAGTCTTTCACTACATCCAACCATCTCCTCTATCTCATATTCAGGTTAGGCCAATCCATAAGGTACTTCAGGCTCTTATTGTCCGTGTATATGGTACACTGGATACCATAGAGATAGTGGTGCCAGATCTTGAGGGCGAACACCACCGCCCCCAACTCCAAATCATGGGTGAGATACCACGTCTTGTGAAGCTTCAATAGCCTCGATGCATATTTTATTATGTGCCCCTTCTGAATCAACACTACACCCATCCTTGATATAGATGCATCATAGTAAAATATGAAGTCCTCCACTCCTTTGGGAAGGGAAAAAACTAGAGCTTCGCACAATCTCTGGTGAAGAGTCTCAAATGAGGCCTGCTGCTCGGGCCCCCAGACAAAAGTAACACCCTTCCTTGTCAATCAGGTAAGAGAAACAAAAATCTTGGAGAAATATCTGATAAATCTCCGGTAGTAGCTTTCCAGACCAAGAAAACTCCTGATCTCGGATGGGAACCTCGACACCTCTCATCGCATAACTACATCGATCTTGGCCGGGTCGACCAAAATCCCATTCTAATTAATGAGGTGTCCTAAGAACTGGACCTCTCGTAACCAGAAATCACACTTAGAGAATTTGACGTAAAGCCTCTCTGTCCTCAATACTCCAAGAATCTCCCAAAGATGTTCCTCGTGCTGCTCTCTAGACCTCGAGTATACCAGAATATCGTCGATGAACATGATCACCGACTGATCCAACATGGGACTGCACACCCAGTTCATGAGTCCATGAACATTGTCGGTGCGTTGGTGAGTTCGAAGGGCATCACCACAAACTTGTAGTGTCCATAACAAGTCCTAAAGGTCATCTTCTATATATCCTCCTCAAGTATACCAGAATATCGTCGATGAACATGATCACCGACTGATCCAACATGGGACTGCACACCCGGTTCATGAGATCCATGAACGCTACCGGTGCGTTGGTGAGTTTGAAGGGCATCACCATAAACTTGTAGTGTCCATAACAAGTCATAAAGGTTGTCTTCTATATATCCTCCTCGCAAAATCTCATCTGATGATACCTAGATCTCAAATCAATCTTGGAAAACTAAGATGCCCCCTGCAATTGATCGAAAAAACCGTCAATCCTTAGTAGTGGATAACGGTTCTTGACCATCAGCTTGTTCAAATCTCGGTAATCAATACACATCCGGTGTGAACCATCCTTCTTCTTGACAAAAAGGATCGACGCTCCCCACGGTGAGCTAATCGGTCTAATAAAACCCTTCCCCAATAGCTCCTGGAGTTGCGAGGATAAGTCCTGCATCTCGGGCGGTGCAAGGCGATAAGGTGCCATAGTAATAGGTGCCGCACTCGGAACCAAATCGATATGGAACTCCACCTGCCTCTTGGGAGGCACACCCGGTAACTCCTTGGGGAAAACATCCAGGAACTCACACACAATCGAAACATCGGAGATAGAACTCGACCACTCAGTGGAAACTCTCGTATTCGTCACATATGCTAAATATCCCATACATCCCTGCTGTAAACTATGCCTCGCCCTGACGGTAGAACAGAAAGCTAATCCAGATCTGTCCCCCTTGCCATACATAGTAAGCACTCCCCCACTAGGGTCTCGTATGGTCACCATCTGACGCTCATAGTCAACAACAACTCCAAATCGGCTCAACCAATCCATACCCACTATGACATAGATATCATCCATCACTATCGGCACCAGGTTTATCGAGAACTCAACACCGAAATACATCAGTGGAAAAAATCACATGCTCATCAGCTATAGAAACCCTTAATGGTCTACTCAAGGCCTCGCGTCTGACACTAATGTGATAACTAAAGGATAAGGACACAAAAGATCGACTCGCACCCGAGTCAAATAACACCAAAGCAAGCGCATAACTCACAAGAAAAGAACCTTTACATAACACAATATAAGCATAAACAAATCTCAAAATAACATAAAATAAGGAGATACATACTAGCAACAACATTATGCACGACGCGGACCTCCTTCGCGCTCAGTTGAAATGCTCTCCCATGAGCCCTCGGAGGCTCGAACTTCCCCAGTCGGCCATCAGTAACACGTAAAGTAGCAAGAGTAGCAGTTTGGGCTAATCCCTGGGTGATCTGGGGACACTCGACCTTCTAATGGTCCGTCTGGTTGTAGCGAAAGCAAACAGAAAATCCCTTGGGGTAGTCCCTCACCATTTACACTTCCTTGCCACATTTATAGCAAATCCCTGCTCGGCAAGACCCCTCGTGGCTCTTGCCGCACTTGATACAAGTGCATCCCTTCGAGCCTCTAACTCTCGAATCAACGAGATTAGCCCGCTTAGCCGCCGGTTGTGACTATGTCAGTCTCTTATCTCTCCCATGCTGCTCTCCCTCCTCTCTGGTCTGAATCTCTAGCTTAATCTCTCTCCTCCTGGCATTGGTCTGCAACTCAACCAATGTCCAATAAGACGAGTTCGCCATGAACTCCTGAATTTCTCTCCTTAATATGCTCAAATACTGAATCACACGTGCCTGCTCAGTTGACACGTGCTTAGGGTAAAACAATGCCCTCTTATGGAACATCCTCGTAATCTCATTCACTAACTATGTCTTCTGCTTGAGAGACAGAAACTCATGTGCCAAACATTCCCTCTCCACCTGGTGAACACACTCATCTCGGAACAACTTGGTGAACCTCTCCCATGTCACTGCAACATGATCTGCAGGGGTAAAATTAGTCGTCATGAACTTCCACCAGTCCTTCGCTCCCAAGCGAAGCTGGTTCAGCACGGACCGAACTCTCAGATGCTCTGGACATGAACACGTATAAAAACACCCCTCAATGTCATAGATCCATCTTATGGCAGCTATCGGATCCTACGTCCCATCAAACTTTGGTGGCTTCGTGTTGTTGAACTCATGAAACAACAACGAGTCACCTCCCTGTGGCCTAGCTGCAGCTATGGTCACGGTGGCTGCAGCAGCAGCAGGCTCCATAACAGCAGCGTATCGTTCATCGAATTTCTCAATCAACATGGTCTTAATAGACCCAAACATCTCTAGTATGGCCTCTCGGATAGCCATAACCACCTCCTCATGAATGGTCCTGTGGATCTCCTCGTCACTAGCACGACTACCCACGGGGTTGTTGCGAGTAATCACCATAGTATCTCTGAAACACAAACACAAAATCATTAGAGACTAGCTCAATACACATACTCACTCGATTACCTACCCCTACACGCTCCTTAGCATCCTAATATTCTTACTTGGGCCGCATACAGATCCGATGTTTTCAGTAGTACGAGACCAATACTACCTTCCACACCAACCTATAGTCGTCTCAAGTCCTCCTCTCAGGATCCTAATTCAAAGTTTTCTATCCCTCACGGGTCTTAACCACTCTCTCGGTAGATTCCTCAATGCTTATCCAGGTATCTCTCCTAGATTACTTAAACTCTCTCTAAAGAATCCTTCTATGTTTCTACCTACTCAGTACACAGACAGAGCAAATAGTAGAAAAAATCAATCAATAGTATACCTTAGGCTAAGGCATCATCAATCAGGAAACTCTAGCCCTAATTTTGAAGTACCTAGCCTATTCTCTAGCATGCAACTCTAATGTCTCATAAATATCTCATAATATAAACAAATAATGGTATTTTGGGAAATCACCGTTTGGGCTTTGGTGGATTGTACACACTGCTTTGTCTCGTTTTCTCTTTGAAACTCTTACTCATTTTAGAAATCATTTCTTTTTAGAAAAAATTTCTCAAATCCTCAGTTTGAGTCCGAATGTACCCGAGAGTACATCCGAATCCCTCAAACCAAGGCTCTGATACCAACTTGTAACACCGTAAATTTTCAAACAAAAATTTCATTTTTAAAACACTCATGTCATATTTCTCAAAAATCACAATTGTCTCAAATATCAAAGACAAATCCTTAAAATAAATAATAGTATCCCAGAATTCTCAAACATAGTCTCGACAGATGTGTACAATCAAGCTAGCGCCTTCCCGTGATCATGAGAAGTACCTGAAACACATAACACACAACACGGTAAGCACAAAGCTTAGTGAGTTCCCTAAAATATCACATACACAAATAATAAGCCTCTCATGGCTATAAATCGACATGGACCCTCTGGTCTCATGCGTCTTGGTGTGGACCCTCCGATCATGTGTCTCAGTGAGGACCCTCCAGTCTCACAGCTCGAGTTGGACCCTCTAGTCCTATATCTCAATAAAGACCCTCTAGTCTCACAACTCGGTTTGGACCCTCTGGTCCAATCTCAATAAAGCACATAATAGCATATAATATATCACAAAGACAAACTGCATAATATCACATAACTCAATATAAACACATAAGACCCTCCGGTCGATAACTCAAATAAGACCCTCCGGTCACTCGATATTACCACTCAGGTAAGTATAGTGAGAAGACTCCCCATGGAAGTAAGCGAGTAGATCTAGCACCCCATTAACAATCTAGACTCTGCATAAATAATATAATTATCTCTAATAAGCAAATTGTAATAACTACTTGATATGCTAAGCTAACTCCTCCACTAAATCTCAAAGGGTGAAAAGACCATTTTACCCCTCCATGGTCTCTAAGGTCCGCAACTGGCCAAAACCTAAAAGTCAACACTCTAGTCAACAGTACATGTTGACTAAACTCATCGAGTGCACCCATGCAACTAGTTGATTTCCTTCCTTTTCTCCTGGAATATCGGGAAAATTCATCAAGTTGTCTCATCAACTCGATGAGTTGTAGCGCGTACAGTCTATCGGGGAAAACCCTAGCTGACTCATCGAGTTGGATCATGCACTCGCCGAGTCCCATTAACCAACTTCTCATTTAGATGATTCTAAGCAGAATTAAGCTCCCAAAATCTAGATCTAGCATCCTAAGGCTGAAATACCACGTAAAGCTGCAAGCTTTACGTCCGTGCATGACATCTAGGGTTCAAAATGTCAACATAAGCTCTATATAGTGTTAGATGCATAAAAGCTTGCCTCTAGCTCAATATAGCTTGGATCTTTGGGCTCATAAGACCTCATATAGTCTAGATCTGAGGTTTCAATCTCATGTGATGCTCAAGTGACTCAATAACCAAAAGATGGATGAGAGAAAACCCTAAAACTACGTGGAATGAGATCTAACAAAAGAAATGGTCAAGATGGTAGCTTTTTTACCTCCAAACATAAGCTAATTATTGAAGAACATTGGATCCAACCATCCCTCCTCGATCCAATCTGTGTTGCTCTCAAAATCTCCTTCCAAAACTCATAAGAACACTCAAATTAGTCTCTCTCTCTCTCTCTCTCCCATAACAAGTGGAACTGGTCTAGGGTTTCTCGCAGAGCTCTAAGGTTACAAGGGAGGCGGATATGAAGGCTTAAGGTCCTTTAAGTAGGACACAAACCTTGGAAATTAGGGTTTTCTCACTCATCACCTACTCGTCGAGTTGGGGTCCTCCAACTCGTTGAGTAGACTCTAAAATCACGCAACCATTAACTCCTTTACTCGGCGAGTTGGGGCATCCAACTCGTCGAGTTCCTATGAAATAAAGAATGTAAATAATTAAATATTGTACCTGGGAGTCAGGATGTTATATTAACCCATAATAAATATTTAAGTTTAGGATCCAATATAACAATTCACAACTAAGAAGAGTGATGCCATAATCTTATCGCGAATTTATGAAGGTAGGTAGAACAATTCACCAATTTCAAAATATGAAATTTGCAGACCTTTTGAGATCTATTAAATCTTATCAATGACATGTTTAATCTCATATTATGTTCTTCTAATTGTGACAGGGATGTCGAGGATCACAGATAAGATGTGAATAATCATGCAAACATTCTTGGCAACCTCGATATCTTTTATCATCTCTAACTAATGTGCCGATTAACCACATATTCTTCATTAACAATGATAACTTTCGAGATGCTAGTCATTTCTCTTTAAAGTCCCTATTAGTGTGTCGGTTAACCTCACACGTTCCACTAACGACATATTAAAGTACGATGTGCATTTTCATGGATTACCATACTTTTCACATTTTTCCTAAAGTAACTAGAGTGAGAATTTTTAAAGAAATTTCTAGTACTTTTATATCATTATAGTTTTAATGAGACCATGTCCTATCAAATCCATTCGGCTAACGATCCTCCACCATATAAGGAAGTGGTATGTGAGAGTGGACACCCAATGATGCTCACTTTATAGGGAACTTTCTTATATCCTCTCCCTTTATAGTATGGCTTCGTGAATGAGAGGTGCTAGCGATTTGATTAAATTATCTTATACATATAATATATTAAACTTTTAATAGTATATATAAGGTGTATTTTAAAACTTTTCTAAAATACTAGGTTTAATATTAAATTTTTCGAAAATTAATAAAATTTACCTTAATTTCAAATTAAACCAATTATGATTTAATCTTTATCCTTTAATTAAAAATTTATGTAAATCAAATGAGGATTAAATAATTATTTACTGGTAAACTATTAATCAAATAATTTTAAATTTAATGATAATCCATACCCTACTAGATTTTTGAAAATTTAGGGTATTGGGGTTATCCGATTTTAATTATTCTATTTTAACCAATTAAACAATAATTATCAAATAAGGAAACCCTAATAGACCCTAGTGATTTTCGAAACCAAGGGGGCGACTAGGGTTTCAAGAACCCTAACCCAATTCAAAAATCTCATGCCTTAGGGTTTAATTTCTATAAACCCTTATTTGATATATTCAACTTTTATGCATATTCAATTGAAAAACATTAGGCTCTGATCCCACTGATAGGTTTTATAGGTTACAAAAAACATATGTCAGATAATAACTTAACTTTTAAGTTCACATGCAACCTAATTGGATCTATGTTTTCACTATTGAATGTTATAATTTATGAAATCAAAGAACCATATAAAAACCCTAATTTGATCGAAATTCATAAGATGGTTAGGGTTTACACGCCTTTTGATTATTCTTATAAATAATAATGAAATCCTTCTTCAAAAGCTCTTGGAAGCAAGCACCAAAATTCTCGTACCTTTGATGGTTCACATCCAAACCCTAGAAACTAAGGAAACCTGAAGAGAGAGAGAGAGAGAGAGAGAGAGAGAGAGAGAGAGGGAAGAGGAGGAGGAGGATTTTTGGCTATTCTCTTGAGAGGAGGAGTGGCCAAAAATATAAAGGGTTAAGACCCTATTTATAGTTGCACTAGGAAACCTTGAAAACCCTAATTTGAATATAATATTGTTACTTCAAATTAGGTAATTACCCAATCTCCTAATTATCTTTAGGAGATATTCTATAAACCCTAGAATATGCCTAAAAAACCGTCCACCGCCTTAGGGAAGGTTATGAAACCCTTTTTGTTCAACTATTGAACGATTACAACTTAGGTCCTTGCACTTTTAATTAATTTAATTAATCCCAAAATTAATTCTCATTAATTTATGATTAATTCTTAATTAAATAATATTATTTCTAATTAATATATTGTTCTCATAATATATTAATAAATCATCTATTGTTATTTATTAATCATATAATAAATCAATAAATTAGCCACTCTCTCAAAAAGTCATCCTATATAATTACTAGGTTTAAGGGCAACCCAAAAGAATTTTGCTTTTAATTCAAGTATATACCGATTTAGTTATTGGTTTAGACACCTAATCAACAAAGTTCTATTAGATTGATATATCTGGTATGATTACCTATGTTGCTTGTTATTGTTTGGTGTGCATATGTCGACATAGGTATGGTTGAGTTGAGGCGGTACTGCTTTGTGCTATAATTCAACAAACCCATGAAGCAATCTAGTCATAAGTTATGGGCAAGGGAGGGGGCAATCTAGTCTTATGTTGTGGGATCAAGCGTAAGCCTATCATAAGCTGAGGGCTTGGGTAGGGGTAATATAGTTTTATGTTGTGGGCTTAGGAGAAAGCCATTCAAAAGCTGAGGGCTCGGGAGTGGGAAATTCAATCTTAGGTTGTGGGCTTGGGGGAAATCCAATCTTATTATGTAGGCCAGGTATGCATGAATTGTATATGTATTGTTGTGTGTGGTATTTTGGGGAACTCATCAAGCTTTGACTTATAGTTATGAATTTAAACGTTTTTCAGGTGCTTATCGGATTACTAAGGCGAGATTGTACACATGCACATCAACTGTTTTATGATTCAAGATTTTGCATTCTTTTCCTTATAACTCTGACTTTGAATTATGGTTTTTGGAACAAATGGATTGACCTAATGTAACTTTATAAAAATGAGTTTTTATTCTCTTTTAAAAATGATTCTTTTCTTTTTTTGAAATTTGGGCTATTACACTAAAATTATGATTTTTATTTTATTTATTTTATTATTATTTATTTATTAAAATATTATTTATTTTATATAAGTAATTAAACTGAAATTTTCTAACCCTAAAATGGGATGTTATTAGGGGTGAGCACAACTAAACCTGAAAAGCGAAAAAATGACAAAATTGAAACTGAAAAACCGACAGTTTGGGTTTGAGTTTTCTAAAAACCAAAATATTAGGTTCGGTTTTAGTTTTAGAAAAAAGTAAAAACCAAGAAAAAATGAACCAAACCGATTATTAAGAAACATATTTACTGTGTTAATTATCTGTGTATTTGTGTGTGTGTGTGTGTGTATATATATATATGTGTGTGTGTGTGTGAGAGAGAGAGAGAGGGAGAGAGAGACCATGGAGTTATGAACATATACAAAAGGTTGGTCTAGTGGTTAAGTGTTTGGATATTGAATATTATTTGTGTTCCATGTCTCGCGTTTGAATCCCATACCTCTTATATTTTCCGATTTTATTTTGAAAGCTTAGACACACATCCCACATCGTCATGGGTAAAAACATCAAAAAATTCTTCTCTTATAGGTTTTGGGTTGGGTTTTAATTTTATAAAAGCGAAAATTGAGAAACCAGAAAATCGAACCCATAGGTTTTGGGTTGGGTTTTAATTTTATAAAAGCGAAAATTGAGAAACCAGAAAATCGAACTCATAGGTTTTGGGTTGGGTTTTAATTTTATAAAAACGATAAATTGCTTTTGGGTTCGATTTTAGGTCAAAATCGACTCATGCTCACCCATAGATGTTATAGTATGGGGGTATTTCACACCCTCTGGATGACCCATGCTAAACCAATCTGTTGGATCTCTCTTGGTTTTAGCTAATAGTTTGCCTTGAGATTCCAAATCATTACAGATCTTGCAAATTGAGCGATTTGTTCCTCCAAGTTTCAAGTATCAGATGTTATCCGACTTTTCTTATTGGAATGATCAGGTATTGGTGGTTAGGTTTTTAACAATGTCCTCAAAGAAAATTCTCGAGCGTCTTGCTATTTTTTTTTAAATATAATCTTGTTCCAAAAAAATATTGTTTAACTGTAAAATATGTAGAATCCTTTTTTTCTTTTTGGAAAAATTGATATAAATAAGAAAATACAATGGGTTTTATTAGAAAATGGCTAATTAATTATTTTTGCAACAATATTTTGATTTTTCTCTAACTCATGTAACAATGTGTTTTATACAAAATATATGATGACATTTTAATTTATAAGCAAATAATGCAACAAGTTAACATAAAACGTTAAATGTATGTCATGACGTAAAAATAATCTTTTAAGCAGCAAATGGAGCTGACATGGACAGTAAGAAGCCATCCATACAACAATTCCCCATGCTTTTTCCTCTAGATAATCAACTAATATGGTCCAAAGTATGCATCAATCTTTTAGATCATCCTCATATTTTCTATGATTAACATCAATCCACGATCTCTTATACATTTTATGTGGTCCAAGAATTACTTACAATTGTAATATTTCCACAAGGCAAACGACTTTATCATTGTTCCTTCCATAAGAAGCTGGGGATAAAGACATGACTATTTTGATTTTGATTTTGATTTTTGAGAGGGGGCATATAAGATGTATGACGACTTACATAGAGAAATGTTTGTAATCAACACAAGAAAGGGTTAAGAGATATTTTAGTTGCATCAAGGAGAGGGGGGCATAGATTTAAATGTGATTACACAACATGAGATTATCACATCTTTACAGATGGGGGAGATGACGTGGATTTATTTTTACACCTTGACTTGTCACAATATTTATGTGACTTCAAAGTTAAAAATCTAGTATCATGTCATACATTTAACGATTTTAGATATATCATCGTATTATTTGGTCTCTTCTAATAACGTTCTTGGATATTGTATTAAAAAAAAAAAGCAATGTTGTCTTATAGAAGTTGCCAACCATTCTATATTCTTTTATTCCATATTAGATGTGAAACCCGTGTATTATACAGGTTTATTAAAAGAAGTTTTGGTAACCATAAAGACCATGTTCATAAATAAGTAATGATTGAGTTTGTGACCTTTTGGTAAACCGAATAAACTATTTATGTAATTTGATCCTCATTAATCTATACTAATAAAATTAATTAATATGAATTCACAAACGAAATGTACTATCTACATTAATATAAATATATATTAATTAATATATTAATAGAAAGAGAAATTCAAAAATAAAAAGTTATTATGTACATTAATTAATATATTTATAAAATTAATTAATATGAGATGATATTTAATAGGTGAGATTTGAATAAAAAAAGAAAAAAAAACTATAAAAATAACAAACGGATATTAAATAATTCAAAAAAAAATCTAGAAAATGACAAATGTCAAAATAAAGAAGGAGATGACAAGTGGCAAAATCATTCTTATTTATTAGGGTAGATTCAACTGTGATAATTTTATGGTATCTTATAAATTGAGAAAATTCCCTTTTCATAAATAAATCATTTTCTACTTATAAATGGCCAACTTTCTATATTTTTTCAAATGGCTTTTGGCCTAATAATGTACTGAGGTGATCAATAAATTCCTGTCAGTTAAATGTTAAAGGTTTAAGTCCAAACCACTTGGGTTGTGGTGATTTGGTAAGACATGTGGAAGATATGATGGATAACTTATTGACCCATGTTCAAATCTTGGCACCACTCAGCCCTTGTAGCCATGGAGGTTCGCCTGCAGTGACTCCAGAGCATGAGTCAAAGCTTTATATTTGCAGCGGGTAATTAGTCGGTGCGCGAAAACTGACCCGGAAACCCTCGTTAGGGAAGTTCCCTTTCCAAAAAAAAAAAAAAAAGGTTTAAGTCCAATAAAAAAACGAAAACTATATATGTAGAAATATAATAGTGGACATAGATAACCTTTTTTATTTTATTTTGTTAACAGTTCTAGAAAAAAATTATCTATAGTCTTCTTATTTTATTTTGTTGTTAAAAAACCACCAAGTTACATACACTGAGAATAGCATGCGCCTTAACATCCGGCTTTGACTTTGACTTATGCTTGGGAGGTGAGGGCCGGGAACGTATGCATCAATCAAGGCCCATAAAATCATATAAAGAAAGAAAATAATCAATACACGAGTTGGTTGGCCCCACATGAGCTGGCATATCATGTGGCTATGTCATTGTGATGATAAACAAAAGTTTTATTAAATTATTAGACACCATAATTAAAGAATATTTAAGCTTATTTGTTTCTAATGTAAAGAATATATAAATCCAATTTGTAAAACAGATTGTACTCCTCCCCTTTTGTCTTGGTAAAAGATAAAAGTTGACCAGCACTGAATAATTAAAGATCCAGATTCGATTAGTGATTATCCCCATTGATTGGAGATGTAAGTTAAATTAAAAAGATAAATAAATAAATAAATAGCCACAATGAGTTTGTATAAATTTCAATCACAAAAATAAATAAATAACATGATACCATTTGGCTTGCTTAAGATTTTTTTTTTTTCATGTTAAATTTGTTGTATTCTATGTTAATAACGAATAATAATAAAATTTTAAATGTTATTGTAATATTTTCTAAAGCTAAAATGATTTTTTTAAAGCTTTTAGTTTATTCAAAATTCTTTATTTTGTTAAAAATCATGATGATTTCATTATAAACTTATAATTGTAGATTAAAATATGAATAAATTTAATATATAATGATTGTTATAGACAATAGTTGTGTGGTTGAATAGAAACCCGCCAAACTTGATGGGTTATTGTCCAAAGTAACAAAATAATGTTAAATTTGCACCACCTTTTATTCACATACAAAGATTGAGATTGTATGATGCTTGGAAACCCAAAAACTATCAAAATACAAACAAACTAGTTATATATTAATATTATAGTTAAAAGGACGAAATTAGGTTTATATGGAAATGATAAGTAGTTATGAGAATGTACAAATACGATTTTTGATATAAGTTTATTTAACTATATATTTTAGATTATATTTATTAAAAAACTAATCTAAAAATGTTATAATTTAAAATATATGATACTTAATAGGGATACTGACTTAAAATGATAATATATTTTTCGATTTATACACATTTTGTCACTGAGTCTTTTTTCGTACATATTTACTTCTTTAACTTGTTAAACTTTACACATTCAGTTCTTATGACCGATTACTCCATGTTAGTCGGTAAAAATAATTTAATAGGGTAATATATTTATCATTTTGTACACATTTAGTCTTTAATATTTTTGTACATATGTAGTCCTTCATTTTTTTTTGTTGCAAAATACGCCATTTTGTTTTTATATCCATTCAATATTTATGAATGATTTCTTTAGGTTTTTCTCATGACATCTTACGTGAGACAATCATTAATGAGATGTTTTGGGGCTTTTGATGCTTATGTCCATCGTGATCTCGACTGCTTGGTTGCTTAAGTCATATGTTCTGAACGTCATAACTTATTCGTACGATCTCGGATTTTAATGATCTTTATATCCATGTGTTCGTATTTTAATCTACTACAACTTCCATTTGGATTAATTCTGTTAAAAAATAATATATTTTTTCTTACGATCTTTATATGCATACGTTTTTTTATAAATACATGTATGGATGTTTTTTTTTAATAAAAACGTAACCAAAAATATATTACATTTTAACGGGAGTAATCTTAATGAAAGTTATAGTAGACTCAAAAAACTAATGCATGGATATAAAGATCATTGAAATATGATATCGTATGAAAAAGTTACGTCGTTCAGAACACAAGACCTAAGCCAATCCATAAGACCTATTGTAACATTCCCAAACACATCATCAATGATTGTCACACGTAAAATGTTGTAACATCCCAATTTTCGAGTCTACCATAAACGAAGGGCCTAAGAGAATATATTATCTCCTTCTATATATGACGATAAAACATTTTACTGTAACTTGTGATAAGTGCTCCAAAACAAAAATAACTTAAGTATGTTAAGATGCTATCACGTAACCACAAAGGTAAACTAAATTACCACCACATCTACATGTACTAGATATCCTGTATAAAATAAAATATATACAATTTTTATCATAATCACATACCTCATGCTTTGACATTTGAAATCGTGATATATAGTCCAATGAGTACATTTACTTTTTTGTTTACTAATTTTCTTATTTTCCTATAAGCACATGTTCATGATAATCTCATTTAAGTTATACAATCTCATAATTTTTTTTTTCTATCTGAAAATGTTTGATTTCACGTTTCCATGATAATCTCATTTAAGTTATTTAAATACAATGTCATCATTTTTGTTCTATCTAAAAATGTATTTATGTACATTTTATGTACTTCCTAAATTATGATATTAAAAAACACGATTGTTGCATGGTGCAACGAAATAAACAAATAAACACCATCTAGCACGTCGTAGCTTTTCATAATGATACCTTCAAATTATGACATTCTATATGCTTTTACACGTGCTCCAAAACAACATACTGGTTTTCTTATTTTACCAAACATTGATCACAAATTCCTGACAAAAATTTCATGAAACACATCCTGGAAGACCGTTGCAATGACTAATTCAATGGATATATATATGCTTATCACATATGAAGGTTAAAATTTCCAAGTCACATGCATTTGTGTAGTTTTTCTAATACCATATCTACGAATTTACACTCTCAAACTTGTATATTCTATAAACAAGTTGCAAGATTTGGTTGTTTCGATTTATGGCGATTACTAGTAATGTGTACCATTGATCCTTAAAATGGCCCTTAAGGTGGACACAATCTATTTTGAGAGATGCATGCACTTGCAAACGAAAACCACTGCCAAATAATTTAGTTGGACTAATATGTATTAATGTGAAAAGATTCACTAAGATGTGGCATTGAAAACAAAGCTTACCACTCAACCAACTACAGGGAAATAAATTAAAATCGATCGTCAACGTTCATTTAAATGTATATAGTGGCTGTAGACGTTTAAGGCTTAAAATACAAGAATTTTGTGGTTGCCATGATGTGGCGATGATAGCACCACGACATGGTGGCACCCGAGTGAGACGGGGATTCTTTTTTAGTGCCACAACGTGGCGAGATATCGGCCACGACGTGGCAGCCGTCTGCATGCAAACCTAGATTTCCTGGGCCTTAAGCCATATTTAAAGAATGTGATGGTTAGGGTTTGCACACCCTCAACCTCCATCACCTCACTTTCACTCCAAGCAAAACCCTAGCCCTTATTGTTTAGTTTTTGAAGAATCTGTGGTGATTGTGGTGCCTTGAAGGAGAAAAAGGTGTCCATTGAGTGTAGACCCAACAAGTAAGCTCCTACTCCATATTCTAGCACGTATTCTGGACCATTGTGAGTCTTCAAACTCTAATCTTTATGTGCTATGCTTCTAGATCTAGACTTTTATGCCTTGTTCTTCATGTTTGGGTTAGTTAGTGTGATGGGGTTTGATAAAGTTGACAACTTTATGGATCCTAAATGTCCCCTTGTGGTTATATGTTCCAGATCTGAAGTACGATTGAGTTTAAGAATCCTTTCATGAGGTTTTGACCTCATTTTCATCAATTTTGACCTAGTTGGAGTTCAATACATGCATTGGACATGCATGTCTATAAATCACATATTTTTATGACTCACTGGGTGAGAGAAAGCCTTATTGAAAGTATGGATGGGTAGCTTGAGGGATCAAGCGCTTAACGTATTAAGCTAGCCAGAACAGTTCCCATGACGTGGAGGTTTAGCTCCCACGACGTAGTGCTAGGTGGTCTTCATGACTGTTTTGTGGCGAGGTCACAACGGCGTGGCAAATGCTTAGCTACGATGTGGTGACCGACTGATGGACTTTTGATCACTGACTTCGACCATTGACCGTTGACTTTTTGACCGAGTTGACTTTTGGTCAACTTGAGGGTTTTGGATTATGAATTAAGGATCAGTCCCTGATTGTTTTATAGGAGGCTCGTAGTACCAGTTTTTGGATTGTACAAGTTGTATTGTTTATTTGCTAGACTGCAAGGGGAGTTTTCACACTATACTTTGTATTGTAATATGTATCCTTGTATGTAGGATGTCGGTATGATGTAGTAATTTGTTAGATTGGTAGATATGTTATGATTACATGTGCTTTGCTGGTTATTGTTTATCTATTTGCATATATCAACATATTATGGTTGGGTTGAGGCGGTCTTGCTTTGTGTTGCAGGCCAAGATACTTGGACGGTCCAAGTATGTTGTAGGCCTTACGAGGTGGTAGTAAATTGGTCTAGGCATCCTACAAGCCTTGCGAGGCGGTCTAAGCAGACTGTAGGCGCATGTGTGCATGCATTGTATGTGTATCGTTGTGTGTCATATTTTGGAGGAACTCACTAAGCTTTTGCTTACAGTTGTAGATTAAAATGTTTCAGGTACTTTAGATGACTGGGGAAAAGCAAAGACGTGGTTGTACATATCATCCTGTTGATTTATGTTTTGAGATATGATATTGATACTATAATTTTATGATTTTCTTTTAAAACAATGATTGATTACTTTATGGATTATATGAAAATGTCTTCCTAAAATAAAAACTTTACTACGATTTTTAAATGTTACAAACGTCATCATCATCATATGTAGCAACATTGTCATCACTAACATACGTATGATTCTATAAAGGAACATATTGAATACCTATTGCAAGTGTTTCATATATAACATCCCAAAACATTCTAATATAGATTAAAACCCTTCTATGATTTTTGCTTCCTGCACATGACTTTCTTCCATTATGTTGGTTTCCAATGACCTCTCTTCTACTAAAGTGACCTACATAAATTTTTGATTGATTCATAAAAATATATTTATATACATGAACACTATCTACAACATACATATGTAAAACTTTTGAACACATGTTGGAACAATGTTTAGCAACCGTTGGACATTACTCTTATCAATTATCTCTATTATACATTCCAAGTCAGAATGTTGGAAAGATAAACATATGTTGCTATTTTTTGGACCTAATTTCTTGCTACCAACGAAACAACCCAAAATGATCTATTTCATAAAACAAGTTTTAACCATACTTTTATCATCGCTTGATGTATTAAATAACACCAGTAATTGTTTGTCACAACTCTCCAACACAAAGAACAACAAATAAGTAGTTAAATATACCGTCTTAAGTAAAAAAACTAAAAAAATTTCGAAGGTTTATATTTTTATGAATATTACATTTTCAATACCGCTAGATTTTCTAAAAATTTAACAATTTTGCATGATATAAGGTAATTTTCATTACCAATAACAACATAATTTCACAAATTGAAAAAATAATTGCATTGTAAAACATAGATAAAAACAACCAAACGACATCTTTTTTATGGCAATTTTGCAGGAGCCCATTGCAAAACCTATGACTATTTTAAGGCTAAACGGTGTGGTAACATTTTGCCTACCAAAAAAAATGTGTCATATAGATGCCATGTAAACATTTTCTTTTCTTACTGATATTTATCTATGATAGAGGTGTGGTGATATTTTTGTCTATAAAACTATTTCCAAACCATAACCATTTACTACCACTTTCGAGTATTTGCTTAATGCATTAACATACAAGTTCTAATGCAACCTAAGACAAATTGAGGAATATTTTCAACGACAAAACTTTTGTATTTCATCGGTGAAACCTCGTCATCGGTGTATTACCACTGCCAATAGTCATCGAGATGCAATGTTTACTGACGTTAATATGCTCCATGTATGCATACTGCTAGTAAAAAAATATAACACACTGTTTAGCTTAAGCATAAAATTCTAACTATTTTGTAGCAAAAAGGTTAGTTATAGGAGCTAGATTAGTAATTTTTTTTTTTTTAATTTTGTTAAAAGAAGTATGTAAAGGTTTTCACTTTTGGTTAAATAAATTTACATCAAATACATTAGGTGATTTGGTTATGAGAAATTGATAAGAGCTTTATGGCCTACCATTTGAATTTGGAAGGACAAGTATTGGCTTTGCCATGGCCATTTCATGCCTACCCCTCTTTTGTTCATACCCATCCAATTCATTTTCATGCATGTTCATACTTCATATGATGATGATATGCCAGCAAAGACCAGCAAATGCTTGAGATCGATTTTCGCTGCCAACCCAACCCATTTCTTTAACTTTCTTGCTATTTGTCCCCACTCCCCACCCCCTTCCTCCTCAAAAACAGAAAAAAGGAAACTGTCTCACCTTCTCTCTATCTCACATTTCTCCATTTCACAAACACTATTTTCTCTCTCTTTCTCTCTTTCTACTCGATTGATAATGTAAACCCCCTGAAAAAGCTACACCATTCTTTTGATTCCAAAAATTTCTCATTGAGAGCAAGATTTATACCCTCAAAAGTTTTCCCATTCATGGCTGCTTCTTCTACCTTTCGCTACTCTCTCCTTTTCGTCTGCATTTCCGTGTTTCTGAGCTTCGCTTTAGCTGATGATCCTACTGTTTCCTACAAATTTGAATATTCTTACATTACCGCTTCACCTCTTGGAGTCCCGCAACAGGTAAACCTTCGTTAATTTGCTACATAACTGAAATTTCTCGGGTTTACCGACATGGGTTTGCTAAATTTCGAGAACTGAATGATGGGTTCTGAATTACCAGTGTTTTTCCAAGTGGGTTTTTCTTAATGTCTTTAAAAATGGGGTGCTTGTAATTTTCGAGAATTGGTCTCATGTGGTTATGCTAAATTCCTGTCATAGATTAATGGGGTTGTTCCGATTTTCAGAACTTGGTGCTTTTTACCTTCAGATCTGGGAAATGGTTTTAGGTTTAAACAGAAATGAGCTGTTACAGTGAGACTGTACGCTCTTGTATTTTGACTTATTTAAATGATGTTTGCATTGCTTTGAATCTGGATTTTTAGGTTATCGCCATTAATGGCAAATTTCCTGGCCCTACCATAAATTCAACTACTAACAACAATGTTGTTGTCAATGTGAGGAACAAGTTAGATGAAAATCTCCTCATCACTTGGTAAGATCTTCTTCATCGCGTTTCATATCACAAATCTGAGGTCGGAATGTTGGATCTGTTATGTTGATAAAAACAGTGGATATACGATTGAATCGGATTACGTGTTTGATTGAAACAGGGCTGGTATACAGCAAAAGAGGAATTCATGGCAAGATGGCGTCCTTGGCACTAATTGTCCAATCCCCCCAAAGTGGAACTGGACTTATAACTTTCAAGTCAAGGATCAAATCGGCAGCTACTTTTACTTCCCCTCACTCAATTTTCAAAGAGCTTCCGGTGGTTTTGGTGGCTTTATTATTAACCCAAGGTCTGTTATCCCAACCCCATTTGATAATCCAGCTGGGGATATTATTGTCTTGATTGGTGACTGGTACATAAGGAACCACACTGTAAGTGTTCGACAAAATGCCACACTGAAAATTCTTTCCATTTTTTCTTGTAGGTGTTCTAGATTTATCATTTCTCTAACCTTTCACCCCCCTTTTTGATTTTGCAGGATTTAAGAAAGACCCTTGATGCTGGCAAAGCTCTTGGAATGCCTGATGGTGTTCTTATTAATGGAAAAGGCCCTTACAGATATAACGATACTCTTGTCCCAGATAACATTGATCACGAAACCATTAACGTTGAACCAGGTGATTTGTTGATAAATTTATCAAAATTTGTAACTAATATCATATATTTTGTTATTATAAAATTAAATTATACAACTTTTGGCAGGCAAAACTTACCGTATTCGTGTAAGTAATGTTGGTGTATCGACTAGTTTGAACTTCAGAATTCAGAACCATAACTTACTTTTGGCTGAAACCGAGGGTTCATACACAGTCCAACAAAACTATACTAGTTTAGATATTCATGTGGGACAATCCTACTCATTCTTAATCACCATGGATCAAAATGCAAGTAGTGATTACTACATCGTGGCTAGTGCTAGATTTGTAAATGAATCTACATGGCGAAGAGTCACTGGTGTTGGAATCTTGCATTACTCAAATTCTAAAGGAAAAGCCTCCGGTCCCCTTCCGGATCCTCCTCAAGATCAATTTGATAATACCTTCTCAATGAACCAAGCCAGGTCCATTAGGTAAGAAATTTATAATTTTTGTCCCACTGACATCGGTCCTAGTCACAGTTCAATGCATGTCAGATACAGTACAGTCTTGTTCAATGCATGTCAGACACAGTACAATCTGCTGTTTTGTTCTGGTGGGGGCCTTATGATTTGACACATTCGTACTTTTTGTTTTTTATCCCACCGACATTAGCCCAATGTCAAATGCAGTACAGTCTGTTCTGTCTTGTCTTGGTGACTTGACACAATCTTTATGTTGGAATTGACTTTTAGGTGGAATGTATCGGCTAGTGGGGCCCGCCCTAATCCACAGGGTTCGTTTAGATACGGTTCTATTAATGTGACTGAAGTGTACTTAATAAAAAACACGCCTTGGGTTACAATTAATGGGAAAACAAGGGCTACGCTTAGTGGGATTTCATTTGTGAATCCTACAACACCTATTAGGCTTGCGGATCAGTACAAAGTGAAAGGAGCATATAAGCTCGATTTTCCTACTACGCCCCTTACTGGGCCACCTAAGATGGAAACATCAGTTATCAATGGAACTTATAGAGGATTCATGGAAGTTATTTTTCAAAACAATGAAACCAAAATGCATAGCTATCATGCTGATGGATACGCCTTTTTTGTAGTTGGGTATGTCCCCATTGCTATGTGTTTGTTTCATGTTGGTTTTTTATAATTCTAACTTTTTTTTTTAAAAAAAAAACTTGTGATTTGATCTTCAGAATGGGTTATGGTGAGTGGACTAATGACAGTAGAGGGACTTACAATAAATGGGATGGCATTGCTCGTAGCACTACACAGGTACTTCTTAAATGTCTTGTTCTTCTTTTGTGTTGCTTTAAAATCAATAAATCTTCAAACTTTGTCCTTAAAACTTTCAAGAATCATTGTTTCGGATGTGGGTTTTTGCATTACTTAATAAATCTTCCAACTTTGTTCATGAACTTTTCAACAAGAATCATCGTTTCCGGTAGTGGGACTTTGAATTACTTCAATAAATCTTCCAACCTTTTGTTCATAAATGTTTTCAAGAATCATTGTTTCAAGATGTGGTTTTTTGAAATACTTCAATAAATTTTCCAACTTTGTTCATAAACCTTTCAAGATTCATGGTTTCGGATGTGGGTTTTCCAATTTACTTCAATAAATCTTCCAACTTTTGTTCATAAACATTTCAAGAATCATTGTTTCAGATGTGGGTTTTGAATTACTTCAATAAATCTTCAAACTTTGTTCATACAAGTTTCAAGAACAGTCTGATATGGATTTTTCAATTTGATAAATTTAGTTAAGATTTTGGTAATTTGATTCTCACCATTTCAAAATTCAAATATAGGTGTATCCTGGAGCATGGACAGCAGTGTTGATCTCTCTAGACAATGTAGGAATCTGGAATCTGAGAACTGAAAATCTTGATTCCTGGTATCTTGGTCAAGAAACTTACATTAGAATCGTGAATCCGGAGATAAACAACAAAACGGAATTGCCAATGCCAGACAATGCTCTTTTCTGTGGTGCCCTTAGCCGTATGCAGACGTATGTATACACTGCTTTATAATTGTCACTTGTTTTCTTATTTTTTAGCATTTAGATTTCTAAACAACAGATATTGGTTGTAATTTTCAGGCCACAAGATACTTCTCTGGCGACATCGGTGGTGTTTTCCGGTGGCTGTGGATGGGTAGCGGCGGTGGTGATGATGATGATGGTATTGATGTGATTTTGTTTTTTATGTTAGTTTAATGTGTTATTGGAGTGTAATTGCAGGCTTGTTGATGCAAAAATCTTTAACCTGTATTGTTTTTGGGAAGATTTTCCAGATGTTGGTGTTTTAGTGATCTGGGATTTATTTCATCATTCTTTTATTTGTCATTAGTTGCATATGTAATGAGTGGTAACATTCAAAGATTTCATCATGATTTGAACCTATTAACTTTACAAGGTTTGTTATTGCTATGGTGTCCTACTATTGATAAGGGATAATGACTTACAAGGGTAATATATTTTTTGTTTTTTGCATATTTAGTCAGTGAATTTTTTTATCCACATTATCCATTAAACTTGTTTTTTGTCCATATCTTACCCTTATGACCAGTTTGTGTGGGTTTAACTGGTTTCCGACATTCATTACACCGTGGTGCTACTCTTCCTTTTCCATTAAACTAGCGCACTATTCTGCCTTAAATCATCCATAGCTAGGTGCTACTCTTCCTTTTCCGCTTTACATCCACTTCTTTCAGCCTCTAGATTTCCTCACCTCACCGCCCCTTTTTTGTCTACCACCACACTAACCGTTGTCACCTAAATGTGAAGACTTCTTTGTCACCAGGTTAGCTAACTTCCAACGTTTTTTTTGTCGCCGCCATTAGGCATGTTCACAACAACCACCATCGACTCTTCACCACCTTGGTTTAAACCAATCACCATCGCCATTACAACCCACATCCATTATCCCTTTCTCGACCTAGATCTAAACCAGAAGTGTTAGGGTTTGTAGATCAATGCTAGGGTACGAGATGGGTGGTGCTCTAGGGGGTCGAGAGGTGCAACAGGGGAAAGTGAGGAGGTTGGTCAAGGTTCTAAAAATTTGGAGATGAAGATCAATTTCGTCGTAAAAATCATATTGGCTGAAGAAGATGACCGGAATCTCACCGAAAAAAAATATTGTTGGTCGGAGACTTGTCGGTGAAGATTATGAGAGTCTCGTCAGAGCTGCAAACATCGTCAAAGCAATCAAATATGCTGGAAATCTACTATAACAGGTCATAATAATATTTTTTTTGGACAATTCAAACAAGTTTAATGGGTAAATGTTGAATTTTTTTTTTCCAGTGATTAAATATGTGCAAAATGAAAAATACATTACTCTTTTAAATCATTATCCTTGTTGATTAACATTCATTAGGAATGACAATAATTCGCTAGAAATAGAAAATTACAAAAATGGTCCGTTAATATTTATGGTTTTTTCAACTTGTGTTATTGTTGGAAAAATTATTTATAAAAAAACCATATCTTTGTTAATAACCTTTTTTAGACCAAACTTGTGAAACATTCAAGAAAATATGAGATTTTAACAGGTATTTTTTCAAAAAAAATAAGGCTTTAAAATAGTGAAATCTAAAAGGTTTTCTTATAAGTCATCATTTTTGTAACTTATACTAGGTGTATATCTGTACGTTACGTAATATTAAAAAAATATGAAAAACATTATAGATTATATATGAGCATATAAATTTTGTATACAATTTTCATACGAAATTAATTATAATTTGGTTATCACGTTGCATTTTTTTTGGAAACGCGGTATGTCTCAACTCCGGTGCCCCCGCAACCAGTGGGGAGCTCCACTGCGTCGGGAAGCAAGCCGGGTTCGAATACTACGGTGGCCCTGTCGTTATGTCTCGCCCTCTCGCTGAGCCAACAACCGATAATGTGGTGGATAGTAAGGTCGGGATTGCTGCCGATGTTCGTCGGGTTGCGGAAAAAAGGAACGTTGTGCAGGCGATGAGTGGACCGGCGCCCGAGGGCAGTTCAGGGCCCATTGGCTGACGTGTGATGCAACGTCGCGACCTTATGCACTTGTTGTTTTTTGTGCTGTCACATTCAGGGGTTGTGTTGGTAATACCCAATGATGACGTTCAACAGTGTGAGGGTATCGAGGGGGCGTCTCATCAGCCTATTGTTCCTATTCCAATGTCTTTAAGTCCTGTTTTTAGTCCTCATTCTTCAAAGGGCAGTCCTGAACGGTTACATCAGGAGCCTGCTGCTGTGGGAGTACTTCATAGTGCGCCTATTTTCGTTCTGGGATGGAGCCTGCGATCTGATTCCTGTTTGTCTGTGCGTTCTGTGGCGTTGGATTTTACCCGCCATACTCTTCCTCCTACCACCGTAGAGGATATGGATTCAATGAGCAATGCTGTCGTGGCTCATAACCTTTCTTATGCCGCTACGCAGGCCATGACATACTTGGCCGTTGGGTTCCGACGTGTGCAACGACTCGACGAATTAGAGCATGCATATTTTGCTCTTGTGGCGAGTGAAGCTGGTTTGAGGGGTGAGGCGGCGGACCTTGGTGCCACTGCTCATCGGTTGGAGTGTGAAAACAAGTCTTTGGTGTCGGAGAAATCGGTGCTAGAAGATGTTCGGAGTGCTCTGGAGGCTCAGGTGGAATCTCTGACCTAGACTGGAGCAGAACCTTGTAGACCGCGAGTGCGAGTTGGAGATGTTAAGAGCTGATCGTATTTGGCTTCTCCAGGTTGGCCTTGTGTGTGTGATGGACAAGCTTATTGAGCATCCCGAGTTTCCTGGTGGTATTAGTCGTATTCATCATGCTGCATTTGTTGCTGGAGAAGAATAAGGCTGGGCTAACTAAAAATCACAGGTTGATGCTGGAACTTATGACCCTTCTGCTAGTGACTCTCGGTCGAGTCA